>NC_139223.1:102725956-103925956 GCF_055691185.1 Crinia signifera
TATGCAGTTAGGCCCCGTAGGACAATTTTAGCTAAAATTTGCTCCAAACACTCAAACCGGCTTGTATCTTGCAATCGAAAATATGGGAAACATGACTTAGACATCAAATGATACACTGTATGCCATGTTTCCAAATTGTTATGCACAGTGGTTACAGCATGAAGCGAATGCATGTGAATATATACAAAGGTGCATTGCATTAAACAAGTCCAATGAGGGTGAAAAAAATGGCCGGCCTGCCTGCTTTCATCCATCATTTGTTCTAAATGTATAATTAATCAATGAGCTGAGGTGGAGTCTTAGCCAGTGGTACCATGAGGGGTGTGTAATGCACTTTAGCGTAGACAGCCAATCAGCTGCCAGATTCAATCTGTCAATCAAACACAGCAGCCAATCAGAGAGCTGGCCATTGATCAGCAGGCCCTTTATGACATCACAGACAGACCCACGGAACTCTCTGTGCTTGTCTGCTGGCTGGCTGTCAGTTGGGTGGGTGGGCGGCAGAGGGGGAGGATGTACGTCTCGTTTCTCCTGAAAATTGCGGTTTTTCGGCGTTTCCGGTAAAAATCGCGGTCCGACGCGCAAAAGTGGGGTATCCTAGAAATCGCCTTTTAAAGACGCACCTTTCTGGCCCCACAAAAATGGGCATTTCAAATTAGAAACAAGTCAAATGAACAAAATAGTGTGAATAAGTAAGTATTTCAGGGGTGAGTTAGCAGGTTATTAGGGTAGTAAGTCCTGATATTTTTGGAGGTTGCAGTGGCCACTACGCCATTCAAAATAGGCAGGCTTTAGCATATGCAGTTAGGCCCCGTAGGACAATTTTAGCTAAAATGTGCTCCAAACACTCAAACCGGCTTGTATCTTGCAATCGAAAATATGGGAAACATGACTTAGACATCAAATGATACACTGTATGCCATGTTTCCAAATTGTTATGCACAGTGGTTACAGCATGAAGCGAATGCATGTGAATATATACAAAGGTGCATTGCATTAAACAAGTCCAATGAGGGTGAAAAAAATGTCCGGCCTGCCTGCTTTCATCCATCATTTGTTCTAAATGTATAATTAATCAATGAGCTGAGGTGGAGTCTTAGCCAGTGGTACCATGAGGGGTGTGTAATGCACTTTAGCGTAGACAGCCAATCAGCTGCCAGATTCAATCTGTCAATCAAACACAGCAGCCAATCAGAGAGCTGGCCATTGATCAGCAGGCCCTTTATGACATCACAGACAGACCCACGGAACTCTCTGTGCTTGTCTGCTGGCTGGCTGTCAGTTGGGTGGGTGGGCGGCAGAGGGGGAGGATGTACGTCTCGTTTCTCCTGAAAATTGCGGTTTATGGAAGTACATTTATTTATATATGCAAAGACTATCTAATTTATTCATGTCGCACGCAACCAATAATTGAATGTCCAGATTTATAACCAATGAATATTATTTATGAATGTAAACTGATGAAACTGTATCATGGATTACAAAATATAACAATACAGGTATTATACATAATAACGATTATTATGCTCCAGCATCCTTAAATGAAGCTAACCTCAGTGTTATATACTGTGTATGCGAATACAGCGCGGGAGGGGGCGTGGCTATGAAGCAGCCATTTTAGAATAACTACTTGTCGGCCATTTTAGCCAGAACACATGTTAGTCTGCCACATGGCATTCCGCCATCTTAGATTCCACTACATAGCACACAAAGGAAACCTTAGCAAAAGACTATTAACTTCCGCCTGGCAATCACACATAAACTGACTGTACTTTCATAGCTTCTATCCACAACATTTATTCCAAATTACTTCTAACCTGCATCATGCAATACTCACGATCCTGAATATTATTCGCACATTCAGCAAACACACTTTACCTGCGGCATACACAATTGAATATCATTTAAGCTACAATGTCCTTGCTATATCATACTCACATCACATGCCGTTACACACACACTTCAATACAAAGAATCCAGACAATAGTGGACTACCCTCACAGCACATGTTATCTTACAGTTACATCCGATTATCTAGATAATCTAGCCAGACAATATACTTTAAAAGCTTTCAGTTTTATACCCACACATGGACACACTGTGGCTAGTCCAAATGTTAGCCGTTTGCCTACACAAAAGACTCACTGCAGGCCGGAGCCTGCAGCACATGTCTACACATTCTGCTTACATAGTAATAGCATTCACCATGCTCAAATCAGTATAATCACTACAGCTTATCCTTACAGATAAACGTACACTGCTATCTCTACCAATTTAAGCATATCCTCGCTCACAATTCATAACTACAGGCTAGCTAACCATCATTCACACAGATCACCTTCAACTACAGACAGAAGCTTTCTTTGTCCAAACCATAGGTAAACATACACTGGGCCTATGCACATGTTAATATCTGAAGACAAACTAAGAATGGAAGTTAACTACTCTTAAACTCTCTAGCATAATCCATATTCCATAACCGGGGTCCTAGTACACAATACAATCGGTCCTACAAGTTTATACATTACTCAGAGTCATGTCCAAATCCATATGTAATGGAAGGAAACTCCCGGCGATACCAGACCCATCCTTTCTGCGTCTTGATCGAACAGCAACTGGCTATTTGATTTTCTCTTGCTTCCCAAGAGAACTCTCGGGGGGGAGGGGAGAATCTATTCATTCACATTTGCTTCAATAGCCTATAGACACGCCCCCTGATACTGTATTTCCTGGCTGACTTACTGGTGTAAGGGAATGCTAATGACTTCATTTCTAATGCTGGTTTTTCTGTGACTAACTTATAATTTGTTATAACATGTGAGTACAATATCATATGGAATTCTAATAACTGTCATCTGATAGCTAGTGTATTTTCGCACATTTAGAGTCCAGACATGACATTATGTGAATCTAAAAATATGTAAATTAATATTCGATCTTTTCCTTACTTATGAGATATGAATAATATTTATCTCAGACTATATTAATTTAGTGGGCATGATTATAATTATAATTATGGAAATTATATGCTGGGAAAAATTAGGCATTGACAGTCGTCCATTTGACAGTATATAAAACTGTCACATTAATAATGCATAATTTCCGCATTAATTTTCATAATTCATAAAATTTCAATATTTTTCATAAAAATATTTTTCATTGATAAAAAAAAAGATTTTTAAAGGGTGGAACTTATGTGTATGTGTAGAAAGAAGGGGATGTATCATTTTTGCGCAATGGCTTAATCCGAGATTAATAATAAATGGGGGAGGGCATTTACTTAACGCCGGCATGTCCAGACCATGACCTCACAATAGTTGTAGGGCCACAGCCCAGACACACACGACTGAATGATACATTTGGGGAATGTATGTGTAGTCTATGTGGGTGTAGTGTTCCTGCATAGGTGTTGTGTTACCTACCGCAGGGTGTACAGGGTTGAACAACCTTCATATGTCCTACAAAGGATGCTGGGAAAACATTGATGAACAATCATAACGAACAATTTGACAGAGTATTATAAAGATTTCCTGAAAGAGTAGAGAACAGTCATTTCTCCTTGGGCAGTAGGGGATTAAAAACCTGAATAGGGTCCCAGGATAAAAACCTTCTACGCCTTTTGGGTCATTCCTAGTGTCTCTTGACATTAAACTAAGGGCCAAAGAAAGTCTCTAGTGGGTCTTCTGCTCATCACGACGTGGGGTCGTCTAGGGGTCATCATTCTCTTGGTCGGCTTGTGTATTTCGTCGGCTCTTGGGGCTTTCTAGCTGGGTTCCTGTCCAGTCATCTGTCGGTATCCAAGTCGTCATCTCGAGGACCATCATCTGTCTACTGCTGGGCTCGTCTCTCCCTCTCCATTGCATCTGTAGGAAAAAGAAGTATCAATATTTTTGCATTTCTACCTATTTTCCCTACCATTCTTGGCTTCTTGTATTCCATCCGATCCACTTGTAGACTTCCGATAGTTCTGTCGTCGACTTGTTTCCCTGCAGAGACATAAACAGAAAGAACTTCCCAAGCGTTAAAAATATCCCGCCTCCCACATCTGCGAAGCTTCTACACTCTAGAGTGCTATAGTTTAACCCTCGCCTTACTGTCTTTTGACACTAGGTGGCGCTCTAATTTATTTAAGGGTATTTCTACCCTGTACTACCAAACCTCTTTCAATTTAACCTCTATACCACTCCATATATTACAAATACAGTTTTCTGAGCCAGATTATCTGTGTTCTTCTTCGGAAAAATGTGACTAGAGGAAATCTGAGATATTCAGAATATTCAATCTCTCATTTTCCTCTTCTCTGTCTAATCACTAGGGACTATCAGTTACTTGACATCTGGACCTAACACTATCAATATCTTGAGATTTTTAAATCTCATTTAAAAACACTGTAATATATATCTCGTTGTCTAGGGGATGAAACTTTTTCAACGTTAGGTCCATACGCTCTCCATGCAATTAGGAGCAACAGGGGTTTCCAAATCCAATGCGTCACATTTGACCGGGTCCAATCACAGCTCTTTCCGGCTTACTAAACAACACAAAGAAAAACAAATCGTTAGACACCTTATATGACACATGTCTGATTCTGCGAACCATCAAAACAAACAATGACAATCAAACAAACAAAAGAGAGTACGTATAGACTTAACTTCCATTTCTCCTTACTTGATTCCTAAGAACCTGGACTGACAATTACATCACATACAAGTCACCACTAGGTGGCTATTAACTTTTTAACCACTTCCCTATGCCTGTGTGTTCACATACATATGTGTCATGGGAACTATATGTCATGTAATGAACAAACATGTTTCAAAAACAAATTTCCTTATACGTCGTTACCCTGGTACCAAGGGCGGATCGTATGCAGTACTCCTTTGAATAGAACATGTTATCTTGTTCTCTACCTTTCCTCGTGTTCTATACCTGTATGTCTTACCATCTTCTAAACCTTCATGTGTTTGCTGTAATATTGTGTTCTACGTTTAAATCTTTAATCTATTTGTTAAAAAGGGGAGAAAGAAAGTTTAGGAGTCTTGTTTGCTTCAGTTCTTCATGTGTGCGACATCTCTGCTTCTCTATACCTACAGCAGTTATTAACCTGGGGATGTAATTAATTTCAAATACAATTTGGCATTCTCAATTTATCTTGTTACCTTAATACTTATTACCTGAGTCAGTGTGAAACCAGTATACCTACTTCTCCAGCTGTCAATTTGGCGTCAACTGTACATTCTCTTACCACTTGGGAAAAACAAACAGCATCCTCTCTGGCTGTTTGACTCACATTTGCCTTACATTCGACTTATCTCGTCTCGGGGACGACAGCGGTCTTGACTATTACGTCAACACTTACTAATCCTTAACAAGGAGTTGACACAGGGTATAGGTTAGTCAGTTTCACAATTACATCAGACACTTTAAAATAACTGGTCCCATTATATACGAATGGGGGGGTATTGCTATTCTGCATTAACAGTCCAATTGCATTTGTCCCATCACTTTTTCCTATTGCTATTTTCCTATACCACAGTTTTAAACAAACACTATGCCTCTTCTTACCTCGCGTTGATGAGAGCAGACATTATTTTTCAATTCTTATTGTGTAATTCATCCGGTTCGAAGCTATCAGCACTGGGAAATTCTAACTTGCTGCCTTGTGTCATTTTTCTCCATTTATTTTGGTAAACAACTGCTCGTTCACCGTGCTCACAGCACATAATAAAAGCAGCCGATCCTTTTGGCTGGCTTGCTTCCTCCCTAACATGCACGTTATCACAGCGTGACCCGTTATTACCCATAATGACAGGAATAAACGTTCACAGCTTAATAGATATCGGTGGGTTATTACTTATCTGAGAGCTCCCCAACCACTCACTTCTCCACACAGCGACACTATTCCGCAATCAAGCGTGAAGGCCACAATGCGAGGTAATGTACTCAATCACCAAGTCTTTCAACTAGCAGCGAACTTCTAGCCAACTTGCTTGGTGCGGCACAATTTTTCCAGGGTACAACAAACTTGTTTTCCTGTGCCCCCAAAAATTGGATTTCTAAAGTAGCTAATCGGAAACACTGGGTTCCGATGTATCTTCTTGTACCCTCCTAGCGGAATCAATTCCACTGAAGGGGCAGTTCCTATGTGTACGTCGGCACGTACACCCTGTCCTAACTGGACTGTCCTACACTGGACTACACTGCGCTGAGTCGTGCCGTCACACACCCGTTCGCCTCAGTTATGTTTCACACTGGGCGCTGGTTACACCTTGGTCTTATGCATATATTTGAAATATTTCTGTACAGAAAATCTTCCTAGGCTGTTAGCTTTTCTACTGGATGTCACACGAGTGTTCCCTTGACTATCAATGGGAATTTAATCAATACTACTTGAATTTCATGAATTTTGAACAATAATAAAAGAATCCTGTTTGTAACTCAACAGGAGTCTTACTCAATATGTATGAATTATAATTATCACTCAATTAAGTATCACTACCCATCCTTAGGCATTTACCGGTACAGCGTACCTAGGCAATCACATGTGCCAGCACATGTGTCCATCACGCAAACAGTGTCTCACTGAGCGGCAGAAGTTGACACCCATGTGTCCGAGTCCCGCCTTCTTTTGTATACTTTGCAAACCTATTTGCACTTCTATTTAACTTAACTCTTCAAGAAATCCAAATAGCACACTCTTTCTATAACATTTGTGGTTAGCAAGGATATGGCACTATGAATTTAACACCTCTTACAATACTGTAGATATCTCACATTCACAGGGGAAAACAAATGCAATTTTACTCTTAACAGGTACAAACTCCACACAGTACAATACCTCTTACCAATTTTCATGCACTTATGCATTTGGGATAAAGATCACAATAGTTACAAAAAGAAATATTCTGTCTATTGAGCCTATTCAAAACTACAGTCTCTGCTGCTGAGAGTATAAATGAACCATCCCTATTCAAACTCTCCCTTTGGCTATGGTTGTAAATCTATTGTCTCAACACCTTAATTTACATATAAATACCCTCTGGCTGGCACTTTTAAAGTTAACAAATTTTTCTTTGCAGGTTATTATGCTTAGGGGAAATCTGTCTTTTTAGCCTGAAATAAAAAAAAGAAAAATGTTATATATCATACTTGATAACCATTAGTTTCAGTTTCAAATTTAATACCTTAGAGTAACATTCAAATTTCATACTGCTTGGAATTTGTTGATTTTAACTGTACCTGATTTTTCTATTAACTGGTATTTTATCTCTCTCTGCTTTTATCTTTCTAAAGCAAAAATACTTATGACTCAATCCTATCAATTATGGGAATGAAAGCTTACCATTAAACACTCTTAGCCACCTTGCCTACTATTCTCATTACCATATGTTGAAAGATATACTAAAAATAAAATAAATTTATTTAGTAGAAATAGCATTTTTACCCAGAATTCTTTGCAACATACAATTATACAATGGCTTTCTCAGGTTGAGATGGTCTGCAGTAAAATACCTGCAATTTATGGCTATACATTTTTCCCTTATAATCTGCTTCTGCTGCAATTATAAAAGATGTGCATTTATTTAAAATTTGCACTGCTTATAAAACAATTCAAATTTAAAAAAAAACAATTCAACCTGAAACAGCCCTTGCCAATCATATCTGGCTATTATTTAAAAGATAAACATCAAAAGGGGATAACATTGCGTGTGAGAAAACAAATTATTATAACAAATATATACTTATAGAATCGCCTCTTGGTATTTAAATATAAATAAATGTTTTTCCTTTTGTCCCAAAGTTCAAATTAGAGCTTTGTAATACTACAGATCCAACACAGGCCCCTAACCGGCAGTAATATGGAAACACACACAAAATGCACCAGAAAAAATAAAAAAAAAACTTTTTTTTTTCTTCTTTTCTGGCAGATGATCCCACACCTGCCGATATTCGCAAACCTGCGCATATCCGCACATCGTCAAATGCTTAATCCCGAGGACTGAGGCCCCATCTATGGAAGTACATTTATTTATATATGCAAAGACTATCTAATTTATTCATGTCGCACGCAACCAATAATTGAATGTCCAGATTTATAACCAATGAATATTATTTATGAATGTAAACTGATGAAACTGTATCATGGATTACAAAATATAACAATACAGGTATTATACATAATAACGATTATTATGCTCCAGCATCCTTAAATGAAGCTAACCTCAGTGTTATATACTGTGTATGCGAATACAGCGCGGGAGGGGGCGTGGCTATGAAGCAGCCATTTTAGAATAACTACTTGTCGGCCATCTTAGCCAGAACACATGTTAGTCTGCCACATGGCATTCCGCCATCTTAGATTCCACTACATAGCACACAAAGGAAACCTTAGCAAAAGACTATTAACTTCCGCCTGGCAATCACACATAAACTGACTGTACTTTCATAGCTTCTATCCACAACATTTATTCCAAATTACTTCTAACCTGCATCATGCAATACTCACGATCCTGAATATTATTCGCACATTCAGCAAACACACTTTACCTGCGGCATACACAATTGAATATCATTTAAGCTACAATGTCCTTGCTATATCATACTCACATCACATGCCGTTACACACACACTTCAATACAAAGAATCCAGACAATAGTGGACTACCCTCACAGCACATGTTATCTTACAGTTACATCCGATTATCTAGATAATCTAGCCAGACAATATACTTTAAAAGCTTTCAGTTTTATACCCACACATGGACACACTGTGGCTAGTCCAAATGTTAGCCGTTTACCTACACAAAAGACTCACTGCAGGCCGGAGCCTGCAGCACATGTCTACACATTCTGCTTACATAGTAATAGCATTCACCATGCTCAAATCAGTATAATCACTACAGCTTATCCTTACAGATAAACGTACACTGCTATCTCTACCAATTTAAGCATATCCTCGCTCACAATTCATAACTACAGGCTAGCTAACCATCATTCACACAGATCACCTTCAACTACAGACAGAAGCTTTCTTTGTCCAAACCATAGGTAAACATACACTGGGCCTATGCACATGTTAATATCTGAAGACAAACTAAGAATGGAAGTTAACTACTCTTAAACTCTCTAGCATAATCCATATTCCATAACCGGGGTCCTAGTACACAATACAATCGGTCCTACAAGTTTATACATTACTCAGAGTCATGTCCAAATCCATATGTAATGGAAGGAAACTCCCGGCGATACCAGACCCATCCTTTCTGCGTCTTGATCGAACAGCAACTGGCTATTTGATTTTCTCTTGCTTCCCAAGAGAACTCTCGGGGGGGAGGGGAGAATCTATTCATTCACATTTGCTTCAATAGCCTATAGACACGCCCCCTGATACTGTATTTCCTGGCTGACTTACTGGTGTAAGGGAATGCTAATAACTTCATTTCTAATGCTGGTTTTTCTGTGACTAACTTATAATTTGTTATAACATGTGAGTGCAATATCATATGGAATTCTAATAACTGTCATCTGATAGCTAGTGTATTTTCGCACATTTAGAGTCCAGACATGACATTATGTGAATCTAAAAATATGTAAATTAATATTCGATCTTTTCCTTACTTATGAGATATGAATAATATTTATCTCAGACTATATTAATTTAGTGGGCATGATTATAATTATAATTATGGAAATTATATGCTGAGAAAAATTAGGCATTGACAGGTTTTTCGGCGTTTCCGGTAAAAATCGCGGTCCGACGCGCAAAAGTGGGGTATCCTAGAAATCGCCTTTTAAAGACGCACCTTTCTGGCCCCACAAAAATGGGCATTTCAAATTAGAAACAAGTCAAATGAACAAAATAGTGTGAATAAGTAAGTATTTCAGGGGTGAGTTAGCAGGTTATTGGGGTAGTAAGTCCTGATATTTTTGGAGGTTGCAGTGGCCACTACGCCATTCAAAATAGGCAGTTTTTAGCATATGCAGTTAGGCCCCGTAGGACAATTTTAGCTTAAATGTGCTCCAAACACTCAAACCGGCTTGTATCTTGCAATCGAAAATATGGGAAACATGACTTAGACATCAAATGATACACTGTATGCCATGTTTCCAAATTGTTATGCACAGTGGTTACAGCATGAAGCGAATGCATGTGAATATACAAAGGTGCATTGCATTAAATAAGTCCAATGAGGGTGAAAAAAATGGCCGGCCTGCCTGCTTTCATCCATCATTTGTTCTAAATTTATAATTAATCAATGAGCTGAGGTGGAGTCTTAGCCAGTGGTACCATCAGGGGTGTGTAATGCACTTTAGGGTAGACAGCCAATCAGCTGCCAGATTCAATCTGTCCATCAAACACAGCAGCCAATCAGAGAGCTGGCCATTGATCAGCAGGCCCTTTATGACATCACAGACAGTCCCACGGAACTCTCTGTGCTTGTCTGCTGGCTGTCAGTTGGGTGGGTGGGCGGCAGAGGGGGAGGATGTACGTCTCCTTTCTCCTGAAAATTGCGGTTTTTCGGCGTTTCCGGTAAAAATCGCGGTCCGACGCGCAAAAGTGGGGTATCGTAGAAATCGCCTTTTAAAGACGCACCTTTCTGGCCCCACAAAAATGGGCATTTCAAATTAGAAACAAGTCAAATGAACAAAATAGTGTGAATAAAAAAGTATTTCAGGGGTGAGTTAGCAGGTTATTGGGGTAGTAAGTCCTGATATTTTTGGAGGTTGCAGTGGCCACTACGCCATTAAAAATAGGCATATGCAGTTAGGCCCCGTAGGACAATTTTAGCTAAAATGTGCTCCAAACACTCAAACCGGCTTGTATCTTGCAATCGAACATATGGGAAACATGACTTAGACATCAAATGATACACTGTATGCCATGTTTCCAAATTGTTATGCACAGTGGTTACAGCATGAAGCGAATGCATGTGAATATATACAAAGGTGCATTGCATTAAACAAGTCCAATGAGGGTGAAAAAAATGGCCGGCCTGCCTGCTTTCATCCATCATTTGTTCTAAATGTATAATTAATTAATGAGCTGAGGTGGAGTCTTAGCCAGTGGTACCATGAGGGGTGTGTAATGCACTTTAGCGTAGACAGCCAATCTGCTGCCAGATTCAATCTGTCAATCAAACACAGCAGCCAATCAGAGAGCTGGCCATTGATCAGCAGGCCCTTTATGACATCACAGACAGACCCACGGAACTCTCTGTGCTTGTCTGCTGGCTGGCTGTCAGTTGGGTGGGTGGGCGGCAGAGGGGGAGGATGTACGTCTCGTTTCTCCTGAAAATTGCGTTTTTTCGGCGTTTCCGGTAAAAATCGCGGTCCGATGCGCAAAAGTGGGGTATCCTAGAAATCGCCTTTTGAAGACGCACCTTTCTGGCCCCACAAAAATGGGCATTTCAAATTAGAAACAAGTCAAATGAACAAAATAGTGTGAATAAGTAAGTATTTCAGGGGTGAGTTAGCAGGTTATTGGGGTAGTAAGTCCTGATATTTTTGGAGGTTGCAGTGGCCACTACGCCATTCAAAATAGGCAGGCTTTAGCATATGCAGTTAGGCCCCGAAGGACAATTTTAGCTAAAATGTGCTCCAAACACTCAAACCGGCTTGTATCTTGCAATCGAAAATATGGGAAACATGACTTAGACATCAAATGATACACTGTATGCCATGTTTCCAAATTGTTATGCACAGTGGTTACAGCATGAAGCGAATGCATGTGAATATACAAAGGTGCATTGCATTAAACAAGTCCAATGAGGGTGAAAAAAAATGTCCGGCCTGCCTGCTTTCATCCATCATTTGTTCTAAATTTATAATTAATCAATGAGCTGAGGTGGAGTCTTAGCCAGTGGTACCATCAGGGGTGTGTAATGCACTTTAGGGTATACAGCCAATCAGCTGCCAGATTCAATCTGTCCATCAAACACAGCAGCCAATCAGAGAGCTGGCCATTGATCAGCAGGCCCTTTATGACATCACAGACAGACCCACAGAACTCTCTGTGCTTGTCTGCTGGCTGTCAGTTGGGTGGGTGGGCGGCAGAGGGGGAGGATGTACGTCTCGTTTCTCCTGAAAATTGCGGTTTTTCGGCGTTTCTGGTAAAAATCGCGGTCCGACGCGCAAAAGTGGGGTATCGTAGAAATCGCCTTTTAAAGACGCACCTTTCTGGCCCCACAAAAATGGGCATTTCAAATTAGAAACAAGTCAAATGAACAAAATAGTGTGAATAAGTAAGTATTTCAGGGGTGAGTTAGCAGGTTATTAGGGTAGTAAGTCCTGATATTTTTGGAGGTTGCAGTGGCCACTACGCCATTCAAAATAGGCAGGCTTTAGCATATGCAGTTAGGCCCCGTAGGACAATTTTAGCTAAAATGTGCTCCAAACACTCAAACCGGCTTGTATCTTGCAATCGAAAATATGGGAAACATGACTTAGACATCAAATGATACACTGTATGCCATGTTTCCAAATTGTTATGCACAGTGGTTACAGCATGAAGCGAATGCATGTGAATATACAAAGGTGCATTGCATTAAACAAGTCCAATGAGGGTGAAAAAAAATGGCCGGCCTGCCTGCTTTCATCCATCATTTGTTCTAAATGTATAATTAATCAATGAGCTGAGGTGGAGTCTTAGCCAGTGGTACCATGAGGGGTGTGTAATGCACTTTAGCGTAGACAGCCAATCAGCTGCCAGATTCAATCTGTCAATCAAACACAGCAGCCAATCAGAGAGCTGGCTATTGATCAGCAGGCCCTTTATGACATCACAGACAGACCCACGGAACTCTCTGTGCTTGTCTGCTGGCTGGCTGTCAGTTGGGTGGGTGGGCGGCAGAGGGGGAGGATGTACGTCTCGTTTCTCCTGAAAATTGCGGTTTTTCGGCGTTTCCGGTAAAAATCGCGGTCCGACGCGCAAAAGTGGGGTATCCTAGAAATCGCCTTTTAAAGACGCACCTTTCTGGCCCCACAAAAATGGGCATTTCAAATTAGAAACAAGTCAAATGAACAAAATAGTGTGAATAAGTAAGTATTTCAGGGGTGAGTTAGCAGGTTATTGGGGTAGTAAGTCCTGATATTTTTGGAGGTTGCAGTGGCCACTACGCCATTCAAAATAGGCAGTTTTTAGCATATGCAGTTAGGCCCCGTAGGACAATTTTAGCTAAAATGTGCTCCAAACACTCAAACCGGCTTGTATCTTACAATCGAAAATATGGGAAACATGACTTAGACATCAAATGATACACTGTATGCCATGTTTCCAAATTGTTATGCACAGTGGTTACAGCATGAAGCGAATGCATGTGAATATACAAAGGTGCATTGCATTAAACAAGTCCAATGAGGGTGAAAAAAAATGTCCGGCCCAGGGGCAAACGCAGGATTTTCAGAAGGGGGTTTCCAGAGGGGCGGAGCAAAGCACGGAGATGGACACTTAGGTGACCCAGTATATGCTTTGATTTCCCGCGGGTGGTAGGGGGTATTATATCAACCGCTCAGCATGTAGGGCCTGGATCAGTAATTTCCACTAATTACCCCTTTACTGCACAGATGATGGGAGATGGGCTGGGAGAAGGGGGCATTGGGCTGAATGAAGGGGCCCTGATACATAACTTCCAGGGTGGTAGAGGATCTTTAATACGCAGAGGAGGGGTGTATAGTGGAGTGGGCTTATTATTCATAATTATCTGGTGGGAGGACAGCTTGCTTGACTGCAGATATATCCAGTTCCCAGAAATAGATTTATTAGATTTTAATGGAATTAAAAACTAGAGAATCCCACCTACCAAATGGTATTGGGGACTAGGGGATCAGAGTTCAGGAGGCAGAGCAATCTGCCAATGAGGATATAAAACTACATACCAGGTGTGTGGAGCTGGAGCAGTAACCAGCTGCTGGAAGGCTGATATCTCTGGTTCTGGGAACAGTAGAGACAAGCTACTAGTGTCCATCAAAGGGGGAGAGTCTCAGCTTTTGGAATATACCCTCAGAAAAACTCTATGTCAGAAAGAACCTGAAATATCTGACTGGGAATTGCAATTAATAGGCTTGGATGGGGACCACTGCTTTGAAGTCAGATATCTCCGGTTCCCAAGGTCCGATTTTAAAAATTCTTGTACTCATGGAAAGAGGGGACCCTCAGCTTTCAGAATCAGGCCCTTAGACTCCTGGGGGGGTTTCTGGGTACTCGGAAACCCCCCCTGCGTGCGCTACTGCGGCCTGCCTGCTTTCATCCATCATTTGTTCTAAATGTATAATTAATCAATGAGCTGAGGTGGAGTCTTAGCCAGTGGTACCATGAGGGGTGTGTAATGCACTTTAGCGTAGACAGCCAATCAGCTGCCAGATTCAATCTGTCAATCAAACACAGCAGCCAATCAGAGAGCTGGCCATTGATCAGCAGGCCCTTTATGACATCACAGACAGACCCACGGAACTCTCTCTGCTTGTCTGCTGGCTGGCTGTCAGTTGGGTGGGTGGGCGGCAGAGGGGGAGGATGTACGTCTCGTTTCTCCTGAAAATTGCGGTTTTTCGGCGTTTCCGGTAAAAATCGCGGTCCGACGCGCAAAAGTGGGGTATCGTAGAAATCGCCTTTTAAAGACGCACCTTTCTGGCCCCACAAAAATGGGCATTTCAAATTAGAAACAAGTCAAATGAACAAAATAGTGTGAATAAGTAAGTATTTCAGGGGTGAGTTAGCAGGTTATTGGGGTAGTAAGTCCTGATATTTTTGGAGGTTGCAGTGGCCACTACGCCATTTAAAATAGGCATATGCAGTTAGGCCCCGTAGGACAATTTTAGCTCAAATGTGCTCCAAACACTCAAACCGGCTTGTATCTTGCAATCGAACATATGGGAAACATGACTTAGACATCAAATGATACACTGTATGCCATGTTTCTAAATTGTTATGCACAGTGGTTACAGCATGAAGCGAATGCATGTGAATATATTCAAAGGTGCATTGCATTAAACAAATCCAAGGAGGGTGAAAAAAATGGCCGGCCTGCCTGCTTTCATCCATCATTTGTTCTAAATGTATAATTAATCAATGAGCTGAGGTGGAGTCTTAGCCAGTGGTACCATGAGGGGTGTGTAATGCACTTTAGCGTAGACAGCCAATCTGCTGCCAGATTCAATCTGTCAATCAAACACAGCAGCCAATCAGAGAGCTGGCCATTGATCAGCAGGCCCTTTATGACATCACAGACAGACCCACGGAACTCTCTGTGCTTGTCTGCTGGCTGGCTGTCAGTTGGGTGGGTGGGCGGCAGAGGGGGAGGATGTACGTCTCGTTTCTCCTGAAAATTGCGTTTTTTCGGCGTTTCCGGTAAAAATCGCGGTCCGATGCGCAAAAGTGGGGTATCCTAGAAATCGCCTTTTAAAGACGCACCTTTCTGGCCCCACAAAAATGGGCATTTCAAATTAGAAACAAGTCAAATGAACAAAATAGTGTGAATAAGTAAGTATTTCAGGGGTGAGTTATCAGGTTATTGGGGTAGTAAGTCCTGATATTTTTGGAGGTTGCAGTGGCCACTACGCCATTCAAAATAGGCAGGCTTTAGCATATGCAGTTAGGCCCCGAAGGACAATTTTAGCTAAAATGTGCTCCAAACACTCAAACCGGCTTGTATCTTGCAATCGAAAATATGGGAAACATGACTTAGACATCAAATGATACACTGTATGCCATGTTTCCAAATTGTTATGCACAGTGGTTACAGCATGAAGCGAATGCATGTGAATATACAAAGGTGCATTGCATTAAACAAGTCCAATGAGGGTGAAAAAAAATGTCCGGCCTGCCTGCTTTCATCCATCATTTGTTCTAAATGTATAATTAATCAATGAGCTGAGGTGGAGTCTTAGCCAGTGGTACCATGAGGGGTGTGTAATGCACTTTAGCGTAGACAGCCAATCAGCTGCCAGATTCAATCTGTCAATCAAACACAGCAGCCAATCAGAGAGCTGGCCATTGATCAGCAGGCCCTTTATGACATCACAGACAGACCCACGGAACTCTCTGTGCTTGTCTGCTGGCTGGCTGTCAGTTGGGTGGGTGGGCGGCAGAGGGGGAGGATGTACGTCTCGTTTCTCCTGAAAATTGCGGTTTTTCGGCGTTTCCGGTAAAAATCGCGGTCCGACGCGCAAAAGTGGGGTATCCTAGAAATCGCCTTTTAAAGACGCACCTTTCTGGCCCCACAAAAATGGGCATTTCAAATTAGAAACAAGTCAAATGAACAAAATAGTGTGAATAAGTAAGTATTTCAGGGGTAAGATAGCAGGTTATTGGGGTAGTAAGTCCTGATATTTTTGGAGGTTGCAGTGGCCACTACGCCATTCAAAATAGGCAGTTTTTAGCATATGCAGTTAGGCCCCGTAGGACAATTTTAGCTAAAATGTGCTCCAAACACTGAAACCGGCTTGTATCTTGCAATCGAAAATATGGGAAACATGACTTAGACATCAAATGATACACTGTATGCCATGTTTCCAAATTGTTATGCACAGTGGTTACAGCATGAAGCGAATGCATGTGAATATACAAAGGTGCATTGCATTAAATAAGTCCAATGAGGGTGAAAAAAATGGCCGGCCTGCCTGCTTTCATCCATCATTTGTTCTAAATTTATAATTAATCAATGAGCTGAGGTGGAGTCTTAGCCAGTGGTACCATCAGGGGTGTGTAATGCACTTTAGGGTAGACAGCCAATCAGCTGCCAGATTCAATCTGTCCATCAAACACAGCAGCCAATCAGAGAGCTGGCCATTGATCAGCAGGCCCTTTATGACATCACAGACAGACCCACGGAACTCTCTGTGCTTGTCTGCTGGCTGTCAGTTGGGTGGGTGGGCGGCAGAGGGGGAGGATGTACGTCTCGTTTCTCCTGAAAATTGCGGTTTTTCGGCGTTTCCGGTAAAAATCGCGGTCCGACGCGCAAAAGTGGGGTATCCTAGAAATCGCCTTTTAAAGACGCACCTTTCTGGCCCAACAAAAATGGGCATTTCAAATTAGAAACAAGTCAAATGAACAAAATAGTGTGAATAAGTAAGTATTTCAGGGGTGAGTTAGCAGGTTATTGGGGTAGTAAGTCCTGATATTTTTGGAGGTTGCAGTGGCCACTACGCCATTTAAAATAGGCATATGCAGTTAGGCCCCGTAGGACAATTTTAGCTAAAATGTGCTCCAAACACTCAAACCGGCTTGTATCTTGCAATCGAACATATGGGAAACATGACTTAGACATCAAATGATACACTGTATGCCATGTTTCTAAATTGTTATGCACAGTGGTTACAGCATGAAGCGAATGCATGTGAATATATTCAAAGGTGCATTGCATTAAACAAGTCCAATGAGGGTGAAAAAAATGTCCGGCCTGCCTGCTTTCATCCATCATTTGTTCTAAATGTATAATTAATCAATGAGCTGAGGTGGAGTCTTAGCCAGTGGTACCATGAGGGGTGTGTAATGCACTTTAGCGTAGACAGCCAATCTGCTGCCAGATTCAATCTGTCAATCAAACACAGCAGCCAATCAAAGAGCTGGCCATTGATCAGCAGGCCCTTTATGACATCACAGACAGACCCACGGAACTCTCTGTGCTTGTCTGCTGGCTGGCTGTCAGTTGGGTGGGTGGGCGGCAGAGGGGGAGGATGTACGTCTCGTTTCTCCTGAAAATTGCGGTTTTTCGGCGTTTCCGGTAAAAATCGCGGTCCGATGCGCAAAAGTGGGGTATCCTAGAAATTGCCTTTTAAAGACGCACCTTTCTGGCCCCACAAAAATGGGCATTTCAAATTAGAAACAAGTCAAATGAACAAAATAGTGTGAATAAGTAAGTATTTCAGGGGTGAGTTATCAGGTTATTGGGGTAGTAAGTCCTGATATTTTTGGAGGTTGCAGTGGCCACTACGCCATTCAAAATAGGCAGGCTTTAGCATATGCAGTTAGGCCCCGAAGGACAATTTTAGCTAAAATGTGCTCCAAACACTGAAACCGGCTTGTATCTTGCAATCGAAAATATGGGAAACATGACTTAGACATCAAATGATACACTGTATGCCATGTTTCCAAATTGTTATGCACAGTGGTTACAGCATGAAGCGAATGCATGTGAATATACAAAGGTGCATTGCATTAAACAAGTCCAATGAGGGTGAAAAAAAATGTCCGGCCTGCCTGCTTTCATCCATCATTTGTTCTAAATGTATAATTAATCAATGAGCTGAGGTGGAGTCTTAGCCAGTGGTACCATGAGGGGTGTGTAATGCACTTTAGCGTAGACAGCCAATCAGCTGCCAGATTCAATCTGTCAATCAAACACAGCAGCCAATCAGTGAGCTGGCCATTGATCAGCAGGCCCTTTATGACATCACAGACAGACCCACGGAACTCTCTGTGCTTGTCTGCTGGCTGGCTGTCAGTTGGGTGGGTGGGCGGCAGAGGGGGAGGATGTACGTCTCGCTTCTCCTGAAAATTGCGGTTTTTCGGCGTTTCCGGTAAAAATCGCGGTCCGACGCGCAAAAGTGGGGTATCCTAGAAATCGCCTTTTAAAGACGCACCTTTCTGGCCCCACAAAAATGGGCATTTCAAATTAGAAACAAGTCAAATGAACAAAATAGTGTGAATAAGTAAGTATTTCAGGGGTGAGTTAGCAGGTTATTAGGGTAGTAAGTCCTGATATTTTTGGAGGTTGCAGTGGCCACTACGCCATTCAAAATAGGCAGGCTTTAGCATATGCAGTTAGGCCCCGTAGGACAATTTTAGCTAAAATGTTCTCCAAACACTCAAACCGGCTTGTATCTTGCAATCGAAAATATGGGAAACATGACTTAGACATCAAATGATACACTGTATGCCATGTTTCCAAATTGTTATGCACAGTGGTTACAGCATGAAGCGAATGCATGTGAATATATACAAAGGTGCATTGCATTAAACAAGTCCAATGAGGGTGAAAAAAATGGCCGGCCTGCCTGCTTTCATCCATCATTTGTTCTAAATGTATAATTAATCAATGAGCTGAGGTGGAGTCTTAGCCAGTGGTACCATGAGGGGTGTGTAATGCACTTTAGCGTAGACAGCCAATCAGCTGCCAGATTCAATCTGTCAATCAAACACAGCAGCCAATCAGAGAGCTGGCCATTGATCAGCAGGCCCTTTATGACATCACAGACAGACCCACGGAACTCTCTGTGCTTGTCTGCTGGCTGGCTGTCAGTTGGGTGGGTGGGCGGCAGAGGGGGAGGATGTACGTCTCGTTTCTCCTGAAAATTGCGGTTTTTCGGCGTTTCCGGTAAAAATCGCGGTCCGACGCGCAAAAGTGGGGTATCCTAGAAATCGCCTTTTAAAGACGCACCTTTCTGGCCCCACAAAAATGGGCATTTCAAATTAGAAACAAGTCAAATGAACAAAATAGTGTGAATAAGTAAGTATTTCAGGGGTGAGTTAGCAGGTTATTAGGGTAGTAAGTCCTGATATTTTTGGAGGTTGCAGTGGCCACTACGCCATTCAAAATAGGCAGTTTTTAGCATATGCAGTTAGGCCCCGTAGGACAATTTTAGGTAAAATGTGCTCCAAACACTCAAACCGGCTTGTATCTTGCAATCGAAAATATGGGAAACATGACTTAGACATCAAATGATACACTGTATGCCATGTTTCTAAATTGTTATGCACAGTGGTTACAGCATGAAGCGAATGCATGTGAATATACAAAGGTGCATTGCATTAAACAAGTCCAATGAGGGTGAAAAAAAATGTCCGGCCTGCCTGCTTTTATCCATCATTTGTTCTAAATGTATAATTAATCAATGAGCTGAGGTGGAGTCTTAGCCAGTGGTACCATGAGGGGTGTGTAATGCACTTTAGCGTAGACAGCCAATCAGCTGCCAGATTCAATCTGTCAATCAAACACAGCAGCCAATCAGAGAGCTGGCCATTGATCAGCAGGCCCTTTATGACATCACAGACAGACCCACGGAACTCTCTGTGCTTGTCTGCTGGCTGGCTGTCAGTTGGGTGGGTGGGCGACAGAGGGGGAGGATGTACGTCTCGTTTCTCCTTAAAATTGGGGTTTTTCGGCGTTTCCGGTAAAAATCGCGGTCCGACGCGCAAAAGTGGGGTATCCTAGAAATCGCCTTTTAAAGACGCACCTTTCTGGCCCCACAAAAATGGGCATTTCAAATTAGAAACAAGTCAAATGAACAAAATAGTGTGAATAAGTAAGTATTTCAGGGGTGAGTTAGCAGGTTATTAGGGTAGTAAGTCCTGATATTTTTGGAGGTTGCAGTGGCCACTACGCCATTCAAAATAGGCAGGCTTTAGCATATGCAGTTAGGCCCCGTAGGACAATTTTAGCTAAAATGTGCTCCAAACACTCAAACCGGCTTGTATCTTGCAATCGAAAATATGGGAAACATGACTTAGACATCAAATGATACACTGTATGCCATGTTTCCAAATTGTTATGCACAGTGGTTACAGCATGAAGCGAATGCATGTGAATATATATAAAGGTGCATTGCATTAAACAAGTCCAATGAGGGTGAAAAAAAATGGCCGGCCTGCCTGCTTTCATCCATCATTTGTTCTAAATGTATAATTAATCAATGAGCTGAGGTGGAGTCTTAGCCAGTGGTACCATGAGGGGTGTGTAATGCACTTTAGCGTAGACAGCCAATCAGCTGCCAGATTCAATCTTTCAATCAAACACAGCAGCCAATCAGAGAGCTGGCCATTGATCAGCAGGCCCTTTATGACATCACAGACAGACCCACGGAACTCTCTGTGCTTGTCTGCTGGCTGGCTGTCAGTTGGGTGGGTGGGCGGCAGAGGGGGAGGATGTACGTCTCGTTTCTCCTGAAAATTGCGGTTTTTCAGCGTTTCCGGTAAAAATCGCGGTCCGACGCGCAAAAGTGGGGTATCCTAGAAATCGCCTTTTAAAGACGCACCTTTCTGGCCCCACAAAAATGGGCATTTCAAATTAGAAACAAGTCAAATGAACAAAATAGTGTGAATAAGTAAGTATTTCAGGGGTGAGTTAGCAGGTTATTGGGGTAGTAAGTCCTGATATTTTTGGAGGTTGCAGTGGCCACTACGCCATTCAAAATAGGCAGTTTTTAGCATATGCAGTTAGGCCCCGTAGGACAATTTTAGCTAAAATGTGCTCCAAACACTCAAACCGGCTTGTATCTTGCAATCGAAAATATGGGAAACATGACTTAGACATCAAATGATACACTGTATGCCATGTTTCCAAATTGTTATGCACAGTGGTTACAGCATGAAGCGAATGCATGTGAATATACAAAGGTGCATTGCATTAAACAAGTCCAATGAGGGTGAAAAAAAATGTCCGGCCTGCCTGCTTTCATCCATCATTTGTTCTAAATGTATAATTAATCAATGAGCTGAGGTGGAGTCTTAGCCAGTGGTACCATGAGGGGTGTGTAATGCACTTTAGCGTAGACAGCCAATCAGCTGCCAGATTCAATCTGTCAATCAAACACAGCAGCCAATCAGAGAGCTGGCCATTGATCAGCAGGCCCGGTACTTATGTAGTATCTGGGCTGCCGATTTTTTGATTGTATGCCTTAAGTTAAGGCATACAATCAGATGCGATGCGATGCGATATCGCATCGCATCGCATCCGATATCGCATCCGATATCGGATGCGATGACCCGATTTTTCCATAGGAATCAATGTTAAAATGATTCCTATGGAAAAATGGGTCCTTTTCATACCCCTACTATCCAAGTGGGCATGGAGTTGGATATAAACCTGTGGCGAGCGTAGCGAGCCACCGAGCCCAAAGCGTGGCGAGCGAAGCGAGCCCCGCGAGGGGACGGTATTCGTCCCCTCGCGGGGCTCGCTTCGCTCGCCACGCTTCGGGCTCGGTGGCTCGCTACGCTCGCCACAGGTTTATATCCAACTCCATGCCCACTTGGATAGTAGGGGTATGAAAAGGACCCATTTTTCCCATTGAATTCCATGTTAAAATGGACTCAGTCCATTTTAACATTGATTCCTATGGAAAAATCGGGTCATCGCATCGCATCGCATCGCATCGAATCGCATGGTCGCATGCGATGCGATGCGATCTCCCGATCCGACCCGATTTAGAAATCGGCAGCCCAGAAACTACATAAGTACCGCAGGCCCTTTATGACATCACAGACAGACCCACGGAACTCTCTGTGCTTGTCTGCTGGCTGGCTGTCAGTTGGGTGGGTGGGCGGCAGAGGGGGAGGATGTACGTCTCGTTTCTCCTGAAAATTGCGGTTTTTCGGCGTTTCCGGTAAAAATCGCGGTCCGACGCGCAAAAGTGGGGTATCCTAGAAATCGCCTTTTAAAGACGCACCTTTCTGGCCCCACAAAAATGGGCATTTCAAATTAGAAACAAGTCAAATGAACAAAATAGTGTGAATAAGTAAGTATTTCAGGGGTAAGTTAGCAGGTTATTGGGGTAGTAAGTCCTGATATTTTTGGAGGTTGCAGTGGCCACTACGCCATTCAAAATAGGCAGTTTTTAGCATATGCAGTTAGGCCCCGTAGGACAATTTTAGCTAAAATGTGCTCCAAACACTCAAACCGGCTTGTATCTTGCAATCGAAAATATGGGAAACATGACTTAGACATCAAATGATACACTGTATGCCATGTTTCCAAATTGTTATGCACAGTGGTTACAGCATGAAGCGAATGCATGTGAATATACAAAGGTGCATTGCATTAAATAAGTCCAATGAGGGTGAAAAAAATGGCCGGCCTGCCTGCTTTCATCCATCATTTGTTCTAAATTTATAATTAATCAATGAGCTGAGGTGGAGTCTTAGCCAGTGGTACCATCAGGGGTGTGTAATGCACTTTAGGGTAGACAGCCAATCAGCTGCCAGATTCAATCTGTCCATCAAACACAGCAGCCAATCAGAGAGCTGGCCATTGATCAGCAGGCCCTTTATGACATCACAGACAGACCCACGGAACTCTCTGTGCTTGTCTGCTGGCTGTCAGTTGGGTGGGTGGGCGGCAGAGGGGGAGGATGTACGTCTCGTTTCTCCTGAAAATTGCGGTTTTTCAGCGTTTCCGGTAAAAATCGCGGTCCGACGCGCAAAAGTGGGGTATCCTAGAAATCGCCTTTTAAAGACGCACCTTTCTGGCCCCACAAAAATGGGCATTTCAAATTAGAAACAAGTCAAATGAACAAAATAGTGTGAATAAGTAAGTATTTCAGGGGTAAGTTAGCAGGTTATTGGGGTAGTAAGTCCTGATATTTTTGGAGGTTGCAGTGGCCACTACGCCATTCAAAATAGGCAGTTTTTAGCATATGCAGTTAGGCCCCGTAGGACAATTTTAGCTAAAATGTGCTCCAAACACTCAAACCGGCTTGTATCTTGCAATCGAAAATATGGGAAACATGACTTAGACATCAAATGATACACTGTATGCCATGTTTCCAAATTGTTATGCACAGTGGTTACAGCATGAAGCGAATGCATGTGAATATACAAAGGTGCATTGCATTAAATAAGTCCAATGAGGGTGAAAAAAATGGCCGGCCTGCCTGCTTTCATCCATCATTTGTTCTAAATTTATAATTAATCAATGAGCTGAGGTGGAGTCTTAGCCAGTGGTACCATCAGGGGTGTGTAATGCACTTTAGGGTAGACAGCCAATCAGCTGCCAGATTCAATCTGTCCATCAAACACAGCAGCCAATCAGAGAGCTGGCCATTGATCAGCAGGCCCTTTATGACATCACAGACAGACCCACGGAACTCTCTGTGCTTGTCTGCTGGCTGTCAGTTGGGTGGGTGGGCGGCAGAGGGGGAGGATGTACGTCTCGTTTCTCCTGAAAATTGCGGTTTTTCGGCGTTTCCGGTAAAAATCGCGGTCCGACGCGCAAAAGTGGGGTATCGTAGAAATCGCCTTTTAAAGACGCACCTTTCTGGCCCCACAAAAATGGGCATTTCAAATTAGAAACAAGTCAAATGAACAAAATAGTGTGAATAAGTAAGTATTTCAGGGGTGAGTTAGCAGGTTATTGGGGTAGTAAGTCCTGATATTTTTGGAGGTTGCAGTGGCCACTACGCCATTCAAAATAGGCAGGCTTTAGCATATGCAGTTAGGCCCCGTAGGACAATTTTAGCTAAAATGTGCTCCAAACACTCAAACCGGCTTGTATCTTGCAATCGAAAATATGGGAAACATGACTTAGACATCAAATGATACACTGTATGCCATGTTTCCAAATTGTTATGCACAGTGGTTACAGCATGAAGCGAATGCATGTGAATATACAAAGGTGCATTGCATTAAACAAGTCCAATGAGGGTGAAAAAAAATGTCCGGCCTGCCTGCTTTCATCCATCATTTGTTCTAAATGTATAATTAATCAATGAGCTGAGGTGGAGTCTTAGCCAGTGGTACCATGAGGGGTGTGTAATGCACTTTAGCGTAGACAGCCAATCAGCTGCCAGATTCAATCTGTCAATCAAACACAGCAGCCAATCAGAGAGCTGGCCATTGATCAGCAGGCCCTTTATGACATCACAGACAGACCCACGGAACTCTCTGTGCTTGTCTGCTGGCTGGCTGTCAGTTGGGTGGGTGGGCGGCAGAGGGGGAGGATGTACGTCTCGTTTCTCCTGAAAATTGCGGTTTTTCGGCGTTTCCGGTAAAAATCGCGGTCCGACGCGCAAAAGTGTGGTATCCTAGAAATCGCCTTTTAAAGACGCACCTTTCTGGCCCCACAAAAATGGGCATTTCAAATTAGAAACAAGTCAAATGAACAAAATAGTGTGAATAAGTAAGTATTTCAGGGGTAAGTTAGCAGGTTATTGGGGTAGTAAGTCCTGATATTTTTGGAGGTTGCAGTGGCCACTACGCCATTCAAAATAGGCAGTTTTTAGCATATGCAGTTAGGCCCCGTAGGACAATTTTAGCTAAAATGTGCTCCAAACACTCAAACCGGCTTGTATCTTGCAATCGAAAATATGGGAAACATGACTTAGACATCAAATGATACACTGTATGCCATGTTTCCAAATTGTTATGCACAGTGGTTACAGCATGAAGCGAATGCATGTGAATATACAAAGGTGCATTGCATTAAATAAGTCCAATGAGGGTGAAAAAAATGGCCGGCCTGCCTGCTTTCATCCATCATTTGTTCTAAATTTATAATTAATCAATGAGCTGAGGTGGAGTCTTAGCCAGTGGTACCATCAGGGGTGTGTAATGCACTTTAGGGTAGACAGCCAATCAGCTGCCAGATTCAATCTGTCCATCAAACACAGCAGCCAATCAGAGAGCTGGCCATTGATCAGCAGGCCCTTTATGACATCACAGACAGACCCACGGAACTCTCTGTGCTTGTCTGCTGGCTGTCAGTTGGGTGGGTGGGCGGCAGAGGGGGAGGATGTACGTCTCGTTTCTCCAGAAAATTGTGGTTTTTCAGCGTTTCCGGTAAAAATCGCGGTCCGACGCGCAAAAGTGGGGTATCGTAGAAATTGCCTTTTAAAGACGCACCTTTCTGGCCCCACAAAAATGGGCATTTCAAATTAGAAACAAGTCAAATGAACAAAATAGTGTGAATAAGTAAGTATTTCAGGGGTAAGTTAGCAGGTTATTGGGGTAGTAAGTCCTGATATTTTTGGAGGTTGCAGTGGCCACTACGCCATTCAAAATAGGCAGTTTTTAGCATATGCAGTTAGGCCCCGTAGGACAATTTTAGCTAAAATGTGCTCCAAACACTCAAACCGGCTTGTATCTTGCAATCGAAAATATGGGAAACATGACTTAGACATCAAATGATACACTGTATGCCATGTTTCCAAATTGTTATGCACAGTGGTTACAGCATGAAGCGAATGCATGTGAATATACAAAGGTGCATTGCATTAAATAAGTCCAATGAGGGTGAAAAAAATGGCCGGCCTGCCTGCTTTCATCCATCATTTGTTCTAAATTTATAATTAATCAATGAGCTGAGGTGGAGTCTTAGCCAGTGGTACCATCAGGGGTGTGTAATGCACTTTAGGGTAGACAGCCAATCAGCTGCCAGATTCAATCTGTCCATCAAACACAGCAGCCAATCAGAGAGCTGGCCATTGATCAGCAGGCCCTTTATGACATCACAGACAGACCCACGGAACTCTCTGTGCTTGTCTGCTGGCTGTCAGTTGGGTGGGTGGGCGGCAGAGGGGGAGGATGTACGTCTCGTTTCTCCTGAAAATTGCGGTTTTTCGGCGTTTCCGGTAAAAATCGCGGTCCGACGCGCAAAAGTGGGGTATCGTAGAAATCGCCTTTTAAAGACGCACCTTTCTGGCCCCACAAAAATGGGCATTTCAAATTAGAAACAAGTCAAATGAACAAAATAGTGTGAATAAGTAAGTATTTCAGGGGTGAGTTAGCAGGTTATTGGGGTAGTAAGTCCTGATATTTTTGGAGGTTGCAGTGGCCACTACGCCATTCAAAATAGGCAGGCTTTAGCATATGCAGTTAGGCCCCGAAGGACAATTTTAGCTAAAATGTGCTCCAAACACTCAAACCGGCTTGTATCTTGCAATCGAAAATATGGGAAACATGACTTAGACATCAAATGATACACTGTATGCCATGTTTCCAAATTGTTATGCACAGTGGTTACAGCATGAAGCGAATGCATGTGAATATACAAAGGTGCATTGCATTAAACAAGTCCAATGAGGGTGAAAAAAAATGTCCGGCCTGCCTGCTTTCATCCATCATTTGTTCTAAATGTATAATTAATCAATGAGCTGAGGTGGAGTCTTAGCCAGTGGTACCATGAGGGGTGTGTAATGCACTTTAGCGTAGACAGCCAATCAGCTGCCAGATTCAATCTGTCAATCAAACACAGCAGCCAATCAGAGAGCTGGCCATTGATCAGCAGGCCCTTTATGACATCACAGACAGACCCACGGAACTCTCTGTGCTTGTCTGCTGGCTGGCTGTCAGTTGGGTGGGTGGGCGGCAGAGGGGGAGGATGTACGTCTCGTTTCTCCTGAAAATTGCGGTTTTTCGGCGTTTCCGGTAAAAATCGCGGTCCGACGCGCAAAAGTGTGGTATCCTAGAAATCGCCTTTTAAAGACGCACCTTTCTGGCCCCACAAAAATGGGCATTTCAAATTAGAAACAAGTCAAATGAACAAAATAGTGTGAATAAGTAAGTATTTCAGGGGTGAGTTAGCAGGTTATTAGGGTAGTAAGTCCTGATATTTTTGGAGGTTGCAGTGGCCACTACGCCATTCAAAATAGGCAGGCTTTAGCATATGCAGTTAGGCCCCGTAGGACAATTTTAGCTAAAATGTTCTCCAAACACTCAAACCGGCTTGTATCTTGCAATCGAAAATATGGGAAACATGACTTAGACATCAAATGATACACTGTATGCCATGTTTCCAAATTGTTATGCACAGTGGTTACAGCATGAAGCGAATGCATGTGAATATATACAAAGGTGCATTGCATTAAACAAGTCCAATGAGGGTGAAAAAAATGGCCGGCCTGCCTGCTTTCATCCATCATTTGTTCTAAATGTATAATTAATCAATGAGCTGAGGTGGAGTCTTAGCCAGTGGTACCATGAGGGGTGTGTAATGCACTTTAGCGTAGACAGCCAATCAGCTGCCAGATTCAATCTGTCAATCAAACACAGCAGCCAATCAGAGAGCTGGCCATTGATCAGCAGGCCCTTTATGACATCACAGACAGACCCACGGAACTCTCTGTGCTTGTCTGCTGGCTGGCTGTCAGTTGGGTGGGTGGGCGGCAGAGGGGGAGGAAGTACGTCTCGTTTCTCCTGAAAATTGCGGTTTTTCGGCGTTTCCGGTAAAAATCGCGGTCCGACGCGCAAAAGTGGGGTATCCTAGAAATCGCCTTTTAAAGACGCACCTTTCTGGCCCCACAAAAATGGGCATTTCAAATTAGAAACAAGTCAAATGAACAAAATAGTGTGAATAAGTAAGTATTTCAGGGGTGAGTTAGCAGGTTATTAGGGTAGTAAGTCCTGATATTTTTGGAGGTTGCAGTGGCCACTACGCCATTCAAAATAGGCAGTTTTTAGCATATGCAGTTAGGCCCCGTAGGACAATTTTAGCTAAAATGTGCTCCAAACACTCAAACCGGCTTGTATCTTGCAATCGAAAATATGGGAAACATGACTTAGACATCAAATGATACACTGTATGCCATGTTTCTAAATTGTTATGCACAGTGGTTACAGCATGAAGCGAATGCATGTGAATATACAAAGGTGCATTGCATTAAACAAGTCCAATGAGGGTGAAAAAAAATGTCCGGCCTGCCTGCTTTTATCCATCATTTGTTCTAAATGTATAATTAATCAATGAGCTGAGGTGGAGTCTTAGCCAGTGGTACCATGAGGGGTGTGTAATGCACTTTAGCGTAGACAGCCAATCAGCTGCCAGATTCAATCTTTCAATCAAACACAGCAGCCAATCAGAGAGCTGGCCATTGATCAGCAGGCCCTTTATGACATCACAGACAGACCCACGGAACTCTCTGTGCTTGTCTGCTGGCTGGCTGTCAGTTGGGTGGGTGGGCGGCAGAGGGGGAGGATGTACGTCTCGTTTCTCCTGAAAATTGCGGTTTTTCGGCGTTTCCGGTAAAAATCGCGGTCCGACGCGCAAAAGTGGGGTATCCTAGAAATCGCCTTTTAAAGACGCACCTTTCTGGCCCCACAAAAATGGGCATTTCAAATTAGAAACAAGTCAAATGAACAAAATAGTGTGAATAAGTAAGTATTTCAGGGGTGAGTTAGCAGGTTATTGGGGTAGTAAGTCCTGATATTTTTGGAGGTTGCAGTGGCCACTACGCCATTCAAAATAGGCAGTTTTTAGCATATGCAGTTAGGCCCCGTAGGACAATTTTAGCTAAAATGTGCTCCAAACACTCAAACCGGCTTGTATCTTGCAATCGAAAATATGGGAAACATGACTTAGACATCAAATGATACACTGTATGCCATGTTTCTAAATTGTTATGCACAGTGGTTACAGCATGAAGCGAATGCATGTGAATATACAAAGGTGCATTGCATTAAACAAGTCCAATGAGGGTGAAAAAAAATGTCCGGCCTCCCTGCTTTCATCCATCATTTGTTCTAAATGTATAATTAATCAATGAGCTGAGGTGGAGTCTTAGCCAGTGGTACCATGAGGGTTGTGTAATGCACTTTAGCGTAGACAGCCAATCAGCTGCCAGATTCAATCTGTCAATCAAACACAGCAGCCAATCAGAGAGCTGGCCATTGATCAGCAGGCCCTTTATGACATCACAGACAGACCCACGGAACTCTCTGTGCTTGTCTGCTGGCTGGCTGTCAGTTGGGTGGGTGGGCGGCAGAGGGGGAGGATGTACGTCTCTTTTCTCCTGAAAATTGCGTTTTTTCGGCGTTTCCGGTAAAAATCGCGGTCCGACGCGCAAAAGTGGGGTATCCTAGAAATCGCCTTTTAAAGACGCACCTTTCTGGCCCCACAAAAATGGGCATTTCAAATTAGAAACAAGTCAAATGAACAAAATAGTGTGAATAAGTAAGTATTTCAGGGGTAAGTTAGCAGGTTATTGGGGTAGTAAGTCCTGATATTTTTGGAGGTTGCAGTGGCCACTACGCCATTCAAAATAGGCAGTTTTTAGCATATGCAGTTAGGCCCCGTAGGACAATTTTAGCTAAAATGTGCTCCAAACACTCAAACCGGCTTGTATCTTGCAATCGAAAATATGGGAAACATGACTTAGACATCAAATGATACACTGTATGCCATGTTTCCAAATTGTTATGCACAGTGGTTACAGCATGAAGCGAATGCATGTGAATATACAAAGGTGCATTGCATTAAATAAGTCCAATGAGGGTGAAAAAAATGGCCGGCCTGCCTGCTTTCATCCATCATTTGTTCTAAATTTATAATTAATCAATGAGCTGAGGTGGAGTCTTAGCCAGTGGTACCATCAGGGGTGTGTAATGCACTTTAGGGTAGACAGCCAATCAGCTGCCAGATTCAATCTGTCCATCAAACACAGCAGCCAATCAGAGAGCTGGCCATTGATCAGCAGGCCCTTTATGACATCACAGACAGACCCACGGAACTCTCTGTGCTTGTCTGCTGGCTGTCAGTTGGGTGGGTGGGCGGCAGAGGGGGAGGATGTACGTCTCGTTTCTCCTGAAAATTGTGTTTTTTCAGCGTTTCCGGTAAAAATCGCGGTCCGACGCGCAAAAGTGGGGTATCGCAGAAATCGCCTTTTAAAGACGCACCTTTCTGGCCCCACAAAAATGGGCATTTCAAATTAGAAACAAGTCAAATGAACAAAATAGTGTGAATAAGTAAGTATTTCAGGGGTGAGTTAGCAGGTTATTGGGGTAGTAAGTCCTGATATTTTTGGAGGTTGCAGTGGCCACTACGCCATTTAAAATAGGCATATGCAGTTAGGCCCCGTAGGACAATTTTAGCTAAAATGTGCTCCAAACACTCAAACCGGCTTGTATCTTGCAATCGAACATATGGGAAACATGACTTAGACATCAAATGATACACTGTATGCCATGTTTCCAAATTGTTATGCACAGTGGTTACAGCATGAAGCGAATGCATGTGAATATATACAAAGGTGCATTGCATTAAACAAGTCCAATGAGGGTGAAAAAAATGGCCGGCCTGCCTGCTTTCATCCATCATTTGTTCTAAATGTATAATTAATCAATGAGCTGAGGTGGAGTCTTAGCCAGTGGTACCATGAGGGGTGTGTAATGCACTGTAGCGTAGACAGCCAATCTGCAGCCAGATTCAATCTGTCAATCAAACACAGCAGCCAATCAGAGAGCTGGCCATTGATCAGCAGGCCCTTTATGACATCACAGACAGACCCACGGAACTCTCTGTGCTTGTCTGCTGGCTGGCTGTCAGTTGGGTGGGTGGGCGGCAGAGGGGGAGGATGTACGTCTCGTTTCTCCTGAAAATTGCGTTTTTTCAGCGTTTCCGGTAAAAATCGCGGTCCGACGCGCAAAAGTGGGGTATCCTAGAAATCGCCATTTAAAGACGCACCTTTCTGGCCCCACAAAAATGGGCATTTCAAATTAGAAACAAGTCAAATGAACAAAATAGTGTGAATAAGTAAGTATTTCAGGGGTGAGTTAGCAGGTTATTGGGGTAGTAAGTCCTGATATTTTTGGAGGTTGCAGTGGCCACTACGCCATTCAAAATAGGCAGGCTTTAGCATATGCAGTTAGGCCCCGTAGGACAATTTTAGCTAAAATGTGCTCCAAACACTCAAACCGGCTTGTATCTTGCAATCGAAAATATGGGAAACATGACTTAGACATCAAATGATACACTGTATGCCATGTTTCCAAATTGTTATGCACAGTGGTTACAGCATGAAGCGAATGCATGTGAATATATACAAAGGTGCATTGCATTAAACAAGTCCAATGAGGGTGAAAAAAATGGCCGGCCTGCCTGCTTTCATCCATCATTTGTTCTAAATGTATAATTAATCAATGAGCTGAGGTGGAGTCTTAGCCAGTGGTACCATGAGGGGTGTGTAATGCACTTTAGCGTAGACAGCCAATCAGCTGCCAGATTCAATCTGTCAATCAAACACAGCAGCCAATCAGAGAGCTGGCCATTGATCAGCAGGCCCTTTATGACATCACAGACAGACCCACGGAACTCTCTGTGCTTGTCTGCTGGCTGGCTGTCAGTTGGGTGGGTGGGCGGCAGAGGGGGAGGATGTACGTCTCGTTTCTCCTGAAAATTGCGTTTTTTCGGCGTTTCCGGTAAAAATCGCGGTCCGACGCGCAAAAGTGGGGTATCCTAGAAATCGCCTTTTAAAGACGCACCTTTCTGGCCCCACAAAAATGGGCATTTCAAATTAGAAACAAGTCAAATGAACAAAATAATGTGAATAAGTAAGTATTTCAGGGGTGAGTTAGCAGGTTATTGGGGTAGTAAGTCCTGATATTTTTGGAGGTTGCAGTGGCCACTACGCCATTAAAAATAGGCAGTTTTTAGCATATGTAGTTAGGCCCCGTAGGACAATTTTAGCTAAAATGTGCTCCAAACACTCAAACCGGCTTGTATCTTGCAATCGAAAATATGGGAAACATGACTTAGACATCAAATGATACACTGTATGCCATGTTTCCAAATTGTTATGCACAGTGGTTACAGCATGAAGCGAATGCATGTGAATATACAAAGGTGCATTGCATTAAATAAGTCCAATGAGGGTGAAAAAAATGGCCGGCCTGCCTGCTTTCATCCATCATTTGTTCTAAATTTATAATTAATCAATGAGCTGAGGTGGAGTCTTAGCCAGTGGTACCATCAGGGGTGTGTAATGCACTTTAGGGTAGACAGCCAATCAGCTGCCAGATTCAATCTGTCCATCAAACACAGCAGCCAATCAGAGAGCTGGCCATTGATCAGCAGGCCCTTTATGACATCACAGACAGACCCACGGAACTCTCTGTGCTTGTCTGCTGGCTGGCTGTCAGTTGGGTGGGTGGGCGGCAGAGGGGGAGGATGTACGTCTCGTTTCTCCTGAAAATTGCGGTTTTTCTGCGATTCCGGTAAAAATCGCGGTCCGACGCGCAAAAGTGGGGTATCCTAGAAATCGCCTTTTAAAGACGCACCTTTCTGGCCCCACAAAAATGGGCATTTCAAATTAGAAACAAGTCAAATGAACAAAATAGTGTGAATAAGTAAGTATTTCAGGGGTGAGTTAGCAGGTTATTAGGGTAGTAAGTCCTGATATTTTTGGAGGTTGCAGTGGCCACTACGCCATTCAAAATAGGCAGTTTTTAGCATATGCAGTTAGGCCCCGTAGGACAATTTTAGCTAAAATGTGCTCCAAACACTCAAACCGGCTTGTATCTTGCAATCGAAAATATGGGAAACATGACTTAGACATCAAATGATACACTGTATGCCATGTTTCTAAATTGTTATGCACAGTGGTTACAGCATGAAGCGAATGCATGTGAATATACAAAGGTGCATTGCATTAAACAAGTCCAATGAGGGTGAAAAAAAATGTCCGGCCTGCCTGCTTTTATCCATCATTTGTTCTAAATGTATAATTAATCAATGAGCTGAGGTGGAGTCTTAGCCAGTGGTACCATGAGGGGTGTGTAATGCACTTTAGCGTAGACAGCCAATCAGCTGCCAGATTCAATCTGTCAATCAAACACAGCAGCCAATCAGAGAGCTGGCTATTGATCAGCAGGCCCTTTATGACATCACAGACAGACCCACGGAACTCTCTGTGCTTGTCTGCTGGCTGGCTGTCAGTTGGGTGGGTGGGCGGCAGAGGGGGAGGATGTACGTCTCGTTTCTCCTTAAAATTGGGGTTTTTCGGCGTTTCCGGTAAAAATCGCGGTCCGACGCGCAAAAGTGGGGTATCCTAGAAATCGCCTTTTAAAGACGCACCTTTCTGGCCCCACAAAAATGGGCATTTCAAATTAGAAACAAGTCAAATGAACAAAATAGTGTGAATAAGTAAGTATTTCAGGGGTGAGTTAGCAGGTTATTAGGGTAGTAAGTCCTGATATTTTTGGAGGTTGCAGTGGCCACTACGCCATTCAAAATAGGCAGGCTTTAGCATATGCAGTTAGGCCCCGTAGGACAATTTTAGCTAAAATGTGCTCCAAACACTCAAACCGGCTTGTATCTTGCAATCGAAAATATGGGAAACATGACTTAGACATCAAATGATACACTGTATGCCATGTTTCCAAATTGTTATGCACAGTGGTTACAGCATGAAGCGAATGCATGTGAATATATACAAAGGTGCATTGCATTAAACAAGTCCAATGAGGGTGAAAAAAAATGTCCGGCCTGCCTGCTTTCATCCATCATTTGTTCTAAATGTATAATTAATCAATGAGCTGAGGTGGAGTCTTAGCCAGTGGTACCATGAGGGGTGTGTAATGCACTTTAGCGTAGACAGCCAATCAGCTGCCAGATTCAATCTTTCAATCAAACACAGCAGCCAATCAGAGAGCTGGCCATTGATCAGCAGGCCCTTTATGACATCACAGACAGACCCACGGAACTCTCTGTGCTTGTCTGCTGGCTGGCTGTCAGTTGGGTGGGTGGGCGGCAGAGGGGGAGGATGTACGTCTCGTTTCTCCTGAAAATTGCGGTTTTTCGGCGTTTCCGGTAAAAATCGCGGTCCGACGCGCAAAAGTGGGGTATCCTAGAAATCGCCTTTTAAAGACGCACCTTTCTGGCCCCACAAAAATGGGCATTTCAAATTAGAAACAAGTCAAATGAACAAAATAGTGTGAATAAGTAAGTATTTCAGGGGTGAGTTAGCAGGTTATTGGGGTAGTAAGTCCTGATATTTTTGGAGGTTGCAGTGGCCACTACGCCATTCAAAATAGGCAGTTTTTAGCATATGCAGTTAGGCCCCGTAGGACAATTTTAGCTAAAATGTGCTCCAAACACTCAAACCGGCTTGTATCTTGCAATCGAAAATATGGGAAACATGACTTAGACATCAAATGATACACTGTATGCCATGTTTCTAAATTGTTATGCACAGTGGTTACAGCATGAAGCGAATGCATGTGAATATACAAAGGTGCATTGCATTAAACAAGTCCAATGAGGGTGAAAAAAAATGTCCGGCCTGCCTGCTTTCATCCATCATTTGTTCTAAATGTATAATTAATCAATGAGCTGAGGTGGAGTCTTAGCCAGTGGTACCATGAGGGGTGTGTAATGCACTTTAGCGTAGACAGCCAATCAGCTGCCAGATTCAATCTGTCAATCAAACACAGCAGCCAATCAGAGAGCTGGCCATTGATCAGCAGGCCCTTTATGACATCACAGACAGACCCACGGAACTCTCTGTGCTTGTCTGCTGGCTGGCTGTCAGTTGGGTGGGTGGGCGGCAGAGGGGGAGGATGTACGTCTCTTTTCTCCTGAAAATTGCGTTTTTTCGGCGTTTCCGGTAAAAATCGCGGTCCGACGCGCAAAAGTGGGGTATCCTAGAAATCGCCTTTTAAAGACGCACCTTTCTGGCCCCACAAAAATGGGCATTTCAAATTAGAAACAAGTCAAATGAACAAAATAGTGTGAATAAGTAAGTATTTCAGGGGTAAGTTAGCAGGTTATTGGGGTAGTAAGTCCTGATATTTTTGGAGGTTGCAGTGGCCACTACGCCATTCAAAATAGGCAGTTTTTAGCATATGCAGTTAGGCCCCGTAGGACAATTTTAGCTAAAATGTGCTCCAAACACTCAAACCGGCTTGTATCTTGCAATCGAAAATATGGGAAACATGACTTAGACATCAAATGATACACTGTATGCCATGTTTCCAAATTGTTATGCACAGTGGTTACAGCATGAAGCGAATGCATGTGAATATACAAAGGTGCATTGCATTAAATAAGTCCAATGAGGGTGAAAAAAATGGCCGGCCTGCCTGCTTTCATCCATCATTTGTTCTAAATTTATAATTAATCAATGAGCTGAGGTGGAGTCTTAGCCAGTGGTACCATCAGGGGTGTGTAATGCACTTTAGGGTAGACAGCCAATCAGCTGCCAGATTCAATCTGTCCATCAAACACAGCAGCCAATCAGAGAGCTGGCCATTGATCAGCAGGCCCTTTATGACATCACAGACAGACCCACGGAACTCTCTGTGCTTGTCTGCTGGCTGTCAGTTGGGTGGGTGGGCGGCAGAGGGGGAGGATGTACGTCTCGTTTCTCCTGAAAATTGTGGTTTTTCAGCGTTTCCGGTAAAAATCGCGGTCCGACGCGCAAAAGTGGGGTATCGTAGAAATCGCCTTTTAAAGACGCACCTTTCTGGCCCCACAAAAATGGGCATTTCAAATTAGAAACAAGTCAAATGAACAAAATAGTGTGAATAAGTAAGTATTTCAGGGGTGAGTTAGCAGGTTATTGGGGTAGTAAGTCCTGATATTTTTGGAGGTTGCAGTGGCCACTACGCCATTCAAAATAGGCAGTTTTTAGCATATGCAGTTAGGCCCCGTAGGACAATTTTAGCTAAAATGTGCTCCAAACACTCAAACCGGCTTGTATCTTGCAATCGAAAATATGGGAAACATGACTTAGACATCAAATGATACACTGTATGCCATGTTTCTAAATTGTTATGCACAGTGGTTACAGCATGAAGCGAATGCATGTGAATATACAAAGGTGCATTGCATTAAACAAGTCCAATGAGGGTGAAAAAAAATGTCCGGCCTGCCTGCTTTCATCCATCATTTGTTCTAAATGTATAATTAATCAATGAGCTGAGGTGGAGTCTTAGCCAGTGGTACCATGAGGGGTGTGTAATGCACTTTAGCGTAGACAGCCAATCAGCTGCCAGATTCAATCTGTCAATCAAACACAGCAGCCAATCAGAGAGCTGGCCATTGATCAGCAGGCCCTTTATGACATCACAGACAGACCCACGGAACTCTCTGTGCTTGTCTGCTGGCTGGCTGTCAGTTGGGTGGGTGGGCGGCAGAGGGGGAGGATGTACGTCTCTTTTCTCCTGAAAATTGCGTTTTTTCGGCGTTTCCGGTAAAAATCGCGGTCCGACGCGCAAAAGTGGGGTATCCTAGAAATCGCCTTTTAAAGACGCACCTTTCTGGCCCCACAAAAATGGGCATTTCAAATTAGAAACAAGTCAAATGAACAAAATAGTGTGAATAAGTAAGTATTTCAGGGGTAAGTTAGCAGGTTATTGGGGTAGTAAGTCCTGATATTTTTGGAGGTTGCAGTGGCCACTACGCCATTCAAAATAGGCAGTTTTTAGCATATGCAGTTAGGCCCCGTAGGACAATTTTAGCTAAAATGTGCTCCAAACACTCAAACCGGCTTGTATCTTGCAATCGAAAATATGGGAAACATGACTTAGACATCAAATGATACACTGTATGCCATGTTTCCAAATTGTTATGCACAGTGGTTACAGCATGAAGCGAATGCATGTGAATATACAAAGGTGCATTGCATTAAATAAGTCCAATGAGGGTGAAAAAAATGGCCGGCCTGCCTGCTTTCATCCATCATTTGTTCTAAATTTATAATTAATCAATGAGCTGAGGTGGAGTCTTAGCCAGTGGTACCATCAGGGGTGTGTAATGCACTTTAGGGTAGACAGCCAATCAGCTGCCAGATTCAATCTGTCCATCAAACACAGCAGCCAATCAGAGAGCTGGCCATTGATCAGCAGGCCCTTTATGACATCACAGACAGACCCACGGAACTCTCTGTGCTTGTCTGCTGGCTGTCAGTTGGGTGGGTGGGCGGCAGAGGGGGAGGATGTACGTCTCGTTTCTCCTGAAAATTGTGGTTTTTCAGCGTTTCCGGTAAAAATCGCGGTCCGACGCGCAAAAGTGGGGTATCGTAGAAATCGCCTTTTAAAGACGCACCTTTCTGGCCCCACAAAAATGGGCATTTCAAATTAGAAACAAGTCAAATGAACAAAATAGTGTGAATAAGTAAGTATTTCAGGGGTGAGTTAGCAGGTTATTGGGGTAGTAAGTCCTGATATTTTTGGAGGTTGCAGTGGCCACTACGCCATTTAAAATAGGCATATGCAGTTAGGCCCCGTAGGACAATTTTAGCTAAAATGTGCTCCAAACACTCAAACCGGCTTGTATCTTGCAATCGAACATATGGGAAACATGACTTAGACATCAAATGATACACTGTATGCCATGTTTCCAAATTGTTATGCACAGTGGTTACAGCATGAAGCGAATGCATGTGAATATATACAAAGGTGCATTGCATTAAACAAGTCCAATGAGGGTGAAAAAAATGGCCGGCCTGCCTGCTTTCATCCATCATTTGTTCTAAATGTATAATTAATCAATGAGCTGAGGTGGAGTCTTAGCCAGTGGTACCATGAGGGGTGTGTAATGCACTGTAGCGTAGACAGCCAATCTGCAGCCAGATTCAATCTGTCAATCAAACACAGCAGCCAATCAGAGAGCTGGCCATTGATCAGCAGGCCCTTTATGACATCACAGACAGACCCACGGAACTCTCTGTGCTTGTCTGCTGGCTGGCTGTCAGTTGGGTGGGTGGGCGGCAGAGGGGGAGGATGTACGTCTCGTTTCTCCTGAAAATTGCGTTTTTTCAGCGTTTCCGGTAAAAATCGCGGTCCGACGCGCAAAAGTGGGGTATCGTAGAAATCGCCTTTTAAAGACGCACCTTTCTGGCCCCACAAAAATGGGCATTTCAAATTAGAAACAAGTCAAATGAACAAAATAGTGTGAATAAGTAAGTATTTCAGGGGTGAGTTAGCAGGTTATTAGGGTAGTAAGTCCTGATATTTTTGGAGGTTGCAGTGGCCACTACGCCATTCAAAATAGGCAGGCTTTAGCATATGCAGTTAGGCCCCGTAGGACAATTTTAGCTAAAATGTGCTCCAAACACTCAAACCGGCTTGTATCTTGCAATCGAAAATATGGGAAACATGACTTAGACATCAAATGATACACTGTATGCTATGTTTCCAAATTGTTATGCACAGTGGTTACAGCATGAAGCGAATGCATGTGAATATATACAAAGGTGCATTGCATTAAACAAGTCCAATGAGGGTGAAAAAAAATGGCCGGCCTGCCTGCTTTCATCCATCATTTGTTCTAAATGTATAATGAATCAATGAGCTGAGGTGGAGTCTTAGCCAGTGGTACCATGAGGGGTGTGTAATGCACTTTAGCGTAGACAGCCAATCAGCTGCCAGATTCAATCTTTCAATCAAACACAGCAGCCAATCAGAGAGCTGGCCATTGATCAGCAGGCCCTTTATGACATCACAGACAGACCCACGGAACTCTCTGTGCTTGTCTGCTGGCTGGCTGTCAGTTGGGTGGGTGGGCGGCAGAGGGGGAGGATGTACGTCTCGTTTCTCCTGAAAATTGCGGTTTTTCGGCGTTTCCGGTAAAAATCGCGGTCCGACGCGCAAAAGTGGGGTATCCTAGAAATCGCCTTTTAAAGACGCACCTTTCTGGCCCCACAAAAATGGGCATTTCAAATTAGAAACAAGTCAAATGAACAAAATAGTGTGAATAAGTAAGTATTTCAGGGGTGAGTTAGCAGGTTATTGGGGTAGTAAGTCCTGATATTTTTGGAGGTTGCAGTGGCCACTACGCCATTCAAAATAGGCAGTTTTTAGCATATGCAGTTAGGCCCCGTAGGACAATTTTAGCTAAAATGTGCTCCAAACACTCAAACCGGCTTGTATCTTGCAATCGAAAATATGGGAAACAGGACTTAGACATCAAATGATACACTGTATGCCATGTTTCCAAATTGTTATGCACAGTGGTTACAGCATGAAGCGAATGCATGTGAATATACAAAGGTGCATTGCATTAAACAAGTCCAATGAGGGTGAAAAAAAATGTCCGGCCTGCCTGCTTTCATCCATCATTTGTTCTAAATGTATAATTAATCAATGAGCTGAGGTGGAGTCTTAGCCAGTGGTACCATGAGGGGTGTGTAATGCACTTTAGCGTAGACAGCCAATCAGCTGCCAGATTCAATCTGTCAATCAAACACAGCAGCCAATCAGAGAGCTGGCCATTGATCAGCAGGCCCTTTATGACATCACAGACAGACCCACGGAACTCTCTGTGCTTGTCTGCTGGCTGGCTGTCAGTTGGGTGGGTGGGCGGCAGAGGGGGAGGATGTACGTCTCGTTTCTCCTGAAAATTGCGGTTTTTCGGCGTTTCCGGTAAAAATCGCGGTCCGACGCGCAAAAGTGGGGTATCCTAGAAATCGCCTTTTAAAGACGCACCTTTCTGGCCCCACAAAAATGGGCATTTCAAATTAGAAACAAGTCAAATGAACAAAATAGTGTGAATAAGTAAGTATTTCAGGGGTAAGTTAGCAGGTTATTGGGGTAGTAAGTCCTGATATTTTTGGAGGTTGCAGTGGCCACTACGCCATTCAAAATAGGCAGTTTTTAGCATATGCAGTTAGGCCCCGTAGGACAATTTTAGCTAAAATGTGCTCCAAACACTCAAACCGGCTTGTATCTTGCAATCGAAAATATGGGAAACATGACTTAGACATCAAATGATACACTGTATGCCATGTTTCCAAATTGTTATGCACAGTGGTTACAGCATGAAGCGAATGCATGTGAATATATACAAAGGTGCATTGCATTAAACAAGTCCAATGAGGGTGAAAAAAATGGCCGGCCTGCCTGCTTTCATCCATCATTTGTTCTAAATGTATAATTAATCAATGAGCTGAGGTGGAGTCTTAGCCAGTGGTACCATGAGGGGTGTGTAATGCACTTTAGCGTAGACAGCCAATCAGCTGCCAGATTCAATCTGTCAATCAAACACAGCAGCCAATCAGAGAGCTGGCCATTGATCAGCAGGCCCTTTATGACATCACAGACAGACCCACGGAACTCTCTGTGCTTGTCTGCTGGCTGGCTGTCAGTTGGGTGGGTGGGCGGCAGAGGGGGAGGATGTACGTCTCGTTTCTCCTGAAAATTGCGGTTTTTCGGCGTTTCCGGTAAAAATCGCGGTCCGACGCGCAAAAGTGGGGTATCCTAGAAATCGCCTTTTAAAGACGCACCTTTCTGGCCCCACAAAAATGGGCATTTCAAATTAGAAACAAGTCAAATGAACAAAATAGTGTGAATAAGTAAGTATTTCAGGGGTGAGTTAGCAGGTTATTGGGGTAGTAAGTCCTGATATTTTTGGAGGTTGCAGTGGCCACTACGCCATTAAAAATAGGCAGTTTTTAGCATATGTAGTTAGGCCCCGTAGGACAATTTTAGCTAAAATGTGCTCCAAACACTCAAACCGGCTTGTATCTTGCAATCGAAAATATGGGAAACATGACTTAGACATCAAATGATACACTGTATGCCATGTTTCCAAATTGTTATGCACAGTGGTTACAGCATGAAGCGAATGCATGTGAATATACAAAGGTGCATTGCATTAAATAAGTCCAATGAGGGTGAAAAAAATGGCCGGCCTGCCTGCTTTCATCCATCATTTGTTCTAAATTTATAATTAATCAATGAGCTGAGGTGGAGTCTTAGCCAGTGGTACCATCAGGGGTGTGTAATGCACTTTAGGGTAGACAGCCAATCAGCTGCCAGATTCAATCTGTCCATCAAACACAGCAGCCAATCAGAGAGCTGGCCATTGATCAGCAGGCCCTTTATGACATCACAGACAGACCCACGGAACTCTCTGTGCTTGTCTGCTGGCTGGCTGTCAGTTGGGTGGGTGGGCGGCAGAGGGGGAGGATGTACGTCTCGTTTCTCCTGAAAATTGCGGTTTTTCGGCGTTTCCGGTAAAAATCGCGGTCCGACGCGCAAAAGTGGGGTATCCTAGAAATCGCCTTTTAAAGACGCACCTTTCTGGCCCCACAAAAATGGGCATTTCAAATTAGAAACAAGTCAAATGAACAAAATAGTGTGAATAAGTAAGTATTTCAGGGGTGAGTTAGCAGGTTATTGGGGTAGTAAGTCCTGATATTTTTGGAGGTTGCAGTGGCCACTACGCCATTCAAAATAGGCAGTTTTTAGCATATGCAGTTAGGCCCCGTAGGACAATTTTAGCTAAAATGTGCTCCAAACACTCAAACCGGCTTGTATCTTGCAATCGAAAATATGGGAAACATGACTTAGACATCAAATGATACACTGTATGCCATGTTTCTAAATTGTTATGCACAGTGGTTACAGCATGAAGCGAATGCATGTGAATATACAAAGGTGCATTGCATTAAACAAGTCCAATGAGGGTGAAAAAAAATGTCCGGCCTGCCTGCTTTCATCCATCATTTGTTCTAAATGTATAATTAATCAATGAGCTGAGGTGGAGTCTTAGCCAGTGGTACCATGAGGGGTGTGTAATGCACTTTAGCGTAGACAGCCAATCAGCTGCCAGATTCAATCTGTCAATTAAACACAGCAGCCAATCAGAGAGCTGGCCTTTGATCAGCAGGCCCTTTATGACATCACAGACAGACCCACGGAACTCTCTGTGCTTGTCTGCTGGCTGGCTGTCAGTTGGGTGGGTGGGCGGCAGAGGGGGAGGATGTACGTCTCTTTTCTCCTGAAAATTGCGTTTTTTCGGCGTTTCCGGTAAAAATCGCGGTCCGACGCGCAAAAGTGGGGTATCCTAGAAATCGCCTTTTAAAGACGCACCTTTCTGGCCCCACAAAAATGGGCATTTCAAATTAGAAACAAGTCAAATGAACAAAATAGTGTGAATAAGTAAGTATTTCAGGGGTAAGTTAGCAGGTTATTGGGGTAGTAAGTCCTGATATTTTTGGAGGTTGCAGTGGCCACTACGCCATTCAAAATAGGCAGTTTTTAGCATATGCAGTTAGGCCCCGTAGGACAATTTTAGCTAAAATGTGCTCCAAACACTCAAACCGGCTTGTATCTTGCAATCGAAAATATGGGAAACATGACTTAGACATCAAATGATACACTGTATGCCATGTTTCCAAATTGTTATGCACAGTGGTTACAGCATGAAGCGAATGCATGTGAATATACAAAGGTGCATTGCATTAAATAAGTCCAATGAGGGTGAAAAAAATGGCCGGCCTGCCTGCTTTCATCCATCATTTGTTCTAAATTTATAATTAATCAATGAGCTGAGGTGGAGTCTTAGCCAGTGGTACCATCAGGGGTGTGTAATGCACTTTAGGGTAGACAGCCAATCAGCTGCCAGATTCAATCTGTCCATCAAACACAGCAGCCAATCAGAGAGCTGGCCATTGATCAGCAGGCCCTTTATGACATCACAGACAGACCCACGGAACTCTCTGTGCTTGTCTGCTGGCTGTCAGTTGGGTGGGTGGGCGGCAGAGGGGGAGGATGTACGTCTCGTTTCTCCTGAAAATTGTGGTTTTTCAGCGTTTCCGGTAAAAATCGCGGTCCGACGCGCAAAAGTGGGGTATCGTAGAAATCGCCTTTTAAAGACGCACCTTTCTGGCCCCACAAAAATGGGCATTTCAAATTAGAAACAAGTCAAATGAACAAAATAGTGTGAATAAGTAAGTATTTCAGGGGTGAGTTAGCAGGTTATTGGGGTAGTAAGTCCTGATATTTTTGGAGGTTGCAGTGGCCACTACGCCATTTAAAATAGGCATATGCAGTTAGGCCCCGTAGGACAATTTTAGCTAAAATGTGCTCCAAACACTCAAACCGGCTTGTATCTTGCAATCGAACATATGGGAAACATGACTTAGACATCAAATGATACACTGTATGCCATGTTTCCAAATTGTTATGCACAGTGGTTACAGCATGAAGCGAATGCATGTGAATATATACAAAGGTGCATTGCATTAAACAAGTCCAATGAGGGTGAAAAAAATGGCCGGCCTGCCTGCTTTCATCCATCATTTGTTCTAAATGTATAATTAATCAATGAGCTGAGGTGGAGTCTTAGCCAGTGGTACCATGAGGGGTGTGTAATGCACTGTAGCGTAGACAGCCAATCTGCAGCCAGATTCAATCTGTCAATCAAACACAGCAGCCAATCAGAGAGCTGGCCATTGATCAGCAGGCCCTTTATGACATCACAGACAGACCCACGGAACTCTCTGTGCTTGTCTGCTGGCTGGCTGTCAGTTGGGTGGGTGGGCGGCAGAGGGGGAGGATGTACGTCTCGTTTCTCCTGAAAATTGCGTTTTTTCAGCGTTTCCGGTAAAAATCGCGGTCCGACGCGCAAAAGTGGGGTATCGTAGAAATCGCCTTTTAAAGACGCACCTTTCTGGCCCCACAAAAATGGGCATTTCAAATTAGAAACAAGTCAAATGAACAAAATAGTGTGAATAAGTAAGTATTTCAGGGGTGAGTTAGCAGGTTATTAGGGTAGTAAGTCCTGATATTTTTGGAGGTTGCAGTGGCCACTACGCCATTCAAAATAGGCAGGCTTTAGCATATGCAGTTAGGCCCCGTAGGACAATTTTAGCTAAAATGTGCTCCAAACACTCAAACCGGCTTGTATCTTGCAATCGAAAATATGGGAAACATGACTTAGACATCAAATGATACACTGTATGCTATGTTTCCAAATTGTTATGCACAGTGGTTACAGCATGAAGCGAATGCATGTGAATATATACAAAGGTGCATTGCATTAAACAAGTCCAATGAGGGTGAAAAAAAATGGCCGGCCTGCCTGCTTTCATCCATCATTTGTTCTAAATGTATAATGAATCAATGAGCTGAGGTGGAGTCTTAGCCAGTGGTACCATGAGGGGTGTGTAATGCACTTTAGCGTAGACAGCCAATCAGCTGCCAGATTCAATCTTTCAATCAAACACAGCAGCCAATCAGAGAGCTGGCCATTGATCAGCAGGCCCTTTATGACATCACAGACAGACCCACGGAACTCTCTGTGCTTGTCTGCTGGCTGGCTGTCAGTTGGGTGGGTGGGCGGCAGAGGGGGAGGATGTACGTCTCGTTTCTCCTGAAAATTGCGGTTTTTCGGCGTTTCCGGTAAAAATCGCGGTCCGACGCGCAAAAGTGGGGTATCCTAGAAATCGCCTTTTAAAGACGCACCTTTCTGGCCCCACAAAAATGGGCATTTCAAATTAGAAACAAGTCAAATGAACAAAATAGTGTGAATAAGTAAGTATTTCAGGGGTGAGTTAGCAGGTTATTGGGGTAGTAAGTCCTGATATTTTTGGAGGTTGCAGTGGCCACTACGCCATTCAAAATAGGCAGTTTTTAGCATATGCAGTTAGGCCCCGTAGGACAATTTTAGCTAAAATGTGCTCCAAACACTCAAACCGGCTTGTATCTTGCAATCGAAAATATGGGAAACAGGACTTAGACATCAAATGATACACTGTATGCCATGTTTCCAAATTGTTATGCACAGTGGTTACAGCATGAAGCGAATGCATGTGAATATACAAAGGTGCATTGCATTAAACAAGTCCAATGAGGGTGAAAAAAAATGTCCGGCCTGCCTGCTTTCATCCATCATTTGTTCTAAATGTATAATTAATCAATGAGCTGAGGTGGAGTCTTAGCCAGTGGTACCATGAGGGGTGTGTAATGCACTTTAGCGTAGACAGCCAATCAGCTGCCAGATTCAATCTGTCAATCAAACACAGCAGCCAATCAGAGAGCTGGCCATTGATCAGCAGGCCCTTTATGACATCACAGACAGACCCACGGAACTCTCTGTGCTTGTCTGCTGGCTGGCTGTCAGTTGGGTGGGTGGGCGGCAGAGGGGGAGGATGTATGTCTCGTTTCTCCTGAAAATTGCGGTTTTTCGGCGTTTCCGGTAAAAATCGCGGTCCGACGCGCAAAAGTGGGGTATCCTAGAAATCGCCTTTTAAAGACGCACCTTTCTGGCCCCACAAAAATGGGCATTTCAAATTAGAAACAAGTCAAATGAACAAAATAGTGTGAATAAGTAAGTATTTCAGGGGTAAGTTAGCAGGTTATTGGGGTAGTAAGTCCTGATATTTTTGGAGGTTGCAGTGGCCACTACGCCATTCAAAATAGGCAGTTTTTAGCATATGCAGTTAGGCCCCGTAGGACAATTTTAGCTAAAATGTGCTCCAAACACTCAAACCGGCTTGTATCTTGCAATCGAAAATATGGGAAACATGACTTAGACATCAAATGATACACTGTATGCCATGTTTCCAAATTGTTATGCACAGTGGTTACAGCATGAAGCGAATGCATGTGAATATATACAAAGGTGCATTGCATTAAACAAGTCCAATGAGGGTGAAAAAAATGGCCGGCCTGCCTGCTTTCATCCATCATTTGTTCTAAATGTATAATTAATCAATGAGCTGAGGTGGAGTCTTAGCCAGTGGTACCATGAGGGGTGTGTAATGCACTTTAGCGTAGACAGCCAATCAGCTGCCAGATTCAATCTGTCAATCAAACACAGCAGCCAATCAGAGAGCTGGCCATTGATCAGCAGGCCCTTTATGACATCACAGACAGACCCACGGAACTCTCTGTGCTTGTCTGCTGGCTGGCTGTCAGTTGGGTGGGTGGGCGGCAGAGGGGGAGGATGTACGTCTCGTTTCTCCTGAAAATTGCGGTTTTTCGGCGTTTCCGGTAAAAATCGCGGTCCGACGCGCAAAAGTGGGGTATCCTAGAAATCGCCTTTTAAAGACGCACCTTTCTGGCCCCACAAAAATGGGCATTTCAAATTAGAAACAAGTCAAATGAACAAAATAGTGTGAATAAGTAAGTATTTCAGGGGTGAGTTAGCAGGTTATTGGGGTAGTAAGTCCTGATATTTTTGGAGGTTGCAGTGGCCACTACGCCATTAAAAATAGGCAGTTTTTAGCATATGTAGTTAGGCCCCGTAGGACAATTTTAGCTAAAATGTGCTCCAAACACTCAAACCGGCTTGTATCTTGCAATCGAAAATATGGGAAACATGACTTAGACATCAAATGATACACTGTATGCCATGTTTCCAAATTGTTATGCACAGTGGTTACAGCATGAAGCGAATGCATGTGAATATACAAAGGTGCATTGCATTAAATAAGTCCAATGAGGGTGAAAAAAATGGCCGGCCTGCCTGCTTTCATCCATCATTTGTTCTAAATTTATAATTAATCAATGAGCTGAGGTGGAGTCTTAGCCAGTGGTACCATCAGGGGTGTGTAATGCACTTTAGGGTAGACAGCCAATCAGCTGCCAGATTCAATCTGTCCATCAAACACAGCAGCCAATCAGAGAGCTGGCCATTGATCAGCAGGCCCTTTATGACATCACAGACAGACCCACGGAACTCTCTGTGCTTGTCTGCTGGCTGGCTGTCAGTTGGGTGGGTGGGCGGCAGAGGGGGAGGATGTACGTCTCGTTTCTCCTGAAAATTGCGGTTTTTCTGCGTTTCCGGTAAAAATCGCGGTCCGACGCGCAAAAGTGGGGTATCCTAGAAATCGCCTTTTAAAGACGCACCTTTCTGGCCCCACAAAAATGGGCATTTCAAATTAGAAACAAGTCAAATGAACAAAATAGTGTGAATAAGTAAGTATTTCAGGGGTAAGTTAGCAGGTTATTGGGGTAGTAAGTCCTGATATTTTTGGAGGTTGCAGTGGCCACTACGCCATTCAAAATAGGCAGTTTTTAGCATATGCAGTTAGGCCCCGTAGGACAATTTTAGCTAAAATGTGCTCCAAACACTCAAACCGGCTTGTATCTTGCAATCGAAAATATGGGAAACATGACTTAGACATCAAATGATACACTGTATGCCATGTTTCTAAATTGTTATGCACAGTGGTTACAGCATGAAGCGAATGCATGTGAATATACAAAGGTGCATTGCATTAAACAAGTCCAATGAGGGTGAAAAAAAATGTCCGGCCTGCCTGCTTTTATCCATCATTTGTTCTAAATGTATAATTAATCAATGAGCTGAGGTGGAGTCTTAGCCAGTGGTACCATGAGGGGTGTGTAATGCACTTTAGCGTAGACAGCCAATCAGCTGCCAGATTCAATCTGTCAATCAAACACAGCAGCCAATCAGAGAGCTGGCCATTGATCAGCAGGCCCTTTATGACATCACAGACAGACCCACGGAACTCTCTGTGCTTGTCTGCTGGCTGGCTGTCAGTTGGGTGGGTGGGCGGCAGAGGGGGAGGATGTACGTCTCGTTTCTCCTTAAAATTGGGGTTTTTCGGCGTTTCCGGTAAAAATCGCGGTCCGACGCGCAAAAGTGGGGTATCCTAGAAATCGCCTTTTAAAGACGCACCTTTCTGGCCCCACAAAAATGGGCATTTCAAATTAGAAACAAGTCAAATGAACAAAATAGTGTGAATAAGTAAGTATTTCAGGGGTGAGTTAGCAGGTTATTAGGGTAGTAAGTCCTGATATTTTTGGAGGTTGCAGTGGCCACTACGCCATTCAAAATAGGCAGGCTTTAGCATATGCAGTTAGGCCCCGTAGGACAATTTTAGCTAAAATGTGCTCCAAACACTCAAACCGGCTTGTATCTTGCAATCGAAAATATGGGAAACATGACTTAGACATCAAATGATACACTGTATGCCATGTTTCCAAATTGTTATGCACAGTGGTTACAGCATGAAGCGAATGCATGTGAATATATACAAAGGTGCATTGCATTAAACAAGTCCAATGAGGGTGAAAAAAAATGGCCGGCCTGCCTGCTTTCATCCATCATTTGTTCTAAATGTATAATTAATCAATGAGCTGAGGTGGAGTCTTAGCCAGTGGTACCATGAGGGGTGTGTAATGCACTTTAGCGTAGACAGCCAATCAGCTGCCAGATTCAATCTTTCAATCAAACACAGCAGCCAATCAGAGAGCTGGCCATTGATCAGCAGGCCCTTTATGACATCACAGACAGACCCACGGAACTCTCTGTGCTTGTCTGCTGGCTGGCTGTCAGTTGGGTGGGTGGGCGGCAGAGGGGGAGGATGTACGTCTCGTTTCTCCTGAAAATTGCGGTTTTTCGGCGTTTCCGGTAAAAATCGCGGTCCGACGCGCAAAAGTGGGGTATCCTAGAAATCGCCTTTTAAAGACGCACCTTTCTGGCCCCACAAAAATGGGCATTTCAAATTAGAAACAAGTCAAATGAACAAAATAGTGTGAATAAGTAAGTATTTCAGGGGTGAGTTAGCAGGTTATTAGGGTAGTAAGTCCTGATATTTTTGGAGGTTGCAGTGGCCACTACGCCATTCAAAATAGGCAGGCTTTAGCATATGCAGTTAGGCCCCGTAGGACAATTTTAGCTAAAATGTGCTCCAAACACTCAAACCGGCTTGTATCTTGCAATCGAAAATATGGGAAACATGACTTAGACATCAAATGATACACTGTATGCCATGTTTCCAAATTGTTATGCACAGTGGTTACAGCATGAAGCGAATGCATGTGAATATATACAAAGGTGCATTGCATTAAACAAGTCCAATGAGGGTGAAAAAAAATGTCCGGCCTGCCTGCTTAGATCCATCATTTGTTCTAAATTTATAATTAATCAATGAGCTGAGGTGGAGTCTTAGCCAGTGGTACCATCAGGGGTGTGTAATGCACTTTAGGGTAGACAGCCAATCAGCTGCCAGATTCAATCTGTCCATCAAACACAGCAGCCAATCAGAGAGCTGGCCATTGATCAGCAGGCCCTTTATGACATCACAGACAGACCCACGGAACTCTCTGTGCTTGTCTGCTGGCTGTCAGTTGGGTGGGTGGGCGGCAGAGGGGGAGGATGTACGTCTCGTTTCTCCTGAAAATTGTGGTTTTTCAGCGTTTCCGGTAAAAATCGCGGTCCGACGCGCAAAAGTGGGGTATCGTAGAAATCGCCTTTTAAAGACGCACCTTTCTGGCCCCACAAAAATGGGCATTTCAAATTAGAAACAAGTCAAATGAACAAAATAGTGTGAATAAGTAAGTATTTCAGGGGTGAGTTAGCAGGTTATTGGGGTAGTAAGTCCTGATATTTTTGGAGGTTGCAGTGGCCACTACGCCATTCAAAATAGGCAGTTTTTAGCATATGCAGTTAGGCCCCGTAGGACAATTTTAGCTAAAATGTGCTCCAAACACTCAAACCGGCTTGTATCTTGCAATCGAAAATATGGGAAACATGACTTAGACATCAAATGATACACTGTATGCCATGTTTCTAAATTGTTATGCACAGTGGTTACAGCATGAAGCGAATGCATGTGAATATACAAAGGTGCATTGCATTAAACAAGTCCAATGAGGGTGAAAAAAAATGTCCGGCCTGCCTGCTTTCATCCATCATTTGTTCTAAATGTATAATTAATCAATGAGCTGAGGTGGAGTCTTAGCCAGTGGTACCATGAGGGGTGTGTAATGCACTTTAGCGTAGACAGCCAATCAGCTGCCAGATTCAATCTGTCAATCAAACACAGCAGCCAATCAGAGAGCTGGCCATTGATCAGCAGGCCCTTTATGACATCACAGACAGACCCACGGAACTCTCTGTGCTTGTCTGCTGGCTGGCTGTCAGTTGGGTGGGTGGGCGGCAGAGGGGGAGGATGTACGTCTCTTTTCTCCTGAAAATTGCGTTTTTTCGGCGTTTCCGGTAAAAATCGCGGTCCGACGCGCAAAAGTGGGGTATCCTAGAAATCGCCTTTTAAAGACGCACCTTTCTGGCCCCACAAAAATGGGCATTTCAAATTAGAAACAAGTCAAATGAACAAAATAGTGTGAATAAGTAAGTATTTCAGGGGTAAGTTAGCAGGTTATTGGGGTAGTAAGTCCTGATATTTTTGGAGGTTGCAGTGGCCACTACGCCATTCAAAATAGGCAGTTTTTAGCATATGCAGTTAGGCCCCGTAGGACAATTTTAGCTAAAATGTGCTCCAAACACTCAAACCGGCTTGTATCTTGCAATCGAAAATATGGGAAACATGACTTAGACATCAAATGATACACTGTATGCCATGTTTCCAAATTGTTATGCACAGTGGTTACAGCATGAAGCGAATGCATGTGAATATACAAAGGTGCATTGCATTAAATAAGTCCAATGAGGGTGAAAAAAATGGCCGGCCTGCCTGCTTTCATCCATCATTTGGTTTAAATTTATAATTAATCAATGAGCTGAGGTGGAGTCTTAGCCAGTGGTACCATCAGGGGTGTGTAATGCACTTTAGGGTAGACAGCCAATCAGCTGGCAGATTCAATCTGTCCATCAAACACAGCAGCCAATCAGAGAGCTGGCCATTGATCAGCAGGCCCTTTATGACATCACAGACAGACCCACGGAACTCTCTGTGCTTGTCTGCTGGCTGTCAGTTGGGTGGGTGGGCGGCAGAGGGGGAGGATGTACGTCTCGTTTCTCCTGAAAATTGTGGTTTTTCAGCGTTTCCGGTAAAAATCGCGGTCCGACGCGCAAAAGTGGGGTATCGTAGAAATCGCCTTTTAAAGACGCACCTTTCTGGCCCCACAAAAATGGGCATTTCAAATTAGAAACAAGTCAAATGAACAAAATAGTGTGAATAAGTAAGTATTTCAGGGGTGAGTTAGCAGGTTATTGGGGTAGTAAGTCCTGATATTTTTGGAGGTTGCAGTGGCCACTACGCCATTCAAAATAGGCAGTTTTTAGCATATGCAGTTAGGCCCCGTAGGACAATTTTAGCTAAAATGTGCTCCAAACACTCAAACCGGCTTGTATCTTGCAATCAAAAATATGGGAAACATGACTTAGACATCAAATGATACACTGTATGCCATGTTTCTAAATTGTTATGCACAGTGGTTACAGCATGAAGCGAATGCATGTGAATATACAAAGGTGCATTGCATTAAACAAGTCCAATGAGGGTGAAAAAAAATGTCCGGCCTGCCTGCTTTCATCCATCATTTGTTCTAAATGTATAATTAATCAATGAGCTGAGGTGGAGTCTTAGCCAGTGGTACCATGAGGGGTGTGTAATGCACTTTAGCGTAGACAGCCAATCAGCTGCCAGATTCAATCTGTCAATCAAACACAGCAGCCAATCAGAGAGCTGGCCATTGATCAGCAGGCCCTTTATGACATCACAGACAGACCCACGGAACTCTCTGTGCTTGTCTGCTGGCTGGCTGTCAGTTGGGTGGGTGGGCGGCAGAGGGGGAGGATGTACGTCTCTTTTCTCCTGAAAATTGCGTTTTTTCGGCGTTTCCGGTAAAAATCGCGGTCCGACGCGCAAAAGTGGGGTATCCTAGAAATCGCCTTTTAAAGACGCACCTTTCTGGCCCCACAAAAATGGGCATTTCAAATTAGAAACAAGTCAAATGAACAAAATAGTGTGAATAAGTAAGTATTTCAGGGGTAAGTTAGCAGGTTATTGGGGTAGTAAGTCCTGATATTTTTGGAGGTTGCAGTGGCCACTACGCCATTCAAAATAGGCAGTTTTTAGCATATGCAGTTAGGCCCCGTAGGACAATTTTAGCTAAAATGTGCTCCAAACACTCAAACCGGCTTGTATCTTGCAATCGAAAATATGGGAAACATGACTTAGACATCAAATGATACACTGTATGCCATGTTTCCAAATTGTTATGCACAGTGGTTACAGCATGAAGCGAATGCATGTGAATATACAAAGGTGCATTGCATTAAATAAGTCCAATGAGGGTGAAAAAAATGGCCGGCCTGCCTGCTTTCATCCATCATTTGTTCTAAATTTATAATTAATCAATGAGCTGAGGTGGAGTCTTAGCCAGTGGTACCATCAGGGGTGTGTAATGCACTTTAGGGTAGACAGCCAATCAGCTGCCAGATTCAATCTGTCCATCAAACACAGCAGCCAATCAGAGAGCTGGCCATTGATCAGCAGGCCCTTTATGACATCACAGACAGACCCACGGAACTCTCTGTGCTTGTCTGCTGGCTGTCAGTTGGGTGGGTGGGCGGCAGAGGGGGAGGATGTACGTCTCGTTTCTCCTGAAAATTGTGGTTTTTCAGCGTTTCCGGTAAAAATCGCGGTCCGACGCGCAAAAGTGGGGTATCGTAGAAATCGCCTTTTAAAGACGCACCTTTCTGGCCCCACAAAAATGGGCATTTCAAATTAGAAACAAGTCAAATGAACAAAATAGTGTGAATAAGTAAGTATTTCAGGGGTGAGTTAGCAGGTTATTGGGGTAGTAAGTCCTGATATTTTTGGAGGTTGCAGTGGCCACTACGCCATTTAAAATAGGCATATGCAGTTAGGCCCCGTAGGACAATTTTAGCTAAAATGTGCTCCAAACACTCAAACCGGCTTGTATCTTGCAATCGAACATATGGGAAACATGACTTAGACATCAAATGATACACTGTATGCCATGTTTCCAAATTGTTATGCACAGTGGTTACAGCATGAAGCGAATGCATGTGAATATATACAAAGGTGCATTGCATTAAACAAGTCCAATGAGGGTGAAAAAAATGGCCGGCCTGCCTGCTTTCATCCATCATTTGTTCTAAATGTATAATTAATCAATGAGCTGAGGTGGAGTCTTAGCCAGTGGTACCATGAGGGGTGTGTAATGCACTGTAGCGTAGACAGCCAATCTGCAGCCAGATTCAATCTGTCAATCAAACACAGCAGCCAATCAGAGAGCTGGCCATTGATCAGCAGGCCCTTTATGACATCACAGACAGACCCACGGAACTCTCTGTGCTTGTCTGCTGGCTGGCTGTCAGTTGGGTGGGTGGGCGGCAGAGGGGGAGGATGTACGTCTCGTTTCTCCTGAAAATTGCGTTTTTTCAGCGTTTCCGGTAAAAATCGCGGTCCGACGCGCAAAAGTGGGGTATCCTAGAAATCGCCATTTAAAGACGCACCTTTCTGGCCCCACAAAAATGGGCATTTCAAATTAGAAACAAGTCAAATGAACAAAATAGTGTGAATAAGTAAGTATTTCAGGGGTGAGTTAGCAGGTTATTGGGGTAGTAAGTCCTGATATTTTTGGAGGTTGCAGTGGCCACTACGCCATTCAAAATAGGCAGGCTTTAGCATATGCAGTTAGGCCCCGTAGGACAATTTTAGCTAAAATGTGCTCCAAACACTCAAACCGGCTTGTATCTTGCAATCGAAAATATGGGAAACATGACTTAGACATCAAATGATACACTGTATGCCATGTTTCCAAATTGTTATGCACAGTGGTTACAGCATGAAGCGAATGCATGTGAATATATACAAAGGTGCATTGCATTAAACAAGTCCAATGAGGGTGAAAAAAATGGCCGGCCTGCCTGCTTTCATCCATCATTTGTTCTAAATGTATAATTAATCAATGAGCTGAGGTGGAGTCTTAGCCAGTGGTACCATGAGGGGTGTGTAATGCACTTTAGCGTAGACAGCCAATCAGCTGCCAGATTCAATCTGTCAATCAAACACAGCAGCCAATCAGAGAGCTGGCCATTGATCAGCAGGCCCTTTATGACATCACAGACAGACCCACGGAACTCTCTGTGCTTGTCTGCTGGCTGGCTGTCAGTTGGGTGGGTGGGCGGCAGAGGGGGAGGATGTACGTCTCGTTTCTCCTGAAAATTGCGTTTTTTCGGCGTTTCCGGTAAAAATCGCGGTCCGACGCGCAAAAGTGGGGTATCCTAGAAATCGCCTTTTAAAGACGCACCTTTCTGGCCCCACAAAAATGGGCATTTCAAATTAGAAACAAGTCAAATGAACAAAATAATGTGAATAAGTAAGTATTTCAGGGGTGAGTTAGCAGGTTATTGGGGTAGTAAGTCCTGATATTTTTGGAGGTTGCAGTGGCCACTACGCCATTAAAAATAGGCAGTTTTTAGCATATGTAGTTAGGCCCCGTAGGACAATTTTAGCTAAAATGTGCTCCAAACACTCAAACCGGCTTGTATCTTGCAATCGAAAATATGGGAAACATGACTTAGACATCAAATGATACACTGTATGCCATGTTTCCAAATTGTTATGCACAGTGGTTACAGCATGAAGCGAATGCATGTGAATATACAAAGGTGCATTGCATTAAATAAGTCCAATGAGGGTGAAAAAAATGGCCGGCCTGCCTGCTTTCATCCATCATTTGTTCTAAATTTATAATTAATCAATGAGCTGAGGTGGAGTCTTAGCCAGTGGTACCATCAGGGGTGTGTAATGCACTTTAGGGTAGACAGCCAATCAGCTGCCAGATTCAATCTGTCCATCAAACACAGCAGCCAATCAGAGAGCTGGCCATTGATCAGCAGGCCCTTTATGACATCACAGACAGACCCACGGAACTCTCTGTGCTTGTCTGCTGGCTGGCTGTCAGTTGGGTGGGTGGGCGGCAGAGGGGGAGGATGTACGTCTCGTTTCTCCTGAAAATTGCGGTTTTTCTGCGTTTCCGGTAAAAATCGCGGTCCGACGCGCAAAAGTGGGGTATCCTAGAAATCGCCTTTTAAAGACGCACCTTTCTGGCCCCACAAAAATGGGCATTTCAAATTAGAAACAAGTCAAATGAACAAAATAGTGTGAATAAGTAAGTATTTCAGGGGTGAGTTAGCAGGTTATTAGGGTAGTAAGTCCTGATATTTTTGGAGGTTGCAGTGGCCACTACGCCATTCAAAATAGGCAGTTTTTAGCATATGCAGTTAGGCCCCGTAGGACAATTTTAGCTAAAATGTGCTCCAAACACTCAAACCGGCTTGTATCTTGCAATCGAAAATATGGGAAACATGACTTAGACATCAAATGATACACTGTATGCCATGTTTCTAAATTGTTATGCACAGTGGTTACAGCAGGAAGCGAATGCATGTGAATATACAAAGGTGCATTGCATTAAACAAGTCCAATGAGGGTGAAAAAAAATGTCCGGCCTGCCTGCTTTTATCCATCATTTGTTCTAAATGTATAATTAATCAATGAGCTGAGGTGGAGTCTTAGCCAGTGGTACCATGAGGGGTGTGTAATGCACTTTAGCGTAGACAGCCAATCAGCTGCCAGATTCAATCTGTCAATCAAACACAGCAGCCAATCAGAGAGCTGGCTATTGATCAGCAGGCCCTTTATGACATCACAGACAGACCCACGGAACTCTCTGTGCTTGTCTGCTGGCTGGCTGTCAGTTGGGTGGGTGGGCGGCAGAGGGGGAGGATGTACGTCTCGTTTCTCCTTAAAATTGGGGTTTTTCGGCGTTTCCGGTAAAAATCGCGGTCCGACGCGCAAAAGTGGGGTATCCTAGAAATCGCCTTTTAAAGACGCACCTTTCTGGCCCCACAAAAATGGGCATTTCAAATTAGAAACAAGTCAAATGAACAAAATAGTGTGAATAAGTAAGTATTTCAGGGGTGAGTTAGCAGGTTATTAGGGTAGTAAGTCCTGATATTTTTGGAGGTTGCAGTGGCCACTACGCCATTCAAAATAGGCAGGCTTTAGCATATGCAGTTAGGCCCCGTAGGACAATTTTAGCTAAAATGTGCTCCAAACACTCAAACCGGCTTGTATCTTGCAATCGAAAATATGGGAAACATGACTTAGACATCAAATGATACACTGTATGCCATGTTTCCAAATTGTTATGCACAGTGGTTACAGCATGAAGCGAATGCATGTGAATATATACAAAGGTGCATTGCATTAAACAAGTCCAATGAGGGTGAAAAAAAATGTCCGGCCTGCCTGCTTTCATCCATCATTTGTTCTAAATGTATAATTAATCAATGAGCTGAGGTGGAGTCTTAGCCAGTGGTACCATGAGGGGTGTGTAATGCACTTTAGCGTAGACAGCCAATCAGCTGCCAGATTCAATCTTTCAATCAAACACAGCAGCCAATCAGAGAGCTGGCCATTGATCAGCAGGCCCTTTATGACATCACAGACAGACCCACGGAACTCTCTGTGCTTGTCTGCTGGCTGGCTGTCAGTTGGGTGGGTGGGCGGCAGAGGGGGAGGATGTACGTCTCGTTTCTCCTGAAAATTGCGGTTTTTCGGCGTTTCCGGTAAAAATCGCGGTCCGACGCGCAAAAGTGGGGTATCCTAGAAATCGCCTTTTAAAGACGCACCTTTCTGGCCCCACAAAAATGGGCATTTCAAATTAGAAACAAGTCAAATGAACAAAATAGTGTGAATAAGTAAGTATTTCAGGGGTGAGTTAGCAGGTTATTGGGGTAGTAAGTCCTGATATTTTTGGAGGTTGCAGTGGCCACTACGCCATTCAAAATAGGCAGTTTTTAGCATATGCAGTTAGGCCCCGTAGGACAATTTTAGCTAAAATGTGCTCCAAACACTCAAACCGGCTTGTATCTTGCAATCGAAAATATGGGAAACATGACTTAGACATCAAATGATACACTGTATGCCATGTTTCTAAATTGTTATGCACAGTGGTTACAGCATGAAGCGAATGCATGTGAATATACAAAGGTGCATTGCATTAAACAAGTCCAATGAGGGTGAAAAAAAATGTCCGGCCTGCCTGCTTTCATCCATCATTTGTTCTAAATGTATAATTAATCAATGAGCTGAGGTGGAGTCTTAGCCAGTGGTACCATGAGGGGTGTGTAATGCACTTTAGCGTAGACAGCCAATCAGCTGCCAGATTCAATCTGTCAATCAAACACAGCAGCCAATCAGAGAGCTGGCCATTGATCAGCAGGCCCTTTATGACATCACAGACAGACCCACGGAACTCTCTGTGCTTGTCTGCTGGCTGGCTGTCAGTTGGGTGGGTGGGCGGCAGAGGGGGAGGATGTACGTCTCTTTTCTCCTGAAAATTGCGTTTTTTCGGCGTTTCCGGTAAAAATCGCGGTCCGACGCGCAAAAGTGGGGTATCCTAGAAATCGCCTTTTAAAGACGCACCTTTCTGGCCCCACAAAAATGGGCATTTCAAATTAGAAACAAGTCAAATGAACAAAATAGTGTGAATAAGTAAGTATTTCAGGGGTAAGTTAGCAGGTTATTGGGGTAGTAAGTCCTGATATTTTTGGAGGTTGCAGTGGCCACTACGCCATTCAAAATAGGCAGTTTTTAGCATATGCAGTTAGGCCCCGTAGGACAATTTTAGCTAAAATGTGCTCCAAACACTCAAACCGGCTTGTATCTTGCAATCGAAAATATGGGAAACATGACTTAGACATCAAATGATACACTGTATGCCATGTTTCCAAATTGTTATGCACAGTGGTTACAGCATGAAGCGAATGCATGTGAATATACAAAGGTGCATTGCATTAAATAAGTCCAATGAGGGTGAAAAAAATGGCCGGCCTGCCTGCTTTCATCCATCATTTGTTCTAAATTTATAATTAATCAATGAGCTGAGGTGGAGTCTTAGCCAGTGGTACCATCAGGGGTGTGTAATGCACTTTAGGGTAGACAGCCAATCAGCTGCCAGATTCAATCTGTCCATCAAACACAGCAGCCAATCAGAGAGCTGGCCATTGATCAGCAGGCCCTTTATGACATCACAGACAGACCCACGGAACTCTCTGTGCTTGTCTGCTGGCTGTCAGTTGGGTGGGTGGGCGTCAGAGGGGGAGGATGTACGTCTCGTTTCTCCTGAAAATTGTGGTTTTTCAGCGTTTCCGGTAAAAATCGCGGTCCGACGCGCAAAAGTGGGGTATCGTAGAAATCGCCTTTTAAAGACGCACCTTTCTGGCCCCACAAAAATGGGCATTTCAAATTAGAAACAAGTCAAATGAACAAAATAGTGTGAATAAGTAAGTATTTCAGGGGTGAGTTAGCAGGTTATTGGGGTAGTAAGTCCTGATATTTTTGGAGGTTGCAGTGGCCACTACGCCATTCAAAATAGGCAGTTTTTAGCATATGCAGTTAGGCCCCGTAGGACAATTTTAGCTAAAATGTGCTCCAAACACTCAAACCGGCTTGTATCTTGCAATCGAAAATATGGGAAACATGACTTAGACATCAAATGATACACTGTATGCCATGTTTCTAAATTGTTATGCACAGTGGTTACAGCATGAAGCGAATGCATGTGAATATACAAAGGTGCATTGCATTAAACAAGTCCAATGAGGGTGAAAAAAAATGTCCGGCCTGCCTGCTTTCATCCATCATTTGTTCTAAATGTATAATTAATCAATGAGCTGAGGTGGAGTCTTAGCCAGTGGTACCATGAGGGGTGTGTAATGCACTTTAGCGTAGACAGCCAATCAGCTGCCAGATTCAATCTGTCAATCAAACACAGCAGCCAATCAGAGAGCTGGCCATTGATCAGCAGGCCCTTTATGACATCACAGACAGACCCACGGAACTCTCTGTGCTTGTCTGCTGGCTGGCTGTCAGTTGGGTGGGTGGGCGGCAGAGGGGGAGGATGTACGTCTCTTTTCTCCTGAAAATTGCGTTTTTTCGGCGTTTCCGGTAAAAATCGCGGTCCGACGCGCAAAAGTGGGGTATCCTAGAAATCGCCTTTTAAAGACGCACCTTTCTGGCCCCACAAAAATGGGCATTTCAAATTAGAAACAAGTCAAATGAACAAAATAGTGTGAATAAGTAAGTATTTCAGGGGTAAGTTAGCAGGTTATTGGGGTAGTAAGTCCTGATATTTTTGGAGGTTGCAGTGGCCACTACGCCATTCAAAATAGGCAGTTTTTAGCATATGCAGTTAGGCCCCGTAGGACAATTTTAGCTAAAATGTGCTCCAAACACTCAAACCGGCTTGTATCTTGCAATCGAAAATATGGGAAACATGACTTAGACATCAAATGATACACTGTATGCCATGTTTCCAAATTGTTATGCACAGTGGTTACAGCATGAAGCGAATGCATGTGAATATACAAAGGTGCATTGCATTAAATAAGTCCAATGAGGGTGAAAAAAATGGCCGGCCTGCCTGCTTTCATCCATCATTTGTTCTAAATTTATAATTAATCAATGAGCTGAGGTGGAGTCTTAGCCAGTGGTACCATCAGGGGTGTGTAATGCACTTTAGGGTAGACAGCCAATCAGCTGCCAGATTCAATCTGTCCATCAAACACAGCAGCCAATCAGAGAGCTGGCCATTGATCAGCAGGCCCTTTATGACATCACAGACAGACCCACGGAACTCTCTGTGCTTGTCTGCTGGCTGTCAGTTGGGTGGGTGGGCGGCAGAGGGGGAGGATGTACGTCTCGTTTCTCCTGAAAATTGTGGTTTTTCAGCGTTTCCGGTAAAAATCGCGGTCCGACGCGCAAAAGTGGGGTATCGTAGAAATCGCCTTTTAAAGACGCACCTTTCTGGCCCCACAAAAATGGGCATTTCAAATTAGAAACAAGTCAAATGAACAAAATAGTGTGAATAAGTAAGTATTTCAGGGGTGAGTTAGCAGGTTATTGGGGTAGTAAGTCCTGATATTTTTGGAGGTTGCAGTGGCCACTACGCCATTTAAAATAGGCATATGCAGTTAGGCCCCGTAGGACAATTTTAGCTAAAATGTGCTCCAAACACTCAAACCGGCTTGTATCTTGCAATCGAACATATGGGAAACATGACTTAGACATCAAATGATACACTGTATGCCATGTTTCCAAATTGTTATGCACAGTGGTTACAGCATGAAGCGAATGCATGTGAATATATACAAAGGTGCATTGCATTAATAAAGTCCAATGAGGGTGAAAAAAATGGCCGGCCTGCCTGCTTTCATCCATCATTTGTTCTAAATGTATAATTAATCAATGAGCTGAGGTGGAGTCTTAGCCAGTGGTACCATGAGGGGTGTGTAATGCACTGTAGCGTAGACAGCCAATCTGCAGCCAGATTCAATCTGTCAATCAAACACAGCAGCCAATCAGAGAGCTGGCCATTGATCAGCAGGCCCTTTATGACATCACAGACAGACCCACGGAACTCTCTGTGCTTGTCTGCTGGCTGGCTGTCAGTTGGGTGGGTGGGCGGCAGAGGGGGAGGATGTACGTCTCGTTTCTCCTGAAAATTGCGTTTTTTCAGCGTTTCCGGTAAAAATCGCGGTCCGACGCGCAAAAGTGGGGTATCGTAGAAATCGCCTTTTAAAGACGCACCTTTCTGGCCCCACAAAAATGGGCATTTCAAATTAGAAACAAGTCAAATGAACAAAATAGTGTGAATAAGTAAGTATTTCAGGGGTGAGTTAGCAGGTTATTAGGGTAGTAAGTCCTGATATTTTTGGAGGTTGCAGTGGCCACTACGCCATTCAAAATAGGCAGGCTTTAGCATATGCAGTTAGGCCCCGTAGGACAATTTTAGCTAAAATGTGCTCCAAACACTCAAACCGGCTTGTATCTTGCAATCGAAAATATGGGAAACATGACTTAGACATCAAATGATACACTGTATGCTATGTTTCCAAATTGTTATGCACAGTGGTTACAGCATGAAGCGAATGCATGTGAATATATACAAAGGTGCATTGCATTAAACAAGTCCAATGAGGGTGAAAAAAAATGGCCGGCCTGCCTGCTTTCATCCATCATTTGTTCTAAATGTATAATGAATCAATGAGCTGAGGTGGAGTCTTAGCCAGTGGTACCATGAGGGGTGTGTAATGCACTTTAGCGTAGACAGCCAATCAGCTGCCAGATTCAATCTTTCAATCAAACACAGCAGCCAATCAGAGAGCTGGCCATTGATCAGCAGGCCCTTTATGACATCACAGACAGACCCACGGAACTCTCTGTGCTTGTCTGCTGGCTGGCTGTCAGTTGGGTGGGTGGGCGGCAGAGGGGGAGGATGTACGTCTCGTTTCTCCTGAAAATTGCGGTTTTTCGGCGTTTCCGGTAAAAATCGCGGTCCGACGCGCAAAAGTGGGGTATCCTAGAAATCGCCTTTTAAAGACGCACCTTTCTGGCCCCACAAAAATGGGCATTTCAAATTAGAAACAAGTCAAATGAACAAAATAGTGTGAATAAGTAAGTATTTCAGGGGTGAGTTAGCAGGTTATTGGGGTAGTAAGTCCTGATATTTTTGGAGGTTGCAGTGGCCACTACGCCATTCAAAATAGGCAGTTTTTAGCATATGCAGTTAGGCCCCGTAGGACAATTTTAGCTAAAATGTGCTCCAAACACTCAAACCGGCTTGTATCTTGCAATCGAAAATATGGGAAACAGGACTTAGACATCAAATGATACACTGTATGCCATGTTTCCAAATTGTTATGCACAGTGGTTACAGCATGAAGCGAATGCATGTGAATATACAAAGGTGCATTGCATTAAACAAGTCCAATGAGGGTGAAAAAAAATGTCCGGCCTGCCTGCTTTCATCCATCATTTGTTCTAAATGTATAATTAATCAATGAGCTGAGGTGGAGTCTTAGCCAGTGGTACCATGAGGGGTGTGTAATGCACTTTAGCGTAGACAGCCAATCAGCTGCCAGATTCAATCTGTCAATCAAACACAGCAGCCAATCAGAGAGCTGGCCATTGATCAGCAGGCCCTTTATGACATCACAGACAGACCCACGGAACTCTCTGTGCTTGTCTGCTGGCTGGCTGTCAGTTGGGTGGGTGGGCGGCAGAGGGGGAGGATGTACGTCTCGTTTCTCCTGAAAATTGCGGTTTTTCGGCGTTTCCGGTAAAAATCGCGGTCCGACGCGCAAAAGTGGGGTATCCTAGAAATCGCCTTTTAAAGACGCACCTTTCTGGCCCCACAAAAATGGGCATTTCAAATTAGAAACAAGTCAAATGAACAAAATAGTGTGAATAAGTAAGTATTTCAGGGGTAAGTTAGCAGGTTATTGGGGTAGTAAGTCCTGATATTTTTGGAGGTTGCAGTGGCCACTACGCCATTCAAAATAGGCAGTTTTTAGCATATGCAGTTAGGCCCCGTAGGACAATTTTAGCTAAAATGTGCTCCAAACACTCAAACCGGCTTGTATCTTGCAATCGAAAATATGGGAAACATGACTTAGACATCAAATGATACACTGTATGCCATGTTTCCAAATTGTTATGCACAGTGGTTACAGCATGAAGCGAATGCATGTGAATATATACAAAGGTGCATTGCATTAAACAAGTCCAATGAGGGTGAAAAAAATGGCCGGCCTGCCTGCTTTCATCCATCATTTGTTCTAAATGTATAATTAATCAATGAGCTGAGGTGGAGTCTTAGCCAGTGGTACCATGAGGGGTGTGTAATGCACTTTAGCGTAGACAGCCAATCAGCTGCCAGATTCAATCTGTCAATCAAACACAGCAGCCAATCAGAGAGCTGGCCATTGATCAGCAGGCCCTTTATGACATCACAGACAGACCCACGGAACTCTCTGTGCTTGTCTGCTGGCTGGCTGTCAGTTGGGTGGGTGGGCGGCAGAGGGGGAGGATGTACGTCTCGTTTCTCCTGAAAATTGCGGTTTTTCGGCGTTTACGGTAAAAATCGCGGTCCGACGCGCAAAAGTGGGGTATCCTAGAAATCGCCTTTTAAAGACGCACCTTTCTGGCCCCACAAAAATGGGCATTTCAAATTAGAAACAAGTCAAATGAACAAAATAGTGTGAATAAGTAAGTATTTCAGGGGTGAGTTAGCAGGTTATTGGGGTAGTAAGTCCTGATATTTTTGGAGGTTGCAGTGGCCACTACGCCATTAAAAATAGGCAGTTTTTAGCATATGTAGTTAGGCCCCGTAGGACAATTTTAGCTAAAATGTGCTCCAAACACTCAAACCGGCTTGTATCTTGCAATCGAAAATATGGGAAACATGACTTAGACATCAAATGATACACTGTATGCCATGTTTCCAAATTGTTATGCACAGTGGTTACAGCATGAAGCGAATGCATGTGAATATACAAAGGTGCATTGCATTAAATAAGTCCAATGAGGGTGAAAAAAATGGCCGGCCTGCCTGCTTTCATCCATCATTTGTTCTAAATTTATAATTAATCAATGAGCTGAGGTGGAGTCTTAGCCAGTGGTACCATCAGGGGTGTGTAATGCACTTTAGGGTAGACAGCCAATCAGCTGCCAGATTCAATCTGTCCATCAAACACAGCAGCCAATCAGAGAGCTGGCCATTGATCAGCAGGCCCTTTATGACATCACAGACAGACCCACGGAACTCTCTGTGCTTGTCTGCTGGCTGGCTGTCAGTTGGGTGGGTGGGCGGCAGAGGGGGAGGATGTACGTCTCGTTTCTCCTGAAAATTGCGGTTTTTCTGCGTTTCCGGTAAAAATCGCGGTCCGACGCGCAAAAGTGGGGTATCCTAGAAATCGCCTTTTAAAGACGCACCTTTCTGGCCCCACAAAAATGGGCATTTCAAATTAGAAACAAGTCAAATGAACAAAATAGTGTGAATAAGTAAGTATTTCAGGGGTAAGTTAGCAGGTTATTGGGGTAGTAAGTCCTGATATTTTTGGAGGTTGCAGTGGCCACTACGCCATTCAAAATAGGCAGTTTTTAGCATATGCAGTTAGGCCCCGTAGGACAATTTTAGCTAAAATGTGCTCCAAACACTCAAACCGGCTTGTATCTTGCAATCGAAAATATGGGAAACATGACTTAGACATCAAATGATACACTGTATGCCATGTTTCTAAATTGTTATGCACAGTGGTTACAGCATGAAGCGAATGCATGTGAATATACAAAGGTGCATTGCATTAAACAAGTCCAATGAGGGTGAAAAAAAATGTCCGGCCTGCCTGCTTTTATCCATCATTTGTTCTAAATGTATAATTAATCAATGAGCTGAGGTGGAGTCTTAGCCAGTGGTACCATGAGGGGTGTGTAATGCACTTTAGCGTAGACAGCCAATCAGCTGCCAGATTCAATCTGTCAATCAAACACAGCAGCCAATCAGAGAGCTAGCCATTGATCAGCAGGCCCTTTATGACATCACAGACAGACCCACGGAACTCTCTGTGCTTGTCTGCTGGCTGGCTGTCAGTTGGGTGGGTGGGCGGCAGAGGGGGAGGATGTACGTCTCGTTTCTCCTTAAAATTGGGGTTTTTCGGCGTTTCCGGTAAAAATCGCGGTCCGACGCGCAAAAGTGGGGTATCCTAGAAATCGCCTTTTAAAGACGCACCTTTCTGGCCCCACAAAAATGGGCATTTCAAATTAGAAACAAGTCAAATGAACAAAATAGTGTGAATAAGTAAGTATTTCAGGGGTGAGTTAGCAGGTTATTAGGGTAGTAAGTCCTGATATTTTTGGAGGTTGCAGTGGCCACTACGCCATTCAAAATAGGCAGGCTTTAGCATATGCAGTTAGGCCCCGTAGGACAATTTTAGCTAAAATGTGCTCCAAACACTCAAACCGGCTTGTATCTTGCAATCGAAAATATGGGAAACATGACTTAGACATCAAATGATACACTGTATGCCATGTTTCCAAATTGTTATGCACAGTGGTTACAGCATGAAGCGAATGCATGTGAATATATACAAAGGTGCATTGCATTAAACAAGTCCAATGAGGGTGAAAAAAAATGGCCGGCCTGCCTGCTTTCATCCATCATTTGTTCTAAATGTATAATTAATCAATGAGCTGAGGTGGAGTCTTAGCCAGTGGTACCATCAGGGGTGTGTAATGCACTTTAGGGTAGACAGCCAATCAGCTGCCAGATTCAATCTGTCCATCAAACACAGCAGCCAATCAGAGAGCTGGCCATTGATCAGCAGGCCCTTTATGACATCACAGACAGACCCACGGAACTCTCTGTGCTTGTCTGCTGGCTGTCAGTTGGGTGGGTGGGCGGCAGAGGGGGAGGATGTACGTCTCGTTTCTCCTGAAAATTGTGGTTTTTCAGCGTTTCCGGTAAAAATCGCGGTCCGACGCGCAAAAGTGGGGTATCGTAGAAATCGCCTTTTAAAGACGCACCTTTCTGGCCCCACAAAAATGGGCATTTCAAATTAGAAACAAGTCAAATGAACAAAATAGTGTGAATAAGTAAGTATTTCAGGGGTGAGTTAGCAGGTTATTGGGGTAGTAAGTCCTGATATTTTTGGAGGTTGCAGTGGCCACTACGCCATTCAAAATAGGCAGTTTTTAGCATATGCAGTTAGGCCCCGTAGGACAATTTTAGCTAAAATGTGCTCCAAACACTCAAACCGGCTTGTATCTTGCAATCGAAAATATGGGAAACATGACTTAGACATCAAATGATACACTGTATGCCATGTTTCTAAATTGTTATGCACAGTGGTTACAGCATGAAGCGAATGCATGTGAATATACAAAGGTGCATTGCATTAAACAAGTCCAATGAGGGTGAAAAAAAATGTCCGGCCTGCCTGCTTTCATCCATCATTTGTTCTAAATGTATAATTAATCAATGAGCTGAGGTGGAGTCTTAGCCAGTGGTACCATGAGGGGTGTGTAATGCACTTTAGCGTAGACAGCCAATCAGCTGCCAGATTCAATCTGTCAATCAAACACAGCAGCCAATCAGAGAGCTGGCCATTGATCAGCAGGCCCTTTATGACATCACAGACAGACCCACGGAACTCTCTGTGCTTGTCTGCTGGCTGGCTGTCAGTTGGGTGGGTGGGCGGCAGAGGGGGAGGATGTACGTCTCTTTTCTCCTGAAAATTGCGTTTTTTCGGCGTTTCCGGTAAAAATCGCGGTCCGACGTGCAAAAGTGGGGTATCCTAGAAATCGCCTTTTAAAGACGCACCTTTCTGGCCCCACAAAAATGGGCATTTCAAATTAGAAACAAGTCAAATGAACAAAATAGTGTGAATAAGTAAGTATTTCAGGGGTAAGTTAGCAGGTTATTGGGGTAGTAAGTCCTGATATTTTTGGAGGTTGCAGTGGCCACTACGCCATTCAAAATAGGCAGTTTTTAGCATATGCAGTTAGGCCCCGTAGGACAATTTTAGCTAAAATGTGCTCCAAACACTCAAACCGGCTTGTATCTTGCAATCGAAAATATGGGAAACATGACTTAGACATCAAATGATACACTGTATGCCATGTTTCCAAATTGTTATGCACAGTGGTTACAGCATGAAGCGAATGCATGTGAATATACAAAGGTGCATTGCATTAAATAAGTCCAATGAGGGTGAAAAAAATGGCCGGCCTGCCTGCTTTCATCCATCATTTGTTCTAAATTTATAATTAATCAATGAGCTGAGGTGGAGTCTTAGCCAGTGGTACCATCAGGGGTGTGTAATGCACTTTAGGGTAGACAGCCAATCAGCTGCCAGATTCAATCTGTCCATCAAACACAGCAGCCAATCAGAGAGCTGGCCATTGATCAGCAGGCCCTTTATGACATCACAGACAGACCCACGGAACTCTCTGTGCTTGTCTGCTGGCTGTCAGTTGGGTGGGTGGGCGGCAGAGGGGGAGGATGTACGTCTCGTTTCTCCTGAAAATTGTGGTTTTTCAGCGTTTCCGGTAAAAATCGCGGTCCGACGCGCAAAAGTGGGGTATCGTAGAAATCGCCTTTTAAAGACGCACCTTTCTGGCCCCACAAAAATGGGCATTTCAAATTAGAAACAAGTCAAATGAACAAAATAGTGTGAATAAGTAAGTATTTCAGGGGTGAGTTAGCAGGTTATTGGGGTAGTAAGTCCTGATATTTTTGGAGGTTGCAGTGGCCACTACGCCATTCAAAATAGGCAGTTTTTAGCATATGCAGTTAGGCCCCGTAGGACAATTTTAGCTAAAATGTGCTCCAAACACTCAAACCGGCTTGTATCTTGCAATCGAAAATATGGGAAACATGACTTAGACATCAAATGATACACTGTATGCCATGTTTCTAAATTGTTATGCACAGTGGTTACAGCATGAAGCGAATGCATGTGAATATACAAAGGTGCATTGCATTAAACAAGTCCAATGAGGGTGAAAAAAAATGTCCGGCCTGCCTGCTTTCATCCATCATTTGTTCTAAATGTATAATTAATCAATGAGCTGAGGTGGAGTCTTAGCCAGTGGTACCATGAGGGGTGTGTAATGCACTTTAGCGTAGACAGCCAATCAGCTGCCAGATTCAATCTGTCAATCAAACACAGCAGCCAATCAGAGAGCTGGCCATTGATCAGCAGGCCCTTTATGACATCACAGACAGACCCACGGAACTCTCTGTGCTTGTCTGCTGGCTGGCTGTCAGTTGGGTGGGTGGGCGGCAGAGGGGGAGGATGTACGTCTCTTTTCTCCTGAAAATTGCGTTTTTTCGGCGTTTCCGGTAAAAATCGCGGTCCGACGCGCAAAAGTGGGGTATCCTAGAAATCGCCTTTTAAAGACGCACCTTTCTGGCCCCACAAAAATGGGCATTTCAAATTAGAAACAAGTCAAATGAACAAAATAGTGTGAATAAGTAAGTATTTCAGGGGTAAGTTAGCAGGTTATTGGGGTAGTAAGTCCTGATATTTTTGGAGGTTGCAGTGGCCACTACGCCATTCAAAATAGGCAGTTTTTAGCATATGCAGTTAGGCCCCGTAGGACAATTTTAGCTAAAATGTGCTCCAAACACTCAAACCGGCTTGTATCTTGCAATCGAAAATATGGGAAACATGACTTAGACATCAAATGATACACTGTATGCCATGTTTCCAAATTGTTATGCACAGTGGTTACAGCATGAAGCGAATGCATGTGAATATACAAAGGTGCATTGCATTAAATAAGTCCAATGAGGGTGAAAAAAATGGCCGGCCTGCCTGCTTTCATCCATCATTTGTTCTAAATTTATAATTAATCAATGAGCTGAGGTGGAGTCTTAGCCAGTGGTACCATCAGGGGTGTGTAATGCACTTTAGGGTAGACAGCCAATCAGCTGCCAGATTCAATCTGTCCATCAAACACAGCAGCCAATCAGAGAGCTGGCCATTGATCAGCAGGCCCTTTATGACATCACAGACAGACCCACGGAACTCTCTGTGCTTGTCTGCTGGCTGTCAGTTGGGTGGGTGGGCGGCAGAGGGGGAGGATGTACGTCTCGTTTCTCCTGAAAATTGTGGTTTTTCAGCGTTTCCGGTAAAAATCGCGGTCCGACGCGCAAAAGTGGGGTATCGTAGAAATCGCCTTTTAAAGACGCACCTTTCTGGCCCCACAAAAATGGGCATTTCAAATTAGAAACAAGTCAAATGAACAAAATAGTGTGAATAAGTAAGTATTTCAGGGGTGAGTTAGCAGGTTATTGGGGTAGTAAGTCCTGATATTTTTGGAGGTTGCAGTGGCCACTACGCCATTTAAAATAGGCATATGCAGTTAGGCCCCGTAGGACAATTTTAGCTAAAATGTGCTCCAAACACTCAAACCGGCTTGTATCTTGCAATCGAACATATGGGAAACATGACTTAGACATCAAATGATACACTGTATGCCATGTTTCCAAATTGTTATGCACAGTGGTTACAGCATGAAGCGAATGCATGTGAATATATACAAAGGTGCATTGCATTAAACAAGTCCAATGAGGGTGAAAAAAATGGCCGGCCTGCCTGCTTTCATCCATCATTTGTTCTAAATGTATAATTAATCAATGAGCTGAGGTGGAGTCTTAGCCAGTGGTACCATGAGGGGTGTGTAATGCACTGTAGCGTAGACAGCCAATCTGCAGCCAGATTCAATCTGTCAATCAAACACAGCAGCCAATCAGAGAGCTGGCCATTGATCAGCAGGCCCTTTATGACATCACAGACAGACCCACGGAACTCTCTGTGCTTGTCTGCTGGCTGGCTGTCAGTTGGGTGGGTGGGCGGCAGAGGGGGAGGATGTACGTCTCGTTTCTCCTGAAAATTGCGTTTTTTCAGCATTTCCGGTAAAAATCGCGGTCCGACGCGCAAAAGTGGGGTATCGTAGAAATCGCCTTTTAAAGACGCACCTTTCTGGCCCCACAAAAATGGGCATTTCAAATTAGAAACAAGTCAAATGAACAAAATAGTGTGAATAAGTAAGTATTTCAGGGGTGAGTTAGCAGGTTATTAGGGTAGTAAGTCCTGATATTTTTGGAGGTTGCAGTGGCCACTACGCCATTCAAAATAGGCAGGCTTTAGCATATGCAGTTAGGCCCCGTAGGACAATTTTAGCTAAAATGTGCTCCAAACACTCAAACCGGCTTGTATCTTGCAATCGAAAATATGGGAAACATGACTTAGACATCAAATGATACACTGTATGCTATGTTTCCAAATTGTTATGCACAGTGGTTACAGCATGAAGCGAATGCATGTGAATATATACAAAGGTGCATTGCATTAAACAAGTCCAATGAGGGTGAAAAAAAATGGCCGGCCTGCCTGCTTTCATCCATCATTTGTTCTAAATGTATAATGAATCAATGAGCTGAGGTGGAGTCTTAGCCAGTGGTACCATGAGGGGTGTGTAATGCACTTTAGCGTAGACAGCCAATCAGCTGCCAGATTCAATCTTTCAATCAAACACAGCAGCCAATCAGAGAGCTGGCCATTGATCAGCAGGCCCTTTATGACATCACAGACAGACCCACGGAACTCTCTGTGCTTGTCTGCTGGCTGGCTGTCAGTTGGGTGGGTGGGCGGCAGAGGGGGAGGATGTACGTCTCGTTTCTCCTGAAAATTGCGGTTTTTCGGCGTTTCCGGTAAAAATCGCGGTCCGACGCGCAAAAGTGGGGTATCCTAGAAATCGCCTTTTAAAGACGCACCTTTCTGGCCCCACAAAAATGGGCATTTCAAATTAGAAACAAGTCAAATGAACAAAATAGTGTGAATAAGTAAGTATTTCAGGGGTGAGTTAGCAGGTTATTGGGGTAGTAAGTCCTGATATTTTTGGAGGTTGCAGTGGCCACTACGCCATTCAAAATAGGCAGTTTTTAGCATATGCAGTTAGGCCCCGTAGGACAATTTTAGCTAAAATGTGCTCCAAACACTCAAACCGGCTTGTATCTTGCAATCGAAAATATGGGAAACAGGACTTAGACATCAAATGATACACTGTATGCCATGTTTCCAAATTGTTATGCACAGTGGTTACAGCATGAAGCGAATGCATGTGAATATACAAAGGTGCATTGCATTAAACAAGTCCAATGAGGGTGAAAAAAAATGTCCGGCCTGCCTGCTTTCATCCATCATTTGTTCTAAATGTATAATTAATCAATGAGCTGAGGTGGAGTCTTAGCCAGTGGTACCATGAGGGGTGTGTAATGCACTTTAGCGTAGACAGCCAATCAGCTGCCAGATTCAATCTGTCAATCAAACACAGCAGCCAATCAGAGAGCTGGCCATTGATCAGCAGGCCCTTTATGACATCACAGACAGACCCACGGAACTCTCTGTGCTTGTCTGCTGGCTGGCTGTCAGTTGGGTGGGTGGGCGGCAGAGGGGGAGGATGTACGTCTCGTTTCTCCTGAAAATTGCGGTTTTTCGGCGTTTCCGGTAAAAATCGCGGTCCGACGCGCAAAAGTGGGGTATCCTAGAAATCGCCTTTTAAAGACGCACCTTTCTGGCCCCACAAAAATGGGCATTTCAAATTAGAAACAAGTCAAATGAACAAAATAGTGTGAATAAGTAAGTATTTCAGGGGTAAGTTAGCAGGTTATTGGGGTAGTAAGTCCTGATATTTTTGGAGGTTGCAGTGGCCACTACGCCATTCAAAATAGGCAGTTTTTAGCATATGCAGTTAGGCCCCGTAGGACAATTTTAGCTAAAATGTGCTCCAAACACTCAAACCGGCTTGTATCTTGCAATCGAAAATATGGGAAACATGACTTAGACATCAAATGATACACTGTATGCCATGTTTCCAAATTGTTATGCACAGTGGTTACAGCATGAAGCGAATGCATGTGAATATATACAAAGGTGCATTGCATTAAACAAGTCCAATGAGGGTGAAAAAAATGGCCGGCCTGCCTGCTTTCATCCATCATTTGTTCTAAATGTATAATTAATCAATGAGCTGAGGTGGAGTCTTAGCCAGTGGTACCATGAGGGGTGTGTAATGCACTTTAGCGTAGACAGCCAATCAGCTGCCAGATTCAATCTGTCAATCAAACACAGCAGCCAATCAGAGAGCTGGCCATTGATCAGCAGGCCCTTTATGACATCACAGACAGACCCACGGAACTCTCTGTGCTTGTCTGCTGGCTGGCTGTCAGTTGGGTGGGTGGGCGGCAGAGGGGGAGGATGTACGTCTCGTTTCTCCTGAAAATTGCGGTTTTTCGGCGTTTCCGGTAAAAATCGCGGTCCGACGCGCAAAAGTGGGGTATCCTAGAAATCGCCTTTTAAAGACGCACCTTTCTGGCCCCACAAAAATGGGCATTTCAAATTAGAAACAAGTCAAATGAACAAAATAGTGTGAATAAGTAAGTATTTCAGGGGTGAGTTAGCAGGTTATTGGGGTAGTAAGTCCTGATATTTTTGGAGGTTGCAGTGGCCACTACGCCATTAAAAATAGGCAGTTTTTAGCATATGTAGTTAGGCCCCGTAGGACAATTTTAGCTAAAATGTGCTCCAAACACTCAAACCGGCTTGTATCTTGCAATCGAAAATATGGGAAACATGACTTAGACATCAAATGATACACTGTATGCCATGTTTCCAAATTGTTATGCACAGTGGTTACAGCATGAAGCGAATGCATGTGAATATACAAAGGTGCATTGCATTAAATAAGTCCAATGAGGGTGAAAAAAATGGCCGGCCTGCCTGCTTTCATCCATCATTTGTTCTAAATTTATAATTAATCAATGAGCTGAGGTGGAGTCTTAGCCAGTGGTACCATCAGGGGTGTGTAATGCACTTTAGGGTAGACAGCCAATCAGCTGCCAGATTCAATCTGTCCATCAAACACAGCAGCCAATCAGAGAGCTGGCCATTGATCAGCAGGCCCTTTATGACATCACAGACAGACCCACGGAACTCTCTGTGCTTGTCTGCTGGCTGGCTGTCAGTTGGGTGGGTGGGCGGCAGAGGGGGAGGATGTACGTCTCGTTTCTCCTGAAAATTGCGGTTTTTCTGCGTTTCCGGTAAAAATCGCGGTCCGACGCGCAAAAGTGGGGTATCCTAGAAATCGCCTTTTAAAGACGCACCTTTCTGGCCCCACAAAAATGGGCATTTCAAATTAGAAACAAGTCAAATGAACAAAATAGTGTGAATAAGTAAGTATTTCAGGGGTAAGTTAGCAGGTTATTGGGGTAGTAAGTCCTGATATTTTTGGAGGTTGCAGTGGCCACTACGCCATTCAAAATAGGCAGTTTTTAGCATATGCAGTTAGGCCCCGTAGGACAATTTTAGCTAAAATGTGCTCCAAACACTCAAACCGGCTTGTATCTTGCAATCGAAAATATGGGAAACATGACTTAGACATCAAATGATACACTGTATGCCATGTTTCTAAATTGTTATGCACAGTGGTTACAGCATGAAGCGAATGCATGTGAATATACAAAGGTGCATTGCATTAAACAAGTCCAATGAGGGTGAAAAAAAATGTCCGGCCTGCCTGCTTTTATCCATCATTTGTTCTAAATGTATAATTAATCAATGAGCTGAGGTGGAGTCTTAGCCAGTGGTACCATGAGGGGTGTGTAATGCACTTTAGCGTAGACAGCCAATCAGCTGCCAGATTCAATCTGTCAATCAAACACAGCAGCCAATCAGAGAGCTGGCCATTGATCAGCAGGCCCTTTATGACATCACAGACAGACCCACGGAACTCTCTGTGCTTGTCTGCTGGCTGGCTGTCAGTTGGGTGGGTGGGCGGCAGAGGGGGAGGATGTACGTCTCGTTTCTCCTTAAAATTGGGGTTTTTCGGCGTTTCCGGTAAAAATCGCGGTCCGACGCGCAAAAGTGGGGTATCCTAGAAATCGCCTTTTAAAGACGCACCTTTCTGGCCCCACAAAAATGGGCATTTCAAATTAGAAACAAGTCAAATGAACAAAATAGTGTGAATAAGTAAGTATTTCAGGGGTGAGTTAGCAGGTTATTAGGGTAGTAAGTCCTGATATTTTTGGAGGTTGCAGTGGCCACTACGCCATTCAAAATAGGCAGGCTTTAGCATATGCAGTTAGGCCCCGTAGGACAATTTTAGCTAAAATGTGCTCCAAACACTCAAACCGGCTTGTATCTTGCAATCGAAAATATGGGAAACATGACTTAGACCTCAAATGATACACTGTATGCCATGTTTCCAAATTGTTATGCACAGTGGTTACAGCATGAAGCGAATGCATGTGAATATATACAAAGGTGCATTGCATTAAACAAGTCCAATGAGGGTGAAAAAAAATGGCCGGCCTGCCTGCTTTCATCCATCATTTGTTCTAAATGTATAATTAATCAATGAGCTGAGGTGGAGTCTTAGCCAGTGGTACCATGAGGGGTGTGTAATGCACTTTAGCGTAGACAGCCAATCAGCTGCCAGATTCAATCTTTCAATCAAACACAGCAGCCAATCAGAGAGCTGGCCATTGATCAGCAGGCCCTTTATGACATCACAGACAGACCCACGGAACTCTCTGTGCTTGTCTGCTGGCTGGCTGTCAGTTGGGTGGGTGGGCGGCAGAGGGGGAGGATGTACGTCTCGTTTCTCCTGAAAATTGCGGTTTTTCGGCGTTTCCGGTAAAAATCGCGGTCCGACGCGCAAAAGTGGGGTATCCTAGAAATCGCCTTTTAAAGACGCACCTTTCTGGCCCCACAAAAATGGGCATTTCAAATTAGAAACAAGTCAAATGAACAAAATAGTGTGAATAAGTAAGTATTTCAGGGGTGAGTTAGCAGGTTATTGGGGTAGTAAGTCCTGATATTTTTGGAGGTTGCAGTGGCCACTACGCCATTCAAAATAGGCAGTTTTTAGCATATGCAGTTAGGCCCCGTAGGACAATTTTAGCTAAAATGTGCTCCAAACACTCAAACCGGCTTGTATCTTGCAATCGAAAATATGGGAAACAGGACTTAGACATCAAATGATACACTGTATGCCATGTTTCCAAATTGTTATGCACAGTGGTTACAGCATGAAGCGAATGCATGTGAATATACAAAGGTGCATTGCATTAAACAAGTCCAATGAGGGTGAAAAAAAATGTCTGGCCTGCCTGCTTTCATCCATCATTTGTTCTAAATGTATAATTAATCAATGAGCTGAGGTGGAGTCTTAGCCAGTGGTACCATGAGGGGTGTGTAATGCACTTTAGCGTAGACAGCCAATCAGCTGCCAGATTCAATCTGTCAATCAAACACAGCAGCCAATCAGAGAGCTGGCCATTGATCAGCAGGCCCTTTATGACATCACAGACAGACCCACGGAACTCTCTGTGCTTGTCTGCTGGCTGGCTGTCAGTTGGGTGGGTGGGCGGCAGAGGGGGAGGATGTACGTCTCGTTTCTCCTGAAAATTGTGGTTTTTCAGCGTTTCCGGTAAAAATCGCGGTCCGACGCGCAAAAGTGGGGTATCCTAGAAATCGCCTTTTAAAGACGCACCTTTCTGGCCCCACAAAAATGGGCATTTCAAATTAGAAACAAGTCAAATGAACAAAATAGTGTGAATAAGTAAGTATTTCAGGGGTGAGTTAGCAGGTTATTGGGGTAGTAAGTCCTGATATTTTTGGAGGTTGCAGTGGCCACTACGCCATTTAAAATAGGCATATGCAGTTAGGCCCCGTAGGACAATTTTAGCTAAAATGTGCTCCAAACACTCAAACCGGCTTGTATCTTGCAATCGAACATATGGGAAACATGACTTAGACATCAAATGATACACTGTATGCCATGTTTCCAAATTGTTATGCACAGTGGTTACAGCATGAAGCGAATGCATGTGAATATATACAAAGGTGCATTGCATTAAACAAGTCCAATGAGGGTGAAAAAAATGGCCGGCCTGCCTGCTTTCATCCATCATTTGTTCTAAATGTATAATTAATCAATGAGCTGAGGTGGAGTCTTAGCCAGTGGTACCATGAGGGGTGTGTAATGCACTTTAGCGTAGACAGCCAATCTGCTGCCAGATTCAATCTGTCAATCAAACACAGCAGCCAATCAGAGAGCTGGCCATTGATCAGCAGGCCCTTTATGACATCACAGACAGACCCACGGAACTCTCTGTGCTTGTCTGCTGGCTGGCTGTCAGTTGGGTGGGTGGGCGGCAGAGGGGGAGGATGTACGTCTCGTTTCTCCTGAAAATTGCCTTTTTTCAGCGTTTCCGGTAAAAATCGCGGTCCGACGCGCAAAAGTGGGGTATCCTAGAAATCGCCATTTAAAGACGCACCTTTCTGGCCCCACAAAAATGGGCATTTCAAATTAGAAACAAGTCAAATGAACAAAATAGTGTGAATAAGTAAGTATTTCAGGGGTGAGTTAGCAGGTTATTGGGGTAGTAAGTCCTGATATTTATGGAGGTTGCAGTGGCCACTACGCCATTCAAAATAGGCAGGCTTTAGCATATGCAGTTAGGCCCCGTAGGACAATTTTAGCTAAAATGTGCTCCAAACACTCAAACCGGCTTGTATCTTGCAATCGAAAATATGGGAAACATGATTTAGACATCAAATGATACACTGTATGCCATGTTTCCAAATTGTTATGCACAGTGGTTACAGCATGAAGCGAATGCATGTGAATATATACAAAGGTGCATTGCATTAAACAAGTCCAATGAGGGTGAAAAAAATGGCCGGCCTGCCTGCTTTCATCCATCATTTGTTCTAAATGTATAATTAATCAATGAGCTGAGGTGGAGTCTTAGCCAGTGGTACCATGAGGGGTGTGTAATGCACTTTAGCGTAGACAGCCAATCAGCTGCCAGATTCAATCTGTCAATCAAACACAGCAGCCAATCAGAGAGCTGGCCATTGATCAGCAGGCCCTTTATGACATCACAGACAGACCCACGGAACTCTCTGTGCTTGTCTGCTGGCTGGCTGTCAGTTGGGTGGGTGGGCGGCAGAGGGGGAGGATGTACGTCTCGTTTCTCCTGAAAATTGCGTTTTTTCGGCGTTTCCGGTAAAAATCGCGGTCCGACGCGCAAAAGTGGGGTATCCTAGAAATCGCCTTTTAAAGACGCACCTTTCTGGCCCCACAAAAATGGGCATTTCAAATTAGAAACAAGTCAAATGAACAAAATAGTGTGAATAAGTAAGTATTTCAGGGGTGAGTTAGCAGGTTATTGGGGTAGTAAGTCCTGATATTTTTGGAGGTTGCAGTGGCCACTACGCCATTCAAAATAGGCAGTTTTTAGCATATGCAGTTAGGCCCCGTAGGACAATTTTAGCTAAAATGTGCTCCAAACACTCAAACCGGCTTGTATCTTGCAATCGAAAATATGGGAAACAGGACTTAGACATCAAATGATACACTGTATGCCATGTTTCCAAATTGTTATGCACAGTGGTTACAGCATGAAGCGAATGCATGTGAATATACAAAGGTGCATTGCATTAAACAAGTCCAATGAGGGTGAAAAAAAATGTCCGGCCTGCCTGCTTTCATCCATCATTTGTTCTAAATGTATAATTAATCAATGAGCTGAGGTGGAGTCTTAGCCAGTGGTACCATGAGGGGTGTGTAATGCACTTTAGCGTAGACAGCCAATCAGCTGCCAGATTCAATCTGTCAATCAAACACAGCAGCCAATCAGAGAGCTGGCCATTGATCAGCAGGCCCTTTATGACATCACAGACAGACCCACGGAACTCTCTGTGCTTGTCTGCTGGCTGGCTGTCAGTTGGGTGGGTGGGCGGCAGAGGGGGAGGATGTACGTCTCGTTTCTCCTGAAAATTGCGGTTTTTCGGCGTTTCCGGTAAAAATCGCGGTCCGACGCGCAAAAGTGGGGTATCCTAGAAATCGCCTTTTAAAGACGCACCTTTCTGGCCCCACAAAAATGGGCATTTCAAATTAGAAACAAGTCAAATGAACAAAATAGTGTGAATAAGTAAGTATTTCAGGGGTAAGTTAGCAGGTTATTGGGGTAGTAAGTCCTGATATTTTTGGAGGTTGCAGTGGCCACTACGCCATTCAAAATAGGCAGTTTTTAGCATATGCAGTTAGGCCCCGTAGGACAATTTTAGCTAAAATGTGCTCCAAACACTCAAACCGGCTTGTATCTTGCAATCGAAAATATGGGAAACATGACTTAGACATCAAATGATACACTGTATGCCATGTTTCCAAATTGTTATGCACAGTGGTTACAGCATGAAGCGAATGCATGTGAATATACAAAGGTGCATTGCATTAAATAAGTCCAATGAGGGTGAAAAAAATGGCCGGCCTGCCTGCTTTCATCCATCATTTGTTCTAAATTTATAATTAATCAATGAGCTGAGGTGGAGTCTTAGCCAGTGGTACCATCAGGGGTGTGTAATGCACTTTAGGGTAGACAGCCAATCAGCTCCCAGATTCAATCTGTCCATCAAACACAGCAGCCAATCAGAGAGCTGGCCATTGATCAGCAGGCCCTTTATGACATCACAGACAGACCCACGGAACTCTCTGTGCTTGTCTGCTGGCTGTCAGTTGGGTGGGTGGGCGGCAGAGGGGGAGGATGTACGTCTTGTTTCTCCTGAAAATTGTGGTTTTTCAGCGTTTCCGGTAAAAATCGCGGTCCAACGCGCAAAAGTGGGGTATCCTAGAAATCGCCTTTTAAAGACGCACCTTTCTGGCCCCACAAAAATGGGCATTTCAAATTAGAAACAAGTCAAATGAACAAAATAGTGTGAATAAGTAAGTATTTCAGGGGTGAGTTAGCAGGTTATTGGGGTAGTAAGTCCTGATATTTTTGGAGGTTGCAGTGGCCACTACGCCATTTAAAATAGGCATATGCAGTTAGGCCCCGTAGGACAATTTTAGCTAAAATGTGCTCCAAACACTCAAACCGGCTTGTATCTTGCAATCGAAAATATGGGAAACATGACTTAGACATCAAATGATACACTGTATGCCATGTTTCCAAATTGTTATGCACAGTGGTTACAGCATGAAGCGAATGCATGTGAATATATACAAAGGTGCATTGCATTAAACAAGTCCAATGAGGGTGAAAAAAATGGCCGGCCTGCCTGCTTTCATCCATCATTTGTTCTAAATGTATAATTAATCAATGAGCTGAGGTGGAGTCTTAGCCAGTGGTACCATGAGGGGTGTGTAATGCACTTTAGCGTAGACAGCCAATCAGCTGCCAGATTCAATCTGTCAATCAAACACAGCAGCCAATCAGAGAGCTGGCCATTGATCAGCAGGCCCTTTATGACATCACAGACAGACCCACGGAACTCTCTGTGCTTGTCTGCTGGCTGGCTGTCAGTTGGGTGGGTGGGCGGCAGAGGGGGAGGATGTACGTCTCGTTTCTCCTGAAAATTGCGTTTTTTCGGCGTTTCCGGTAAAAATCGCGGTCCGACGCGCAAAAGTGGGGTATCCTAGAAATCGCCTTTTAAAGACGCACCTTTCTGGCCCCACAAAAATGGGCATTTCAAATTAGAAACAAGTCAAATGAACAAAATAGTGTGAATAAGTAAGTATTTCAGGGGTGAGTTAGCAAGTTATTGGGGTAGTAAGTCCTGATATTTTTGGAGGTTGCAGTGGCCACTACGCCATTCAAAATAGGCAGTTTTTAGCATATGCAGTTAGGCCCCGTAGGACAATTTTAGCTAAAATGTGCTCCAAACACTCAAACCGGCTTGTATCTTGCAATCGAAAATATGGGAAACATGACTTAGACATCAAATGATACACTGTATGCCATGTTTCCAAATTGTTATGCACAGTGGTTACAGCATGAAGCGAATGCATGTGAATATACAAAGGTGCATTGCATTAAATAAGTCCAATGAGGGTGAAAAAAATGGCCGGCCTGCCTGCTTTCATCCATCATTTGTTCTAAATTTATAATTAATCAATGAGCTGAGGTGGAGTCTTAGCCAGTGGTACCATCAGGGGTGTGTAATGCACTTTAGGGTAGACAGCCAATCAGCTGCCAGATTCAATCTGTCCATCAAACACAGCAGCCAATCAGAGAGCTGGCCATTGATCAGCAGGCCCTTTATGACATCACAGACAGACCCACGGAACTCTCTGTGCTTGTCTGCTGGCTGTCAGTTGGGTGGGTGGGCGGCAGAGGGGGAGGATGTACGTCTCGTTTCTCCTGAAAATTGCGGTTTTTCGGCGTTTCCGGTAAAAATCGCGGTCCGACGCGCAAAAGTGGGGTATCGTAGAAATCGCCTTTTAAAGACGCACCTTTCTGGCCCCACAAAAATGGGCATTTCAAATTAGAAACAAGTCAAATGAACAAAATAGTGTGAATAAGTAAGTATTTCAGGGGTGAGTTAGCAGGTTATTGGGGTAGTAAGTCCTGATATTTTTGGAGGTTGCAGTGGCCACTACGCCATTCAAAATAGGCAGGCTTTAGCATATGCAGTTAGGCCCCGTAGGACAATTTTAGCTAAAATGTGCTCCAAACACTCAAACCGGCTTGTATCTTGCAATCGAAAATATGGGAAACATGACTTAGACATCAAATGATACACTGTATGCCATGTTTCCAAATTGTTATGCACAGTGGTTACAGCATGAAGCGAATGCATGTGAATATATACAAAGGTGCATTGCATTAAACAAGTCCAATGAGGGTGAAAAAAATGGCCGGCCTGCCTGCTTTCATCCATCATTTGTTCTAAATGTATAATTAATCAATGAGCTGAGGTGGAGTCTTAGCCAGTGGTACCATGAGGGGTGTGTAATGCACTTTAGCGTAGACAGCCAATCAGCTGCCAGATTCAATCTGTCAATCAAACACAGCAGCCAATCAGAGAGCTGGCCATTGATCAGCAGGCCCTTTATGACATCACAGACAGACCCACGGAACTCACTGTGCTTGTCTGCTTGCTGGCTGTCAGTTGGGTGGGTGGGCGGCAGAGGGGGAGGATGTACGTCTCGTTTCTCCTGAAAATTGCGTTTTTTCGGCGTTTCCGGTAAAAATCGCGGTCCGACGCGCAAAAGTGGGGTATCCTAGAAATCGCCTTTTAAAGACGCACCTTTCTGGCCCCACAAAAATGGGCATTTCAAATTAGAAACAAGTCAAATGAACAAAATAGTGTGAATAAGTAAGTATTTCAGGGGTGAGTTAGCAGGTTATTGGGGTAGTAAGTCCTGATATTTTTGGAGGTTGCAGTGGCCACTACGCCATTAAAAATAGGCAGTTTTTAGCATATGTAGTTAGGCCCCTTTGGACAATTTTAGCTAAAATGTGCTCCAAACACTCAAACCAGCTTGTATCTTGCAATCGAAAATATGGGAAACATGACTTAGACATCAAATGATACACTGTATGCCATGTTTCCAAATTGTTATGCACAGTGGTTACAGCATGAAGCGAATGCATGTGAATATACAAAGGTGCATTGCATTAAACAAGTCCAATGAGGGTGAAAAAAATGGCCGGCCTGCCTGCTTTCATCCATCATTTGTTCTAAATGTATAATTAATCAATGAGCTGAGGTGGAGTCTTAGCCAGTGGTACCATGAGGGGTGTGTAATGCACTTTAGCGTAGACAGCCAATCAGCTGCCAGATTCAATCTGTCAATCAAACACAGCAGCCAATCAGAGAGCTGGCCATTGATCAGCAGGCCCTTTATGACATCACAGACAGACCCACGGAACTCTCTGTGCTTGTCTGCTGGCTGGCTGTCAGTTGGGTGGGTGGGCGGCAGAGGGGGAGGATGTACGTCTCGTTTCTCCTGAAAATTGCAGTTTTTCGGCGTTTCCGGTAAAAATCGCGGTCCGACGCGCAAAAGTGGGGTATCCTAGAAATCGCCTTTTAAAGACGCACCTTTCTGGCCCCACAAAAATGGGCATTTCAAATTAGAAACAAGTCAAATGAACAAAATAGTGTGAATAAGTAAGTATTTCAGGGGTGAGTTAGCAGGTTATTGGGGTAGTAAGTCCTGATATTTTTGGAGGTTGCAGTGGCCACTACGCCATTCAAAATAGGCAGGCTTTAGCATATGCAGTTAGGCCCCGTAGGACAATTTTAGCAAAAATGTGCTCCAAACACTCAAACCGGCTTGTATCTTGCAATCGAAAATATGGGAAACATGACTTAGACATCAAATGATACACTGTATGCCATGTTTCCAAATTGTTATGCACAGTGGTTACAGCATGAAGCGAATGCATGTGAATATACAAAGGTGCATTGCATTAAATAAGTCCAATGAGGGTGAAAAAAATGGCCGGCCTGCCTGCTTTCATCCATCATTTGTTCTAAATTTATAATTAATCAATGAGCTGAGGTGGAGTCTTAGCCAGTGGTACCATCAGGGGTGTGTAATGCACTTTAGGGTAGACAGCCAATCAGCTGCCAGATTCAATCTGTCCATCAAACACAGCAGCCAATCAGAGAGCTGGCCATTGATCAGCAGGCCCTTTATGACATCACAGACAGACCCACGGAACTCTCTGTGCTTGTCTGCTGGCTGTCAGTTGGGTGGGTGGGCGGCAGAGGGGGAGGATGTACGTCTCGTTTCTCCTGAAAATTGCGGTTTTTCGGCGTTTCCGGTAAAAATTGCAGTCCGACGCGCAAAAGTGGGGTATCGTAAAAATCGCCTTTTAAAGACGCACCTTTCTGGCCCCACAAAAATGGGCATTTCAAATTAGAAAAAAGTCAAATGAACAAAATAGTGTGAATAAGTAAGTATTTCAGGGGTGAGTTAGCAGGTTATTGGGGTAGTAAGTCCTGATATTTTTGGAGGTTGCAGTGGCCACTACGCCATTCAAAATAGGCAGGCTTTAGCATATGCAGTTAGGCCCCGTAGGACAATTTTAGCTAAAATGTGCTCCAAACACTCAAACCGGCTTGTATCTTGCAATCGAAAATATGGGAAACATGACTTAGACATCAAATGATACACTGTATGCCATGTTTCCAAATTGTTATGCACAGTGGTTACAGCATGAAGCGAATGCATGTGAATATATACAAAGGTGCATTGCATTAAACAAGTCCAATGAGGGTGAAAAAAATGGCCGGCCTGCCTGCTTTCATCCATCATTTGTTCTAAATGTATAATTAATCAATGAGCTGAGGTGGAGTCTTAGCCAGTGGTACCATCAGGGGTGTGTAATGCACTTTAGCGTAGACAGCCAATCAGCTGCCAGATTAAATCTGTCAATCAAACACAGCAGCCAATCAGAGAGCTGGCCATTGATCAGCAGGCCCTTTATGACATCACAGACAGACCCACGGAACTCTCTGTGCTTGTCTGCTTGCTGGCTGTCAGTTGGGTGGGTGGGCGGCAGAGGGGGAGGATGTACGTCTCGTTTCTCCTGAAAATTGCGTTTTCTCGGCGTTTCCGGTAAAAATCGCGGTCCGACGCGCAAAAGTGGGGTATCCTAGAAATCGCCTTTAAAGACGCACCTTTCTGGCCCCACAAAAATGGGCATTTCAAATTAGAAACAAGTCAAATGAACAAAATAGTGTGAATAAGTAAGTATTTCAGGGGTGAGTTAGCAGGTTATTGGGGTAGTAAGTCCTGATATTTTTGGAGGTTGCAGTGGCCACTACGCCATTAAAAATAGGCAGTTTTTAGCATATGTAGTTAGGCCCCGTAGGACAATTTTAGCTAAAATGTGCTCCAAACACTCAAACCAGCTTGTATCTTGCAATCGAAAATATGGGAAACATGACTTAGACATCAAATGATACACTGTATGCCATGTTTCCAAATTGTTATGCACAGTGGTTACAGCATGAAGCGAATGCATGTGAATATACAAAGGTGCATTGCATTAAACAAGTCCAATGAGGGTGAAAAAAATGGCCGGCCTGCCTGCTTTCATCCATCATTTGTTCTAAATGTATAATTAATCAATGAGCTGAGGTGGAGTCTTAGCCAGTGGTACCATGAGGGGTGTGTAATGCACTTTAGCGTAGACAGCCAATCAGCTGCCAGATTCAATCTGTCAATCAAACACAGCAGCCAATCAGAGAGCTGGCCATTGATCAGCAGGCCCTTTATGACATCACAGACAGACCCACGGAACTCTCTGTGCTTGTCTGCTGGCTGGCTGTCAGTTGGGTGGGTGGGCGGCAGAGGGGGAGGATGTACGTCTCGTTTCTCCTGAAAATTGCGTTTTTTCGGCGTTTCCGGTAAAAATCGCGGTCCGACGCGCAAAAGTGGGGTATCCTAGAAATCGCCTTTTAAAGACGCACCTTTCTGGCCCCACAAAAATGGGCATTTCAAATTAGAAACAAGTCAAATGAACAAAATAGTGTGAATAAGTAAGTATTTCAGGGGTGAGTTAGCAAGTTATTGGGGTAGTAAGTCCTGATATTTTTGGAGGTTGCAGTGGCCACTACGCCATTCAAAATAGGCAGTTTTTAGCATATGCAGTTAGGCCCCGTAGGACAATTTTAGCTAAAATGTGCTCCAAACACTCAAACCGGCTTGTATCTTGCAATCGAAAATATGGGAAACATGACTTAGACATCAAATGATACACTGTATGCCATGTTTCCAAATTGTTATGCACAGTGGTTACAGCATGAAGCGAATGCATGTGAATATACAAAGGTGCATTGCATTAAATAAGTCCAATGAGGGTGAAAAAAATGGCCGGCCTGCCTGCTTTCATCCATCATTTGTTCTAAATTTATAATTAATCAATGAGCTGAGGTGGAGTCTTAGCCAGTGGTACCATCAGGGGTGTGTAATGCACTTTAGGGTAGACAGCCAATCAGCTGCCAGATTCAATCTGTCCATCAAACACAGCAGCCAATCAGAGAGCTGGCCATTGATCAGCAGGCCCTTTATGACATCACAGACAGACCCACGGAACTCTCTGTGCTTGTCTGCTGGCTGTCAGTTGGGTGGGTGGGCGGCAGAGGGGGAGGATGTACGTCTCGTTTCTCCTGAAAATTGCGGTTTTTCGGCGTTTCCGGTAAAAATCGCGGTCCGACGCGCAAAAGTGGGGTATCGTAGAAATCGCCTTTTAAAGACGCACCTTTCTGGCCCCACAAAAATGGGCATTTCAAATTAGAAACAAGTCAAATGAACAAAATAGTGTGAATAAGTAAGTATTTCAGGGGTGAGTTAGCAGGTTATTGGGGTAGTAAGTCCTGATATTTTTGGAGGTTGCAGTGGCCACTACGCCATTCAAAATAGGCAGGCTTTAGCATATGCAGTTAGGCCCCGTAGGACAATTTTAGCTAAAATGTGCTCCAAACACTCAAACCGGCTTGTATCTTGCAATCGAAAATATGGGAAACATGACTTAGACATCAAATGATACACTGTATGCCATGTTTCCAAATTGTTATGCACAGTGGTTACAGCATGAAGCGAATGCATGTGAATATATACAAAGGTGCATTGCATTAAACAAGTCCAATGAGGGTGAAAAAAATGGCCGGCCTGCCTGCTTTCATCCATCATTTGTTCTAAATGTATAATTAATCAATGAGCTGAGGTGGAGTCTTAGCCAGTGGTACCATGAGGGGTGTGTAATGCACTTTAGCGTAGACAGCCAATCAGCTGCCAGATTCAATCTGTCAATCAAACACAGCAGCCAATCAGAGAGCTGGCCATTGATCAGCAGGCCCTTTATGACATCACAGACAGACCCACGGAACTCACTGTGCTTGTCTGCTTGCTGGCTGTCAGTTGGGTGGGTGGGCGGCAGAGGGGGAGGATGTACGTCTCGTTTCTCCTGAAAATTGCGTTTTTTCGGCGTTTCCGGTAAAAATCGCGGTCCGACGCGCAAAAGTGGGGTATCCTAGAAATCGCCTTTTAAAGACGCACCTTTCTGGCCCCACAAAAATGGGCATTTCAAATTAGAAACAAGTCAAATGAACAAAATAGTGTGAATAAGTAAGTATTTCAGGGGTGAGTTAGCAGGTTATTGGGGTAGTAAGTCCTGATATTTTTGGAGGTTGCAGTGGCCACTACGCCATTAAAAATAGGCAGTTTTTAGCATATGTAGTTAGGCCCCTTTGGACAATTTTAGCTAAAATGTGCTCCAAACACTCAAACCAGCTTGTATCTTGCAATCGAAAATATGGGAAACATGACTTAGACATCAAATGATACACTGTATGCCATGTTTCCAAATTGTTATGCACAGTGGTTACAGCATGAAGCGAATGCATGTGAATATACAAAGGTGCATTGCATTAAACAAGTCCAATGAGGGTGAAAAAAATGGCCGGCCTGCCTGCTTTCATCCATCATTTGTTCTAAATGTATAATTAATCAATGAGCTGAGGTGGAGTCTTAGCCAGTGGTACCATGAGGGGTGTGTAATGCACTTTAGCGTAGACAGCCAATCAGCTGCCAGATTCAATCTGTCAATCAAACACAGCAGCCAATCAGAGAGCTGGCCATTGATCAGCAGGCCCTTTATGACATCACAGACAGACCCACGGAACTCTCTGTGCTTGTCTGCTGGCTGGCTGTCAGTTGGGTGGGTGGGCGGCAGAGGGGGAGGATGTACGTCTCGTTTCTCCTGAAAATTGCAGTTTTTCGGCGTTTCCGGTAAAAATCGCGGTCCGACGCGCAAAAGTGGGGTATCCTAGAAATCGCCTTTTAAAGACGCACCTTTCTGGCCCCACAAAAATGGGCATTTCAAATTAGAAACAAGTCAAATGAACAAAATAGTGTGAATAAGTAAGTATTTCAGGGGTGAGTTAGCAGGTTATTGGGGTAGTAAGTCCTGATATTTTTGGAGGTTGCAGTGGCCACTACGCCATTCAAAATAGGCAGGCTTTAGCATATGCAGTTAGGCCCCGTAGGACAATTTTAGCAAAAATGTGCTCCAAACACTCAAACCGGCTTGTATCTTGCAATCGAAAATATGGGAAACATGACTTAGACATCAAATGATACACTGTATGCCATGTTTCCAAATTGTTATGCACAGTGGTTACAGCATGAAGCGAATGCATGTGAATATACAAAGGTGCATTGCATTAAATAAGTCCAATGAGGGTGAAAAAAATGGCCGGCCTGCCTGCTTTCATCCATCATTTGTTCTAAATTTATAATTAATCAATGAGCTGAGGTGGAGTCTTAGCCAGTGGTACCATCAGGGGTGTGTAATGCACTTTAGGGTAGACAGCCAATCAGCTGCCAGATTCAATCTGTCCATCAAACACAGCAGCCAATCAGAGAGCTGGCCATTGATCAGCAGGCCCTTTATGACATCACAGACAGACCCACGGAACTCTCTGTGCTTGTCTGCTGGCTGTCAGTTGGGTGGGTGGGCGGCAGAGGGGGAGGATGTACGTCTCGTTTCTCCTGAAAATTGCGGTTTTTCGGCGTTTCCGGTAAAAATTGCAGTCCGACGCGCAAAAGTGGGGTATCGTAAAAATCGCCTTTTAAAGACGCACCTTTCTGGCCCCACAAAAATGGGCATTTCAAATTAGAAAAAAGTCAAATGAACAAAATAGTGTGAATAAGTAAGTATTTCAGGGGTGAGTTAGCAGGTTATTGGGGTAGTAAGTCCTGATATTTTTGGAGGTTGCAGTGGCCACTACGCCATTCAAAATAGGCAGGCTTTAGCATATGCAGTTAGGCCCCGTAGGACAATTTTAGCTAAAATGTGCTCCAAACACTCAAACCGGCTTGTATCTTGCAATCGAAAATATGGGAAACATGACTTAGACATCAAATGATACACTGTATGCCATGTTTCCAAATTGTTATGCACAGTGGTTACAGCATGAAGCGAATGCATGTGAATATATACAAAGGTGCATTGCATTAAACAAGTCCAATGAGGGTGAAAAAAATGGCCGGCCTGCCTGCTTTCATCCATCATTTGTTCTAAATGTATAATTAATCAATGAGCTGAGGTGGAGTCTTAGCCAGTGGTACCATCAGGGGTGTGTAATGCACTTTAGCGTAGACAGCCAATCAGCTGCCAGATTAAATCTGTCAATCAAACACAGCAGCCAATCAGAGAGCTGGCCATTGATCAGCAGGCCCTTTATGACATCACAGACAGACCCACGGAACTCTCTGTGCTTGTCTGCTTGCTGGCTGTCAGTTGGGTGGGTGGGCGGCAGAGGGGGAGGATGTACGTCTCGTTTCTCCTGAAAATTGCGTTTTCTCGGCGTTTCCGGTAAAAATCGCGGTCCGACGCGCAAAAGTGGGGTATCCTAGAAATCGCCTTTAAAGACGCACCTTTCTGGCCCCACAAAAATGGGCATTTCAAATTAGAAACAAGTCAAATGAACAAAATAGTGTGAATAAGTAAGTATTTCAGGGGTGAGTTAGCAGGTTATTGGGGTAGTAAGTCCTGATATTTTTGGAGGTTGCAGTGGCCACTACGCCATTAAAAATAGGCAGTTTTTAGCATATGTAGTTAGGCCCCGTAGGACAATTTTAGCTAAAATGTGCTCCAAACACTCAAACCAGCTTGTATCTTGCAATCGAAAATATGGGAAACATGACTTAGACATCAAATGATACACTGTATGCCATGTTTCCAAATTGTTATGCACAGTGGTTACAGCATGAAGCGAATGCATGTGAATATACAAAGGTGCATTGCATTAAACAAGTCCAATGAGGGTGAAAAAAATGGCCGGCCTGCCTGCTTTCATCCATCATTTGTTCTAAATGTATAATTAATCAATGAGCTGAGGTGGAGTCTTAGCCAGTGGTACCATGAGGGGTGTGTAATGCACTTTAGCGTAGACAGCCAATCAGCTGCCAGATTCAATCTGTCAATCAAACACAGCAGCCAATCAGAGAGCTGGCCATTGATCAGCAGGCCCTTTATGACATCACAGACAGACCCACGGAACTCTCTGTGCTTGTCTGCTGGCTGGCTGTCAGTTGGGTGGGTGGGCGGCAGAGGGGGAGGATGTACGTCTCGTTTCTCCTGAAAATTGCGTTTTTTCGGCGTTTCCGGTAAAAATCGCGGTCCGACGCGCAAAAGTGGGGTATCCTAGAAATCGCCTTTTAAAGACGCACCTTTCTGGCCCCACAAAAATGGGCATTTCAAATTAGAGACAAGTCAAATAAACAAAATAGTGTGAATAAGTAAGTATTTCAGGGGTGAGTTAGCAGGTTATTGGGGTAGTAAGTCCTGATATTTTTGGAGGTTGCAGTGGCCACTACGCCATTCAAAATAGGCAGGCTTTAGCATATGCAGTTAGGCCCCGTAGGACAATTTTAGCTAAAATGTGCTCCAAACACTCAAACCGGCTTGTATCTTGCAATCGAAAATATGGGAAACATGACTTAGACATCAAATGATACACTGTATGCCATGTTTCCAAATTGTTATGCACAGTGGTTACAGCATGAAGCGAATGCATGTGAATATACAAAGGTGCATTGCATTAAACAAGTCCAATGAGGGTGAAAAAAAATGGCCGGCCTGCCTGCTTTCATCCATCATTTGTTCTAAATGTATAATTAATCAATGAGCTGAGGTGGAGTCTTAGCCAGTGGTACCATGAGGGGTGTGTAATGCACTTTAGGGTAGACAGCCAATCAGCTGCCAGATTCAATCTGTCCATCAAACACAGCAGCCAATCAGAGAGCTGGCCATTGATCAGCAGGCCCTTTATGACATCACAGACAGACCCACGGAACTCTCTGTGCTTGTCTGCTGGCTGTCAGTTGGGTGGGTGGGCGGCAGAGGGGGAGGATGTACGTCTCGTTTCTCCTGAAAATTGCGGTTTTTCGGCGTTTCCGGTAAAAATCGTGGTCCGACGCGCAAAAGTGGGGTATCCTAGAAATCGCCTTTTAAAGACGCACCTTTCTGGCCCCACAAAAATGGGCATTTCAAATTAGAAACAAGTCAAATGAACAAAATAGTGTGAATAAGTAAGTATTTCAGGGGTGAGTTAGCAGGTTATTGGGGTAGTAAGTCCTGATATTTTTGGAGGTTGCAGTGGCCACTACGCCATTCAAAATAGGCAGTTTTTAGCATATGCAGTTAGGCCCCGTAGGACAATTTTAGCTTAAATGTGCTCCAAACACTCAAACCGGCTTGTATCTTGCAATCGAAAATATGGGAAACATGACTTAGACATCAAATGATACACTGTATGCCATGTTTCCAAATTGTTATGCACAGTGGTTACAGCATGAAGCGAATGCATGTGAATATACAAAGGTGCATTGCATTAAACAAGTCCAATGAGGGTGAAAAAAAATGGCCGGCCTGCCTGCTTTCATCCATCATTTGTTCTAAATGTATAATTAATCAATGAGCTGAGGTGGAGTCTTAGCCAGTGGTACCATTAGGGGTGTGTAATGCACTTTAGGGTAGACAGCCAATCAGCTGCCAGATTCAATCTGTCCATCAAACACAGCAGCCAATCAGAGAGCTGGCCATTGATCAGCAGGCCCTTTATGACATCACAGACAGACCCACGGAACTCTCTGTGCTTGTCTGCTGGCTGTCAGTTGGGTGGGTGGGCGGCAGAGGGGGAGGATGTACGTCTCGTTTCTCCTGAAAATTGCGTTTTTTCGGCGTTTCCGGTAAAAATCGCGGTCCGACGCGCAAAAGTGGGGTATCCTAGAAATCGCCTTTTAAAGACGCACCTTTCTGGCCCCACAAAAATGGGCATTTCAAATTAGAAACAAGTCAAATGAACAAAATAGTGTGAATAAGTAAGTATTTCAGGGGTGAGTTAGCAGGTTATTGGGGTAGTAAGTCCTGATATTTTTGGAGGTTGCAGTGGCCACTACGCCATTCAAAATAGGCAGTTTTTAGCATATGCAGTTAGGCCCCGTAGGACAATTTTAGCTTAAATGTGCTCCAAACACTCAAACCGGCTTGTATCTTGCAATCGAAAATATGGGAAACATGACTTAGACATCAAATGATACACTGTATGCCATGTTTCCAAATTGTTATGCACAGTGGTTACAGCATGAAGCGAATGCATGTGAATATACAAAGGTGCATTGCATTAAACAAGTCCAATGAGGGTGAAAAAAAATGGCCGGCCTGCCTGCTTTCATCCATCATTTGTTCTAAATGTATAATTAATCAATGAGCTGAGGTGGAGTCTTAGCCAGTGGTACCATCAGGGGTGTGTAATGCACTTTAGGGTAGACAGCCAATCAGCTGCCAGATTCAATCTGTCCATCAAACACAGCAGCCAATCAGAGAGCTGGCCATTGATCAGCAGGCCCTTTATGACATCACAGACAGACCCACGGAACTCTCTGTGCTTGTCTGCTGGCTGTCAGTTGGGTGGGTGGGCGGCAGAGGGGGAGGATGTACGTCTCGTTTCTCCTGAAAATTGTGGTTTTTTGGCGTTTCCGGTAAAAATCGCGGTCCGACGCGCAAAAGTGGGGTATCCTAGAAATCGCCTTTTAAAGACGCACCTTTCTGGCCCCACAAAAATGGGCATTTCAAATTAGAAACAAGTCAAATGAACAAAATAGTGTGAATAAGTAAGTATTTCAGGGGTGAGTTAGCAGGTTTTTAGGGTAGTAAGTCCTGATATTTTTGGAGGTTGCAGTGGCCACTACGCCATTCAAAATAGGCAGGCTTTAGCATATGCAGTTAGGCCCCGTAGGACAATTTTAGCTAAAATGTGCTCCAAACACTCAAACCGGCTTGTATCTTGCAATCGAAAATATGGGAAACATGACTTAGACATCAAATGATACACTGTATGCCATGTTTCCAAATTGTTATGCACAGTGGTTACAGCATGAAGCGAATGCATGTGAATATAAACAAAGGTGCATTGCATTAAACAAGTCCAATGAGGGTGAAAAAAATGGCCGGCCTGCCTGCTTTCATCCATCATTTGTTCTAAATGTATAATTAATCAATGAGCTGAGGTGGAGTCTTAGCCAGTGGTACCATGAGGGGTGTGTAATGCACTTTAGCGTAGACAGCCAATCAGCTGCCAGATTCAATCTGTCAATCAAACACAGCAGCCAATCAGAGAGCTGGCCATTGATCAGCAGGCCCTTTATGACATCACAGACAGACCCACGGAACTCTCTGTGCTTGTCTGCTGGCTGGCTGTCAGTTGGGTGGGTGGGCGGCAAAGGGGGAGGATGTACGTCTCGTTTCTCCTGAAAATTGCGGTTTTTCGGCGTTTCCGGTAAAAATCGCGGTCCGACGCGCAAAAGTGGGGTATCCTAGAAATCGCCTTTTAAAGACGCACCTTTCTGGCCCCACAAAAATGGGCATTTCAAATTAGAAACAAGTCAAATGAACAAAATAGTGTGAATAAGTAAGTATTTCAGGGGTGAGTTAGCAGGTTATTGGGGTAGTAAGTCCTGATATTTTTGGAGGTTGCAGTGGCCACTACGCCATTCAAAATAGGCAGTTTTTAGCATATGCAGTTAGACCCCGTAGGACAATTTTAGCTAAAATGTGCTCCAAACACTCAAACCGGCTTGTATCTTGCAATCGAAAATATGGGAAACATGACTTAGACATCAAATGATACACTGTATGCCATGTTTCCAAATTGTTATGCACAGTGGTTACAGCATGAAGCGAATGCATGTGAATATACAAAGGTGCATTGCATTAAACAAGTCCAATGAGGGTGAAAAAAAATGGCCGGCCTGCCTGCTTTCATTCATCATTTGTTCTAAATGTATAATTAATCAATGAGCTGAGGTGGAGTCTTAGCCAGTGGTACCATGAGGGGTGTGTAATGCACTTTAGCGTAGACAGCCAATCAGCTGCCAGATTCAATCTGTCAATCAAACACAGCAGCCAATCAGAGAGCTGGCCATTGATCAGCAGGCCCTTTATGACATCACAGACAGACCCACGGAACTCTCTGTGCTTGTCTGCTGGCTGGCTGTCAGTTGGGTGGGTGGGCGGCAGAGGGGGAGGATGTACGTCTCGTTTCTCCTGAAAATTGCGGTTTTTCGGCGTTTCCGGTAAAAATCGCGGTCCGACGCGCAAAAGTGGGGTATCCTAGAAATCGCCTTTTAAAGACGCACCTTTCTGGCCCCACAAAAATGGGCATTTCAAATTAGAAACAAGTCAAATGAACAAAATAGTGTGAATAAGTAAGTATTTCAGGGGTGAGTTAGCAGGTTATTGGGGTAGTAAGTCCTGATATTTTTGGAGGTTGCAGTGGCCACTACGCCATTCAAAATAGGCAGTTTTTAGCATATGCAGTTAGGCCCCGTTGGACAATTTTAGCTAAAATGTGCTCCAAACACTCAAACCGGCTTGTATCTTGCAATCGAAAATATGGGAAACATGACTTAGACATCAAATGATACACTGTATGCCATGTTTCCAAATTGTTATGCACAGTGGTTACAGCATGAAGCGAATGCATGTGAATATACAAAGGTGCATTGCATTAAACAAGTCCAATGAGGGTGAAAAAAATGGCCGGCCTGCCTGCTTTCATCCATCATTTGTTCTAAATTTATAATTAATCAATGAGCTGAGGTGGAGTCTTAGCCAGTGGTACCATCAGGGGTGTGTAATGCACTTTAGGGTAGACAGCCAATCAGCTGCCAGATTCAATCTGTCCATCAAACACAGCAGCCAATCAGAGAGCTGGCCATTGATCAGCAGGCCCTTTATGACATCACAGACAGACCCACGGAACTCTCTGTGCTTGTCTGCTGGCTGTCAGTTGGGTGGGTGGGCGGCAGAGGGGGAGGATGTACGTCTCGTTTCTCCTGAAAATTGTGGTTTTTCGGCGTTTCCGGTAAAAATCGCGGTCCGACGCGCAAAAGTGGGGTATCGTAGAAATCGCCTTTTAAAGACGCACCTTTCTGGCCCCACAAAAATGGGCATTTCAAATTAGAAACAAGTCAAATGAACAAAATAGTGTGAATAAGTAAGTATTTCAGGGGTGAGTTAGCAGGTTATTAGGGTAGTAAGTCCTGATATTTTTGGAGGTTGCAGTGGCCACTACGCCATTCAAAATAGGCAGGCTTTAGCATATGCAGTTAGGCCCCGTAGGACAATTTTAGCTAAAATGTGCTCCAAACACTCAAACCGGCTTGTATCTTGCAATCGAAAATATGGGAAACATGACTTAGACATCAAATGATACACTGTATGCCATGTTTCCAAATTGTTATGCACAGTGGTTACAGCATGAAGCGAATGCATGTGAATATACAAAGGTGCATTGCATTAAACAAGTCCAATGAGGGTGAAAAAAAATGGCCGGCCTGCCTGCTTTCATCCATCATTTGTTCTAAATGTATAATTAATCAATGAGCTGAGGTGGAGTCTTAGCCAGTGGTACCATGAGGGGTGTGTAATGCACTTTAGCGTAGACAGCCAATCAGCTGCCAGATTCAATCTGTCAATCAAACACAGCAGCCAATCAGAGAGCTGGTCATTGATCAGCAGGCCCTTTATGACATCACAGACAGACCCACGGAACTCTCTGTGCTTGTCTGCTGGCTGGCTGTCAGTTGGGTGGGTGGGCGGCAGAGGGGGAGGATGTACGTCTCGTTTCTCCTGAAAATTGCGGTTTTTCGGCGTTTCCGGTAAAAATCGCGGTCCGACGCGCAAAAGTGGGGTATCCTAGAAATCGCCTTTTAAAGACGCACCTTTCTGGCCCCACAAAAATGGGCATTTCAAATTAGAAACAAGTCAAATGAACAAAATAGTGTGAATAAGTAAGTATTTCAGGGGTGAGTTAGCAGGTTATTGGGGTAGTAAGTCCTGATATTTTTGGAGGTTGCAGTGGCCACTACGCCATTCAAAATAGGCAGTTTTTAGCATATGCAGTTAGGCCCCGTAGGACAATTTTAGCTAAAATGTGCTCCAAACACTCAAACCGGCTTGTATCTTGCAATCGAAAATATGGGAAACATGACTTAGACATCAAATGATACACTGTATGCCATGTTTCCAAAATGTTATGCACAGTGGTTACAGCATGAAGCGAATGCATGTGAATATACAAAGGTGCATTGCATTAAACAAGTCCAATGAGGGTGAAAAAAATGGCCGGCCTGCCTGCTTTCATCCATCATTTGTTCTAAATTTATAATTAATCAATGAGCTGAGGTGGAGTCTTAGCCAGTGGTACCATCAGGGGTGTGTAATGCACTTTAGGGTAGACAGCCAATCAGCTGCCAGATTCAATCTGTCCATCAAACACAGCAGCCAATCAGAGAGCTGGCCATTGATCAGCAGGCCCTTTATGACATCACAGACAGACCCACGGAACTCTCTGTGCTTGTCTGCTGGCTGTCAGTTGGGTGGGTGGGCGGCAGAGGGGGAGGATGTACGTCTCGTTTCTCCTGAAAATTGCGGTTTTTCGGCGTTTCCGGTAAAAATCGCGGTCCGACGCGCAAAAGTGGGGTATCGTAGAAATCGCCTTTTAAAGACGCACCTTTCTGGCCCCACAAAAATGGGCATTTCAAATTAGAAACAAGTCAAATGAACAAAATAGTGTGAATAAGTAAGTATTTCAGGGGTGAGTTAGCAGGTTATTGGGGTAGTAAGTCCTGATATTTTTGGAGGTTGCAGTGGCCACTACGCCATTCAAAATAGGCAGGCTTTAGCATATGCAGTTAGGCCCCGTAGGACAATTTTAGCTAAAATGTGCTCCAAACACTCAAACCGGCTTGTATCTTGCAATAGAAAATATGGGAAACATGACTTAGACATCAAATGATACACTGTATGCCATGTTTCCAAATTGTTATGCACAGTGGTTAAAGCATGAAGCGAATGCATGTGAATATATACAAAGGTGCATTGCATTAAACAAGTCCAATGAGGGTGAAAAAAATGGCCGGCCTGCCTGCTTTCATCCATCATTTGTTCTAAATTTATAATTAATCAATGAGCTGAGGTGGAGTCTTAGCCAGTGGTACCATGAGGGGTGTGTAATGCACTTTAGCGTAGACAGCCAATCAGCTGCCAGATTCAATCTGTCAATCAAACACAGCAGCCAATCAGAGAGCTGGCCATTGATCAGCAGGCCCTTTATGACATCACAGACAGACCCACGGAACTCTCTGTGCTTGTCTGCTGGCTGGCTGTCAGTTGGGTGGGTGGGCGGCAGAGAGGGAGGATGTACGTCTCGTTTCTCCTGAAAATTGCGGTTTTTCGGCGTTTCCGGTAAAAATCGCGGTCTGACGCGCAAAAGTGGGGTATTCTAGAAATTGCCTTTTAAAGACGCACCTTTCTGGCCCCACAAAAATGGGCATTTCAAATTAGAGACAAGTCAAATGAACAAAATAGTGTGAATAAGTAAGTATTTCAGGGGTGAGTTAGCAGGTTATTGGGGTAGTAAGTCCTGATATTTTTGGAGGTTGCAGTGGCCACTACGCCATTCAAAATAGGCAGGCTTTAGCATATGCAGTTAGGCCCCGTAGGACAATTTTAGCTAAAATGTGCTCCAAACACTCAAACCGGCTTGTATCTTGCAATCGAAAATATGGGAAACATGACTTAGACATCAAATGATACACTGTATGCCATGTTTCCAAATTGTTATGCACAGTGGTTACAGCATGAAGCGAATGCATGTGAATATACAAAGGTGCATTGCATTAAACAAGTCCAATGAGGGTGAAAAAAAATGGCCGGCCTGCCTGCTTTCATCCATCATTTGTTCTAAATTTATAATTAATCAATGAGCTGAGGTGGAGTCTTAGCCAGTGGTACCATCAGGGGTGTGTAATGCACTTTAGGGTAGACAGCCAATCAGCTGCCAGATTCAATCTGTCCATCAAACACAGCAGCCAATCAGAGAGCTGGCCATTGATCAGCAGGCCCTTTATGACATCACAGACAGACCCACGGAACTCTCTGTGCTTGTCTGCTGGCTGTCAGTTGGGTGGGTGGGCGGCAGAGGGGGAGGATGTACGTCTCGTTTCTCCTGAAAATTGCGGTTTTTCGGCGTTTCCGGTAAAAATCGCGGTCCGACGCGCAAAAGTGGGGTATCGTAGAAATCGCCTTTTAAAGACGCACCTTTCTGGCCCCACAAAAATGGGCATTTCAAATTAGAAACAAGTCAAATGAACAAAATAGTGTGAATAAGTAAGTATTTCAGGGGTGAGTTAGCAGGTTATTGGGGTAGTAAGTCCTGATATTTTTGGAGGTTGCAGTGGCCACTACGCCATTCAAAATAGGCAGGCTTTAGCATATGCAGTTAGGCCCCGTAGGACAATTTTAGCTAAAATGTGCTCCAAACACTCAAACCGGCTTGTATCTTGCAATAGAAAATATGGGAAACATGACTTAGACATCAAATGATACACTGTATGCCATGTTTCCAAATTGTTATGCACAGTGGTTAAAGCATGAAGCGAATGCATGTGAATATATACAAAGGTGCATTGCATTAAACAAGTCCAATGAGGGTGAAAAAAATGGCCGGCCTGCCTGCTTTCATCCATCATTTGTTCTAAATTTATAATTAATCAATGAGCTGAGGTGGAGTCTTAGCCAGTGGTACCATGAGGGGTGTGTAATGCACTTTAGCGTAGACAGCCAATCAGCTGCCAGATTCAATCTGTCAATCAAACACAGCAGCCAATCAGAGAGCTGGCCATTGATCAGCAGGCCCTTTATGACATCACAGACAGACCCACGGAACTCTCTGTGCTTGTCTGCTGGCTGGCTGTCAGTTGGGTGGGTGGGCGGCAGAGAGGGAGGATGTACGTCTCGTTTCTCCTGAAAATTGCGGTTTTTCGGCGTTTCCGGTAAAAATCGCGGTCTGACGCGCAAAAGTGGGGTATTCTAGAAATTGCCTTTTAAAGACGCACCTTTCTGGCCCCACAAAAATGGGCATTTCAAATTAGAGACAAGTCAAATGAACAAAATAGTGTGAATAAGTAAGTATTTCAGGGGTGAGTTAGCAGGTTATTGGGGTAGTAAGTCCTGATATTTTTGGAGGTTGCAGTGGCCACTACGCCATTCAAAATAGGCAGGCTTTAGCATATGCAGTTAGGCCCCGTAGGACAATTTTAGCTAAAATGTGCTCCAAACACTCAAACCGGCTTGTATCTTGCAATCGAAAATATGGGAAACATGACTTAGACATCAAATGATACACTGTATGCCATGTTTCCAAATTGTTATGCACAGTGGTTACAGCATGAAGCGAATGCATGTGAATATACAAAGGTGCATTGCATTAAACAAGTCCAATGAGGGTGAAAAAAAATGGCCGGCCTGCCTGCTTTCATCCATCATTTGTTCTAAATGTATAATTAATCAATGAGCTGAGGTGGAGTCTTAGCCAGTGGTACCATGAGGGGTGTGTAATGCACTTTAGGGTAGACAGCCAATCAGCTGCCAGATTCAATCTGTCCATCAAACACAGCAGCCAATCAGAGAGCTGGCCATTGATCAGCAGGCCCTTTATGACATCACAGACAGACCCACGGAACTCTCTGTGCTTGTCTGCTGGCTGTCAGTTGGGTGGGTGGGCGGCAGAGGGGGAGGATGTACGTCTCGTTTCTCCTGAAAATTGCGGTTTTTCGGCGTTTCCGGTAAAAATCGCGGTCCGACGCGCAAAAGTGGGGTATCCTAGAAATCGCCTTTTAAAGACGCACCTTTCTGGCCCCACAAAAATGGGCATTTCAAATTAGAAACAAGTCAAATGAACAAAATAGTGTGAATAAGTAAGTATTTCAGGGGTGAGTTAGCAGGTTATTGGGGTAGTAAGTCCTGATATTTTTGGAGGTTGCAGTGGCCACTACGCCATTCAAAATAGGCAGTTTTTAGCATATGCAGTTAGGCCCCGTAGGACAATTTTAGCTTAAATGTGCTCCAAACACTCAAACCGGCTTGTATCTTGCAATCGAAAATATGGGAAACATGACTTAGACATCAAATGATACACTGTATGCCATGTTTCCAAATTGTTATGCACAGTGGTTACAGCATGAAGCGAATGCATGTGAATATACAAAGGTGCATTGCATTAAACAAGTCCAATGAGGGTGAAAAAAAATGGCCGGCCTGCCTGCTTTCATCCATCATTTGTTCTAAATGTATAATTAATCAATGAGCTGAGGTGGAGTCTTAGCCAGTGGTACCATTAGGGGTGTGTAATGCACTTTAGGGTAGACAGCCAATCAGCTGCCAGATTCAATCTGTCCATCAAACACAGCAGCCAATCAGAGAGCTGGCCATTGATCAGCAGGCCCTTTATGACATCACAGACAGACCCACGGAACTCTCTGTGCTTGTCTGCTGGCTGTCAGTTGGGTGGGTGGGCGGCAGAGGGGGAGGATGTACGTCTCGTTTCTCCTGAAAATTGCGTTTTTTCGGCGTTTCCGGTAAAAATCGCGGTCCGACGCGCAAAAGTGGGGTATCCTAGAAATCGCCTTTTAAAGACGCACCTTTCTGGCCCCACAAAAATGGGCATTTCAAATTAGAAACAAGTCAAATGAACAAAATAGTGTGAATAAGTAAGTATTTCAGGGGTGAGTTAGCAGGTTATTGGGGTAGTAAGTCCTGATATTTTTGGAGGTTGCAGTGGCCACTACGCCATTCAAAATAGGCAGTTTTTAGCATATGCAGTTAGGCCCCGTAGGACAATTTTAGCTTAAATGTGCTCCAAACACTCAAACCGGCTTGTATCTTGCAATCGAAAATATGGGAAACATGACTTAGACATCAAATGATACACTGTATGCCATGTTTCCAAATTGTTATGCACAGTGGTTACAGCATGAAGCGAATGCATGTGAATATACAAAGGTGCATTGCATTAAACAAGTCCAATGAGGGTGAAAAAAAATGGCCGGCCTGCCTGCTTTCATCCATCATTTGTTCTAAATGTATAATTAATCAATGAGCTGAGGTGGAGTCTTAGCCAGTGGTACCATCAGGGGTGTGTAATGCACTTTAGGGTAGACAGCCAATCAGCTGCCAGATTCAATCTGTCCATCAAACACAGCAGCCAATCAGAGAGCTGGCCATTGATCAGCAGGCCCTTTATGACATCACAGACAGACCCACGGAACTCTCTGTGCTTGTCTGCTGGCTGTCAGTTGGGTGGGTGGGCGGCAGAGGGGGAGGATGTACGTCTCGTTTCTCCTGAAAATTGCGGTTTTTCGGCGTTTCCGGTAAAAATCGCGGTCCGACGCGCAAAAGTGGGGTATCCTAGAAATCGCCTTTTAAAGACGCACCTTTCTGGCCCCACAAAAATGGGCATTTCAAATTAGAAACAAGTCAAATGAACAAAATAGTGTGAATAAGTAAGTATTTCAGGGGTGAGTTAGCAGGTTTTTAGGGTAGTAAGTCCTGATATTTTTGGAGGTTGCAGTGGCCACTACGCCATTCAAAATAGGCAGGCTTTAGCATATGCAGTTAGGCCCCGTAGGACAATTTTAGCTAAAATGTGCTCCAAACACTCAAACCGGCTTGTATCTTGCAATCGAAAATATGGGAAACATGACTTAGACATCAAATGATACACTGTATGCCATGTTTCCAAATTGTTATGCACAGTGGTTACAGCATGAAGCGAATGCATGTGAATATAAACAAAGGTGCATTGCATTAAACAAGTCCAATGAGGGTGAAAAAAATGGCCGGCCTGCCTGCTTTCATCCATCATTTGTTCTAAATGTATAATTAATCAATGAGCTGAGGTGGAGTCTTAGCCAGTGGTACCATGAGGGGTGTGTAATGCACTTTAGCGTAGACAGCCAATCAGCTGCCAGATTCAATCTGTCAATCAAACACAGCAGCCAATCAGAGAGCTGGCCATTGATCAGCAGGCCCTTTATGACATCACAGACAGACCCACGGAACTCTCTGTGCTTGTCTGCTGGCTGGCTGTCAGTTGGGTGGGTGGGCGGCAAAGGGGGAGGATGTACGTCTCGTTTCTCCTGAAAATTGCGGTTTTTCGGCGTTTCCGGTAAAAATCGCGGTCCGACGCGCAAAAGTGGGGTATCCTAGAAATCGCCTTTTAAAGACGCACCTTTCTGGCCCCACAAAAATGGGCATTTCAAATTAGAAACAAGTCAAATGAACAAAATAGTGTGAATAAGTAAGTATTTCAGGGGTGAGTTAGCAGGTTATTGGGGTAGTAAGTCCTGATATTTTTGGAGGTTGCAGTGGCCACTACGCCATTCAAAATAGGCAGTTTTTAGCATATGCAGTTAGACCCCGTAGGACAATTTTAGCTAAAATGTGCTCCAAACACTCAAACCGGCTTGTATCTTGCAATCGAAAATATGGGAAACATGACTTAGACATCAAATGATACACTGTATGCCATGTTTCCAAATTGTTATGCACAGTGGTTACAGCATGAAGCGAATGCATGTGAATATACAAAGGTGCATTGCATTAAACAAGTCCAATGAGGGTGAAAAAAAATGGCCGGCCTGCCTGCTTTCATTCATCATTTGTTCTAAATGTATAATTAATCAATGAGCTGAGGTGGAGTCTTAGCCAGTGGTACCATGAGGGGTGTGTAATGCACTTTAGCGTAGACAGCCAATCAGCTGCCAGATTCAATCTGTCAATCAAACACAGCAGCCAATCAGAGAGCTGGCCATTGATCAGCAGGCCCTTTATGACATCACAGACAGACCCACGGAACTCTCTGTGCTTGTCTGCTGGCTGGCTGTCAGTTGGGTGGGTGGGCGGCAGAGGGGGAGGATGTACGTCTCGTTTCTCCTGAAAATTGCGGTTTTTCGGCGTTTCCGGTAAAAATCGCGGTCCGACGCGCAAAAGTGGGGTATCCTAGAAATCGCCTTTTAAAGACGCACCTTTCTGGCCCCACAAAAATGGGCATTTCAAATTAGAAACAAGTCAAATGAACAAAATAGTGTGAATAAGTAAGTATTTCAGGGGTGAGTTAGCAGGTTATTGGGGTAGTAAGTCCTGATATTTTTGGAGGTTGCAGTGGCCACTACGCCATTCAAAATAGGCAGTTTTTAGCATATGCAGTTAGGCCCCGTTGGACAATTTTAGCTAAAATGTGCTCCAAACACTCAAACCGGCTTGTATCTTGCAATCGAAAATATGGGAAACATGACTTAGACATCAAATGATACACTGTATGCCATGTTTCCAAATTGTTATGCACAGTGGTTACAGCATGAAGCGAATGCATGTGAATATACAAAGGTGCATTGCATTAAACAAGTCCAATGAGGGTGAAAAAAATGGCCGGCCTGCCTGCTTTCATCCATCATTTGTTCTAAATTTATAATTAATCAATGAGCTGAGGTGGAGTCTTAGCCAGTGGTACCATCAGGGGTGTGTAATGCACTTTAGGGTAGACAGCCAATCAGCTGCCAGATTCAATCTGTCCATCAAACACAGCAGCCAATCAGAGAGCTGGCCATTGATCAGCAGGCCCTTTATGACATCACAGACAGACCCACGGAACTCTCTGTGCTTGTCTGCTGGCTGTCAGTTGGGTGGGTGGGCGGCAGAGGGGGAGGATGTACGTCTCGTTTCTCCTGAAAATTGCGGTTTTTCGGCGTTTCCGGTAAAAATCGCGGTCCGACGCGCAAAAGTGGGGTATCGTAGAAATCGCCTTTTAAAGACGCACCTTTCTGGCCCCACAAAAATGGGCATTTCAAATTAGAAACAAGTCAAATGAACAAAATAGTGTGAATAAGTAAGTATTTCAGGGGTGAGTTAGCAGGTTATTAGGGTAGTAAGTCCTGATATTTTTGGAGGTTGCAGTGGCCACTACGCCATTCAAAATAGGCAGGCTTTAGCATATGCAGTTAGGCCCCGTAGGACAATTTTAGCTAAAATGTGCTCCAAACACTCAAACCGGCTTGTATCTTGCAATCGAAAATATGGGAAACATGACTTAGACATCAAATGATACACTGTATGCCATGTTTCCAAATTGTTATGCACAGTGGTTACAGCATGAAGCGAATGCATGTGAATATACAAAGGTGCATTGCATTAAACAAGTCCAATGAGGGTGAAAAAAAATGGCCGGCCTGCCTGCTTTCATCCATCATTTGTTCTAAATGTATAATTAATCAATGAGCTGAGGTGGAGTCTTAGCCAGTGGTACCATGAGGGGTGTGTAATGCACTTTAGCGTAGACAGCCAATCAGCTGCCAGATTCAATCTGTCAATCAAACACAGCAGCCAATCAGAGAGCTGGTCATTGATCAGCAGGCCCTTTATGACATCACAGACAGACCCACGGAACTCTCTGTGCTTGTCTGCTGGCTGGCTGTCAGTTGGGTGGGTGGGCGGCAGAGGGGGAGGATGTACGTCTCGTTTCTCCTGAAAATTGCGGTTTTTCGGCGTTTCCGGTAAAAATCGCGGTCCGACGCGCAAAAGTGGGGTATCCTAGAAATCGCCTTTTAAAGACGCACCTTTCTGGCCCCACAAAAATGGGCATTTCAAATTAGAAACAAGTCAAATGAACAAAATAGTGTGAATAAGTAAGTATTTCAGGGGTGAGTTAGCAGGTTATTGGGGTAGTAAGTCCTGATATTTTTGGAGGTTGCAGTGGCCACTACGCCATTCAAAATAGGCAGTTTTTAGCATATGCAGTTAGGCCCCGTAGGACAATTTTAGCTAAAATGTGCTCCAAACACTCAAACCGGCTTGTATCTTGCAATCGAAAATATGGGAAACATGACTTAGACATCAAATGATACACTGTATGCCATGTTTCCAAAATGTTATGCACAGTGGTTACAGCATGAAGCGAATGCATGTGAATATACAAAGGTGCATTGCATTAAACAAGTCCAATGAGGGTGAAAAAAATGGCCGGCCTGCCTGCTTTCATCCATCATTTGTTCTAAATTTATAATTAATCAATGAGCTGAGGTGGAGTCTTAGCCAGTGGTACCATCAGGGGTGTGTAATGCACTTTAGGGTAGACAGCCAATCAGCTGCCAGATTCAATCTGTCCATCAAACACAGCAGCCAATCAGAGAGCTGGCCATTGATCAGCAGGCCCTTTATGACATCACAGACAGACCCACGGAACTCTCTGTGCTTGTCTGCTGGCTGTCAGTTGGGTGGGTGGGCGGCAGAGGGGGAGGATGTACGTCTCGTTTCTCCTGAAAATTGCGGTTTTTCGGCGTTTCCGGTAAAAATCGCGGTCCGACGCGCAAAAGTGGGGTATCGTAGAAATCGCCTTTTAAAGACGCACCTTTCTGGCCCCACAAAAATGGGCATTTCAAATTAGAAACAAGTCAAATGAACAAAATAGTGTGAATAAGTAAGTATTTCAGGGGTGAGTTAGCAGGTTATTGGGGTAGTAAGTCCTGATATTTTTGGAGGTTGCAGTGGCCACTACGCCATTCAAAATAGGCAGGCTTTAGCATATGCAGTTAGGCCCCGTAGGACAATTTTAGCTAAAATGTGCTCCAAACACTCAAACCGGCTTGTATCTTGCAATAGAAAATATGGGAAACATGACTTAGACATCAAATGATACACTGTATGCCATGTTTCCAAATTGTTATGCACAGTGGTTAAAGCATGAAGCGAATGCATGTGAATATATACAAAGGTGCATTGCATTAAACAAGTCCAATGAGGGTGAAAAAAATGGCCGGCCTGCCTGCTTTCATCCATCATTTGTTCTAAATTTATAATTAATCAATGAGCTGAGGTGGAGTCTTAGCCAGTGGTACCATGAGGGGTGTGTAATGCACTTTAGCGTAGACAGCCAATCAGCTGCCAGATTCAATCTGTCAATCAAACACAGCAGCCAATCAGAGAGCTGGCCATTGATCAGCAGGCCCTTTATGACATCACAGACAGACCCACGGAACTCTCTGTGCTTGTCTGCTGGCTGGCTGTCAGTTGGGTGGGTGGGCGGCAGAGAGGGAGGATGTACGTCTCGTTTCTCCTGAAAATTGCGGTTTTTCGGCGTTTCCGGTAAAAATCGCGGTCTGACGCGCAAAAGTGGGGTATTCTAGAAATTGCCTTTTAAAGACGCACCTTTCTGGCCCCACAAAAATGGGCATTTCAAATTAGAAACAAGTCAAATGAACAAGATAGTGTGAATAAGTAAGTATTTCAGGGGTGAGTTAGCAGGTTATTGGGGTAGTAAGTCCTGATATTTTTGGAGGTTGCAGTGGCCACTACGCCATTCAAAATAGGCAGTTTTTAGCATATGCAGTTAGGCCACGTAGGACAATTTTAGCTAAAATGTGCTCCAAACACTCAAACCGGCTTGTATCTTGCAATCGAAAATATGGGAAACATGACTTAGACATCAAATGATACACTGTATGCCATGTTTCCAAATTGTTATGCACAGTGGTTACAGCATGAAGCAAATGCATGTTAATATACAAAGGTGCATTGCATTAAACAAGTCCAATGAGGGTGAAAAAAAATGGCCGGCCTGCCTGCTTTCATCCATCATTTGTTCTAAATGTATAATTAATCAATGAGCTGAGGTGGAGTCTTAGCCAGTGGTACCATGAGGGGTGTGTAATGCACTTTAGCGTAGACAGCCAATCAGCTGCCAGATTCAATCTGTCAATCAAACACAGCAGCCAATCAGAGAGCTGGCCATTGATCAGCAGGCCCTTTATGACATCACAGACAGACCCACGGAACTCTCTGTGCTTGTCTGCTGGCTGGCTGTCAGTTGGGTGGGTGGGCGGCAGAGGGGGAGGATGTACGTCTCGTTTCTCCTGAAAATTGCAGTTTTTCGGCGTTTCCGGTAAAAATCGCGGTCCGACGCGCAAAAGTGGGGTATCCTAGAAATCGCCTTTTAAAGACGCACCTTTCTGGCCCCACAAAAATGGGCATTTCAAATTAGAAACAAGTCAAATGAACAAAATAGTGTGAATAAGTAAGTATTTCAGGGGTGAGTTAGCAGGTTATTGGGGTAGTAAGTCCTGATATTTTTGGAGGTTGCAGTGGCCACTACGCCATTCAAAATAGGCAGTTTTTAGCATATGCAGTTAGGCCCCGTAGGACAATTTTAGCTAAAATGTGCTCCAAACACTCAAACCAGCTTGTATCTTGCAATCGAAAATATGGGAAACATGACTTAGACATCAAATGATACACTGTATGCCATGTTTCCAAATTGTTATGCACAGTGGTTACAGCATGAAGCGAATGCATGTGAATATACAAAGGTGCATTGCATTAAACAAGTCCAATGAGGGTGAAAAAAATGGCCGGCCTGCCTGCTTTCATCCATCATTTGTTCTAAATTTATAATTAATCAATGAGCTGAGGTGGAGTCTTAGCCAGTGGTACCATCAGGGGTGTGTAATGCACTTTAGGGTAGACAGCCAATCAGCTGCCAGATTCAATCTGTCCATCAAACACAGCAGCCAATCAGAGAGCTGGCCATTGATCAGCAGGCCCTTTATGAGATCACAGACAGACCCACGGAACTCTCTGTGCTTGTCTGCTGGCTGTCAGTTGGGTGGGTGGGCGGCAGAGGGGGAGGATGTACGTCTCGTTTCTCCTGAAAATTGCGGTTTCTCGGCGTTTCCGGTAAAAATCGCGGTCCGACGCGCAAAAGTGGGGTATCCTAGAAATCGCCTTTTAAAGACGCACCTTTCTGGCCCCACAAAAATGGGCATTTCAAATTAGAAACAAGTCAAATGAACAAAATAGTGTGAATAAGTAAGTATTTCAGGGGTGAGTTAGCAGGTTATTGGGGTAGTAAGTCCTGATATTTTTGGAGGTTGCAGTGGCCACTACGCCATTCAAAATAGGCAGCTTTTAGCATATGCAGTTAGGCCCCGTAGGACAATTTTAGCTAAAATGTGCTCCAAACACTCAAACCGGCTTGTATCTTGCAATCGAAAATATGGGAAACATGACTTAGACATCAAATGATACACTGTATGCCATGTTTCCAAATTGTTATGCACAGTGGTTACAGCATGAAGCGAATGCATGTGAATATACAAAGGTGCATTGCATTAAACAAGTCCAATGAGGGTGAAAAAAAATGGCCGGCCTGCCTGCTTTCATCCATCATTTGTTCTAAATGTATAATTAATCAATGAGCTGAGGTGGAGTCTTAGCCAGTGGTACCATGAGGGGTGTGTAATGCACTTTAGCGTAGACAGCCAATCAGCTGCCAGATTCAATCTGTCAATCAAACACAGCAGCCAATCAGAGAGCTGGCCATTGATCAGCAGGCCCTTTATGACATCACAGACAGACCCACGGAACTCTCTGTGCTTGTCTGCTGGCTGGCTGTCAGTTGGGTGGGTGGGCGGCAGAGGGGGAGGATGTACGTCTCGTTTCTCCTGAAAATTGCGTTTTTTCGGCGTTTCCGGTAAAAATCGCGGTCCGACGCGCAAAAGTGGGGTATCCTAGAAATCGCCTTTTAAAGACGCACCTTTCTGGCCCCACAAAAATGGGCATTTCAAATTAGAAACAAGTCAAATGAACAAAATAGTGTGAATAAGTAAGTATTTCAGGGGTGAGTTAGCAGGTTATTGGGGTAGTAAGTCCTGATATTTTTGGAGGTTGCAGTGGCCACTACGCCATTCAAAATAGGCAGTTTTTAGCATATGCAGTTAGGCCCCGTAGGACAATTTTAGCTAAAATGTGCTCCAAACACTCAAACCGGCTTGTATCTTGCAATCGAAAATATGGGAAACATGACTTAGACATCAAATGATACACTGTATGCCATGTTTCCAAATTGTTATGCACAGTGGTTACAGCATGAAGCGAATGCATGTGAATATACAAAGGTGCATTGCATTAAACAAGTCCAATGAGGGTGAAAAAAATGGCCGGCCTGCCTGCTTTCATCCATCATTTGTTCTAAATTTATAATTAATCAATGAGCTGAGGTGGAGTCTTAGCCAGTGGTACCATCAGGGGTGTGTAATGCACTTTAGGGTAGACAGCCAATCAGCTGCCAGATTCAATCTGTCCATCAAACACAGCAGCCAATCAGAGAGCTGGCCATTGATCAGCAGGCCCTTTATGACATCACAGACAGACCCACAGAACTCTCTGTGCTTGTCTGCTGGCTGTCAGTTGGGTGGGTGGGCGGCAGAGGGGGAGGATGTACGTCTCGTTTCTCTTGAAAATTGCGGTTTTTCGGCGTTTCCGGTAAAAATCGCGGTCCGACGCGCAAAAGTGGGGTATCCTAGAAATCGCCTTTTAAAGACGCACCTTTCTGGCCCCACAAAAATGGGCATTTCAAATTAGAAACAAGTCAAATGAACAAGATAGTGTGAATAAGTAAGTATTTCAGGGGTGAGTTAGCAGGTTATTGGGGTAGTAAGTCCTGATATTTTTGGAGGTTGCAGTGGCCACTACGCCATTCAAAATAGGCAGTTTTTAGCATATGCAGTTAGGCCCCGTAGGACAATTTTAGCTAAAATGTGCTCCAAACACTCAAACCGGCTTGTATCTTGCAATCGAAAATATGGGAAACATGACTTAGACATCAAATGATACACTGTATGCCATGTTTCCAAATTGTTATGCACAGTGGTTACAGCATGAAGCGAATGCATGTGAATATACAAAGGTGCATTGCATTAAACAAGTCCAATGAGGGTGAAAAAAATGGCCGGCCTGCCTGCTTTCATCCATCATTTGTTCTAAATTTATAATTAATCAATGAGCTGAGGTGGAGTCTTAGCCAGTGGTACCATCAGGGGTGTGTAATGCACTTTAGGGTAGACAGCCAATCAGCTGCCAGATTCAATCTGTCCATCAAACACAGCAGCCAATCAGAGAGCTGGCCATTGATCAGCAGGCCCTTTATGACATCACAGACAGACCCACAGAACGCTCTGTGCTTGTCTGCTGGCTGTCAGTTGGGTGGGTGGGCGGCAGAGGGGGAGGATGTACGTCTCGTTTCTCTTGAAAATTGCGGTTTTTCGGCGTTTCCGGTAAAAATCGCGGTCCGACGCGCAAAAGTGGGGTATCGTAGAAATCGCCTTTTAAAGACGCACCTTTCTGGCCCCACAAAAATGGGCATTTAAAATTAGAAACAAGTCAAATGAACAAAATAGTGTGAATAAGTAAGTATTTCAGGGGTGAGTTAGCAGGTTATTAGGGTAGTAAGTCCTGATATTTTTGGAGGTTGCAGTGGCCACTACGCCATTCAAAATAGGCAGGCTTTAGCATATGCAGTTAGGCCCCGTAGGACAATTTTAGCTAAAATGTGCTCCAAACACTCAAACCGGCTTGTATCTTGCAATCGAAAATATGGGAAACATGACTTAGACATCAAATGATACACTGTATGCCATGTTTCCAAATTGTTATGCACAGTGGTTACAGCATGAAGCGAATGCATGTGAATATATACAAATGTGCATTGCATTAAACAAGTCCAATGAGGGTGAAAAAAATGGCCGGCCTGCCTGCTTTCATCCATCATTTGTTCTAAATGTATAATTAATCAATGAGCTGAGGTGGAGTCTTAGCCAGTGGTACCATGAGGGGTGTGTAATGCACTTTAGCGTAGACAGCCAATCAGCTGCCAGATTCAATCTGTCAATCAAACACAGCAGCCAATCAGAGAGCTGGCCATTGATCAGCAGGCCCTTTATGACATCACAGACAGACCCACGGAACTCTCTGTGCTTGTCTGCTGGCTGGCTGTCAGTTGGGTGGGTGGGCGGCAGAGGGGGAGGATGTACGTCTCGTTTCTCCTGAAAATTGCGGTTTTTCGGCGTTTCCGGTAAAAATCGCGGTCCGACGCGCAAAAGTGGGGTATCCTAGAAATCGCCTTTTGAGAACGCACCTTTCTGGCCCCACAAAAATGGGCATTTCAAATTAGAAACAAGTCAAATGAACAAAATAGTGTGAATAAGTAAGTATTTCAGGGGTGAGTTAGCAGGTTATTGGGGTAGTAAGTCCTGATATTTTTGGAGGTTGCAGTGGCCACTACGCCATTCAAAATAGGCAGTTTTTAGCATATGCAGTTAGGCCCCGTAGGACAATTTTAGCTAAAATGTGCTCCAAACACTCAAACCGGCTTGTATCTTGCAATCGAAAATATGGGAAACATGACTTAGACATCAAATGATACACTGTATGCCATGTTTCCAAATTGTTATGCACAGTGGTTACAGCATGAAGCGAATGCATGTGAATATACAAAGGTGCATTGCATTAAACAAGTCCAATGAGGGTGAAAAAAATGGCCGGCCTGCCTGCTTTCATCCATCATTTGTTCTAAATTTATAATTAATCAATGAGCTGAGGTGGAGTCTTAGCCAGTGGTACCATCAGGGGTGTGTAATGCACTTTAGGGTAGACAGCCAATCAGCTGCCAGATTCAATCTGTCCATCAAACACAGCAGCCAATCAGAGAGCTGGCCATTGATCAGCAGGCCCTTTATGACATCACAGACAGACCCACAGAACTCTCTGTGCTTGTCTGCTGGCTGTCAGTTGGGTGGGTGGGCGGCAGAGGGGGAGGATGTACGTCTCGTTTCTCTTGAAAATTGCGGTTTTTCGGCGTTTCCGGTAAAAATCGCGGTCCGACGCGCAAAAGTGGGGTATCCTAGAAATCGCCTTTTAAAGACGCACCTTTCTGGCCCCACAAAAATGGGCATTTCAAATTAGAAACAAGTCAAATGAACAAGATAGTGTGAATAAGTAAGTATTTCAGGGGTGAGTTAGCAGGTTATTGGGGTAGTAAGTCCTGATATTTTTGGAGGTTGCAGTGGCCACTACGCCATTCAAAATAGGCAGTTTTTAGCATATGCAGTTAGGCCCCGTAGGACAATTTTAGCTAAAATGAGCTCCAAACACTCAAACCGGCTTGTATCTTGCAATCGAAAATATGGGAAACATGACTTAGACATCAAATGATACACTGTATGCCATGTTTCCAAATTGTTATGCACAGTGGTTACAGCATGAAGCGAATGCATGTGAATATACAAAGGTGCATTGCATTAAACAAGTCCAATGAGGGTGAAAAAAATGGCCGGCCTGCCTGCTTTCATCCATCATTTGTTCTAAATTTATAATTAATCAATGAGCTGAGGTGGAGTCTTAGCCAGTGGTACCATCAGGGGTGTGTAATGCACTTTAGGGTAGACAGCCAATCAGCTGCCAGATTCAATCTGTCCATCAAACACAGCAGCCAATCAGAGAGCTGGCCATTGATCAGCAGGCCCTTTATGACATCACAGACAGACCCACAGAACTCTCTGTGCTTGTCTGCTGGCTGTCAGTTGGGTGGGTGGGCGGCAGAGGGGGAGGATGTACGTCTCGTTTCTCTTGAAAATTGCAGTTTTTCGGCGTTTCCGGTAAAAATCGCGGTCCGACGCGCAAAAGTGGGGTATCGTAGAAATCGCCTTTTAAAGACGCACCTTTCTGGCCCCACAAAAATGGGCATTTAAAATTAGAAACAAGTCAAATGAACAAAATAGTGTGAATAAGTAAGTATTTCAGGGGTGAGTTAGCAGGTTATTAGGGTAGTAAGTCCTGATATTTTTGGAGGTTGCAGTGGCCACTACGCCATTCAAAATAGGCAGGCTTTAGCATATGCAGTTAGGCCCCGTAGGACAATTTTAGCTAAAATGTGCTCCAAACACTCAAACCGGCTTGTATCTTGCAATCGAAAATATGGGAAACATGACTTAGACATCAAATGATACACTGTATGCCATGTTTCCAAATTGTTATGCACAGTGGTTACAGCATGAAGCGAATGCATGTGAATATACAAAGGTGCATTGCATTAAACAAGTCCAATGAGGGTGAAAAAAATGGCCGGCCTGCCTGCTTTCATCCATCATTTGTTCTAAATTTATAATTAATCAATGAGCTGAGGTGGAGTCTTAGCCAGTGGTACCATGAGGGGTGTGTAATGCACTTTAGGGTAGACAGCCAATCAGCTGCCAGATTCAATCTGTCAATCAAACACAGCAGCCAATCAGAGAGCTGGCCATTGATCAGCAGGCCCTTTATGACATCACAGACAGACCCACACAACTCTCTGTGCTTGTTTGCTGGCTGTCAGTTAGGTGGGTGGGCGGCAGAGGGGGAGGATGTACGTCTCGTTTCTCCTGAAAATTGCGTTTTTTCAGCGTTTCCGGAAAAAGTCGCGGTCCGACGCGCAAAAGTGGGGTATCGTAGAAATCGCCTTTTAAAGATGCACCTTTTTGGCCCACAAAAATGGGCATTTCAAATTAGAAACAAGTCAAATGAACAAAATAGTGTGAATAAGTAAGTATTTCAGGGGTGACTTAGCAGGTTATTGGGGTAGTAAGTCCTGATATTTTTGGAGGTTGCAGTGGCCACTACGCCATTCAAAATAGGCAGGCTTTAGCATATGAAGTTAGGACCCGTAGGATAATTTTAGCTAAAATGTGCCCCAAACACTCAAACCGGCTTGTATCTTGCAATCGAAAATATGGGAAACATGACTTAGACACCAAATGATACACTGTAAGCCATGTTTCCAAATTTTTATGCACAAAGGTTACAGCATGAAGCGAATGCATGTGAATATACAAAGGTGCATTGCATTAAACAAGTCAAATGAGCGTGAAATAATGGCCGGCCTACCTGCTTTCATCCATCATTTGTTCTAAACTTATAATTAATCAATGAGCTGAGGTGGAGTCTTAGCCAGTAGTACCATGAGGGGTGTGTAATGCACTTTAGCGTAGACAGCCAATCAGTTGCCAGATTCAATTTGTCAATCAAACACAGCAGCCAATCAGAGAGCTGGCCATTGATCAGCAGGCCCTTTATGACATCACAGACAGACCCACGGAACTCTCTGTGCTTGTCTGCTGGCTGGCTGGCAGTTGGGTGGGTGTGCGGCAGAGGGGGAGGATGTACGTGTCGTTTCTCCTGAAAATTGCGGTTTTTCGGCGTTTCCGGAAAAAGTCGCGGTCCGACGCGCAAAAGTGGGGTATCGTAGAAATCGCCTTTTAAAGACGCACCTTTCTGGCCCCACAAAAATGGGCATTTCAAATTAGAAACAAGTCAAATGAACAAAATAGTGTGAATAAGTAAGTATTTCAGGGGTGAGTTAGCAGGTTATTGATGTAGTTAGTCCTGATTTTTTTGGAAGTTGCAGTGACCACTACGCCATTCAAAATAGGCAGGCTTTAGCATATGCAGTTAGGCCCCGTAGGATGATTTTAGCCAAAATGTGCCCCAAACACTCAAACCGGCTTGTACTGTAAGTCCCCGGAAAAAGTGACACCTAGATCCCTCTCTTCCTCGGTAGTTTCAATTATAGTGCCATTTACACTATATTTAGTCTTTTTGCAACCCAAGTTCATGATTTAGCATTTTTTGGCATTAAACTGTAGTTGCCATGCTCTTGATCATTCCTCTAAACTACCTAGATCATCAATCATTTGTTTTACCCCTCCTGTTGTGTCTATCCTGTTGCATACCTTTGTGTCATCTGCAAAAAGGCAAATTTTACCCTCAATTCCATTTGCAATATCACCAATAAAGATATTAAAAAGCAATGGTCCAAGTACAGATCCCTGGGGTACTCCACTTGTAACCTTTCCCTCCTTTGACTGTACTCCATTTACTACAACTCTCTGTTTTCTGTCCTGCAACCATGCTCTTATCCATTCAACTATCTTAGAATCCAATCCCAAGCTTTCACGTTTATTTAATAGTCTGCGATGTGGGACAGTGTCAAAAGCCTTACTAAAGTCTAGATAAGCTACATCTACAGCCCCACCTTGATCTATTACTTTAGTCACTCAGTCAAAAAAGTCAATAAGATTTGTTTGACATGATCTTCCCTCAGTAAACCCATGCTGTTTTGGATCCTGAAAATTGCTGGTTTTGAGATATTCTGCAACTCTTTGTTTTAAGAGTGTTTCCATCAATTTCCCTACTACTGATGTAAGGCTCACTGGTCGATAGTTGCTTACCTCTTCCTTGCTTCCACTTTTGTGCAGTGGGACTACATTAGCTGTTTTCCAGTATTCTGGGATTACTCCAGTAGCTAGTGACTGGTTGAATAATTCTGTTATTGGTTTTACCAGCTCCCCTTTAAGCTATTTTAGTATCCTTGGATACTATCTGGCCATCTGGCCCCATTGATTTATCCACTTTCAGTTTTGAGAGTTCTGTGAGGACTTTCTCCTCTGTAAATGTACTTGTTTCTCCCTCAGTTTTCTGACTATACTTGCAACTTAACTATGGCCCCTTCCCCTCTCTTTTAGAAGTGAATACTGAGCAGAAATAATTATTAATATTATCTGCTATTACATTGTTCCCCTCAAGAAAACTTCCACTCTCTGTCTTTAGTCTTATTATTCCACTTTTTGTTTTTCCTTCTTTCACATATATACCTAAAAAAAGTTTTCCCCCCTTTACCCACTGACTGGGCCATTTTCTCTTCAAGGGAAGAGAAGAAAGACTGTTATGTACGTGACGCACTGTTAGGACAAGAAAATTTAATAAAATGTAACCTTTAATTGTTTATTTTAAGATTTGCGACATATAAAAAACTGTTAAAGTGACAGCACACCCCACATAATAAAGTCTATGAATATTGATTGAAACAAGGGGTTACCTTATAAACACTGCCAGTGCGATTGTTCACCCCCCCCCCTCTTTTTGTTCCCATTTTCTCTTCAGCCTGTGCTTTTGCACAGCTGATTACCTTCTTAGCCTCCTTCCAGCCTCCTTCTGTCTAACAAGATATACCTCTTTGGCCTCATTCTTCTGCGTCTGCTTACATTTCTTAAAGGCCAACTTTTTTGCTTTCACAATACTTGCTACTTCTTTCACAAACCACAATGGCTTCCTTTTTCTTGTGTTTTTCCTAACTCTTTTGACACAAAGTTCTGTTGCTTTTAGAATTGCACTTTTTATTTTTTCCCACTTATCCTGCACTCCTTCCAAGTTCCTCCACTCTGCCAAAGAATCCCTTACAGGATATAGATCTGGTTTTTTTTATTTGACGGGGCGTGGCCACGGCGGGAGGAGAGTAGGTGAGAGTGCTCGAGCCTCCCCATGCCGGCTGCATGAACAAGCGTGCTTTTCCCCCCGGGCAACCTAGTTATCTGCTCCGAGGAACAGCGTCTTGATCTGGGCATAGGAGTCCCTACCGTTCCGGGCAGCGGTGATTCGTGGTGGTGAAGCTGAAGCGGTGGCGCTTTGGAGCAAGTGGATGGACGACCTCCCCCCACGCTGGTGAGAGCAGCGGGCGACTGAGGGACGCGTCGGCGCTGGTAGCTCCCGGCACCCAACCAGGAACACCTGACGTCACAAGCCGGGGACGCCGCGGTCAGGCATACGGCGGCTGGGTGAGACGGACGCCGGGCTGAGCTGCGGTCCCGGCAGAGTTCTGCAAGTGCTGCCGGAGCGTGTCGCCACCGGCTGGTGAGGCAGCTGTGGAGTGGCTGGGCGGACATCCTCTGTGGAGCCTAAAAACCGGAGAGAGTAATTGCAAATACTGCCCTGGGTCTGGTGTGAGAGCAGACGCCGGGGGCGGTTGAAATACCCAGAAGTCGGCTCCCCAAAAGTGCTGCGACAAAGAAACGACGGCTGTGGGCAGCAAGGGGCAGACAGTGAGGTGAAATCATCCAGGTTCCTGGGTGTGAGCCAGGGACCTGTTTGGGCAGCATAAGCCACGAGGACCGGAGATCCCTGGAGGTGAAGAGGGTGCTGGTTTGAGCACAGGACAGATTGTAAAGACAGTCCGGAGTCGCAGTCGACATATCTTAAGACAACACAGGCAGAGTCAGCGCCAAAAAGTGCAGCTAAAGCAGGAAAGCCCAGCTAGCAGTGAGTAGTTGTGCTCTTGCTTTTTTTTTTTTTCTCATAAAGAGGGGCCGCTGCCTGGTGAAGGGTGAAGGGTGCTGACTGGGTCACAGAGATAGAACTGTGGGACTGCCAGTTTTTTGTGCATACAGCATTATGGGCAAAACAGGGCCAAACACTGCTGCGGCAAGATTGGAAAAGTTTGCCCGGGCTCAGTCCCAGACAGGGAGCAGCTCGCAATCTAACACCCCAATGACTACTCCAGTAAAAAGTGGCAGTGCTCAGCAACCTCCTGAAGTTACGTTACAGCAGGTGTTAGATGCTGTGAATAACTGTGAAACCCGACTCATGGAACAGCTAAATAAAGTCCAATCGGACATTATGTTACTTAGGGATGATGCCCAAAAAACACGTGATAGGGTGACCGAGGTAGAGAGCCGTGTCTCGTTTTTGGAGGATACACTTACCCCCATGCAGACCCAGGTCAATGTGATGTCGGGTCAACTTACTGATATGCGCCTGAAAGTGTCTGACATGGAGGGGAGACTCAGACGTAATAACGTGCGTTTTATCGGCTTTGAGGAGCGGGTGGAGGGTAATGAACCCGAGAAATTCCTAGAGGCTTGGCTAATCCAAATGTTCGGTAGAGAGGCTTTCTCGGCCCAGTTCGCGATAGAACGAGCCCACAGAATTCCGGGTCGTCCCCCGGTACCTGGGGGCCCCTCCCGTACTCTAATCGCTAAAATCCTTCATTACAAGGATCGGGACTGTATCCTGCGGTTGGCTCGGGACAAATTGGACTTTACGTATAATGGAAAGAAAATTGCTACCTTCCCGGACTTTCCTATAGATGTCCAGAAAGAGCGGGCAAAATATAAGGATATAAAAATAAGATTGAGAGACTTGGGCGTGAGTTACTCTATGCTTTATCCATCCAAATTGAGGATTGTGGTGGATGGTAGCACCAAATTTTTCTTTTCTCCAAGAGAAGCAGCCAGTTGGCTGGATGAGATGTACCCTGGGAGAAAGCAAGTGCTGGCTAAATAAGCTTGTATATACGTTATTATTATCCCGCTTGGATATTCTCATACTTGCAGGACCCCGGCTGGGAGAGGAAAACTGTGTAGATGAGTTTGTCGATGCGGTAGATTAGTTATGTTATTGATGCATCTATACTGGCGGGATCTGGGCTCGGATAAGAAAGTGTATGGATGAGATTGTATATATGCTTGAATTACTTGATATCAGCACGATCTTGGCTCGGATAGGAAAGGGTATAGTCGAGCTGCATATATGCTAGATAAATTTTGTTACTGACTCAATTATATCTGTATGGACCTGGTTTAGATAGGGAGGGGGTTAGAAGAGCTGGCATTCATACTAGATTAAACTATTATTGAATTATGCTTATCTGCAGGGTCCAGGCTCGGTTAGGTAAGGGTATAGATGAGCAAGTATATATACCAGATAAAGATGGATTAGTCTGCCGTTTTTGGTTTTTCTTTTCTTTTCTATCTTTCTCCTTCTTCCTTTTATTTATAGTTGTAAGATCCGGGCTTGGGTTGGAAAAGATAAGAAAGGATATAGTTGTGATGGATATTTGCTGGAGTAACCTGTTATTGACTCATCTTAATCTGTACGGTCCTGGCTCGGATAAGAACGGGCACTGAGGAGCATGTATATTTGTCACTAATAATCTGTTACTGAATATACTTATACGTGCAGGTTCAGGGCCAGGATGGGAAGGTAGGAGGAGGGAGGAGAAGGGAGAAAAGTCATTTGGTTGCTGGTTGCCGGGGGGGGGGGGGGGGGAGTCTACTTAAATGCATAATGTGATGAGAAGTGGGTAAAAAGCAGCATGGGCATGGGGTGGGGGTGGTTGCTCTTTTTCGTGGCCATTAGTCAATTGCCCCGGGGGTAAAATTTATTTAGGGGAAAGTTAATTGGGGGTTATATTGCGTGGGGATATAGGTATGCCTAGTGGGTTAGGTCATACAGGGTGGGGGAGGGGGGAGGGGTGTTCTGTGTATTTTTGTATGTCAGTATGTATGCTTCACTCTGGCCTTACATGGTGCTCTATGGAAAGCTTAATTAGCGACTCGTGGTATTCTCCTATGGTGGGGGGCAAAATGATCAAAGCTATAGATTATGGTTAAGTTATTAACGTGGAACGTCAGAGGGATTAATGGTAGAATTAAAAGATCTTTGGTCTTAAAACAATGTAAAAATCTTGGGGCGGATATTATCTGTCTCCAAGAAACTCACTTGAGAGGAGATAGGCTACTGTCCCTAAGACGTCCGTGGATAGGATATGCCTATCATTCTACTTTTTCCTCAATGTCAAGAGGGGTTTCTATGTTGATTAAAAAATCTCTAGCATTTAAACCGGGGTTGGTAAAAATTGACCCAGCGGGGAGATTTATCTTCGTGGAGGGTAGTATCAATCACACAAGAATATGTATGCTTGCAGTGTATATACCCCCCCCCATTTTCTTACGAAATTATTAAAGCGGCCGTGGAGTTTTCAGATACATTCTCAGATTGTCAGGTCATATGTCTGGGCGACTTTAATAAGGTTCTGGACCCGAGTCTAGATAGATGGAGGAGTTCTAATGATGCAGTGGTTAAAGAAGATAAAAAATGTGCAGAATTTATGACAGAAATAGGATGGTGGGACCCTTGGAGGGTAAAATATCCCGAGCGTCAGCAATTTTCTTGTTTTTCCTCCTCTTATGTAGCATTTTCTAGAATTGATATGATATTCGTAACAGAGGGCCTCCTCGATAAAATCCCCTTGATAGAGTATAAAGGCCGTGGTATCTCGGATCACTCCCCTGTGGTGATGCAGTTGGACTTAGAGGGAGAGACGGGGTTTAAATATTAGAAACTGCAGCCCTTCTGGCTGGCCCAAATGGGAGAGCAGGAAGAAAATGAGGCGGTGATGGCAGAGTTTTTTGAGTTGAATAACGGGTCCTCTCAAGTGACCATAATGTGGGATGCCTTTAAGGCATTCATTAGAGGGGTCCTGATAAAGAAAATTGCAACTTTAAAAAAAAAGCACCGGGCAAGGGCCAACGAGTTGGAGGCAAGGATGGGCAATTTGGAGTCGGAATTCTTAAAGAAGAATCTCGAGGTTGATAGGGTTGCTTGGCAGCATGCCCAACAAGAATGGTTGGAATATCTACAAGATATAACATGTAGAAGGCTAATATCAGGGGATAACCGATGGTATGCAAGTGCAGACAGGGCAGGAAAATGGCTAGCACACCTGGCAAAACAGGACCGGCCCTCGACCGTTATCCCAAAGATCATATTAGAGTCAGGGGAGGAGGTGGTGGAGACCCCTAAGATTGCACAGGCCTTTGCAACATATTTCAGCAAAGCATATCAATCGCAGTTAGGTAAGAGGCAGGAAGAAATTGAGGAATTTTTGGGATTAATCACCATGCCACGACTCCCGATAGAAATGAAAGAATTTCTTGATGCCCCCATAGAATTAGAGGAAGTGATAGTGGCGATTAAATCCCTACCGGCTAATAAAGCGCCTGGGTTAGATGGGCTTCCCGGAGAAATATATCAGCAATATAATAAAATTTTGGGGCCGCAGCTGTTAAAATTGTTTCGGGCAATGGAGGAGGAGGCGAGTATAGCCCCGTCAATGTCGGAGGCCTCTATAATAATGATCCCTAAAAACGGAAAGGACCCTTCACGGATTGATTCTTATAGACCGATTTCATTAATTGCCTCGGATGCTAAAATATTTGCAAAAGTATTAGTGAACCGATTGAGCAAAATTATTAATAACATCATTCATCCAGACCAAACCGGTTTTATGGCCGGTAAATCAACAAGGATCAATCTGAGAAGGGTCTTCTCGTATATCCAAATGGCGGAGGTAGGGGGTATTGACGCAGTAGTGGCATCCTTTGATGCCAATAAAGCGTTTGATTCTATTGAGTGGAAATACTTGTGGACTGTTCTTAGGACCTTTGGGTTTGGAGATAGGTTTATAAAGTGGATTTCACTTCTTTATAAAAATCCTAGGGCAAGGATGACGATAAATGGGTTTACTTCTCCTTTGTTTCCATTGTTCAGGGGTACCAGACAGGGGTGCCCCCTATCCCCCCTGCTTTTTGCGGTGGCAGTTGAGCCATTGGCTTGTGCACTAAGACAACTATTGGGTAGAGGGGAGCAGGGATTAGATTTGGGCGTTAATATGGTGTCATTATATGCCGACGATTTATTAGTGGGTGTCTCTAATCCAGAGGTGGACATCCCCAGAATTCTGGAATATCTCCAGGAATTTGGGGAACACTCTGGTCTTAAAATGAATTGGGAAAAGTCGCACTTAATGTATATCGGGAATAATAATAATATCAGTATGGATTTGGTGGGCCTATCCAGTGGCGTAGCTACAGGGGTCGCAGCGGTCGCACCTGCGACCGGGCCCCTGAGCCAGGGGGCCCAACCCCCGCCACTATAATAGGCCGCTGTTATGTTCTGCGTATGTGGCACCCCGACCTGGACCAATTTGTCCAGCGAATAGGAGTCGGAGGGCGGATCTGGCGAGGTGAGGGGTCACTGCACGTGGGGAAGTAGGAAGAGAGGACAGCGCAGGGAGAAGAGCGCGGCGTGCCAGGAGAGGAGAGACAGGCACAGGAGAAGACCAGTAGCGGGTCCCGGACAGAGCCGGAACACGCCCAGGAGACAGCTGATGCCGCAGCAAGAAGGCTAGAACACCGGGAGTGGAGAAGCCGGCGGGGAGAGACTTCAGCGCGGGTCAGGAGAGGTGCAGCTGAGTGTGGCAACGCTGCAGCAGCAGCGCCCACACTAGCGTGCCCTCCTGCAGAAGAGTGACCCAGCACCAGCCCTCCAGACGCCGGGGGACCCCACCGCGACGGGCAGGAGCCTGCAACTTGTTCCTGATGTCAGGTATCTTTAGCCCGGGTCGCCCCAGGCCTGCCTCCCCGTCCACTCCCTGCCACCAACGCAGTATACCCTGAAAGACACCCCCCTGTTTGCTCCCCGTGGAGCGCACCTATCCTTGCCTGCACCCCACGGCATGCCACCGCATTTCTCCCCTGGAGTGTCCCTATCTACGCCCATGCCACCCTTAGCACCCCACCAGGAGAATGAGAGGTGACAGCCCCTCCAAATTTAGTAAGTAAATGTTTCTGCCTGGCTTTATAGATACATACTATATTATATATATTATAATATATGTGTATATATATATATATATATATATATATATATATATATGTGTTCTAGTTCAGCCTGGCACTCCTTGGACTTCTGCCGTGGGTGCCTCCTGGCAAAATAACATACATGTCGCATATATGTGTGTGTGTATGTTAGTGTGTGTGTGTATATATATATATATATATATATATATATATATATATATATATATATATATAATCGAGCACATATACAGATTTTAATTTTGTTGTATGTAGGGGGGCCCCAAGCTGACCTTTCGCACCAGGGCCCATGAACCCTTAGCTACGCCCCTGGGCCTATCTCTTCAGCCGGTAGAAAAGTTCAGATATCTAGGAATATGTGTGTCGAGAATGGCTACCGATTACATCAGCGACAATCTCATCCCACTGATTAAGGACATTAAGGTTAAGTATCACAAATTGGAAGGGTAAATCTAATAAAAATGTCAGTATTGCCCAGGCTCTTATATGTATTTCAACACTCACCGGTATATATTAGGGATGATTTTTTTAAGAAAATTAACAGCATTATCTCCTCTTTTATTTGGTGGAATAAGAGAGTAAGGATCAAGATGGACACGATGTGTAGAGATAGGGATGGGGGGGGGTTGGCGGTCCCAAATTTTAAGATCTATTATATTGCTGCCCAGCTGGTCCATCTATGCTCCTGGGTCCGGGAAGGGGAAGCCAATGAAGAGTTGGTTAAACTAGTGCAATGCGGGGGGGCAGAATTAGCTCCACTTCAGCGTCTTCTATTGAAAGACCTGCGGGGGAATCAGCCATCAATTATAACTCAAGCAGTGAAAATCTGGCAATGGGTATGTAAAGTGACCAATTACACGGGGATAGATCCCGATACCTCAATATTCTCCCTGAATACCATGAGAGAAATAAAAGAGCAGCAGGGAGGGCAGGCTTGGGGGAAATACGGGGTGACCACGTTAAGACAATTTTGTTATGAAGGAAATATTAGATCGTTTAGTGATCTACAGTTGGAGTATGATCTGCCCAGACATATGTTCTTCAGATTCCTCCAAGTTAGAAGTGCTTTGATGCAGGAAGGCTGTGGGACACTGGAGAACATTGCTGAATCACCAGGCAAAAAATTTATTAAACAACTTGGCAGTGGGAAGAGATTGTCTAAGGTGTATAGGTATCTGAACACATATATTCAAAATGAAGAATTGTTGGTTCTAAAAGAAAAATGGTCTACAGATATCCCGCGGCTGGTTGAGAATGATTGGAGGGAGGCTCTGTCATTTCCAGGTAGGGCTACCACCTCAATTCGAATTCAACAAGTACAATTTAATATTCTCCATAGGAGTTATATAACTCCGGTTGAATTGAAAAAAATCGCGGGAGCCCAATCTGATAGTTGCCCCAAATGCAGGGCCGAGTCGGGGACATTTTGGCATCTCATGTGGGAGTGTAAGGTAATTAAAAAATTCTGGAATGAGATAATTGTTAAAATGGAAATGGTGGGAGTCCCTCGGGGGTCCCTTACGGAGTTAAATTTGGTTTTGGGGGTATGGGAGGAGAGAAACCCGGCATGTGAATGGAAGCAAATGGTGACGAATTTGTCAGCCATTGCTAAAGTAATAATAGCAAGGCAATGGATGGCCTCCTCGGGCCCAAAAATCATGGATTGGCTCTGCATGGTTAATAGCACATGTGAACATGAGCGTTATGTATACGCTACAAGGGGAGCTGGCTTAAAATTCGGTAAGGCTTGGGGTCTATGGAAACAATCAAGGTTTTATAAAGTAGATGTTCGGAAAGATGGGCAATGAAGAAGGGAGGAGAGTTATAGATAGTAGAATGGCACAAGTAATTTGGGTCACAATAGCCTACAAGGTAGGTAGAATAGGGAAGTCCACAAGAGATAACGACTGGGTAAAAGGGGAAATTAAAAAAAAAAAAAATGCACTTAAAGAATATGTGTATATTATTTTTTTGTTTGAGGGGAATAGAGAGATATTAATCCACAGGGTTTATCACCGTACGTTGAGTTATAAAGACAATGACATGAAAAAGGGGCTAGCTTAATTTGGGATAATTTAAGGATAAAAAATAAAATCAATATGGAGTTTATTTTATGAAGGAAATATTATAAAGGATAGACACAAAAAGGGGTAGGTGGCAGGGTCAAAAATATAAATAAGGAATAAATTCATAAAGATAAAGAGTTCTCACAGTGTAACGTTAGAGACACGGGGCACCAATAGTTGCTCTTCTAGTAGGTAGGTTGCCGTACTTCCAATGTCTATAGTCTACGGGTATAAACTAAATTAAAAGGGTATCCAGAGCCATGAGCCAAGATCAGATTAACCATGCAAAACCCGGAACCAAAAAACGTCCGAGATGGAATTAGTAGGGGGAACTCTAAGGTAGTTTAAGGAGCCACGAGTTTGTTGGAGGGAGCTGCCAATAATTAGTAATGTAAGAGTTTTAATATTTAAGGAGAGCGGTACAGCGTCGGCAAGAAGTATAGGCCAAGAGTTTGTGTGTTTGTAGAAAGGGGGAGGGTTGGGAGGGGGGAGGATGGGGGGGCAGGGGTGGGAATTGTATGTATGTTATTAAATGAAATGTAATTGTTTTTTTTCATATATAACTATTTTGTATTTTACTGTATTACTTGTAACGTCGGAATAAATAAAACTCAATTTAAAAAAAAAAAGAATCCCTTACAGAGTTTCCCATCTCTACAAAATCAGCCTTCCTAAAATCTAACACCTTTGTTTTTGGGTGCGATGAGTCAGTCTCTGTCTTTATTTAGAACCATACTGCTTGATGGTCACTGGATAACAGATTTTCACCCACATTTATGTCAGATATTCTGTCACCATTTGTAAGTATTAAGTCTAATATTGCGTCCTTACGAGTGGGCTCCCTCACCAATTGCTGGAGGAATGCTCCTTGCAAGGAATTCAGCATGTCCCTACTTCTGGTGGAACTTGCAACAGGCAGCTCCCAGTTTACATCAGGTAGATTAAAGTCTCCCATGATTATCACCTCTCCTTTTAATGCCATTTTATTGATGTCCTGCAATAGGCTCTTCTCCCCTGTTTCTATGGTCACCCAAAGGGCCTCAGTTTTATCTTCAATACTTTGTATTAAAGTAGTCTTTATATAATTTTTTCACATATATTGCAACCCTTCCTCCAATTTTTCCCATTATTTCCTTCCTAAATAAAGTATATCCTGGTATAGCTATGTCCCAGTCATGATTTTCATTGCACCATGTCACGTATGTCGTGTCTCTGTTTCGGGTGGACACAAGTCTACAGAGGTGCAAAAAAGACTTGCTGGTCAGGAATTGTCATCTCAAGCGGAAGGTGACACAGCAATAGCGCTTTCATTTTATGCCACACCTGTGGCTGCGAGCAAACAACTCAGATTTCCTACAAGACCCACTGGCGGTGATGCAGGGCAGGCAGAAGCGAGTTTGGACATCTGGTCCGGACTTAAGGACCTGCCAACATTTGCTGACATGTTTACTGTCACCAAATACGATGCTGTCACTATTGAAAAATGGTGGAGGATTACTTTGGTGACAGCATACAAATAGACATGTCAGTGCATGTACATGTACTGGCAGGCAAAAAAGGCCATTTGGAGGCCCCTGCACAAACTGGCTCTATTTTACCTGAGTTGTCCCCCCCTCCAGTGTGTACTCTGAAAGAGTTTTTAGTGCAGTTGGGAACCTGGTCAGCGTGTGGCATAGGAGGTTGCTTCCACAAAATGTGGATAAGATGATGTTCATCAAAATGAATAATCAATTCTTCAACGAAGACCAGCAATTGCCTCCAGAGACTAAAGAGGGACCTGTAATGGTGGATTCCAGTGGGGACAAATTCATAATCTGTGAGGATGTATGTACTGAAGGGGGTGAAGAATCGGAGAATGAGAACAATGTCTTGCCTCTGTAGAGCCAGATTGTACAGGGAGAGATGATTTGCTTCTTTTTGGGGGGGCCCAAACAAACCAATCATTTCAGCCACTGTCGTGTGGCAGACCCTGTTGCTGAAATGATTGGTTTGTTAAAGACAGTGTGAATGTCCTATTTACGCAACAAAAGGGTGGGTGGGTGTTTCGGGGCCCAAGGTCAATTCCATCTTGCAACAGATTTAGATCCAAAAACAGCCGAATATACAGACTCAAAACACGAAACACTAAAAGTGGCTGGTGCACATGCCTAGTGATAAGGTAGAAGTGAGCCAGAGGAGAAGTGTCCCATGGCAACCAAAAAGCTGCTCTGTATACTTTTATATTATGCAAATTATAGGTGTTACTTCATAGCTGATTGGTTAACTTTTACTCTATTATCACTGCTTCATACTTGCAGAGGGGGGGGGGCTGCTGCAATGCGGGTCCCCCCGCCGCTGCAGCTGTCATGCTCCCCGCACCGCTGCCGGTCCCCTGCATGGGGCCAGCGCATGCGCAGTAACTTCATACATGTGCTGGCCCAAACCTCCATGGGTTTTTCAGCAGCCCTTGGGGGCTTAATCAGGTTCCAGAGTCCTGCGCATGCACAGTGTCGTCCGCGATACTGCGCATGCGCAGAACCCGTTCCGGAGAGAGGGAACACCTCCCAATGGGACTGCCTTGAGTGACTTGCAGGTCGGCCTTCCAATAGGATGTCATTAGCATGCCAGTCACATTGAAGCCAGAGCAGTCTCACAGACTGCATCTGGCTTCACTTTAGCACAGACAGTGGCGGATTTTACCTGGGGGGCAGGGGCGGATTTAGGGAGGAGGGCGCCCCTAGGCACAACAATAATGTTTACTAAGTAGGACAGTTTATAGGGGCAGTATCTGCATGTCCTATCCATTTACACTCTATTTAAGATGGAATATAGTACAGTACAGTGGATATTTTGCAGTTTTTGGTACATTTTGGGCTGACAGTACTATCACAGGCATCCAAGTGCCGCCCCCAAACATGTGCCGCCCCTAGGCCGGTGCCTCACGTGCCTAATGGGAAATTCGGCTCTGCTGGGGGGGCTACAGCCCTCCAGCCTATAGGTAAAAACCACCACTGTTCATACATCTGCCACTGGATTCGGACCAGTTCTGGTTTTTACTCATGCCTGAAAATGTACTTTTCAATTTAAGAAAAGTAACAGAACTATAAAAGTTGTAATGCACAAACCAACCAGCTATCTTTACATTATTGCGAATTCTTTATTTTAACGTAAAGCTCCGGACCATTCCGTTTTTTACCCAAACCCGTAGAAACAGTGTTTACCCACAGCATAACTATATACTGTATCAAGTTTGGATGATCTCTTCCAATACTTCCTTGGTACTAGAGATGGGTCGTTCGCGAACAAAGCGAATCTTTTGAACGGATCCCATGAAAGAACGAGTGAGCCGTCGATCCCAAAAAGGTGATCCGTTGTTATTTTACTTTCAATTTCGTTTTTAATTACAATGCATTTTCCTGATCTCAGCACTGCCACCTGTGGCAGCTGAGATGTACTGACTCCGGAGACTGAGTACAGTGCTGTGACTGCAAGTAAAAGAAGGTATATTAAGGCTGCTGCTGCTAGGGATGGCCATCGGTGCAGACACCATTGATGGTTGCCATCAGTGTTCCCTCTAAGCTGTGCGCACGTGCGCGCGCACACACCTTGACAAGCGTGCGCACAGACATTACAACTGAGCGCACAAAGCAGCAGTGGTCCCCTTTTTGCAGTTGTGGTCTCAATTAATGTGTTTTACCCATTAGCTACATTGTGTGCTGTGTTTTGAATGTTTAAATGTTTAATATCATTTTGAAGTAAAGTTAACACAAATGCTGAACGTCATTTTCCAGTTATATATAAGTGATGCACAAAAATGTAAATTTTATTCCAAAGTTGCACAGCCAAAATCTTTAGCCGCACACAGCCTTCGTAAAATTAGAGGGAACATTGGTTGCCATCGACGGCGATTCTGCACCCAGCCATCGATCAGTGTTTTGCTCGGTTAAGTATGTCCTTATTTGTTCAGCTCACTGTTTAAAAAAAAAAAAAGAAAGAAAAAAGGCAATAAATGATTGTAAAACAAATTATTCTTCGTTATTAACAAATTACCCCTTCTTTCAAAGCGAACCGCCGACCCGCCTAAAAGATACGAATCTTTCCACAGACTGAGCTGCTGGGACACAGCTCTCGCTAGTGACCCGTTTTGCCCATCTCATTCTCTACTTGGTACATCATCAGACGTCACCATATGAATAGTAGGCGGAGACGTTGAACGTCGCCCTCCTCCTCCGTTCGCAGAGAACACCTGCATCCGGGTCTTTTCTATAGCTTTACACTCTGGCACTATGGTCATGGCGGAGGGAACGGCAGTGCTAAGGAGGAACAGGCCGGGCACGAAAGCTCAGGTAATTCCACACCATTCTAGAATACAGATCAGTTGATCCTTTTAATTGACTTCGGGCATCGACACGATATGACATGCCAGCAGATTCCTGGGAAAAGGTTGATATATAGGATGTTGGACAGGCCTCAGCCTATACCGTGACGGGATGAAGGTGGGAATGCTGGTCCGCAGTACTACACGGAAGGCGACAGAAACCTTAGTATTTATTTCGTTTTGTGAGCGAGCCCTTTTATTATTATTTTGGTTATTATGCAGTTGACATAGACAAGATCCTGGGGGTGGGAGGAACAGTGAGTCAATAAGGATGTCCCGGCACAGAGCAGAGCGTCCCTGCTGGCTGGCAGTGAGACGCGATCCCCTTCTCCCGGGGGCCTTTTTCGTATTCGGGATCCGCATCCGAAGATGATAATTCAGGGTTAGATGGACGACGTTGGTTATGTCTCGTGGACCTTCTTTTTTTTTTTTTTGCCGTAAAGATTGATGCCAAGCTGTGGCTAGTAGCTCTGCTAAGTAGATAGGGTACGAGTAGGAAAAGGAGTGGAACACGGTTGCTGTCAGGAGGGGCAGCGCTCAGTAACCGTCAAATCCAATTTACAGTAAGGACAGTATATAAACTTCATACAGCTTCAATGATGGCCTGGAGGAGAGTGGCCATTTTCAATACAATATAAAATTACACCATATAACAATATAGTCATTGAAGTGGTATAGTTCAGGTATTTACTTATCGGTTTACAGAACTAAATCAGTATAAAAAATTTTTTTTTCTGTGTAAGGTTTTTGTAAGTATTTATGTGCATTAATGCATGAAAAGTGGGTGTTGCTGCTGCTTTATCAAACTCAAAACTGTTCATTCAAATGTTATAATGCAGTCGTTGATTGCATGCAACAGGAAATAGATTTATGCCCTGGTCAGAGTGATATCAAATATTTGTTAATGTTTTATGGGGACTATGTAAAAACCGGACCGGACAAGACCCCGGACCGGACATTAAAATCTGCAGTCCGGAGCTTGTAGTGTCTGGTTAAGGGAGGGGGAAGGGGGATATAACCACCTCCCTGTGTGGTCCGGACCATTTCGTTTTTATCTACATGCCTGGACCATACAGGTAGGCTTTATTATACCCCTTCTCCTCTCCGTGACATACCCTGTTTTATGGGGATACGGCCAATTGGGTGACAGTCCATAGGTCGATCACTATTGGTCAACATAGTCATGTTTTGTTTTTTCATAATTCACTATGTCCACTTGGACGTAGAGGGAGAATACAATAGTGTGCCAAGTGTACAGAGCCATGCAACAGAATGCAGTAAACGTTTATATGGTGCCCATATCGTCCTGTACAAAAAAATGACTCCTGTTGACTTATTGCTTGTGTTGATCTTTTGACGATGTTGAAATTTTTTTATGTGTTGACCTATTGATGACCTAATTACTGTCGACCCTGTGACCTATACCCATTTCATGTTGCTGGTCCAGTTTGTTTTTGACCTTTAATGAAATAATAAAAGCTAACTTTTATATATCGGTAGAGAACTGATTGTAGTCTATGGGCTACTTTATGGCCCGCTGGCTGGGTAGAGGATTCCCCCAGAAGTGGCTGCTTTGCGGTGCAGTCAGCGCATGTGTACACTCCCTGGCAGAGCAGTAGTCTACGCTTTCAGGAGCCCTTGGCCCAGCGTCTGCTGATTAATGCATACCGCTGATGCGATTGTATAGGGATATAGTCATATTATCGACCTGACTTAGGTCAACAGGATTCTAGGTCGACATGGATGAAGGTCGACATGGTTTTATGTCGACAAATGCGTTAGGTCAACATGGTTTTTTTCCCCCACTTTTTTTGAGCCGACATGTGCTGACAGGCGGTATTTCATGCCCTACCATCCACTAGGGTGTGGTGGGATACTAAAATAGTGTGCTCGAAGCATAGCGAGCAAAGCGGTTGACTTCCAACTTTGTCGACATTCGGGATGAAAAAATCCGTCGACCATGTCCCCGTCAACCTAATGACTGTCAACTTATGCCCCTTTCCCACTGCAGGTCTAAAACGGTAAATTGCCAATTTTTTAGCGCAATTTACCATTTAAGGCTGCAGTGGGAAAGTGCCAGAGTTGAAATGCTGGTTAAAGATAACCGGTATTTCAACTCGTTTTAAAAGCAGAGTCCTACACGGTTAAATACCGTTTTTGAGGCAGTGGGAATGCCTCTGAAACGGTATTTAGTTAAAAAAAATAATCGGCGTGGTGTCCCCCCCACTGCCGTAACCAGCACCAGGCTGAAGAGCCAGGGCTGGCATTGAAAAATCAGGAAACCCGACAAATAGGGCTTCGCTGATTTGGTACTTGTGTACTTTCACGGCTCCCATCGCATGCCATATGTAGTGGCATGCAATGGGATGCGGTTTTTGCAGTTTTTTTTAGCATTTTTAAAAAATCGCATGCGATTCGATCGCATGCGATTTTTAACAGAAATGTAGTGTTCACTCTAGGAGTGACACCGGGCAGGGCGATGGGGGGCGGACCGGGCACACCGACGTCACAGCTGGGGGCGTGCCCGGGCCACCGACGTAATGAAAGAGGCATGCTTGGGCCGCCATTGTCATCAAAGGGGGCGGGCCCGGCCGCCACAGTCATCAAAGGGGGCTGGCCTGGCCCCTCCGAATACACTGTGCTGCCGGGGAAGCGACAGGCATCGCCGTCAACGGCGACGCTGGGCTTCCCCGTGAGGCTGTTTTAGTGGGGCGCTGCGAGACGGGCAGGGCGCATTTTGCCCTTTAAATATCGGGCAGGGCACAGCACCCCGCTAAAACAGCCTAGCCGGAACACTAAAAATGCATCCAAATGCATTGAAATTAGTATCAAACATGTTCAATGGCCCCCAAATGTAATTTTTGAGGCTGTACCACCCCCACTATCAACGCGAACCCGAAGCGTGGCGAGCACAGCGGTACGCGTCCTATGACCTTTTCATACCCCCACTATCCACGTCGGCGTGGATAGTGGGGGTATGAAAAGGTTGTAGGACGCGTACCGCCGCCCCTCGCGGGCTCGCCACGCTTCGGGTTCGCGTTGATAGTGGGGGTGGTACAGCCTCAAAAATTACATTTGGGGGCCATTGAACATGTTTGATACTAATTTCAATGCATTTGGATGCATTTCTGTTAAAAATCGCATGCGATTTTTTTGCTATGCGATGGACATCGTGGGAGCTGTGATTGTACACAAGTACCGCTGATTTTTTTAAAACCAGCTCCAGGTCTGGGGCTGGTTCCCAAAATACGGGGGACAAAATGAGTAGGGTCCCCTGTATTTTAAGAACCAGGCACAACCAGCCAGCAGGGTAATGCCACAGCCGGGGACACTTATTATATAAGGTCCCGCGGCCAAAGCATTAACCCTACCGACCAGTCAGCCTGGCCAGGGGTCCTGGGGGAGTAGGGACCCCCCAATAAAGGGGTCTCCCCCCTCCAGGACTTACCTGACCAGGCTGAAGCCTGGTGCTGTCCCCGGTGGCCCTGTGTGGTGGCCACCGGGCTGATCATTGTGTAAAAAGAGAACCACCTGTGGCGACCACCCCGGCATCGATTGCAGGAGCCGAGAAAGTCGGCTCCTGATTGGCCAGAAATCATTCTGAGTAGAGACGCCGAGGAAGAAGGATCTCTGCGTCTCTAGTGTACAGCGGAGGCGGAGCGGGTACCACTGCAGCCGGGAGCAGCGCGACTTCAACAGCCGATGCCGGGGTGGTCGCCACAGGAGCAGGTTAGTAGGATTTCCTTCCCCAGGTACCCCTTTGGATTACTACGGATCCAGGACCCCGGACCCGGAACCAAACCACCGGACCGGACCCTGGGACCTACCTACGGGATCAAGATAGGTAAGTATCAGTGTGTTTGTGTAATGTATGTATTAAACTTTTATTTTTCTAATGTGTCAGTGTGTATTTATCTATTTTTTTTTTTTACTGTGGAACTACTAGACCCAGCGGGCCCTTTAATGCCCCGCAGGCTGGGACTTGTGGTTCTCCAAGTCCCAGCTTGCGGGGGAGGCTTGCTGGGACTCATAGTTCCACAGTTTAAAACAATAGGTTTTCCATCTATTTTTTTTTTTTTACACCATGATCAGCCCGGTGGCCACCGCACAGGTCCACCGGGGACATCACCAGGCTTCAGCCTGGTCAGGTATGTCCTGGAGGGGGGAGGAACCCCTTTATTGGGGGGGGGGGTCCCCACTCCTCCAGGGCCCCTGGCCAGGCTGACTGTTCGGTAGGGATGAATGCTTTGGCCGGGGGGACTTGTATAAAAAGTCTCCCCCCGGCTGTGGCATTACCCTGCTGGCTGGTTGTGCCTGGGGCTGGTTCTTAAAATACGGGGGACCCCTACAAATTTGGTGGACCGGGCACGCCGACGTCACGGCGGGGGACGTGCCCGGTCTGCCGCGTCACGGCAGGGGGCCTGCCCGGGCCGCCGCGTCACGATAGGGGGCGTGCCCGGGCCGCCGCGTCACGATAGGGGGCGTGCCCGGGCCGCCGCGTCACGATAGGGGGCGTGCCCGGGCCGCCGCGTCACGATAGGGGGCGTGCCCGGGCCGCCGCGTCACGATAGGGGGCGTGCCCGGGCCGCCGCATCACCCCAGGAGGCGTGCCCGGGCCGCCGCATCACCCCAGGAGGCGTGCCCGGGCCGCCGCATCGATGAAGGGGCTTGCCCGGCCATGACCACGTCACTGAGCTGCCGGGATGCAGCCATGGCCGGGCAAGCCCCCTTCAGCGATGCGACGGCCCGGGCACTCCGGCGGGCAGAATGCAGGCTGATTTAGCGGTGCGCTGCTAATGGGGCAGGGCGCATTTTGCCCTTTAAAAATCGGGCAGGGCGCAGCGCCCCGCTAAAACAGCCTAGCGGGAACACTACCCTTGTAGTTTACAACTTATTTCAAACGTTCAATAAGGTTTTCAATACCTCGTTGGTAGAAATCACCTGGTGTAGACTCGGATGAAGATCTTGTTTCATGCGCGGGGTCGTTTGTTTACCTTGGCTAAGCCATTCCTTTCGCTGGTTCATATTGATGTACAGGCACCATTTTTCGTCGCCAGTAACGATTCGGTAAAGAAATAGTTCCTTGTGTCCATGAATTGAACGGTGACAAGCAAGCAAACCAGCGGAGATTGTGGCTCATTGATGTGTTTGTCCTTTGCTTAAACCAGGCATGTCCAACGTTGGCCCTCCAGATGTTGTGAAACTGCACATCCCAGCATGCTTTGCCACAGTTTTGCTATTAGAGAATGCTAAAACTATTGCAAAGCATGCTGGGATGTGTAGTTTCAAAACATCTGGAGGGCCAACGTTGGACATGCCTGGCTTAAACTGTTCAATACAGTAGACTGTTGGCTTCCCAGCCTCTAGTTTCTGTAGTAATAATATGTATGTTGCCTTTCTTTCCTTCAATGAATGTATCAAATACATTCGCATATTAATACAGAGGAGTCTGAGTCGGAGGCGAGGAGTCGGAGTCGGAACATTTATCTACCGACTCCACAGCCCTGACTGCTAGGGTGGATATTCTCGCATCTATGCCAGGGCTATCCCGTGAACTGGCGCTGGCTGCCATTTCCCCTGACCCTGATGTAGAGAAAGGTGATGAAAATGATGATGGTGAGGAGATTGAGGAATCTCAATGGTCTCAGCCTCCCATTCAAGGCACGGAAAGTCAAATCCTGGCTATTAGAGAGGTATTACATTTACCTCTCTCTGCTCCTGTAGAAGGGGATCCTTTCTTTGTGTCTCATAGAAGACAGGAGGTTGTGTTTCCAGAGCAGTTTGACTTAGAGGAGGTTTTCAAAACAGCTTGGAAAAATCCTGAAAAATGCTTCCAAGTATCTAAGCGTTTTAAATCTGCCTTCCCCTTTGACCCTGAGGGTAGAAAGGTGTGGGAGCAACCTCCAGTAGTGGACGCTTTGGTGTCCCGCTTGTCCAAAAAGGTAGTGCTCCCTGTCCCGGGGACTACAACCTTGAAAGACACGGTCTACAGGTAACTAGATAGCACAGTTAAGGCTATATACACGGCCAGTGGCACGTCTCAGCGCCCAGTTCTCGCTAGTTGTTGGATGGCTAATACCGTATTCACTTGGGCGAATCCGTTCCAGGAAGGTTTACTAGGTGACATGGATGTGGCCACAGCAGCTGAAAAGCTGCATCACATCCAAGACACAGCAAAAATGTTGTGTGAGGCGCAAAAAGTATTAAGCGTCATTAATGCACGTAACTCGGCCATGGCTGTGTCGGCCTGTAGGGCCTTATGGTTATGGTAGTGGGCCGCAGATGCGGACTCTAAGCGCAGTGTGGAAAATCTGCCCTTCTCAGGGGACAGATTGTTTGGGAGTGAATTAGATTACTTAATTTCTAAGGCTACGGCTGGAAAGTCCACCTTTCTTCCGTCTGCTTCCACACAGGTAAGATGCCCTTTTACAGGGAATACCCAGCAGTCCTTTTGGAACTCAAAATTTCGACCTAAGGCCAAAGGTGGGGCAAATGCCAACAGAGGTGCTTGTGGTAAAACCAAGAAAGCAACAGCCTCTTCCAGCAGGGACCGTAGTGTGAGCACTGCTGCACCCAAGCCCTCAGCATGACTGGCTCCTCCCACCTCAAGATATCCTCGCGGTGGGGGTTTGGCTGAAATATTTCAGCCACGTGTGGGAGGCTTTATCCCTCGACCTGTGGGTCAGGGATATTATTTCACATGGCTACAAGCTGGAGATCGAAAGACCTCCCCCTCAAAGGTTTTTCAGACCGGGACTCCCAGCAGCTGTGGAGGATCGCAGGATTCTCAGGCAAGCGATGCAAAAGTTGGTACTCTCTCAGGTACTGGAGCGGAACCAGGGATACTTCTCCAACCTGCTTGTGGTGCCGAAGCCAGACGGCTCGGTCAGACAGATCCTAAATTTAAAATCCTTGAACCCTTATCTTTGGGTCTTAAAATTCTGTATGGAATCTTTAAGGGCGGTCATTGCAGGGTTGGTAGAGGGAGAATTCCTGGCATCCATCGACCTGAAAGATGCCTATCTTCACATACCAGTGTGGAGCCCACACCAGGCGTATTTAAGATTCGCCATACTGGACGAACAGTTCTAGTTTTAGGCCCTGCCATTTGGCCTGTCCACCGCTCCACGCAATCTGAGGATTCAGTGGATAAACATAATTCCATACCTGGACGACCTGCTCTTGAAGGCGGAGTCAGAGACTAGCCTTCAGAAAGCAATAGATTGCCAGATGTGTTTTGTCAGACCACAGATGGATACTGAACATACCCAAATCTTCTGTAGTGCTGACCCAGCGTCTCCAATTCTTGGGGAAGAAATTGGACACGGTGGAGAAGAGTGTGTTTTTCCTGGCGGAAATGATTGCCGCACTTCAGCAGTTACTGTTGGAAGTCCTGACCCCAGAGAAGGTATCAGTGTACCTGTGCATCAGGTTAATGGGAAAGATGGTGGCCTCATTCGAGGCACTCCAGTTTGGGAGATTCCACTCAAGAGTGTTCCAGTGGGACCTATTAAGCAAGTGGTCCAGCTCCCATGTCCACATGCACAGGTTAATCGGCTTGTCAGCAAAGTCAAGACAGTCTCTGCAGTGGTGGCTCCACACTCTGAACCTCCTTGCAGGGCAGAGATTTGTAATCCTCGGCTGGGGAGCCGTAGCACAAGGAGTACACTTTCTAGGGAAGTGGACACTCGTGGAAGCAAAGTGCTAAGTGCTCTCTTATGTAAGAGCCCCTATCTGATATTTCATCAGGATAGGGCGGAGCTTAGGACGAGACAACAGTTCCTGCCGAAAGTGGTGTCAGCGTTCCATGTGAACCAACCAATAGTGGTACCTTCCAGTTCAGGACATCAGGATACACCAGAATCCTTAGATGTGGTCAGAGTTCTGCACGTCTACGTCAAGAGGACTGCGCGAGTTCGTAAGACTGAGTGTCTTTTTGTGCTCTATGATGCACAAAAGAAGGGCTGTCCGGCCTCCAAGCAAGCTATTGCTAGGTGGATCCGTTCCACCATACAGCAGGCCTATATGGCCGCAGAATTGTCGGTACCGGCTTCTGTGAGAGCTCACTCCACCAGAGTGGCTGCTCGGGGCGTTTCCGCTCTGCAGCTTGGTAGAGCTACCACTTGGTAAAGCCAACATACCTTTGTCAAATTTTATAAAGTTGAAAGTGGCGAAGGATGATACCCAGTTTGGGCAGGCTCAGCACGTTCCCGCTCTTTCTTGGAAGCTTTGGGACCTCCCCAATGTATTGAGACCTCAGTACCCCATATGAATGATAGTGAAAATAGGATTTTAATACCTACCGATAAATCCTTTTCACAGAGTTCATATGGGGTACTGAGCGTCCGCCTCAGTGCGGTGTTCTGATTGCAAATTATAGTGATCTTGTTCCAGCTGTTCTTGCAGTTGCGAGACAGTGGCTTCATTATTATATTGTACGTTACAGGTCTATTGAGTTGTGTGGGAGCATCTGAGTTTTGGTGACATTTGCTCCCTTTATAATCACTTGTTGATTAAAAAGTTATTATGTTTCATGACACAATAACAGGATTAACTAAATTTAGTTGAGTGTTGTTGTGTTTGTTGTGGTGTGCTGGTGCGACTCTCACCACATTACTTGTTAACATGTTATTTCCTACCTCACATAGGGGAGATAGAGGGGAGGAGCCAGCACACCCTGGTTGAATAAATGTATGTGCCTATCTCCTGTCGGATGACCTTTATTCCCAATGTATTGAGACCTCAGTACCCCATATGAACTCCGTGAAAATGATTTACCGGTAGGTATCAAATTCCTATTTTGGTACTTATATGTGAGTTGGGCGCCCGTTACGTAGTTTGCTTAGTGGTGTATTGAGAATACCAATACACCATTATGCTTGCGTAAACTGGGCAAGTTACGCAAATTACGTAATTTACGCAAATTACGTAACTGGAGCCCTGCGAACACATAAAGGATCATATGCCCACTATCCACGTCATAAGTCCACGTGTGCGTGGAGTCAATTTTAGAAAGTGTGGCAAGCGCAGCAAGCCACCGAGCCCGAAGTGTGGCGAGCGAAGCCAGCCCCGCGAGGGGACACAGATACGCGTCCGCTCGCCATGCTTGGATAGTGGATGTTTGTTTGTGTGTGTGTGATTATACTCCCCATCCAGCTGTCCCCGCTGCCTCCGGGACTCTGATCCCTGCATCGCGGCCGCCATGACAGTTGCAGCTCGCTACGCTATTAGCATAGTTACATAGTTACATAGTAGGTGAGGCTGAATAAAGACTTGTGTCCATCTAGTTCAACCTATGTTTATAGTAGCTTATCCCCTGTTGTATCATATGTTATGATATTTTAAAGACAGATTTTGTAACTCATTCGTACCCATGGATGTTTTTAACCAATAAATGTTTATCCAACCTTATTTTAAACCTATTTATAGTGTCTGCCGACACCACTTCTCCAGGAAGAGAGTACCAAAGTTTGACTGCTCTGACTGTAAAGAATTTTTTTCTTCTAGATGAACAAAATCTTTTTTCTTCTAATCTAAACTCGTGCCCTCGCGTCCTAGATTCCTTTCTAGTAGAAAAAAGGGTGTTTGACAGTTCCTTATATTGGCCCCTAATATATTTATACATGTTGAGCATATCCCCCCTTAAATGTCTTTTCTCTAGTGTAAATAGTCCCAAATTGTTTAATCTTTCCTCGTAGTTTAAATTCTCCATACCCCTAATAAGCTTTGTTGCTCTTCTTTGGATTTTTTCTAATTCTATGATGTCCTTTTTATAGTGCGGGGCCCAGAACTGCACTGCGTATTCGAGGTGCGGTCTAACCAATGATTTGTACAGAGGCATAATTACTTTTGAGTCCCTAGTTTCCATGCCCCTTTTAATACATGCAAGAATTTTGTTGGCCTTTTTTGTTGCTATATTACATTGAGCACTACACCCCAGTTTGTTGTCTATTTGGACTCCTAGATCCTTTTCGAGTACTGATTTACCCAATTCATCCCCACTTAGGTAATAGCTAGCACACTGGTTTTGCCCACTCATCTAGATTGTCAAGATCATTTTGAAGCGTGGTGTCTGATGATTTAATAACTCTGCTCAGTTTTGTATCATCCGCAAAGATGGATACATTGCTGAGTAACCCCATCCCAATATCGTTACTAAAAATGTTAAATAAAATGGGCCCAAGAACTGAACCCTGTGGCACTCCACTTAGTACTGGTATCATATTAGATACGGCCCTGTTCACGACCACTCTTTGTTCTCTATTACACAGCCAGTTCCCTACCCATCTACAGATATTTGCCCCTAATCCCATGTCCTCCATTTTATTTATCAACCTCTTGTGTGGTACTGTGTCGAAGGCTTTAGCAAAATCTAGGAAAATCACATCTACAGCGTTTCCATTATCAAGGTTTTTGCTAACCTCTTCATAGAAACCAAGCAGATTAGTTTGGCATGAACGATTTTTCACGAACCCATGCTGGTTATTACTGAGTAAACTATGAAGGTCTAAATATTCCTGGATGCCATCTCTTAAAAATCCTTCAGATAGTTTACCCACTATTGATGTTAAACTAACAGGTCTGTAATTAGCGGGATTTTCCTTTTTTGAATAATGGCACTACCTCCTGCTATTCTCCAGTCTTTCCTGATGATAGTGAATTATCAAAGATATAATGTAGAGGGGAAGCTAATTCCTCCCTTAATTCCATTAGTACCATAGTGCCTCTGGGGAGCAGGGAAACCATGTGATGCTCCCCCAGCGGCTGCCGGGATCTCCCCTCTCCGCCGCCATTACGACGCCAGCCCCCGCCGTGCAGGACCACCACCGACGACCGCCCTGTAAGTAACAGCAGGGCGGCCGCCATCTCCCCCCTCCGCATGGCCACACCTACCCTCCACCTGCCCGCACCTATTAGCCAGGTGCCCAGCAATGGCTACGCTAAGCTACATTGGCAGCGTAGCCGGGCGCCCGGCTAACATAGAAGTACCCCTATTTTTATTAATCCATTCTCCTCGTTATACGGATATCTTGCTGGAAATTTATGATGAGTAATTTTGAATATCTTATTACGATAAGACGCATTATATGCATTCCTGTCTCTATCTGTTGGACACCTACCCGAATGGCGCCTTCGGGTATTTCAGCTATATAAATCTTGCAGAAAGTGTGATTCTATGGGCAGTATTCAATGAACATATTCACCGCATACAGCGAATCCTGTTTAGGATTCGCTGCACAGTCGCCGTGTTTCGGAGCCTCGCTGTCCCCCTGCTATCCCCCTATTGAATGAGGCAGGGGCTCGCTGCCCCTGACTGCGAATGTGAACCCCTGTGGCAGACGCCGCAGGGAGCCTGAGGACGGCGGCAGGCAGGGAGATGGAAGTCTCCCTGCCTGCCCCAAAACGTATGTGGGGGGGAGCAGTGAATATATGAATATCTAATGATCGGCTCTCGGCCCCCTGCTGGCTGCTATGTGTAAAAAAAAAAAAAAAAATATATATATATATATCTCCAGAATGCTTAATAAAAAGCAGGGGCGCTCACCAATTTTGCTTCAGTCAGCGATTTTAATGCAAAGAGTCAATCAAAAAAGTCGACGTTTCAACCCTCAAGGGGCCTTTGTCAAGACATAAAGATCAGCCATCGGTACAGCAGGCAGAGAAGAGATATATATATATATAGTTTCTATGAGGAGGTTTGGGTAACAACTGTGGAAGTCGAAATTGCAGCTCTATGAGGAGGTTTGGGTAACAACTGTGGAAGTCGAAATTGCAGCTCTACGCCATTACCGTATTACGACCGCACCCTGCGCAATTCCATGGCGCCACTTGCGTCTTATTAGCTTAAACGTAACTACCAGGGCTGGACGTGAAACTTTAATGGTTAAAGTCTTAAAGATATGTTCCCTTTTGTCTCTTTCTGTTCGCATGAAACTCCCTGAATGAACCCCAAATGTTGTTTTGATTTAACTTGTTTCAGTTACCGTCAACAGTTAAGTATTAATTTATTTACAGTTTCTTATATAGCGAAGCAGATTCCTTTGCACTTACAATAGTAGACAGTCTACTATTGTAAAGCGCAACGGAATCTGCTTCGCTATATAAGAAACTGTAAGTAAATAAATACTTAACTAGCACTTATTTATTCGTGATGAAGTGATCCTCACTGTAAGCCATAAAAGGATAAAAAAAAATGTATAAAGTGAACTTTTTTTTTTAAATCTTTTACATAGTTACATAGTAGGTAAGGCTGAAAAAAGACTTGCGTCCATCTAGTTCAACCTGGTATAGATATCCATTGCTGATTTGGTAGGTTCTGGTATTTTACAGACAAATTATATTTCTTATTTGTACCCATGGATGTTTTTCTCCAGTAAATGTTTGTCCAACTTTGCCTTGAACGCATTTAATGAGCCAGCCGTTACCACCTCTCTGGGAAGAGAGTTCCAGAGTTTGACTGTTCTGACCGTAAAGAAATTCTTTCTACTAGCTGAATGAAATTTTTTTTCTTCTAATCTATACTCATGCCCTCGCGTCCTAGATTCCTTTCTAGTAGAAAAGAGGGTGTGTGACAGTTCCTTATATTGGCCCTTGATATACTTGTACATGTTGAGCATGTCCCCCCTTAAACGTCTCTTTTCTAATGTAAATAGTCCCAAATTGCTTAATCTCTCCCCGTAGCTTAAATTCTCCATTCCCCTAATAAGCTTTGTTGCTCGCCTTTGGACTTTTTCTAATTCTATGATGTCCTTTTTATAGTGTGGGGCCCAGAACTGTACTCCGTACTCTAGGTGAGGTCTCACCAATGCTTTATATAGTGGCATAATTACCCATGAGTCCCTAGTTTCCATTCTCCTCTTAATACATGCCAGAATTTTGTTGGCCTTTTTTGTAGCTTCATTACAATGGGCACTACATCCTAGTTTGCTGTCTATTTGGACTCTTAGATCCTTTTCCTTTTTTCATCACACAACATACTTTTTTCATCACACAACAACAGCATATAATACATAACAAAGTGCATGAAAAATTCACACATCCATGGTGAGGTAAACCGCTGATAAGCAGTCATTACCAGATAGGCATAAACTGATAAATTAACCGTTCAAAAAGGGCTTGGTTGGATAAGACCCGGGTGCTAATTCTGCTGCAAGTCCCGATGGTAACTCAGTCTGGCAGATGGCTGTGCAGTACCTCTGGCTCACTGTGCTATTATCCCCTGCGTTCTGACCCTTCTTGCTTGAGTCTTTTTGTGGACAAGCGCCTCTTCCCCCGTTTAAAAAGTGTATTTAATTATTTATTTAGCTGCAGTAATTTACAGAAAAAGTAAATCCATTGTTTTCATTCTATTTTCTACTTCTCAGCCCAGAAAAAAATACTATGTCACTAAGTGATCATCTGGGCTTTTCATTTCTCTGCAAAGGCATCTCGCAGGCTGTGTTAAACAGTGTGTCTTGTGTTCTTTGCAGTCATACTGGCTTTATATAAAATTCCCTGTGTTCGAGTTAAGGTAAATGGAGTATATTCTGCACTATTTCATATCATCATTGGCACTAGGCATGGGTGCCTACTTTTACCTATTATGTCTTTTGTGCATGAGGGCTTGGCATGGGCAGTAAGATGTTATGCACACATTCATCACAAATAGGTTTTTCTTTGGCCCCCGTGTTGCAAGCAATTAGCAGGGACCCTCAATCTTGGCGAAGTAAAGTTTTCATGGATAAGGAGGGGTACTTACAAAAAATTTGTGGTGTTTACAAATATTCCTCATTTGGACACAACCATCTCTCTCGCTCAGATTTTTTATTTATTTTTTTGGTAGCAGGGGGATTATTCTTTTTTTAAATTATTTCATTGGTTTTTTTATTTCCAGGATTTTTACAACTGGCCTGATGAATCTTTTGAAGAGATGGACAGTACACTGGCAGTTCAGCAGGTAAATATTGTTTAAGCTCCGTTAAATTGTTGTCTTTTATTTATTTTTTTTGGTACAGAAAGAGGAAAAGGGGAAAACCTTGAGGGAGCCAGTTAGAATGTATAATGCACAATTAAGGCCCAATGGCCTTTTTAGTGAATTAAACATATAAAAATAATTATAGCACAATAATGAATAATACCAAACTTATTGGCGGGTATTTAATACAGACAGGTCAGTAGGAGAACTGTATATAGTCAAATTTGTTCTCTATAGAGGTTCCAGCCAAACCATTTAAAAAGAATAGTAGATGAAGAGGAATGGCCCCAGTCGTTTCAAACCTGTAGTGTTTATGAATCTTATTCTGAATAACTACCAAGGATGGGAGCACCTGATTTCCAGTGCTCAGCAATCGCACCCTTGGTTGTAATTAAGATTACATATTTCTGTCATATAGGCAATTGGTCCAAAAATAGGTGAAATAGTGCTATAGCAGTGTCTGCATGGACGGTTACACCTAGGATTGCACTGATCATCTGCAGTGCCTTACCCCATAGTGGTTTTAAATGTGGGCAAGCCCAGAAAAGATGGTAATTATCGCCTACTACCCCCCCCCCCCCCTTTGAAAGATTGAATCCCTCCCATTTTCATTGAGAGATCTGCCCAGATATCTCCACACTTAAAGTGAAAATGTAATTTTACTTTTTTTATTATCTAAAATTTTAAATTGATACCACCAAGAGATTCCTCCCCTGTGTAAAGGCCAGACAAGTTTGGCTTTAATAGAGGCTGGGAACACTGGTTTCTTCTGGGGAGGGGGCAGAAAAGAGTGAAGCCAATGTCAAATTTTTACAAACTTGAAGAAATCTTCTGAATAGCGTATGGCAGTGCCTGGGGTGCCGCAGCACAGTGATGGGTGCCACGGCACAAGTGTACCTAAAGAGATAGGCGGAGGGAAGTATGGAGTGAGGTGCCAGTAGGGAGGCGTGGAGGGAGATGAGGAGGGGGGGGGGGTTTGTGTGGGATGACTCGCAGTCAGTCGGCCACAGCAAGGGAGGGATGACCATGTGGTTCTTACCTGTGCCTTTGGTCAGAAGGGTGCGGCTACCAGAGTGGCTGGCGCAAGGGGGGGGTCTAGTTCTGGGAGTGTGGTGCAGAGCTGGATTAAGGCAGGGGCTCTGGGGGTCTCTTAAAGGGACACCCTCCAGCCACATTCCAATCTCTCTGTTAGCAATACAATCGTGTCACTGCTCCCCACCCACCACCACTGTCAGCCAGCAGCGCTTAGCCTCTAACTGGGTGAGGCTCTGTTTTCCCAAGTGCCAGGGTCCAGGAGTTGTGCGTCTGTTCCCATTGTCCCACAAAATAAAAAACGAGTGGTCTGACAATGTCATAGGGAGAAAAGTAATTTTCTCTATAATCCATATGGGATAATTGTGGTTTCAATACGATGGCGGAATAGAGGGCCCTCTCCGCAGGAGAACGGCACATAAGGATTTCTTCAGAATGGATGTACTGACTCGTCCCCAGCCACAAGACAGTATAGAAAAATGTGCCCTCAGGAGAGGATGCACTCCTGGAGGTCCGGAGAGTTTTTCTTCAGTTTACTTTACTTTATTATTTAAGGTTTGCTTTTTGGACTACACAGCATTCCTGCTTCGTGGGAAGACGGGTAAGGGTCAGTTGCAGGCCTTTCAAGGAACCGAACTGCTCCCTGCTGCAGGACCGCTGTCCTGAGTGGGTGATTGTAATTGCAGGCATTGTGCTGCAGCGAGCACACCCCCAGCATGCCGCACACCCTTGGCTTAGTCAGAAGACGTCTTTGGTGAGTATTACCCGGGTTCCCCAGTTTATGGTGATGCAAGATGGCTGGCCGCGCAGCCCCCCACTTAAATTGGATGCTTATGTACTGCCACCGGACCACCAGGGCATGTTGCTTCACTGGAACACTGTATAACAGCAAAAGCACCAGTATAAATACTTGTGAAAGCACCAGTGCCGTTGCAAGGGGCTGGGCTTACTCCGAGTGGGACCAGAGCTCTGTGGGAGCAAATTTTCTGCTTCCTACTTCTCCCTGCATGCTGTGGGCACCATTGTTATCACAGCAGACCTGTGTCACAGGGGGAGTCTCAAGTGCCTGCTTGGTCTAGCAGCATAAAATCTATGCTGGAGAATAGAATATGTCTTCACAGCTTGCTGCTAATACACTGCAGACTAAGAAGGTACAGCAGAATTTAACTGTCCTGATTGCCAGAGTAGATATCCTCACTCCCATGCCAGGGCTATCACCCACACGTGGTATTGCTGCCATTACACCTGAATCTGAGGAGGATTTAGATCTGGGGTAGCCAACCATAGTCCTCGAGAGCTACCAACAGTGCATGTTTTGCAGGTCTCCTCACAGAATCACAAGTGAGCTAATTAGCTCCATCTGTGTATCTTTTAAAATGTGTCAGTGATTAATGAGTGCAGCTGTGCAGCAGCTAGGTTGTCTGGAAAATGTGAACTGTTGGTAGCTCTCAAGGGCTAGGGTTGGCTACCACTGATTTAGATGAAGGCAATTACGTAGGGTCTCCGGAGTCTCAAGCTCTGCTTTAGTGATCTGAACCTTTAATCCTAGTGATTAGAGAGGTCTTAGACCTCCCTCTGGTTGACCCTGTTGAAGCGGATCCCTTTTTTGTGTCACATAAAAGGCAGGACATAGTCTTTTCAGAACAAGCGGATTTAAAGGACACCTTTCAAGGCTGCATGGAAAAATCCAGAGAAGTTTTCAGTTATCAAGATGTCCACATTTCCCTTTGATCCCTCAGGGAGGAGTGTATGGGAGGAGCCGCTTGCAGTGGATGCCTCGGTATCCCGCTTGTCCAAGAAGGTGGTACTCCCAGTGCCTGGGACTTGCATGCCTAAGGATACGGATGACAAGAAACTCTACTTCACGCTGAAATCCATGAATACAGCCAGTGGGACGCCCTTTGCTCGCTAGTTTTTGGATGGCTAAGTCCATTTATACTTGGGCAACCCAGATGCAGGAAGGGTTGTTGGGCAACATGCCGGTGGCACAGGTTGCAGAAAAGCTGCGCCACATTCCGGATACAGCTTTGTGAAGCATAAAAGGTGCTTTCTTCTACAATCCCCATGGCAGCCTTAACACTGGGATATTGCCCTTCCCCCATAGATTCAAACAGGATATTTTTCTCTAGGACAGCCCACCTTTTGTATAATAGCCCCCTCCTCTCTCTCCTCTGTGTCTTTTTTTCCTGTCTCCGTTAGAGAAGGACAGAGTAGCCTGTTTTATTTTATTTGAATCAGGGTTACCTTGATCAGCATGGAGCTGAATGCTGTTGCTCCCCGGGGAGAAGAAGATGCTAAGGACAGTGACAAACTAAAGCAGCCCATACACGCTGCTCTGTGGGCGTGCTGTACTAGCACGGATCACATTGCATTGCATGTGCATCCGTTGTGCATGCAATGCAATGTGATGAAACATATGTGCAAGCACATACTTTTTGTACTTAGGTTTCATCAAATTGCATCGCATTGCATGCACAACGGATGCACATGCAATGCAATGCAATGTGATCCGTGCTAGTACAGCACGGAAAGCACGCCCTCATAGCAGCGTGTATGGGCTGCTTAACCCTATGCATAGATTCCTGCATATGGTGTATGGAGATGCACGATAATTGCTGATTATGGACTCACACATGACGGCAACTGGAAGAGAATGCAGACGTTGATTGGTGGTGACCGGATCAGAGAGCAGGCAGACCGGGATGGAAGCCGCGTCTGTACGCTCTGGAGCACAGGCAGAAGGGGCGGAAGTTCGCGATGCGCGTCGCTTCCACACAGAAATGCCGGAGGTGTGTCTAGCAAATGTTTCCCGCGGAAACAAGGGGAAGCAATTTTTGTTCCGCTCGGCCATCCTGAAGGGAAAGGCTGGAAAGGAAAGGGTTATGGCGCCCTATTTAAAAACGCCAGGCGGAGAGACAGAGTTTATGCAGTCAGTGGTGTTGGAGCTGTATTGCTGGATAGCTGAAAGCCATTATGGATGCGCCTTCTCCCCACAAGCCGGTTGATGCCCCAGTGAGGTAAGCCCTTTGGTTTTTGGGCATTAGTTGTTTTATTTATAAGAGACTTAGTATAGTTTGTTTCTTAGAGTGTGCCTGCTGCTGATACTGTGCATAAGAAGAGGACAGCTAAAAAGAAATTCATAGAGGTTATCTGCATGTCTTGTGATAAACCATTTACGTCAGCTCAGAAAAAATCACTGTGATGGATGTGAAGCTGGGTAGAAGAAATTGGATAAGAAGGCAGAGCAGTCTGAGATTCTTAAAGATCTAATGAGCTGGATGAAGCAATCCTTTGTGATGAGTTTTGAGTTTTTACAGTCGCAGACTCCTAAAAGAACCAGAACCCAGGCAGAATTTAGTAATGAGGGGGGCTCATCTGAGGAAATAGAGTGTCTGGAGAAGGACTCCATGGATGAGTCAGGTGAAGTGGAAGTTGTAAGAACCTTTAACCTGGATTTAGTGGAAGGGATGCTGAAAAACATCTAGAAGGCCATGAACTATAAAGAGGAAGCAGGAACTTCAGAAGTAAAGGATCCCTTATTTGAAGACAGAGCAAAAAAGGGACAAACCTTTCCAGTCCACAAGATGGTGAGGGAAATGATTTCGAAAGAGTGGACAAGTGTAGATTAGAAACTGACACTAGGTAACCGTGTCGAGAAGATGTACCCATACAAGGACGATGAGTTATTGGGCTGGTGTTCTATGCCGAAGGTAGACGCTGCTGTTGCAGAACTTACTTCAAGATCTACTATCCCAGTTGAAGATGCAACAGCCTTCAACGATTCAATGGATAGGAAGATAGAAAATGCATTGCGCAAGGTCCACTCAGCTTCTGCTGGTTCGCTCAAATCCACGGTGGCAGTAGCATCGGTCTCGAGAGCCTTGAGATTGTGGGCTTCTAATCTTCATACGGATATAGGTGACATAATTTCAAAGCAATACTTGTTGAAAATTCTTGAGATTATGCAAAAGTCGGTGGACTATTTGTGTGAGGCTTCCTTAGACTCTGTATCTTTCGCAGCAAAGGTATGGCTGCTGGTGTAACGGCGAGAAGAGCGCAGATGCGAATTCCAAGAATAAGCTTGTGACATTACCATTTGAAGGAAAAAAATGTTGGGGTTCTAAGTTGGACGGGTGGGAAATCTATTCGCCTACCGCAAGATAGAATAAATAGTTTCCCTTACCCAAGTTCGAATAAACAGTCGTACAAGGAGGCCAAAACCTACAGACCGTGTAGGCCATACAATAGAAGAGGTTCCAACACTTCACGACAATCCTTTCGCCAGTCCTTTCGTGGGCGATTCCAGACTGATAAAGGAGGAAGATTATGACTAGAGACAGGATTATATGCAACATAAAAAGCTTGAAATATGCATGCAAATATGCATTAAAAGTTAAAATATGCTACATTAAATAATAAAAAAGTAATTTTTTACTTATTTATTTAAAAATCAGCATACAATTAGTTGCAAATAAACCTCAAAAATAAGCCCACCGCATCTACAGATGTCCAGTGCTTTAAACAGGACTTTTTTTTTTTCTTGGCTGCTACAGCAGACTGCAGCATCCAAAGCTGCTCTTGCATCAACTACACGGACCCTCGTCTCCAGCGCCGATGTCAGCATAGCGTGTGAGGGCGGCGCAGTGGAAGGCTTCCTCCCTGCGCTGCATACTCACTGTGACACAGCATTTCCTCTGCGCCGCGTGATATCACAACCCTTCCGCCCACCTGCTCTGCTGCAGAAGTCTGTCTTTTGGTGTAAAGTCACAGGCCAAGGGCGTGCAAAGGTTCAGGAGCTTCATAATGGCATCCGCCTGACTCACTTTGATCAACATGGATTGGCAGCCTAGAGCAGTGTCAGACACATCGTACATCCAAGGTTCCCCCAGCCTGCACACTCTACCACTACCTGGCCAGCAGCATCAGGGCAAAGCAGTGCTGTGGCTCGTGGGTGGGAATAGGGCGGGGTCTAAAATATGCACCATTACTAGATTTTAGGTAAAATATGCAATAACCAGTGAGAATGGGCAAAATATACAAATGCATATAATCCTGTCTCTAAATATGACTATCGCAATTTGTAAGAGAATGGAGGACCACGATAAGACAAGTGGGTGTTGAACATAATTCAGGAAGGTTATCACCTAGAGTTTGCAGAATTCCCAACTCACAACAGGTTCATGAAATCCAGGGTACCAGAAGATAGGGAAAGAAAAGTGGCACTCTGTGCGAAAATACAGCAATTGATAGAATTGAAGGCGATAGAAATGGTACCGGAAGGTCAACACCGAGAAGGATTCTATTCAAACCACTTCTTGGTGGAAAAAGCCAGTGGAGGGTTCAGGACCAGCCTAGATTTGAGATAACTGAATTACTTCATAAAAGCGATAAAATTTCGAATGGAGTGTCTAACTTCCATAATATCAGGGATAAAAAGAGACGAGTATTTGGCCTCAGTAGATCTGAGGGACGCATACTACCACATTGCCATATGTGTGAAACACAGAAAGTTCCTGAGATTCTATGTGGCAGGTCAGCACTTTCAGTTCACATGACTACCGTTTGGACTGAAGACCTCTCCAAGGGTATTCATGAAGGTGTTGATCACGTTAATGGTGGAGTTAAGAAAGAAGAAAATAGAAAATATTCTTCAATTTTATACACAGATGAATAAACAATTAAAAGTGGTCACATTCACTTTATTTATTTATTTTTTAAAAAGAAAGAAGAAAGTCCAGATATGGCCATATTTAGACGATTTACTGATTGCTGGGGACTGGAGTGTAGCTCTGACACTAAAAACATTACAAAGACACGGATAGATCATAAACGACGAGAAAAGCCAATTATGTCCAACCAAGAAGGACCAATTCCTGGGGGTCAGAGTAGACACAAGGGAATATTCAGTGGCCTTGTCATTAGAAAGGTGTCTGAAGATAAAGAAGTTGATGGAGTGGGTCTTACAGAGAAGAAGAATTCCATTGATAAAAGCAGTACAATTATTAGGGATGATGGTGTGCACAGTGGAACTCAAGACAACTACAGTGGTATCTGCTCCCACTGTAAAATAAAGGTTACAAAGACCAGCATTGCATAAAGTTGCCACAACCGGTAATAGATTCTCTGGAGTGGTGGACAGAAGACTTAGAGGGCAGAAACAGAAGACTTAGAGGGCAGAAGCTCAAGTTTGGCGAATCCTCACTTTCTAGTGCTAACAACGGATGCAAGTTTGTCAGAATGGGGAGCCCATCTCGGAAGTTCTTCAGTTCAGGGGACATGGTCTCGGGAAGAATTAAGAAACTCTTCAAATGCAAGAGAACTGCAGGCAGTCTGGGAGGCGATGAGTCTGCTGAAGTTAAAAATCCAAAAATCCCATCTCCGAATTATGTCCGACAACGTAACAGTGGTGTCACACAGAAATCATCAAGGGGGAACCAGAAGTCAAACGCTGATGAAATTGTCGGAAAAGATCATGGTCTGGGCAGAGTTGAATCTGTTATCAATCTCGGCTGTTTACATACCAGGCAAGAAAAACATTGTGGAAGACTTCCTGAGTCGCAAGGCGATATTACCTGGAGAGTGGGAACTGAACAAGGAAGTGTTCCAGGAGATTGTGAAGCGGTTTGGTGTGCCGGAAGTGGACCTGATGGCCACATTTACCAACAGAAATGTGAACAAATTTTGCTCAAAATTCTGGCATCCCCAGGCAGTGGCATTAGACAAGTTTGCGATCAAATGGAGATTCAACCTGGGATACGTGTCCCCCCCCCCCCCCCCCCTTCCCTTTTCCAGTAATATCCAAGGTACTGAAGAAGATGCGGGAAGACTGGGTACAAGTAGTAGTAATACTACTGCATTGGCCGAGAAGGGCCTGGTATACGAATGTGCTGAGGATGTCGATGCAGGAGCCTTGGAAACTGCCAGACAGACTGGACCTGCTGAGTCAGGGGCCCATGCTGTATCAAGATTCGTCAGCATTGTGTCTAGAGGCATGGAAATTGAGCGGCAGATATTGAAAAAGCACAATTTATCACCACAAGTTACGGAAATGATGATGGAGGCTAGGAAGAAGGTGTCTTCTGTGGCCTATTACAAAACTTGGAAAAGTTCATTAACTGGGGAGGATTTAAAGGTGACTTTACATGTATTCCCACAGCCAAGGTGCTACAGTTCCTCTTTGAAGGTTTTCAAATGGGTCTAGCCACAGCTACAATTAAGGCACAGATGTCACCTCTGAGTGTTTTATTGGATAGACCGCTAGCAGAAGACAGAATGATCAAGAGGTTTGAAAGGGCGATGAAAAGAATCAGACCGCCAATTAAGTTCATTGTAGCACCATGGGACTTGAACCTTTTGACTGTTCTAACTAAACATCCGTTTGAACCTGTGTCAGAGAGCTCGTTAAAATTCCTTACCTGGAAGGTTGTGTTTCTTGTTGCAGTAACATCAGCTAGGAGGGTGAAAGAGCTGCCAGCTCTCTGGATAGAGGAACCCTACCTAGTGATATTTCCAGATTGGGTAGTGCTACGAACACATCCAGAGTTTGTTCCTAAAGTCGTATCCACATTCCACCTGAACCAGGAGATAACGCTACCTGATTTCTGTACGAACCCACAAAATGAGGAGGAAGTATCTTGGCATACTTTAGATCTGGTCAGAGCTATATCGTTGTACCTTGAAATAACTAAACCCTTCCGATCTACAAATCATCTATTTGTGATTCCAGAAGGAATAAAGAAAGGAAAGGCATCGGTGAAACAGACAATATCTAGATGGATCAGAGAAACCATCCTGTTTGCGTACAAGAAAGTTGGCAAAGCGGCTCCTCCTATCATTCAGGCACACTCTACCCGGGCAGTATCCACTTCCTGGGTGAATAAGGCGAAGGTGTCAGTGTCAGAGATCTACAGGGCGGCTACATGGTCGTCGATTCATACGTTTGCTAACCATTATGCACTTAATGTGTCTACTGCCCACTTTGGGAAGCATGTGCTACAAGAGGCTCTTTCTGGCTGATTAGAGTCTATACAAATAAATAATTTCATGCAGTATTTAGCCCTCCCGTGTGTTTTGTTTACTTGGGTATGTCCCAGTGTTAAGGCTGCCATGGGGATCGTAGAAGAAAGAGGCGAATTATACTTACCGATAATTCCTTTTTCTTCCTAGAGATACCATGGCAGCCATTTGTTTTCCCTCCCTGTGTATTATGTTGTGTTGTGTTTTTCTTCAGGACCATTATTACGGAGACATTAAAAGACACAGAGGAGAGAGAGGAGGGGGCTATTATACAAAAGGTGGGCGGTCCTAGAGAAAAATATCCTGTCTGAATCTATGGGGGAAGGGGAATATCCCAGTGTTAAGGCTGCCATGGGATCTCTAGGAAGAAAATGGAATTATCGGTAAGTATAATTCGCCTCTTTGTGAAGCATAAAAGGAGTTAGGCGCTATAAATGTGCGTAATTCAGCCATGGTGGTGTCAGCATACAGAGCTCTGTGGTGGCATCAGTGGGTCACAGATGCAGACAACAAGCGCAGTGTGGAGAGTCTTCCATTTACGGGGGAGAGACTGTTTTGGAGCGAGTTAGACTAGTTGATTTCAAAGGCTACAGCTGGAAAATCTAAGTTTCTCCCAGCAGCATCCACACAGGTTCAACGTCCCTTTTTAGGGCCTAGCCAATAGTCTTTCAGGCCGCCAGGTTTTGCCCTAAGGTAAGAGGTAGATCAAATGCTAACAGAGGCACACGAGTCAAGTTCAGAAAGGACACTGCCTCTGCCCCTCATGACCGCAGCTCCAGCACAGCTGCACCAAAACATTCTGCATGACCGCTTTCACCCACCACGACATATGCTTGCAGTGGGAGCGCGGCTGTCGCACTTCAGCCATGTGTTTGATGCCTCCAGCCTAGATTCCTGGTTCACTGATCTTATTTCACACGGTTATATGGAGGAGGGGGAGTTCCTAGCATCCCTGGACGTGAAGGATGCCTACCTTCACATTCCAGTGTGGGCCCCACACCAGGTGTATCTCAGGTTTGCCCTAAAAGACGAGCATTTCCAGTTCCAGGCCTTCCCCTTGGCTTGTCCACCACTCCGCATTTTCACAAGACATGGCGGAAATGATAATCATACTCAGGACTCAAGGGATCAACATTATCCCGTACCTGGATGACCTGCTGATAAAGGCATGGTCAGAGTAAAGCTTCCTTAGTGCAATCGATACCACCATGCTGGTGCTCTCAGACTACGGCTGGATTTAGAATCTGCAGAAGTGCTCACTGGTGCCGACCTGATTTGTCCAGTTCTTGGGGATGATTCTGGATATGGTGGAACAGAAGGTGTTCTTCCCAGAGGACAAAGTGATAGCACTTCAACTGCTAGTGATGGCTGTTCTTACACCAATCCCAGTATCAGTCCATCAGTGCATCCGTTTGCTGGGCAAGATGCTTTCTTTTGAGGCAATCCAATTTGGGAGATTTCACTCCAGGGTGTTCCAGTTGGACCTGCTGAGCAAGTGGTCAGATTTGCACCTCCAAATGCACAAGTGTCACAGGCCAAGCTGTCTCTACAGTGGTGGCTGCAGTCTCAAAACCTGGTGGCGGGTAGGAGATTTGGGTTCTGGGACTGAATTCTCCTTACAACGGACGCCAGCCTTCTGTGAAAGCTTGTGGTGAAGCGGGACATAATGTGCTTTAATTACATTCTTAATTGTGGGTATAATATGAAATCCCAAATTTTTAAGACAAACTTGCCAGGAATACTAAAATTTAGTTCGTAGAGATTGAAGGAGGTCAGGGTGGAAGTTAACAAGGAGTGTTTCAGTTTTATAATAAGTGAGGGAGAGCAAATCCTCAATTATCCATGTCCATAACAGAGCCGTATAGTGAGGTATACAGGTGAGTGCCAGTGGCAGATCAATATAGGTAGATGTGACCGGAAGCCTGTCCTCACTGGCTACATTCTTTGGGATCACTGACCGGGTTCTGATTTTATGGGACCTGGCCAATAGGGGATTCCCTCTTACCACCTGTAACTGCCGGTACTTGTGTATTATCACAGCGATCTGCTACGCTACGCTGACAATGTAGCCTAAGGTACGTTGTCAGCGGAGCTGGCGCCATGATGATACAGTTGTTCATCGTGTGTTTGTTGTGCTTTATACTTAGAAAAAGACTTGTCCTTAATGTGTAGGTGCACCAAGAGAGAAATATAAAATATAACCTTTATTTCACTTTTATTAAAAGGCTGCGAAAATATTAAAACGAAAACACATGGTCATACAGTGGAATTCTCACAATATTAAAACAAGGGTGGCAGGCAGATGGTGCACTAGTAATCATATAAACAAGTGTCTCTTGTTGATAGTGTGTAACAGTGTCATGCAGTATTGGTACTGTAGAGATAATTCACTCTTACAATGTACTGGTCCTTTGACCTTGCTCCTGTAATGCTCTGTGTGCCCCACTAGTGGTATCTGAGCTCACTATATAGAACCTGCATGCACGATCTGATCAGATTCACAAGCAACTGATGTTAAGTATTGCCTCAATGAGATGTATGTTTGAACATAATGTTAGTTGCATGCTGTGTAGGGTGTCCCGTAGCACATGTGCCTTAGGGAAACATACCCCTGTCAGTGACTCCTGTGGCTCTATATGCACGAGTATCAAGCATATCGCCACTTGGGCACTGACACTCGCAGTAGGAGGTGCAGCAGGTTAGTGAAATCTCAGCCCTTATAAGGGCTTTAGGGACGCCACGCTACCAGACACAGAATCAAAAATACATAGTATGAAAAATAACAAAGCGCATCAAACTGCCCGCGCACCGCTAGCCGGCACGCGCTTCACAGTTTCAGCTTCTTCAGGGCCAACCCGACCCCTGCCCGGGTTTAAATACCAGTAATCCAGTATAATTGTCCAATCACGCTACGCGTAATGCCGCGCCTTCGGACGGTGTCAGGTAAGGTCCTGCTGTGCATATTCAGGTGAAAAAGTCGTTGCGCTGTCGGGGTATGCGTCAAATGACGCGTCTCCCTGTTGTCTGCTCAGGATTCTTTCTCTATACTCGTTCAGCATCTCAGTCATGTCAGTATCCCAGGTAACCTAATCTGGACTGACGCTTCCATTTGTGAAGTGAATAGAGAAGGTAAAAACACAAGGCGCATAAATATGTTGCAGTTGTGATTTATGGCATCTTACAGAGACATTGCTGAATGAGATCCCTTATATTAATTAACCCGGATTTGTTTTTTTCATATAAAAAAATTACATTGTTGCCAGTGTGTCTCATTCACATATAATGATTGTGTAGTAATATGATTAACTTGATGATATCCTGCTGTCTGTCTAAGTATGTGTGCATCGGATTGAAAAGAATACCCAAAGTTTGGGCATTAATATATGGGTCGATGATGATGAAATGTGTATTACTTGTTTGCACATAAGTGAATAAAGAAACTATGTTTAATTGTGTGATGTTTTACTCATTGTACAGTAGTGTTAGACCACTCCGTGTATAGGGGTAGTGGCAACAATGTCACCAATCAGGAAGGTTAGAAAAAATATAAAATGTGACTGCTCTCTCATGTTAAATAATAGAGAGGAGTGTGTGAAAGATCCTTATACAAAGATCGTTTTGTGAATGACTGACCAAATGTAGTGATCAAAATGATTTAGTGAATCTAGATAATAAATAAAACATGTTAATGGAAAGGTATAAGTTTAGTGCCTGGACTCTGTATCAATCCGTGATGAAGAATAAGATAATAAATTGGATGATAAAAAACTATACACACTGTGCGATCGTGAAAATAGAAGTGAAAAAAAAAATGGGTGGATTGGATCGTGTCCAAGTGAGGGGCCGATTTAGTGTTAATATACTTTCAAATAGGTGTTATACTTCTTTAATATGTGAGTATATGTGCGTAATTTCAAGTTGTTATTCAGGAACTATTTTGTCTGCAACAAAAACTTCTACCTCCAGGTACGGGGGACTGCAATGGGGAGCCCTTGTGCCCCCATGTATGCAATCCTGTACCTAGGGTGGTGGGAGTGTGAAGTAATTTTTAAAGAAAAGAATGAGAAGTACACAGATCACATCTTACTCTGGCTTCGGTACATAGACGATCTTTTGATCATTTGGGTAAGAGAGCAAAATCTGTTAATGGAACTGATGGGGGTCCTGAATAACAACAACTTGAACTTACGCCTCACATATGAAATGAGCCAGAGAGAGGTCAAATATCTGGATCTTCATATATCTATTGAGAGCGATGGATCTGTCTCCACCGACCTTTTTCCGTAAGCAAACAGCGACCAACTCGCTACTACTTAGTGACAGTTCACACTACCTGCCTTTGATCAAAGGCCTACCCAAAGGTGAATTTTTGAGGACAAAACAATATTGTTTCAGCAATACCACCTGCAAGAGGAGGGCGAGAACTCAGTGATCGTCTGGAGGACAGAGGTTATAGCAAACAACATATCAGGAAAGCCTACAATGACACTCAGACCTATGAAGAAGAACAACTATTGGTCCCTGCTGTTAGAAAACACATTGACACAGAGGATGACACGGTGCGCTTCATTGGCACCTTCTGTCAGGAGTGGCAAAAAATACAGGGCATCCTCAACAAACACATGGACATACTCAGAACTGATCACGATCTATCTAACATCCTGAATGATCGGATTCAAATGAGCTGGCGAAGGAGCAGGAATCTCCGTGATTTTCTCGTACACAGCCATTTGGAGAAGATCAGGAAACCTCTACAGAGAAAGTTGGGATCATACAAATGCCGCTCATGCAAGGCATGTACGATCATGACACAGAAGCAAGAATACACAGACAAGTTTGGCCATGTCAGGAAAATTCAAGAATACATCAATTGTGACACAGTAGGAGTTGTGTATAATCTCGAATGCCCCTGTAAGAAAACCTATAAAGGGAAAACCAAGAGGCCCCTGAACTACTGGAACACCTGTCGAGCATCAGAAATGCGGACAGAGATGAGAAAGCAATGAAAATTCTCTCCCCGGTAGCCTGTCATTTTCACAAGCACCGCCAAAGTAAATCTAATGGCCTGATGGCATAAGGAAAGGGTAGTTGTGGAATTGGGGGGTTCGTTGCACAAGATAGGGAGACTCAATTGTTTAATCTGGATGGCCCCCTGTCATGTGATTAATGAGACATATCCGTAGATCACAGGGGTGTGCTACCACAGACAAAGATAGGTTGTCCATTTAAATATTGGGGAGGGGAAAGGTTTGTCTTTAGTGGTGAACCAATTGGCAAGAAAGAGATCATAAAATATAACTTTTATTATTTAAGTTTAAAAAAGGACTCCGAAATATGACAAACAACATAAAACATCAAACAAGTGAGTACAGTGCATTAAAAGATGCACGTGCGGAGTCTTAGATCCACTGTCACAGTACTAGTATGTGCCTATGGCGATGTATGGGGGACACTTTAAAATATTCCTTGTTCAATTTTAATGAAAGTGTCACCAACTAGTTTCTGAGGTCTGTGTGTTAATTGGACTAATTGCTGCTAGGTACTTATTGTTTTAAGATAACACTAGTAGTCTGTTGTTGATATGAATGTGTCTGTGGTATTACCAAAGCGGTTCATTCAAACAGCGGATCACACTAATCTTTGCGATACTACGTAATGTGGGTTATTACAGTTCCTTACGGTGCAGCGGCACCAATGAGTATACTGATATTAAACCCATACATAAATTAAAGAGATATTGCTGTAGGCAAACAGGCATGAGTATTAATATATGACTGAGAAACTATTCACCCGACAATAACAAGTTGATAATATTGAATATTGCTTGGCCGGCGTACGCTTCGCAGATCTTCCTCGGGGCAACCAGTACTGTTGCCCTGGGCAGGTTTAAGTGGCTTAGGCATTTTTGAATCCACCAATGGGAGGCTACCTAATTTAATTAGTACCTCCCCTATCATATTCATTGACGGGGATATGTCTTTTTTGCATACTATGTTGCGTGAATGTCGCTAGTCATATTAAAGTAGTATTCGGTATGTTGTACTATGTCCACTGTTATATTGGACGTTTTGATCCATAGGTGCTTAGTATTCAATCATATTCGTGTTTGACCTGCCGATAAATTGGAGCAATCTCAAAATTCTTGACCAATATGGTGAAATATATTAATTCTGACATTAAGGGGGCATGATTATTGTTTTTGTTGATACTGGGAATAATCAACTTCAGTCTCCGATTATTTAAAGTCACATAGTCAGCTTATGTTAGCGGAGTTGCATTATCAATCCTTTATCGGTAAATACTTGGATCTTGTGAGCAGGGATCTGGACACATTAGAAATAAATAAATCTCTCCATTTCCAGGACAACCTAACAAAGGAGGAAAGGCAGGCTTTGAATGAAATAAAAAAATGGGACGACACCATCATTAAACCCTCCGACAAGGGGGGGAACATTGTTTTATGGGGACGAGACAAATACATCTGAGTTAGAATGTCAGCTATAAGAAATTTAACGTTTAATCCACTCGATAACTACTTAGAGATTTATAGGAGAATGGTGAAAAACGCCCAAGAAGAGAGTATCATCACAAAATCAGTTAGATTTCCTACAAGTAGAGCACCCAAGGGTGGCGACACTATACCTCCTACTCAAGGTACACAAAGACGAAACAAACCCACCCGGGAGACCAATAGTCTCGGGGGTAGGGGTCTCACAGAAGGTGCGAGCAAATTTGTGGACCACTGGCTGCGGAAATATGTATACACATTACCATCGTATACCCGGGACACAATGGATGTCCCAAACAGAATCCAGGACATCATCCCGAGTGACAATTGGTAGCTTGCCACATGCGATGTGGAGAGTTTTTATATACCAGCATCATCCACAAGTATGGCATTAATGCCACTAGGTATTTTTTAAGCATGGAGCGTGAGGACCCCTTCAATGACTTCCTGATACAACTTCTCCAATTTGTACTGACTAAGAACTTCTTTACATGTAATGACAAGTTCTACCTCCAGATACAGGGGACAGCTATGGGCAGTGTCTGTGCCCCAACCTGTACCTGGGGTGGTGGGAACGGGAGATAGTCTTCACTGATCACCATAAGATCTATACCAATCATGTCCTCTTGTGGTTGAGGTGAATATAGATGACCTGTTCATCATATGGGAAGGTGACAGGTCACTATTCATTGAATTTATCAACAGACTCAACCACAACCAACTGAACCTCCGGCTTACATTTGATATAAGCCAAGAAACAGCCACCTTTCTCGACCTGAAGCTGACAAAGGAGATAGATGGTCATATTTCATCAGACCTTTATCGCAAAAAGACAGCAACCAACTCTATACTACACCATGACAGCTTCCATTTTCCCCCAGTCCTTAAGGGTCTCCCAAAGGGAGAATTCCTTAGGACTAAGAGGAATTGCTTTAAAAGAGAAACATATGAGAAAAGAGCAGAAGAAGTGGGACATCGACTGGTGCAAAGAGGTTATAGTAAAAGGGCAATAAAAAGAGCAACAAAAGAAGTAGAGAAACTAGACAGAGACCAACTTCTAACCCAAAAAACAAAGATCTCCAACAGAGTGATGGTAAAGTACGCTTCATAGGCACCTTTTGCCGGGAATGGAGGACAATTCAGGATATTCTCAATAAGCATATCAATGTTTTGAGAACAGACAGACACCTGGATAAGATCATAGGTGATAAAGTCCAAATAAGCTGGAGACGGAGTAACAATTTACAGGACACGTTGGTTCACAGCCACTTAACAAAACCACAGCCCAACACGAGACATAACCAAAAAATGGGCTCGTACAGATGTGGTAGCTGTAAAGCATGCCCATATATGACAAACACCACAGACTTTGTAGACCAATTTGACAAAAAATGGGCTATCAGAAATTACATCACCTGTACCACAACTGGAGTGGTGTATAATTTGAAATGCCCATGCAAACGAACGTACATAGGGAAAACCATCAGGCCTCTCAAACAGACTGTTGGAACACATTAAGAATGCCAGCAGGGACAAGCAAAATATGAAAACCTTAACACTGGCGGCAAAGCATTTCCTTAGGCATCACCAGGGCAATCCCAAGGGATTACAAGCCTTTGGTATGGTCCGGGTAGAAAAGGGCATCAGGAGAGGCAACATGGACAAAGAACTCCTACAGCAGGAGACCAAATTAATCTTCTTAATGAACACCATGCTATGCAGCCTTCCTGTGAATATTCTAGCATAATATCCCAACAATACCACCTCAGAATACTCTGATCAATACCATTCCTCTAACTGTCTATGCAAGGCCACATTATACCTGACCGATAAATAAGCATAACAAATCTGTCATACCAACCAATTACCAATACCCAATTAAAAACCTTTCCTCCCTGGGTATATTGCACACAGAATAAACACTTCATTTTGCCACCCACTTCAGTAACAGGTAGTTGCCAAATTAATTGGCATATCAGATATGGAATACTCTTGAATACCAACAAAGTAACACAACACCATCATAAAAAAGGGACAAATGGTGTACCTTTTAATAAAGACAGCAGAACACCCACGTGATGTAGCACTGATACTGCACGAATGAATTGGTGAATTCTCACACAAGTTTTTTTTTAACCACCCTCTTTTTTTCCTTTGATTGCAATTCGCTATCACTTGCATGCTTTTTTCATCAATCACTGAAGTACATGTCACCCACAAAATATATTCACCTTTATAGCAACTCACTGAATGCCACTGTCTGCATCTGGCAATAGGAATGACAGGTAATCCACCGACACTTTACATGACAGCATTGACTCATCAATGCTCACATATTCCCAATCACACATTGCTAGCCGCGTCACTGAGCACTAACGGATAATCCCCACATATCCTTGACTATCTTTATATCACCGATCGCCTCACTTACCACTCCTAGACAACAATGTCCAGTACAATGGTGGACATAATGGGGGAAATTTACTAAAGGAAATGTGTAAAAAATTGGTGTAAAAATAGGTGTATTTGTATCCAGAAATACACTTATTTTTGACATTTACTATCCCGAAAATACGGCAATTCGTATTGATAGCACATCTATACGAATTGCCGTATTTTCCGGATAGTAAATGTCAAAAATAAGTGTATTTCTGGATAAAAATACACCTATTTTTTACACATTTCCATTAGTAAATTTCCCCCAATATGGCGAGAACCCTTAAGTGCAACCACAAAGTGTCTCCACAAAAGCACAGAATACCATGCACTATGATATATACTGCTTTACCGATAAAGGATTGATAATGCAACTCCGCTAACATAAGATGACTATGTGACTTTAAATAATCGGAGACTGAAGTTGATTATACCCAGTATCAACACAAACCATAATCATGCTCCCCAATGTCAGAATTAATATTTCACCATATTGGTCAAGAATTTTGAGATTGCTCTAATTTATCGGCAGGTCAAATACTAATATGATTGAATACTAAGCACCTATGGATCAAAACGTCCAATATAACAGTGGACATAGTACCACAATAACTCTCACTTGTAAGTAGACTGTGTCCATCTAGGAGTACACTAATGCAAATACACACAGGATACATACCATTTTGCTATCAGAGGTTGCTGGGCGCAACTTCATTAAGAGTAGCTGACTAGATGAATCTAATAGTCAGAGATCTCAATCAGTTATAGTCAGCATTAATATAAATAACAAACATGCCTCTCTACTTTCAGAATCAATATTTCACCAGATGGATTGATAACTTTGATATATATGATCTAAAGTACCAGATGGTGAAACCAACAGGATTCTGACATTCATGCCATATATGATTGGACGGCCAGGATCAATGGTTAAAACCCCATTAATTCATTACATCCACAATTTAGGATTAATGGTAACATAATTGATGCTGAACATACCGAATACTACTTTAATATGACTAGCGACATTCACGCAACATAGTATGTAAAATAGACATATCCCCGTCAATGAATATGATAGGGGAGGTACTAATTAAATTAGGTAGCCTCCCATTGGTGAATTCAAAAATGCCTAAGCCACTTAAACCTGCCCAGGGCAACAGTACTGGTTGCCCTGAGCAAGATCTGTGAAGCGTACGCTGGCCAACCAAGCTGTGCGGACGTCTTCACATCACTGTCTAATACTTCTGTCTGTGTATATCAGTCCTTATCAGGTAGTATAAGTATTTGTGTAATTACTAAAACGCTGCCTTCACCCGACTGATAGCCGGCATCTAGCGTGCCAACTAGCACACGCTAGGCTGCCTCGCGGCTGACACTCTCCTGATAGGAGAGACGCAGCTGACGGCAGCTACTTGCCTAGAGCTAATAATAATAACGGTGACCTCAACCGCAGTATATGTATATCACTCAGTCATATATTAATACTCATGCCTGTTTGCCTACAGCCATATCCCTTTAATTTATGTATGGGTTTTAATATCAGTATGCTCATTGGTGCCGCTGCACCGTAAGGAACTGTAATAATCCACATTACGTAATATCGCAAAGATTAGTGTGATATGCTGTTTGAATGAACCGCTTTGGTAATACCACAGACACATTCATATCAACAGCAGACTACTAGTGTTATCTTAAAACAATAAGTACCTAGCAGCAATTAGTCCAATTAACACACATACCTCAGAAACTAGTTGGTGACACTTCATTAAAAATTAAATAATTGAACAAGGAAGATTTTAAAGTGTCCCCCATACATCACCATAGGCACATACTAGTACTGTGACAGTGGATCTAAGACTCCGCACGTGCATCTTTTAATGCGCTGTACTCGTTTGATGTTTTATGTATCATATTTTGCAGTCCTTTTTCAACTTAAATAATAAAAGGTATATTTTATGATCTTTCTTGCCAATTGGTGCACCACTAAAGACAAACCTTTCCCCTCCCCAATATTTAAACGGCATAAGGAAAGGGGACATGGATATGGAATTCCTCAGACAAGAGACCAGATTAATTTTCCTGATGGACACTATGGGGGAAATTTACTTAAGAAAATTTGTAAAAAATAGGTGTATTTGTATCCAGAAATACACTTATTTTTGACATTTACAATCCCGAAAATACCGTTATTCGTATTGATAGCACATCAATACGAATACGAATTGCCGTATTTTCGGGATAGTAAATGTCAAAAAATAAGTGTATTTCTGGATACAAATACACCTATTTTTTTTTTTACAAATTTCCTTTAGTAAATTTCCCCCTATGAGTGAGATTTAATAGGATGAGAGATTCAGAAAGTGAGAGATTTGGTGAGAAATCTCCAGTTTTTTTAAAGTGGCAATCATTTGCACTTCAAAATCAAACTGGTTTTGCAGTGCAAATGATTGCCGCTTTAAAAAACCTGTAGATTTCTCACCAAATCTCTCACTTTCTGAATCTCTCACCCTATGTCTCCAAAGGGTCTCAATGAGAACAGCTATTCAGCATTCCTCGAACTCCCTACTAAACACTCCCATTACCTGTTTTGAATGCCCAGTTACCTATAATGCGGATATGAATGACTCTGAGACAATCAAGACAGGTGTGCACAGTTTGTAACAACATACTTGACAAACGTGGTCTTTTTAAGAGGTTAGACACCTCAACTATTGGACTATTTCACCTATTCTCCGCAGTGACAAGCATGATCTCACATATACATGCTCAATCTATTTCAAGACGGGATTGGGTGTTTTTAAAAGTCTGAACCTGTACGATCATTCACTGCAACATACTCTCATATGTAAATGAAATTTAATTTGGGCATAGGGGCATATTCAGAATAGATGATGCTATTCCCCATCTGTCTCCCCAACAACATAGGATATGTGGGACAGTGACCCATACTGTGTGTCTCCATATATGAAAAACTATATTCTTTATTATAGACATTATGGCTATTAGATAACCACTACATGAGAATAAATGCTCATTAATAACAGCATAACCATCATATGAAAAATTATCCCGATACAGAGCTATGCCCAACAAATGTTTCCTGCTACCTTTTCCCTGCAGCTGCCAGGTTGGTGGCTGCCTGGGAGGCATTTTTGGCCCAAATATCGACATTCTATTTGGACACCGAAAAGCTGCACTGCGTACCCTCGCCTGGCTCGCTGTGCTTGAAATGCAAAAACCCATGTTGACCTAGTCCTAATGTACACTTTTTAACCCTATCAATCTTTTCATGTGTCCACCTAAGGCCAGTTGACCTTCTCTGTCGACCTTAACCCCTTCACGACATTTGACGTATATATACGTCATGGCCGGGAAGTACTTCCCGACCGTTGACGTATATATACGTCATGGCTTAAAACTGTCACTGCGTCTAGAGACGCAGTGACAGAGGGACGATGTCTGCTGTCCCTGACAGCAGACATGTCCGTGCATGCCCATGCATCGCCGCCCCCCCGTCGGCGATCGCTGTGATTGGCTGTTCATTGTGAACAGCCATTCACAGCGTTTTCTGTGTCACCGGCGAATAACGTTCGTCGGTGACACGGGATCGGAGGTGATTGGTGCTGTAAAGTACAGCACCAATCACCGCGGGGTGTAAGGGTGACACTGGTGTCACCCCACCTCACCCCTCCCGCCCCCAAAGGCCGTGATTGGTTCGTCGGACCGACGGACCAATCACAGCCATGGAGGGGGGTTTAAACTAACGGTGACTGCACTGCAGACGCCATTCCGGTCTGGAATAGCGTGCAGTGCGGTCACCGTGCCCAGCTGCCGCCTATACTGACCAGAACCCATCCAAAATACTTACCTGATCATTGATATTGCTTATGCTTGTGACATCTTGTGACATCCTGTGACATCTTGTGACATCCTGTGACATCTTGTGCTGCTGCGATTTATTAGATAGAGAGAGAGTTAGAGAGAGAGAGATAGAGAGAGATAGAGAGGCCTAGTGCTATATTTTGTGCTGCTGCAGTGTGATAGAGCTATAGATAGAGAGATAGAGAGAGATAGAGAGAGATAGAGAGAGAGAGAGATAGTGACAGATTGTGCTATATATTTTTTATATAACTGACTGCTGCCCCCCCTTTTGTGCTGATCAGTATAAATTAACTGATCAGCAACTTTTTGGGGGCGCAGGTTTTTTTTTATATATAGATATACCTGTCAGTGCTGCTGCTGCAGTGTCATAGAGTGATAGATAGTGAGAGATAGAGAGAGATAGTGACAGAGAGTGATAGAGAGTGCTAAATTTTGTGTCTGCTGCCCCCGCCTTTTGTGCTGATCACTATATCTGAGGTGATCAGCAACTTTTTGGGGGTACAGAGGTTTTTTTTTTTTATATATACCTGTCAGTACCACCAAAGGTTGTGCACCTGCTGCCCCTCACTGGTAATCAGTGTCGCATCACTGATAACCTTTTTTATTTTTTGTGAGTGCTGTGGGGTCTTTTTTACATTTTTTTTTTTACACACACTGTGATTTTGTGTGTGTCCTGTGGCCACTGTGCGCTGATCAGTGACGTACATCACTGATCAGCTTTTTCGGCACAGGGTTGATCTATTTTTTTTTTTTTTTGGATCAAATTCCTGTTGCCTTTGAGCGCTGTTCAGTGACGGACGTTACTGACCAACATCTGTGCCCCTTCCATTTTTTTTTTTTTTTTGAACCCTTCAATTTTTTTTTTTTTTGTATTATTTTTTTTTCTGCACTACATACATACACACTACACACTACATACCCCCCGGGTTGAAATAAAGTTTGTACCCCCCCCTACACTATACACGTATTGAAACATTTCACTACCAGTAACACAAAAATATAAATGGCATCCCAAATGTCATCCCAAATGTCGTCCCAGTCATCCAGGAGAATGTATTCGGTGGAGGAGGCATATGCCATGCTTGCCTCTGACTCTGACACAGCCAGTGAGGCAAGCAGGGAATTTGAAGGATTTGTCTTAAGCTCCTCTTCCTCCTCTGATGATGAGGGACCCCCTCAAAGACGCCCCCGTAGAGCAGCTGAGACCCCCCCCCAATAATTGATCTCGTATGGACCCCACCACCAGACAATTTTGAGCCCCAGGTTCCTGAGTTTTTGGCCATCCCAGGAATCCAATTTGATTCAACAGGTCTCAGAGAAATTGACTTTTTCAAATTATTTTTCTCTGATGATTTTATAAATTTAATGGTGGACCAAACTAATTTATATGCCCAGCAGTTTATTGCTCAAAACCCCACGTCATCATTTGCTAGGTGGACCCCTGTAGATGCAGTAGAGATGATGACGTTTTGGGGTCTGGTGTTACATATGGGCATAGTAAAAAAGCCACAAATTAGGCAATATTGGAGTACAGATGTTCTGTACAGCACCCCATTTCACCGTATGGCCATGCCCCGGGCTCGTTTTGAGGCAATCCATAAATTTATACATTACACCGATAATGCACAGTGCCCACCCAGAGATGATCCCACCTTTGACAGGCTATTCAAAGTCAGGCCGGTCATTGATCATTTCAGTGCCAAATTTGCAGAGCTATACATCCCTGATAAATGTATTAGTATCGACGAGTCCCTTATACATTTTAAAGGAAGGGTTAAATTCCGCCAGTACCTTCCCAGTAAGAGGGCAAGGTATGGCATAAAAATGTATAAGCTGTGTGAAAGCACCACAGGGTACACCCACAAGTTTAGGGTATATGAAGGGAAGGATTCAAGAATTGAACCACCAGAATGCCCCCCCTCCCTCGTAGGTGTTAGTGGAAAAATTGTCTGGGATTTAATGCACCCCTTCCTGGATAAGGGTTATCACCTCTATGTGGATAACTTTTACACCAGCATCCCCCTGTTTAAGGCCCTTGGTTCAAGAGGTACAGCAGCTTGCGGTACTGTGCGCAAGAACCAAAGAGGCCTCCCCAAAACGCACATTGCCCAAGTAATGAGAAGGGGTGAAAGCAGGGGAATATGCACCGAAAATATGTTGTTGGTCAAATATAAGGACAAGAGGGATGTCCTTATACTGACAACAATTCATGGAGACAGTACCACCTCCATCCCTGTACGAGGTACCAGTACCCACACCTCAAAACCAAATTGTATCCTAGATTACAATAAGTACATGGGCGGAGTGGATCTTTCAGATCAGGTACTGAAGCCGTACAGTGCCCTGCGGAAAACAAATATCTGGTACAAGAAGCTGGCCGTGTATATCATCCAGATGGCACTGTATAACGCTTACGTGCTATTCCGTTCTACCGGCCAGAGGGGGACATTTATGCACTTTCAAGAGGAAGTCATAAAGAGCCTAACATTTGGGAATCAGCAGGCAGAGGGCCCCAGTACTTCTAGTACTGGCCCCCGTATTGTACCAGGGCAGCATTTTCCCAACGAAATCCCCTCCACTGCAAGAAAGGGCAGGACACAAAAAAGGTGCAAAGTTTGCTATAAAAAGGGAATAAGAAAGGAAACTATTTTCCACTGTGAAACTTGCCCCGACAAACCCGGCCTATGTATAAAGGAGTGTTTCAAAATATACCACACATCTATGGATTATTAGGTTCATCATTTCACCGTGCTTCGGGGGTCTTGCTAATGCCACATAGCACCCACCATTCATTCCACCAGAATCTGAGCTGCAAAAACCAAAAATCACTCCTTCCCTTCTGAGTCCTGCCATGCACCCAACTGGTATTTTTTGGTCACATGTGAGGCATTGCCGTACTCTGGAGAAATGGGGGCACAGATTTTGGGGTGCTTTGTCTCCTTCATTCCTTGTGAAAATGAAAAATTTTGAGCCAGAACTGCATGTTTGTGTAAAAAAATGTAATTTTCCATTTTCACATCCCAGTTGTACCAAAATTGGTGAAACCCCTGGGGGTTTGAAATGTACACTATACCCCTAGATGAATTCCCTGAGGGGTGTAGTTTGCAAAATGGGGTCACTTGTGGGGGGGTTCCACTGTATTGGTAATGCAACATAGCACCCACCATTCATTCCACCAAAATCTGTGCTGCAAAATCCAAAAATCACTCCTTCCCTTCTGAGTCCTGCCATGCACCCAACTGGTATTTTTTGGTCACATGTGAGGCATTGCCGTACTCTGGAGAAATGGGGGCACAGATTTTGGGGTGCTTTGTCTCCTTCATTCCTTGTGAAAATGAAAAATTTTGAGCCAGAAGTACATTTTTGTGTAAAAAAATGTATTTTTTTCATTTTCACTGCCCAGTTGTACCAAAATTGATGAAACCCCTGGGGGTTTGAAATGTACACTATGCCCCTAGATGAATTCCCTGAGGGGTGTAGTTTGCAAAATGGGGTCACTTGTGGGGGGGTTCCACTGTATTGGTAATGCAACATAGCACCCACCATTCATTCCACCAAAATCTGTGCTGCAAAATCCAAAAATCACTCCTTCCCTTCTGAGTCCTGCCATGCACCCAACTGGTATTTTTTGGTCACATGTGAGGCATTGCCGTACTCTGGAGAAATGGGGGCACAGATTTTGGGGTGCTTTGTCTCCTTCATTCCTTGTGAAAATGAAAAATTTTGAGCCAGAAGTACATTTTTGTGTAAAAAAATGTATTTTTTTCATTTTCACTGCCCAGTTGTACCAAAATTGATGAAACCCCTGGGGGTTTGAAATGTACACTATACCCCTAGATGAATTCCCTGAGGGGTGTAGTTTGCAAAATTGGGTCACTTGTGGGGGGGGTTCCACTGTGTTGGTGCTTGGGGGGTCTTGCTAATGCGACATAGCACCCACCAAAATTCCACCAGAATCTGAGCTGCAAAATCCAAAAATCACTCCTTCCCTTCTAAGTCCTGCCATGCACCCAACTGGTATTTTTTGGTCACATGTGAGGCATTGCCGTACTCGGGAGAAATTGGGGCACAGATTTTGGGGTGCTTTGTCTCCTTCATTCCTTGTGAAAATGAAAAATTTTGAGCCAGAACTGCATGTTTGTGTAAAAAAATGTAATTTTCCATTTTCACATCCCAGTTGTACCAAAATTGGTGAAACCCCTGGGGGTTTGAAATGTACACTATACCCCTAGATGAATTCCCTGAGGGGTGTAGTTTGCAAAATGGGGTGACTTGTGGGGGGGTTCCACTGTATTGGTGCTTTGGGAGTCTTGCTAATGCAACATAGCACCCACCATTCATTCCACCAAAATCTTTGCTGCAAAATCCAAAAATCACTCCTTCCCTTCTGAGTCCTGCCATGCACCCAACTGGTATTTTTTGGTCACATGTGAGGCATTGCCGTACTCGGGAGAAATTGGGGCACAGATTTTGGGGTGCTTTGTCTCCTTCATTCCTTGTGAAAATGAAAAATTTTGAGCCAGAACTGCATGTTTGTGTAAAAAAAATGTAATTTTCCATTTTCACATCCCAGTTGTACCAAAATTGGTGAAACCCCTGGGGGTTTGAAATGTACACTATACCCCTAGATGAATTCCCTGAGGGGTGTAGTTTGCAAAATGGGGTGACTTGTGGGGGGGTTCCACTGTATTGGTGCTTTGGGAGTCTTGCTAATGCAACATAGCACCCACCATTCATTCCACCAAAATCTTTGCTGCAAAATCCAAAAATCACTCCTTCCCTTCTGAGTCCTGCCATGCACCCAACTGGTATTTTTTGGTCACATGTGAGGCATTGCCGTACTCGGGAGAAATTGGGGCACAGATTTTGGGGTGCTTTGTCTCCTTCATTCCTTGTGAAAATGAAAAATTTTGAGCCAGAACTGCATGTTTGTGTAAAAAAATGTAATTTTCCATTTTCACATCCCAGTTGTACCAAAATTGGTGAAACCCCTGGGGGTTTGAAATGTACACTATACCCCTAAATGAATTCCCTGAGGGGTGTAGTTTGCAAAATGGGGTGACTTGTGGGGGGGGTTCCACTGTATTGGTGCTTTGGGAGTCTTGCTAATGCAACATAGCACCCACCATTCATTCCACCAAAATCTTTGCTGCAAAATCCAAAAATCACTCCTTCCCTTCTGAGTCCTGCCATGCACCCAACTGGTATTTTTTGGTCACATGTGAGGCATTGCCGTACTCGGGAGAAATTGGGGCACAGATTTTGGGGTGCTTTGTCTCCTTCATTCCTTGTGAAAATGAAAAATTTTGAGCCAGAACTGCATGTTTGTGTAAAAAAATGTAATTTTCCATTTTCACATCCCAGTTGTACCAAAATTGGTGAAACCCCTGGGGGTTTGAAATGTACACTATACCCCTAGATGAATTCCCTGAGGGGTGTACTTTGCAAAATGGGGTGACTTGTGGGGGGGTTCCACTGTATTGGTGCTTTGGGAGTCTTGCTAATGCAACATAGCACCCACCATTCATTCCACCAAAATCTTTGCTGCAAAATCCAAAAATCACTCCTTCCCTTCTGAGTCCTGCCATGCACCCAACTGGTATTTTTTGGTCACATGTGAGGCATTGCCGTACTCGGGAGAAATTGGGGCACAGATTTTGGGGTGCTTTGTCTCCTTCATTCCTTGTGAAAATGAAAAATTTTGAGCCAGAACTGCATGTTTGTGTAAAAAAATGTAATTTTCCATTTTCACATCCCAGTTGTACCAAAATTGGTGAAACCCCTGGGGGTTTGAAATGTACACTATACCCCTAGATGAATTCCCTGAGGGGTGTAGATTGCAAAATGGGGTGACTTGTGGGGGAGGTTCCTAACTTTTAGCACTTATGGTGCCTAGAAACCTACATGGTGCCTAAAAAAAAATCTCATAAAAAGGAGGCTCCAAAATCAAGTAGGTGCTCCTTCTATTATGAAGCCTGTGGTTTGGTCAACGTGCACACTAGGGCCACATATAGGATATTTTTGAAAACAAAAGAATTGGGGGAATCAATTTTTAGTCACATTTCTCTAGTAAAATCTACTGTATTCGTTAGAAAAATGTATTAAAATTGAAACTCTGCAAAAAAAAAGAAATTTTGAAATTTCACCTACACTTTGTTTTAATTCCTGTGAAACACCTAAAGGGTTAACAAACTTCCAAAATGCTGTTTTGAATACTGTGAGGGGTGCAGTTTTTGAAATGGCATCATTTATGGGGGTGTCTCACATACAAGTCCCTCAAAGTCACATCAGAACTGAACTGGTCCCTAAAAAAATCAGTGTTTGAAATTTTCATGAAAATTTGAGAATTTGCTATTCATATTGTAAGCCTCCTAGTGTCCAAAAAAATTAAAAGGAAGTTGAAATAATGATGGAAACATAAAGTAGACATATGGTCTATGTTAGTTATTAACTATTTTGAGTGGTATGATTATTTGTCTCACAAGCAGAAAATTTAACATTTTGCAAATTGCTAAATTTTCCATTTTTTCACGATATTTTGGTATTTTTCACAAAAAAACACAGACTGTATCGACGAAAATTTACCACTAACTTGAAGTACAATGTGTCACGAGAAAACAATCTCAAAATCACTGGGATAAGTAAAAGCAAAAAAAAGTTATCCCCACTTAAGTGAGACATGTCAGATTTGAAAAAAAGGGCTCTGTCATGAAGGCACAAACTGGCTCTGTCATGAAGGGGTTAATAGTGTCAACCTAACAACTGTATACCTACAAAATATGGTAAACTTTTTTTTTATAGCTTGTGTACTACAGGTTGAGTATCCCTTATCCGAAATGCTATGGGCCAGAAGCATTTTGGATATTGGATTATTCTGTATTTATTTTTATATTTCAGTGAGATCTTGAGGGTGGGACCCATGTGTGAATGCAAAAGCACATCATACACATGAAATACACACAAGGTTTCAAAATATGAAACCAATATTGTGTACTATATCAGGCACTGAGTTTGAATGCTAGCCAATCATTTTATTACAGATATTTAGTGCCAATTACATATCCTGTCCACAGTAGTGCCAGTCACAGATGTTCCCTGTAGTGCTCAACATGCACTGTACTTACAATCCATTGATTCTTTTGTACCATGCTTAGACTCTGAGCGCTGGGCTCCCTTAGCTCTACAGCCCAGGGGAGTCACCTACATGCCTGGTGGTCACACCGCAGCCTCCAGAGGTGATCCGGGCTGCGGCTCACCCCAAAGCCCTTCTGCAGCGTACCCTGGGTCCCTCTGCCAGACTCACTGAGTGGCGCACTCTGGGCAGCAGTGGCTCCTCTCTCCTTTCGGAGCTGCATACTGGGAGCTGTAGGGTCCAACTGCTGCGCCATGCCGCCTCCCTGGTCCGCTTTGGCCCCCATTGGTAGATCGGGCTGCAGTGCATCAATCAGTGGTTCCTGCCCGAGAGCCATTTGGCTAGGTGGTTCTTCAGCCACACTAGCATATGGGTGGGCGCCCATGCCAGTAACCAAGTAGGTATAGGGAGGTATACAAATTGATAAAGGTAGGCATGGAGGGTGGGTGCCCCCTCCTGTGCTAGTACCAGAGAAGGTACAAAACTGCAGCAAAGTAATTAGACAGAAAATGTGTGTCTTGGTGTGGTGGACCTTCGATCAATAACTAAACAAATAGAAAGTAGCTTTCATTTAGATGTATTTAAAAACTGTGAAATATTAAAAAGCATACAAATAATGACGAACACAGTGAGAATAGTGCGTGTTTAAAAACAGCACGTGCGGGGGTTCCATGTGTGATTCAATGGTCTTTATTTTGTTATTCTTTGACTGCAGCATTACAAAAATGCTCTGCTAAAAACATAGAGAAAAGAGTCAGGTTGCCCAAACCTGAGATCCCTTTGTCTCTATGGGTTATAATGGTTAATAGAATCCAAAATTGATATGATGTGTTAATATTAATCCTCATGATTTACTTATAATTGTAATATATATTTGCAGAGGAATATGCACATCAAATAAAAAAGGGACAAAGTATGATATTAGGTCTCTGGCAGACCGTGAACCCAAACAGTCGGTATCGTGTGTTCTATCCCCAAAATTGTAAGGGGGTGACACCGTGCCGACTGGACCACTGTAATAATAAGCTACACTGAGCAATAGTGGATGTGTTTTTTTTTCAAGGCCTTGTTTTTTCAAAGACTTCCAGCGTTTCTCTGCTCTAATTTGAAATGTATAATTGTATCTTATTCTCTGTGTAGATTAGCGTTGACAACGCCCGTTTTGACTCCTCAGCTGTCACGCTAAAAAACTTATTATACCGGCTGATACCCGAAGCTGCATTCCTCCAATGTGGGTACACGTATAAAATGAGCTGATTCATACCTACAAACCACATTCACTATTGCTCAGTGTAACTTATTACAGTGGTCCAGTCAACACGGTGTCACCCCCTTATAATTTTGGGGATAGAACGCACAATACTTTTTGGGTTTACGGTCTGCCAGAGACCTAATATCATACTTTGTCCCTTTTTGATTTGATGTGCATATTCCTCTACAAACATATACTACAATTATAAGTAAATCATATGAGGATTAATATTAACACATCATATCAATTTTGGATTATGTTAACCATTATAACCCATAGAGTTCTAAATCACTAGGGCAGGGGTGTCCAAACTTTTTGCGACGAGGGCCAGATTTGGTGAAGTGTAAATGTGTGGGGGCCAACCATTCAGCCTGACATTCTTTGAATCATTAATCACATCAGAATGGTCCCCCAGCCTGCCCCCATTCACTGTATGTCCTCCAGCCTGCCCCTCCTCCACTGTATGTCCCCGACTCTGCACCCATTCACTCTGTCCCCCAGCCTGCCCCACTTCTCTTAATGTCCATCAGTGCCTCCATTCATTGCATGTCCCCAAGCCTGACCCTCCTTCACTGTATGACTCCCATTTACTGTATGACCTCCATTCACTATGTACCCCACTCTGCCCCCCATTCCCTGTATGTCCCCCAGCCTGCCCCTGCTCCCTATTCTCTGAATGGCCATCACTGCCTCCATTCACTGTATGTCCCCCAGCCTGACCCTCCTTCACTGTAAGTCCCCCACTCTGCCCCCTCCCTTCTCTGTATGTTTCCCATCCCCTTGTGTGAGCCAGAGGACAGAGAGGCAAAGCAGGCACTGCAAGGACAGGAGATGCTTGGGCTCCCGCTGCTGCCCTCCTTCGCTCTGCATGTTACGAGAGCAAGCTTCCCCCTTGCTGCATTCCCTCCCCACACACTGCTGTCACTGTGATTGTGGAGTATGGTGGTATACGATTGCAGCAGCAGGGGTAGGACGCCAAACACATCTGACTGTGGGGGCCGGCACCTCCTCACTGCAGCAGACAGCAAGGTAAAGGTGCGGTCGCCGTGGCCCCACCTTTAGTGCCCTGTGTTGTGCTTCCCACATCTGATGCTCTGCCCGCTTCCAGCTGGAGGCTGCGGGCTGCTTGAAATGACAGCACGGGCCGCATAAGGGTATTTGGCCTTTAAAAGGCATAAATGTAGGTGACCTGTTTTTTAAAGCAAACTGACAAAAACAGACTATTCAGTCTCTGTAGAAATTGAAACCTTGTTCAAATACTAATCAACACACATTGGGGCAGATGTACTAACACAGTCTGGTTGCGCTTCTGAAATAACGTCCCGCTTCTCCTGCATAACGAGGAGAAGCGGGCACTCGTTATGGGGAGATGTATTAACATCCACCATGCCGATAAGGAGAGCCGTTATGCCCAGCGTTAACGGCTCTCCTTATCGGCTCCCTCGCCGCCCCGCACATGCGCACTCGCCGTCGCCCCCCCCCCCCCCCCCTCCCCCCCCCCCCAGACGTAATCCCCCCCAGTTAACCAGCGTTAAGTGCATTTTTGCACTTAACGCTGGTTGATACATCTGCCCCATTGACACTGTTGCAAAATTGTAACAAAGGGATCTGAGGTTTGGGCCACCTGACTTTGTCTTTTCTCTACGTTTTCAACAGAGCATTTTTGTAATGCTGCAGTCAAAGAATAACAAAATAAAGACCATTGAATCATACACGGAACCCCCGCACCTGCTGTTTTTAAACATGCACTATTCTCACTGTGTTCGTCATTATTTGTATGTTTTTTAATATTTCGCAGTTTTTAAATACATCTAAATAAAAACTACATTTTATTTTTATTGTGATTGATGTAAGGTCCACCACACCAAGACACAAATTTTCTGTCCTAATTACTTTACTACAATTGTCAGTAGTAGCACACCCCTGAGAGGTAATATTATTATTATTATTATTATCATCACTCATCATTTGTATAAGCAGGGGGCAAACCAATGTACTGACCAATCGACACATCCAATCCTGTGCGACAGACTCTCCCAGTTTTTGTCTACAAAACTGCAGTGTGCAGCTAACCTTCCCTCATAGCTCTTCTCGCCACAGGTCAGGCAGTGAGCATTTTCCTCACGGTATTCAGTCCAGCCCTCCTTGAGAAGCATGTGATGCTGCCAAATGTTGCACTCCTTTTGCAGACTCATCGGCTATAGTGCATATTTGTAGTAAGCTGGTTACTATTAGCAACTTCTCCATGGTTTGATACTTACCAATAATGCCATTGTTTAATATTGCATGGAGACATTTACAGTAATTTATTTGCTTATCCTGGTAGTTTTACAATGAACAACTCTGATGGGAGAGGGGAGCTACTCATGGTGGGCATTTTTTTATGCAACTAGCACAGTGGTATTTCCTTTTTATTTGTTTAAATGTGAAGCTTATAGAGGTAAGGGTTCTTGGCAGTGCTAGCAGAAAAGTTCCCACACTGAGTAGTAATGATATGCGTTTGAGGCATCAGTAGATCTGGGTAGCAAAGGTTAATGGTTTATACCTTGGTATATCTATATCTTGGGGCAGTACGGATGGGGTAATGGTTAGCATTACTGCCTCACAGCGCTGAGGTCAGGAGTTCGACTCCCAAGATGGCCCTACCTGTGTGGAGTTTGTATATTCTCCCCGTACTTGCGTGGGTTTCCTCCCACAATCCAAAAATATACTGGTAGGCTAATTGGCTTACAACAAAATTAACCCCAGAATATCTGTGTGCGTGTAGGGACTGATGTGAATATTCAAATATTCTCTGTAAAGCGCTGCGGAATATGTATGCGCTATATAAGAAACTGTTAATATTTAAATAAATCTATACCAAGAAGTAATCCTTTTTGCATATTTCGGTACTTATGTAATATCTGGGCTCCCGTTTTTCTTATGAGACCGCGGGGCTCGCCACGCTTCGGGCACAGTGGCTCGCTGCGCTCGCCACACTATATAAGATCAACTCCGTGCGTAGTTGGATAGTAGGGGTATGAAAAAAATGGGGTGCATTTAACATGGGAGCCCAGATAATACAGAAGTACCCATATTTCAGAAAACATATGAATGACATTGCTAATATTCCAAATTCAATTTTGCAGTACATTCAACAGAATATAAGAACAGATTGTTCCAACATTGACAAAATACTAGAACCCCCTGAAGGTCAAGATGAAGGTGTGTGGAAGTATGAACATCTTCGGTAGGTATTTTATCTTCTTTACAAGCACAATAGTTTGCTGTAAATTGTCAGTGACGTTCAACAAAACTTCTGTTGCATACAATTACAGTAATATATTACATTTTCCCTATAAACAACAAATGATATATCACAAAACTTGATTTTCTACCCATCACTGACCTTATCAATCCGCACCGTGTTGGTGGTATAAGTGGGTGGACCCCCAATCAGTGTACTGTGTGCTCACACATGGATAACCTTCCTTTGGGCCAGGTGCCTCGCTCAGCACACTTTACCCAATCAGAATCCATGTGAAAAGTACAGTAAAGTATGAAAGTTTTAATAATTTAAATGGTGAAGGTCGTGTCGACCTACTTATGTGTCGACCATATGTTGTGGATCTATTGACTGTTGACCTAGACATGGTATGTCAGCCATCCGGGTACCATTTATTAATTGAAACCTGTGGCATTCTTTTAATGGTAGACTAAATGATCTTTAGTTTATGCCAGTGGTTCCCAAACTGTGGGTCCTGACCATCTCAGCATGGGGTTGCGATTCCATGTTACTGACCATCAGGCTGATGACTTTTTAATCTTAGTCAGTGATTCAAGGAGTCTGAAAATTCTGTTGAATTGTCTGTTATTTAGCCTCCTCACATCACTTTGTGCCTCCACAATGCTGCCATGCCTGTGCTGTCTGCTGACTACACGTGATGTGATGACCTTCTGCAGTAACTTGCTGCGGTCCTCTGATTATTTTTATCACCTGATGGGGTCCCAGAGCAAAAAAGTTTGAGGACCCCTGGTTTATGCTGTTGTGGACACTACAAGTCCCAGCATGCACTATCACAGTTTTAATATTATGGAATGGTAGAACTGTGGTAAAGCATGCTGGGATGTGTAGTTTCACAACATCTAGAGAGCCATAGGTTGGCCAGTCCTAGTTCTGGGGATGATACAAAATTTATATATGAAAACCATTTTTACACCTATATGTTGTGCCTGTGTTAAGGTGTAGGGATAACAGGCATGCTTCTCGGGTTAAACGTGATATGACAGCATAAATGTCAGTCTATGGGGGAGGGTAATAAATCACGTATTGGTATTTTGTCTACTCCATAAAAATACAGACCTACCAATTCAATGTGCCAGTTTTTGGATGGATTTTTTGCTGGTGCAGTTTTGGCTTTTGTCTAAAGTCATATCTGCATCCACAGAAAATAGTTGACTAAAACACATTGATCCTCAAGTAATTTACGGATCCATGTGTTTGCTAAGCGTTTTTCGACCATTGCACGGATTGAATACCCCTCCCTCTCAGTATCTTGTGGCTAAGGTTTTACCCCCCCTTAGTCAACCTAGTTTGAGTATATAAGACCACAGCAATTTTGCAAGACATTGACGTGCTTTTAGTAGAATTTTTGTGACTAGGGCCCTTATTCTGATTGATGCGGATATTCCCGAATTCTTACGGTGCGGTCCGCACGCCACGCTGTGCTGCCGCGTGCGGCCATCGTCCGTAGAAACGCCCACGTGTCCTCCGCATTCGGACGGGCTCACTCTTTAAGAACAGGGCGTGTTTACGGACGACATACAAACCATGCGTGTGCGGGGGAAACACTCAGATTCTGCACGGTATTACAGAGTATGCACGGGAATACCGCATCCGAACGGATGGCAAGCGGTCCGTCCGCACGGAAGCGGTGTATTTACGCAAAACTACCCACTATTATGTCTATTCTGCAATACATCACATGACCCACTTATTCAATTACCTATCCTCATAAAAAAATGTTTATTTGGAATTGGAATCAATTATATGCCAATATATCCTTACAACCATGCCTAACACATGCATTGCACACATTAACCCTTACAGCAATTGAAGTGCAATGGTTTCAATTAAAGCACTGACAAGCGTCCTATTAGTGAGTAATGAGTAAAGGAGTCGATTGTATTGGGTTCAGGTGTTAATGCTTGTAGTCATTAGGCGTTCCGTTCGCCTACCGCAAGACCGAGTGGTTTCCGCAAAGCAATACTTGACTTATGGACACCGCACATTTCTATCGGTTTTGTTCGCGTGCATTCGGAGTGCTATCCGAATGCACGCCCCCCAACATAAGTGTACTCCCCCGTGTCCGCCCATGTTTCCTCCCAGTTTTGCCCACTTTGAAACTACGCCCATGTGTCATTCCGCATGACGCCCATAATACGCCCATATTTCCAGACTGATTGCGGTGCACAGTTTTGTACGGGATTTGGCCGAACAGGTACGGAGTCAATGCATGGCACATGCGCGTTGCGTTCTCCACGCATGCGCAGACGCCGTAAAGACGCTATCCGAAAGTATGCGGAAAAGTACGCATCAATCAGAATAAGGGCCTATATTACTTTGTACACTGTAGATGGTTTATATACTGTATAACAACTTTAAAGAACAATGCAACTAATAGGCTTGGGGTTCATTAGAATGAATACTAGGGATGCCAATCTCGGGGCATTTTTTCAATCCCGGAATTCCAGTTTGAAAAATGCCCAATCCCGGGATTGGCTGCCTAAATAAAAAAAAGGCCCGGCCACCCCGGCTACGGCGGGAGCAGCCAGGAGCTGTGTGGGTAGACTGCTGAGAGCCGGGCCGAGGAGCGATGCTGTTGCTGCTGGAGGTGCGTGTGGAAGCTGGCCCAGGGAGCTACAGGCATGCCTGAGAGTTGGGCCGAGGAGTGATGCTGTGGGTGGGCGGAGCAGCTGTTTAGCCTGCTCAGCGTGACCTTTGACCATCACGCCGGGCATCGGGAACAGCCTGGCAGCGTCTGAGTGTGCAGTCTAATCCCGGTGTTTTTGGGGCCAAATACTGGGATCCCGCCGATCCTGATCCCTGATGACTACAATCCAATATTTATATATACTATGAGAAAACTAAGTTTATATATCACACAGGAGGATCTTTTGCAAATCCTTGATTTTAGAGCATTGCTTATCTATCAAAATTAGAAAAAAAAATGTGCTTTTATCAAAAATTATTTTTATATAAAACAACCATTTTTAATGTTAAAGAATAAACCTTATTAGACATATGGTATAGCAAAATATCGGATACAATAAAGTAAAAAGATAATAGTCAGTGTAGTGATTAAAGATGTTCGTTGCTACAGTGTCTGTTTGGTTTTCCTATTCGTATTAGTTACAGAAAGCATATAATCTGTTCTAAATACAGTAGATGTAGTGGTAAATTCTGTCTCCATATTAGTTCCCCCTTTAAAAATGTGGGGAATCACTTTGCTAGTCTTCGCCACTAGGCATGCACAGTGCTGAGCTCTCATACATCATGGTTGCATTTGGCTGCTGTGCATGTAAAGATGCTGCTTCACTGGAAAAAATTCTCTTTCAAGAAAGTCTGTTTCCTCCAAAGGATGAATTTCTCTGGCACTTTGCCCAGAAAGCAGGGATTGCATTTACTTGTAGCATGTATTTTATACGCTATATAAGTAAATAGGAACTCCATTTTAAAATAAGTGGTTCCTCATGTTGTGGTCTGCAACACTGGGGTGAATGAGCTGCAATCATTAATCTCCTTTTCGAACACCCTCTCTGTGCAATGTGTGCGGATTCCATGCTATCAGGAGTCCTCTCGGGTTTTCGGTAGCTTGACAAGAATGTCGCCTGAAACACAGCTCAGAAGTTTTTTCTTTGTCTCTGTGCTGTTCCATTGCATGATTGTGCATGGCTATGGGTCTCTCACTACATCCTCCAAACAAGCATACTGTAAAGGTGGCCATACATCAGAAAGACATTGCACCCAATCATACAATGTCAATGGATTATATGCAGATTGTGTGCACACAATCATACAATGCCGGCCAGGGAGATTGGAGGATTGGTCCTCTGATCTGATGTGCTGCACGTCAGATCAGTTGAGATTGGGCACAGATTGCATGTGCTTTTAAGCACATGCAATTTTGTCTTTAGATGGCTCATACAACCAGAGTCATGTGACACTCCCTCCCTGACTAGCAGAGAAGAGAGGTACAGCTTCCGGGCGGCCCGTGGCAGTGAAGATGCTGTGAGCCTCAGAAGTTTCCAGTGGCAGATGGGCCGGCGGCTGGAGAGAGCAGTGGGCATCCTTTTGCACAATTCTATCACTACTCTGAAAACCGTTTTATTCGGGCTATTTAATAATGGCATACGATACCAGGTGACCCAAGCAGAGGGGTACCCTGGTGAAGACCTGTCTGCACATTAAGTTCTGGTCTTACACTGGCTCCACAACAACCAAGCAGTTTCTGTTTTGAAAAGTTTTTATTGATTTTCACAATTTTTGAAAACAAATAGAACATTAGTATGCATATATAAATGAGCTTTGTACAAATTGGTGTATAAATGACCGGGCCCAAAGACATGTTGGGTTCAATGTCTATTTAGACTGGGCATAACATTGTGCTTTAACTTTAGCTGTAACAATTTGACTATGAAATCCCGTTGGGGAACTAAAAGAGTCTGGGTAGTCCAATACAAAACAATATGCTTCCAATATGCTTCCTTGATAAGCAGATTGAAGGTGGTTTATATATTTGTGTGATGTATTTGTGTATATGGATTTTATCATGTATGTTATTTGAATTGTAAAGTCTGGGTTAAATTGCTCACACTTCGCTCACTTTTTGCTAGGTATTATCCTGCGCATGTCTGGGTCAATGGTTTCCATACAAATAAATCTCATGCCTCCCCATCTGGCTCTTATGCTGGCATTTTAGCAGCACATATATAAAAACACATTGCCTCTACAGAGGCATTATCTTGTTTACATCAGTAAAGTACAGCCCGCCCCTTGTCAAATACGTCATTTTGGAGGCGTTTTTCTTTTGCCGGTCCCTCGTTTTTTTTATGGTAAGTTCCACCTTCATATCGTCATCTTACGTTGAATGAGTCATTTGACGCTTCACATACATCGCCTCTACAGAGGCAGTATTTTGTTTATAGCAGTGAAGCTTAGCCTGCCCCGTCTCCCTCGTCAAATTACGCGTCACTACGGAGGCGTTTCACTCACGCCGGCCTCTCGTGGCTAGCTCCACCTCTAATATCGTCATTTGACGCTGAACGCGTAATTTGACGCTTCACATACACTGAGATCTAGACCTCTACTATCTCGTCATGTGACGCCGAGCGCGTCATATGACGCTGTACGCATTACGCACGCCAGCTATAATAGCTGGGCTGTCTTATACACTGGTATATAGGGGCCAGCCTTACGTGCATTATACCCACGCCCACTTTAGGACGGCAACCAATGCCGATACCAGACTATCAAATTGATTGACAGCTTCGGGCTCATTTAAACCTTCAGAGCGTACGTAGTAGCCACGCCCTCTGACGAAGTCTATACGACAAAAAGCGTCAGGGCGTGGCCTACGACGCTCCCTCTTTCCTCACTACTGGCGTCTGGCTCCTGGTTACCCCTGCACGCCTCCCTGCAAGCCAGCATAGCGGTGTCCTTTGGCGGATCCTTGTTCTAGCGCAGATGTGTGAGCAGTCTAGCCTGTGGCTATGTTTTAAAATCTTGTGGTACCCAGTCCACAGTGCTTTTACTTGTGGTACGAGTCTTTATCTGCTTGTACCTGGATTTTACCATTGTCCATTAAACTTTTTATAAGTGATATTGCACCATGAAGCGCCTTTTCTCTGCCTTTCTCTAGATCCATTTCTCTCTGCGGATTCCAGAGATTTCACCCATAGAGAAAAGCAGCTGCAGGTCCAAAATTGACTTTGGTGCTGGTATTCCCCCTATTGTCACATAAGGGGATCATTTACTGGAGAACTGTCTGAAATACACTTGGCGCAGAGGTTCATGCCTGTTCCATACATATATATATATAGATATAGATATTTATATGTTTGAAGTCTCTTGAGGAAGGGGTTGCACCCCGAAACGGCCCGTCGAGGCTCAATAAACATCTTAACTTCAAAGAAATTGCTGCAGTGACGTGCTTGATCCTCTTGGGGATCCCTGCTTTGTATCCTATTTTGGCAAAGGCACGCAGCATCGTTGAACTGATTGTGGGAGTGCCGGTCCACCACACGCTATATATATATATATATATATATATATATATATATATATATATATATATATAGTAAGCCAGCCAGAGAGACCCTCAGTCTCCTGGAACGACAGGACCAGCACACCCTTATATTAGATGCAAAAAGTGTATTTATTGAAGCATCGTGTCAATCATCATCAAAGAGATAAAAATTCATCATACTTAGCAGTGACTGGCCAAGGACTGAAGACAGCAGCATACAATCATGCACAAGTGCCCTTAGGACACGATGCTTCAATAAATACACTTTTTGCATCTAATATAAGGGTGTGCTGGTCCTGTCGTTCCAGGAGACTGAGGGTCTCTCTGGCTGGCTTACTATATCTATTTGTTCAGACCTTGAACCCCTGCCTGAATTACATTGGAAAGTGTGCGTTTCCCACAGAATATTGTATATATATATATATATATATATATATATATATATATATATCTATATATCTCTGCAGCGTGGGGGGTTGCGGCGGCACTCGAATAAAAACACATCAGCCGATGGTTGTAGTCACCACAACCATCGGCTGATGTGTTTTTATTTGAGTGCCGCCGCAACCCCCCATGCTGCATATAACATACACAGTTTATTTTCCTGTTGGATTGCAAACAACTGGGAGTGCCACCAAAGGATTTCTATATATCTATCTGAACATTTATTTTACATATAAATTCTTATGAATAATTGTGTTTATTTTGTATATAAAAATACTGGATGTTTTTTATTAATTTTTGTGTTCTTTGTTTTAACCTTTTAGGCAGTTTTGTCTTGAACTTAATGGTCTTGCTGTCAAACTTCAGGTAATCTGTTAAATGTAGATAAAAATATATATTTTCTATGTGCTTCAAAGTAAATTATTGCCTGTAATATTTTGTAAAATAATCAATATTAATGCTTTGTATTGTATTTTATTTCAGACTGAATGTCACCCTGAAACTTGCACTCAGATGACTGCAACCGAACAATGGATTTTTCTTTGTGCAGCTCATAAAACACCGAAGGAGGTGAGCCACTCCAAGGGAGGTTGCGCCTACATTTTGCCTGCACTGGTGAAACAGCCACTCGAGGAACAAATGCAACCTGTTTAAAAAACACTTTATTAGCCATAATGCTTCACAAATTGAGCAAAAACAGTATAGAAAAAAACTTGTATCTTTACTTTACAGTTTAATGTAGTATTGGTAATAATAATTCTTGACACTAGCCACAACAAGGATGTTTTCTGTGGAACATGCAGGAAGGAGTCAGTCACTCTAATTGAGCATGCATTGCTCCTCCCCTCCTACTTCACTCCTATCTATACAGTGTACACATTTCTGGCCCTCTTAAATTTTCAAATCAACCTAAAAAAATGTAGCTTCAAAAACATTTTTGGGGGGATATTTATTTCTAATGGTGGTACCGCAGATGTTTATATTATATTGTCAATGTATGGTAAAGAGTTACCTCTTTACTACATTTATGTATTTTGCGGAATATTGGTTTAGTTTGAATACCATAATAACTGGGTGGCAATTCATGCCAGAACATGTAACATTAGGATTTAACAATAAGCATTACTAGGAATAAAGTGTATGATTCCCACAGTGACTCATTCTCCTGCAGGGTGAAGTTCCAGCAGTGGCATAACAATGGCACTGCAGCCAAAGCTGTGGCTGGGGGGAGCTGGCTCTGTGGGGGCACATGGTCTCTGCAGATTACAATGGATCTGGTCATCTGTATGTAATCTGCTGAATATGTCCCTACAAAATTGGCATTGTCTTGGAGGAGACAGTTGCTAGAGGTCCCACTGGGTAGCGTATATCAGGTTGAGTATCACTTACCCAAAATGCTTGAGACCAGAAGTATTTTGAATAATGCATTATTCTGTATTTCCAAATATTTTATATTTAAATGAGTTATCTTGCAGTTATGTTGTCTAAACACATGAAATACACATAAATATATTTCCACTAAAGTCCTATGGGATACTGGGATCGTCATTGGGTATTAGAGGGTATCCGCAGGAGACAGACACATCTATTACTGTGAACTGGGTGTACTGGCTACTCCCCTCTGATTCCCCGCCCATGAACCAGTTTAGAAAAATGTGCCCTCAGGAGAGGAGGCACACTGCTGAAGCTCCAGAGAGTTTGTCTTCAGTTTTATTTATTTTATAATTTTGGGCTTGCTGTGTTGGACTTCACAGCATTCCTGCTTCGTGGGAAGTCAGGAGAAGAGTTAAGTTGCAGGCCTCTTAAGGTACCGAGCTGTCCCTGCTGCAGGACCACTGTCCTGAGAGGGTGATTGTCATCGTGGGCATTGTGCTGCAGCGTTAAACACCCCCAGCATGCTGCACACTCCTGACTCAGTCCGAAGAAGTCAGTGGTGAGTACATACCAGGTACCTCACAGTGGGGAACCCCGGTGCATTGTGCAGCAAGATGGCGGCGGTCGCGGGGTCCCTGCACAGGGACCGCGCAGTGCCCTCTGTCACAAACTGGATGCTAGGGGCTAGCCACTGGACCACCAAGGCAGTTCCCCATAAAAATGCTGTACAATACAACCAGCGCCAGTATAAATATTAGTATAAGCCCAGCACCATTACAGGGGGCGGGGCTTGCTCAGAGCGGGACCTCTATGGGAGCCAACACTGCTTCCTGCTTCTCCCTGCCTATCAGACGCTCCCCAGCAGTGAGGCATTGGAGAGGGACATCTGCAGCAGAACAGCAAGTGTTTAGCGCTTAACTAATGCTTATTGTGTTACTTTGTGCACTCAGTACTTTATGCATATTACTTGAATGTATATGTGCTTGTAAACTAACTTGTCATTCTGGGAGTACAGGTTAAGGTTGTGCTGGTCCCCTCAGTGCCTGAGTACTCCCCCACAGGCTTGTTAAAGCTATACACACACAGTGTTAGAAGCTCGCACATAGTTTCTATACACTTCACACTGATTTATATCTGTATTTCACTGTGTATTCTGTTTGTGGGAAGGTTACAGTCTCCGGCATGGTGAAAAAGATAACCTGTGTGATATGCAGAATAAAGTTTGTGCCTGGGTCCACCTCACAGATTACTTGTGAGCAATGCATGTCCCCACAACTCAGTGGGCTCTCACACCAGCTTAGTGGGACACAGCAGTCAGACTCCCAGGAGCCTGAATGGGCCACTGGTATTAAAACTGTTACAAGAGACTTCCGGTGGGCCGGGCACCTAGTGTGGCCGCATTTTATCTGGGCTCCAGCCCTAAACATTTTCTCTGACCTGGAACAGGGATTATTCAGCTAAATTTACCTACACAAGTTGACAGCTGCAGTGCAACCACATCAAGAAGTGGTTTATTCCTGCTATTGGATCTGGAACCGCTATTTCTCCACTGGAGTCGAGCCTGCAAAGTACAGGCATTCATGACCGCCCCCGCCATCTTGGGCACGAAGTTAGAAGCTAGGAGCCTCTGCTGTAGTGACTAATCTCCCGGCTTTTGTGCACTTCCCCTACATCGGACACTGCAAAAAAAGTGGTTTGCAGCAGATATGGATACTGGTGAGAGAGAGCTTACCTTTATAAGGTAGATTGAGGTCTCTCTGAAGGAGAACGTCTGGTGAACTATTTTCTGCTGCACTTTGCTATCCTGTGCTGCAGGCTCTACGTGGAGTGACAGACTTTCCTACTATAGGTGCCTGAGGATGCTGGAGCCTGATATCTTGGGCTGCTTCACCCTGAACTTGCTGCTGCTTATTGGAGCCTAAACATCACTGAATCTGCTAGTGCCTGACTAGTTAATGACTGCTTGTTGCTGCTTGGAGTGAATTCACTTTCTCCTGCACTAAGTGCTGTTTGACTGTGAAGGCACAGTCAGAGGCCTTATCTTTCTTTTCACAGGTTGCTGCTGGTTGTAGGGGCTCTCTGGTGATAAAACTGCTGGTTGCTATATTAACCTTTTGTATGATCACACTGCTGCTGAAGTTTACCATCCTCTATTATTCACACAGTGGATGTATCCTGGACTTTTTTGCAGACCTTGGTGAGGACAGTCGCCTGTCTAAACAGATGTCTTTTATTATCGTAATATTTCTCTACTACATACTTAATTGTTTTGTACACCAATAATTTCCACTAACTTTTGATGTGGTCTTCTCTCATACAGTTTTATTTTTTTTACATCTAGTGGTGTATACTGTATTTGCTGATTCACTATTCATGTTCTGTAATTTGTGAATGCAAAGCTTTTGTTATCTATTGTCACATATATCACATTATGTTTTGCAATATGTCTGTTGCTCCTCAGCATGAGGAATACTCTCCACTACCCCCTGTCCCTTCAGTATCGCCAACAGTGACAGTTATGTCCCCAGTGTCCTGTATCACTCAGTTGCCTATACTTTCACTTAGCACTTTAGCTCAGGCATTTTGTGGCATTCTATTACCCTATTTGGATATGCGCTTTGAGCGTTTGGTGGCACGGCTGCCTCCCACCTCTGCTGCCTATCAGGAAACAATCGAAGAATCTAAGACCCAGATCTCCCACAGTGTTATAGGATCCACGCTTATAGATCCACTCTGAGCCTATTGAGGGAGTTACTTCCTCTCATGTTATCCTACCTTTTCAGCAAAGCTCATTGGTATCTAATGAGGGGATGCACTCAACTTCTTCTGAAGATGGTTTGAAAACCACAAGACATACCTCTTTACCAACACCATATATGAGCTGTAACTCTGAGATTATTCCAACACACGACAAGTTGGACCCTGTGACTCCTTTTTTAGACTCCCTAGGCCAGGCATGTCCAAAGTCAGGCCCGGGTGCCAATTGCGGCCCGTGCTGTCATTTCAAGTGGCCCGCAGCCTCCAACTGGAAGCGGGCAGAGCATTAGATGTGGAAAGCACAGCACAGGACACTATAGGTGGGGCCCTGGCGAGCATGCCTTTACCTTGCTGTCTGCTGCAGTGAGGAGGTGCCAGCTGCCACAGTCAGATGTGTTTGGCGTCCTACCCCTGCTGCTGCAATCGTATATCACCCTACTCCACAATCACAGTAACAGCAGTGTTTGGGGGGAGGGGGGGGGGTGCAGCAAGGGGGAAGCTTGCTCCCGTAACATGCAGAGTGGAGGAGGGCGGAAGCCCAAGCATCTCCTGTCCTTGCAGTGCCGGCTTTGCCTCTCCTTCCTCTGACTCACACAAGGGGCTGGGAAAATTACAGAGAAGGGAGGGGGCAGAGTGGGAGACATACAGTGAAGGAGGGTCAGGCTGGGGGACATACAGTGAATGGAGGCAGTGATGGCCATTCAGAGAAGTGGGTGCAGGGGAAGGCTGGGGAACATACAGTGAATGGGGGCAGAGTGGAGTACATAGTGAATGGGACTCATACAGTGAAGGAGGGTCGGGCTTGGGGACATACAATGAATGGAGGCACTGATGGACATTAGGAGAAGGTGGGCAGGCGGTGGGACAGAGTGAATGGGTGCAGAGTGGGGAACATACAGTGAATGGGGGACATACAGTGAAGGAGAGGCAGGCTGGGGGACATAGAGTAAATGGGGCAGATTGTGGGGATCATTCTGATGTGATTAATAAATCAAAGAATGTCAGGCTGAATGGTCGGCCCCCCACATTTTTACCTCATCAAATCTGGCCCTCGTCGCGAAAAGTTTGGACACCCCTGCCCTAGGCTGATACATTTTTTTAATTTGATGACCAATCATTATCATTTATGCTAGAAATCTCTGATTGACTACATACTGTGCTTTGCATTTCTCACTGTTAAGATTGTCATTCAAGATGCCTTAATGCTTCATGTTTTCGGCAGGAATCTTATTCTTGCTGCTACACAAAACCTCATTTCATACCATTTATTATTGTTCCAGGGACTTTTTGGCCCAATAAAATGAATATTCTAGCTCTTTTACACTCATAAATGGGACAGCTCACTTGGTAATGACCCCCTTAGAATACTAATGTACAGTAAAAAAAAAAAAAGTCTATTGTTTTACATCCCCCCCCCCTGAAATGTTTTTATACATTTCTGCAGTATTGATATTAAAGCCCAATAGCCATTACCCAATATTGCTGTAATTCCTGCTTATATAATTCTCTGTGTGATTATTATTGCGCCGGTTAATATTTTCCGCGTACTTGTGTAGTTTCACCGCGCCCGATATATCAGATACGATATCGGATGATATATTGGACGATATATCGGATGTGATATCGGCGGATATATCGATGCGATCCTATGCGATTTTTTTATTTTTTATTTTTATCTGTTCATAACCCCACTATCCTCTACGCATGGAGATGATTTTATATAGTGTTTCGAGCCATCGAGCCAGAAGCGTGGCGAGCAGACATGGATTACTGCGCTCGCCACACTATATAAAATCAACTCCATGTGTAGTGGATTGTGGGGTTATGAACAAGTACAAAATCGCTTTGGATAGCATCCGATATATCGGGCGCCGTGAAACTACACAAGTACCTTTTCCGCTTCATGTTCAAATAGCTCCTTTACATATATGAGCATGTTATCTTGTTACTATCTGACTATCTGTAAATACCCTGTTTGTTGTATCACTGTCTTCTTTGTAAAGTGCAACGGAATATGCTGCGCTATATAAGAAACTGTTAATACATAAATAAAATAAATATACTCATCAGATTGTTACTCGTTTCATATACTTTTTTTATTTTATTATTATTATTGTTTTATATAGTCTATAATATCATTGTCCCAATTTGAACATTAATATGTTTTGTTTAACTTGCCATATTGCTCACAACTTTCTTGTTAGATGTGTTCCTTTGATGCCTGTGCTTCAATAACTGTGAAAACTGTGTCTTCCCAGCTGGCTGCAAATACTGTGCAGACCAAGCAGGTGCAGCAGGATTTATCAGTCCTGTCAGCAAGGATGGATAACATTACCTCCACCCCGGGTAAATCACGCAAGCGCACTTCGGCCGCCATGTTGCCTGAGTCTGATACAGATTCAGAGGACAACGGTGAGGACGAGTAGCCATTACAGGACTCTGTCTTCCCTGTGTGGCCCAAAAGCTCTCATTATGGCAATAAGAGAGGTGTTGGATCTCCCTCTGACTGAGTCAGAGGAGGGGGACCCATTTTTTGTTTCACAGAGAAAACAAAGCATTGTCTTTCCTGAGCAGGCTGACTTGGAGAACACATTTAAGGAAGCCTGGAAACAGCCGGAAAAGCTAAGGGTCTGCCAAGCTAAAGTATAGCTCTGATAAAAAGCTGGATACCACCCTTAAAGCCATATACACGGCAAGCGGTGCATCTCAGAGGCCAGTCCTCGTCAGCTGCTGGATGGCAAAGTCTATCCATACCTGGGCTTCACAAATCCAGGAGGGTTTGTTGACAGACATGTTAGTGGCACAAGTCGCTGAGAGATTGTGTCATATCCAAGACACCTGAGACCGCCACTGCCACCTCTGCCATCGCCGTGTCGGGTCGCAGGACCCTGTGGTTACGCCAGTGGGTAGCAGACGCTGACTCCAAGCGTAGCGTAGAAAACCTTCCCTTTAAAGGGGAGAAGCTGTTCGACAGTGATTTAGATGAACTCCTTTCCAAGGCAACAGCAGGAAATTCCACATTTCTGCTGACAAGACACCCTTTCTCTGGGCAGTCATATCAGCCGTTTCAGTTATTTCAGCCTTCCAGGCCTAAGCAGCAAGCAAGAGGAGCTTCCTCTGCTGCCAGAGGTGGCCAGGGTAAGTTCAGAAAGGCTGCAGCCCCAGTGTCACAGGACCATGCTCCTTGTACATCCACCACAAAGTCCTCCGCATGACTTGGGTATCCCTCCACGAGTCTCTTGCGAAGTGGGGGGTCGACTGGCGCATTTCGGCCATGTATGGGATGCCTCTCACCTGGATTACTGGGTGAGTGATCAGGCTGGAGTTCGCAGGACCTCCCCCTCAGAGGTTCTTCCGATCAGGCTTACCAGCATCTACAAAGGATCAGGTAATCTTGCGCCAAGCAATACAGACTGGAACAAGCGCTGGTCATTGTACCGGTCCCAGTGGAGGAACGGGGCAGGGATTATTACACCAACCTGTTTGGGAACAGGTACATCGGTAAGACTGAACGTGCTGGGTCTGGTCCCCTGTACGCCTTTCTATTTGCATTGTGTGTGACTGTATGCTAGTACTGTATGTCTGACTGTTTTCTGTCTTATCTCTGTCCCCTCTATACCTACCCTGTAACAGTGTTATAGGTGTATTACCTCACAGTAAATATTGTCTGTGAAGGTTGTCGCAGTGCAGTTTGGGATTTTAGCTCTCTGGGGAAATGTTCAGAAAGGCTAAGGCATCTGAAGCCCCTGTGCTTAACACCTGTAAATTCTGCTCTGCAGGTCTGTCTACACAGGGCCCAATACAAGATTGGCTATGTTTGAATTGTAATGTGCCCCCCTATTCCTTCAGTGCCTGTCCCAGTCAGTACTACGCAGGAACCACAGTGGGTGAATAATTCACCATGTGCATGTACCACCCATGCTCCTGCAGGATATGTGCAGCTCAATTTGAGCATCTATATCCAGAGTGCAGAAAAAACGGTCAAATATCAGAGTCTGTGGCCTCTTCTGCAGAGGATGAGGAAGACGAGGGCTCGGAGGGGGCTCATTCTGAAGACCAAGATTCTTCGGTAGTGGTGGACTTCACGGCCTTAGTACAGGTGGTTCGCACCATCTTGCAAATTAAAAATGCGCCGGTGGCACCTAAACCTAGAACGCCTTTGTTTAAGCATAAAAAGACTGTTAGGACTGAATTCCCATAGTGTGATGATTTTACAAAGTTACGCCAAGAAGCATGGCAAACTCCTAGCAGGCAGTTTATAGTTCCCAAGAAACTAGCATCCTTTTATCCTCTGCCGGGCGCAGAATGCTCCAAGTGGGAGATACCGCCCTTTGTTGATGCTCATGTCGTACGCGTAATTTGTGTGTCCACATTGCAAATTCCGTCCACATCTTTTTTAAAAGAAGCTACGGACAGGAAACAAGAAACTATCTTAAGACCATTTTTTCCCTTTCAGGGAGTGTTACTTGGCCAGCGTTCGCTATAGCTTGGGTTGCCCTAGCTACGTTACAAAACATCAATGCCTCTGAGGAGAAACAGTTGTGTTATGTAATGGACATTAAACATGCTGCGGCCAGTGAGGCGCCAGTGGATGTTATACAACTAGCTTCTAAGGTGTCTGCTACATCAGTTGTAGCACACCGTAACCTCTGTTACGCTCTTGGAAAACGGATACCAATACCATAAAAGCTCTAGAAGACTTGCCTTTGCTGAATAGCTTCTTGTGGCCATGATAGCGGCCTCTAAGGGAGCATTCTTGCTGTCTACTCCTACACCTAAAGCACACCAGTTATTTTGGTTCTTCCGTATGCAGGGAAAAGTGAAGGGACAATCTCTCCCAAGACAACAGGTGCTTGGTAAGGGTTCCAAGCCAAAGCCTAAACAATCTTGGGCTGCTCAGCCCCCACCTCAAAAGTCTGCAGACAAAAACTCAGCCTGAAGCTGCGGGTCTCACCTTGGGGCTTTCAACTTAGTCTGCTTCAATTTGCAAATGTTTGGTGCCAATCCACCACAGATGCATGGGTTCTAGACAATGGGTTCTAGACATCCTCTCTCGAGGTTACACAATCACCTTCTACAAACGACCTACGACTTTTACACGTACAAGTCCGGATCGGAACGTTTTTATCAAGGCTCGGGCATTGCAGACCGCAGTACAAAATTTTCTAGATCAAGCATGTCCAACCTGCGGCCCTCCAGATGTGCTAAAACTACACATCCCAGCATGCATTGCCATCATTCTAGCATTCCCTAATAGCCAAATAGTGGCAAGGCATTCTGGGATGTGTAGTTTTAGCACATCTGGAGGGCCGCAGGTTGGACATGCTTGTTCTAGATGCAGGGGTCATCGTTCTTGTGCCTTCAGCACAGTGGGCAGAGGTTTTTATTCCACCATTTTCCTAGTTTTGAAGCCCAACGGAACTCATCGCCCTATTCTCAACCTCAAAGCCATGAAAAAATTTATTTGTGCGCCCTAGTTTCGCATGGAAACTCTCCTATCCATAATCCTGGCTTTGGAGCCTTGGGATTTTATGGTTTCTCTAGCTATACAGGATGCCTACCTGCATGTCCCTATAGTGCCGGCTCATCAACCATTTCTCCCATTTGCTCTTATGCACAGCCAATTTTAGTTCCAGGCTCTGCCATTAAGCCTCTACAGAACTGAGAGTGTTCACCAAAGTTATGACAGCTCAACTCCACTGCATTCAGATAATGGACAACCTGCTCATCTTAGCTCAGTCCCCAGAAACCTTCCTCCTTAATCTTCAAACTACTATCCGTAGTTTGGGTGATCAATTTAAAAAAAAAATTGTCACTGCATCCCTGTCAACAGATCTCGGTGCATTGTTAGATTCCGGGGTACAGAGAATTTTTCTGCCCCTGGGCAAAATTGCCAACATCGAATTCGACTGTTGGTAAGCAAGTGACGATATTTACTTAGCAATGCAGGTTCTAGGGTCCATGGTACCTTGGATATGGGCAGTTCCACTCTCTGCCTCTTCAGCCCCTCCTACTATCCAAGTGGAGGGGACAACAGCAGGTGGCTTACTTAAATCACCAAGGCATGACTCGCACTCTAGGGGTGATGGCAGAGGGAAGCGGGACCATTTGTCTACAGCAAAAAGATAGACAACCATTAGGTCGACATCATTAGTTAGACAACCAAAAAGGTCAACACTGCCAAAAGGTCGACAGTCAAAATGTCGACATGGGGGGTTCACAGTTTTTTTACCCAAATGTCGACACATTCGACATGGACACAGTTTGAAGTGAACCGCAGCCCCTCGCATCGCTCGATCGCAATGCTTCGGGCACGGTGCCTCGCTGCACTCGGCACACTATTTTATTCTCACACCTCGCCCCAGTGGATGGTAGGGCATGAAGTACTGCCTGTCTGCACATGTCGGCTCAAAAAACAGTGGAAAACCCCATGTCGACCTTTTGAGTGTCGACCTTTTGACTGTCGACCTAATGGCAGTGTCGACCTAATGGTTGTCTATATCTTCTTTCTGTAGAGAAATATTCCGGATACCAAGGCAGAGGCCACTTGCCTTCTACATTGGGCCGAGTTACATCATCCAGCCATTTTTGCAATATTTATCCCAGGAGTCCTCAACTGGGAAGCGGATTTCCTCAGCAGGAATGACGTCCATGCAGGGGAATGGGCTATTCATCCGCAAGTCTTTCAGTTGTTGGTAGACAAATGAGGTCTACCAGACCTAGACTTCATGGCCAAATGGCACAACACCAAGCTACCCACATTCGGAACAAGGACAAGAGAGACTCCCCTTGTCGATGCTCTAGCGATACAGTGGACCTTTCACCTAGCGTATCTTTTCCCTTTGTTCTTCCTAATACCAAGTCCTGCGCAATTTCAAGCAGGAAGGAGGACTACTTATTCTCATTGCGCCAGCTTGGTCCAGGTGCCATTGGTGACTCTTGCAATAGAAGATCCATTCCCACTGTCTCTACAGCTGGACTTACTGTCTCAGGGGCCCTGTCTGCACCCAGATATATCTCGGCTTTCTGATGGCTTGGCTCCTCAGTCATCCATGCTAAGGGTCTTATTCTAGTTCACTCTTTCTGACAAAATCCTTCTTAAATGGACAAAACCATGTGCACTGCAGGGGGGCAGATGTAAAATATGCAGAGAGAATCAGATTTGGGTAAGGTATTTTGTTTCTGTGCAGGGTAAATACTGGCTGCTTTATTTTTACACTGCAATATAGATCTAACTTTGAAGTAAAACCCCACCCAAATCGAAGTATCTCTGCACAAGTAACATCTGCCCCACCTGCAGTGCACATGATTTTTCCATCTAAGAAGAAATTTGTCAGAGAGTGAACTAGAATAAGGCCCTAAGTGCTAAAGGTTTCTCGCCAACAGACCTTAATTAAGGCAAGAAAAGCAGTCTCTTTTCGCATATATTACATGGCATGCCTACTTTCAGTGGTGCACTACTCCCACTTATAATAATAATAAACGAGTGTTCAAAGTTTCCTGACTTCTGGAGTTTCTTCAGTCCGGCTTGGATTTAGGATTACCTTTTAGCCTCTCTTAAAGTTGAAGTTTCAGCTCTGCCTGTTTTGATTTCAATGCAGAATTGCTTGTTTGCCGGATGTGCGCACTTTCATGCAGGCAGTGCTGCGCATCCAGCCTCTGTTTGTTTCTCCTGTTGCTCCATGGGATCTCACTGTAGTTCTAAAAACATTGCCAGGTCCTTCGTTTGAGCCTTTGCAACACTGATCTTAAATTGTTAAAACAGTGTTTTTTCTAGCTATTGCTTCAGCACGTGGAGTGATATAAGTGCTCTATCCTGCCATGCACCTTTCTTGATTTTTATCACGATAGAGCAGTTCTACGGACAAAAAAGGACGATCTCCCTAAAGTGGTGTCTAAGTTTCACCTCAACGAGGAAGCTGTGGTTCAAGTTTTCCTGTTGTCTAGCGTCTTTGCTGGGGAAGCCTCCTTCAATGTGGTATGGGCTCTCAAAATGTATGTAGATCGCACTACTTTTTGGTTTTCACAAGTGTGGATGGCCAGCTACAAAACAAATCTCCAAAGCTTATACAAGAGCGACTCTTCCAGTTCCAAATTCCAATTCGGCCCATTCTACACGGTCAGTAGGGCCTGCATGGGCAGCACACTGCAGAGCATCAGCAGAACAGCTCCACAAAGCTGCCACATGGCCATCAAACAATACTTTCCTTCAGTTTTAGGTCTTTGATGCCTTTGCGTCTCAGGTTGCTTCGTTTGGGCGCAGAGTTCTCCTCTCTGATCTAGAGTGTTCCCTCCTTTAAATAACTGTTTTAGGACGTCCTCCGTGTGCTCTGGACCCTGCAGAGGAAATACGGAGTTATGGTAGACTTACCATGGTTAACTCCTTTTAATCAAGGTCCACAGTGTCCACATGACACCCACTCTGAATGCACCTGGCCTTTCGAGTTCACTTATTCTCAGTTGTACATTTGTCTGTCTGTGTTAGAATGTGATCTTGAGTCATTCGGTCTTCCTTCTGTACTTCTGGCTTCTGCCTTGGGTTTTGTTACAAAATTGAGTGCCTGAGGTCAGGCAGTGGGGTGTGCGGGAGGTGGCTTGGAGCATCTTGGTACAAAAAATTTAACTGTTGGTGCTCCGGACAGGTATGGATTGTATGGTCGACAGTCATTAGGTCAATACCACTAGGTCGACATACTGGAAGGTCGACAGGGATCTAGGTCAACATGGCACAAGGTCGTTAGGTCGACAGTCAAAAAGTCGACATGGGTTTTTTGAAAAAAAAAGAAATATATAGTGCTGGGGTTTGACTGAATAAATCACTGTCACAATTGAATTATTAAATATATTTATTATATAATAGACATTACAGTTAACAATATTAAGAATAGTGGGGAATTAAAAATATGAAAAAATTATATTAAATGGTCTAAAAAAAGAGCGTTTGTGCTAGCATATTTGCTCCATTTGGTGGATGTTATAGCAACAGTTCATTTGCACCAAAAAATTGTATAGTTAGCAGACCAAATGAAATGTTGATGTCTCCTGCAATTTGAGAAGATTGAAGAGAATGTCCCTGAGAATTGCCCAGCATGAGGATCCGAATTTACTCAGAAATGGCAGACTGGATGGTATGGATATGAATACCTGGCTTCTCACTGCATACAAGGCTGAGATTGTAGAATCCCTTAGGTTGGAAAAGCTGGTCCGGAATAATGTAAATAGAAGTCTGGTTCTACAAGGTGCAGACTGGAGCAAGAGTGGAAGCTCAATGCGTTTCAACGAGAGAATTCTCTAATATTACTGCAATGTCTGTTACATTATATAATTCATTATCTAAATCTTTTAGGGTGTATGGAAATAATCGGCCCTGCATTCGCAAAAATAGTTCAATGCTCTTTGCAGACAGGCGTTTTTCCCGAACCACTAAAGGAAGCAATAGTCAGACCACTTCTTAAAAAAATCTAATTTAGACCCTGACTGCATGACCAACTACAGGCCAGTATCAAATCTTCCTTTTCTAGGAAAGGTTATTGAGAAAGTGGTTGCAACTTAACTTGAGACCCACCTGTCAACCCATGACATTTATGATCCATTCCAGTCAAGATTCAGGAGAAGACATAGCACAGAAACAGCTCTGGTATGTGCTCAATGATCTTCTAAATGCAAGGGATAGAGGAGACTGTTCAATCCTAATCCTTCTGGACCTCTCTGCAGCATTTGACACCATTGACCATGGGATTCGAATTGAGCGCCTGAAGAATTTCTGTGGCCTGGGTGGCACAGTCCTGGTTCAAATCATTTCTCGCTGGCAGGTCACAGAGTGTCATCTGGAGTATACTCTTCACCACCAGTGCCGTTGTCTTGTGGTGTCCCACAGGGTTCTATACTATCTCCCATGCTTTTTGCAGTATACATGCACTTGGTGACATAATCAGATGTCATGGCCTGGTCTACCACTGCTATGCAGATGAAACCCAACTGTATCTGTCCTTTGCTCCAGGCACCGATAACACAATAAGAACCTTAAATGGCTGCCTAGCTGAGCTCCAGGAGTGGATGAGTTCCAGTTGGCTGAGACTGAACCCAGATAAAACAGAAATCCCGATGATAAATCAAAAGGACAAGATGGCAGCATAGCCAACTGACAGGTCTTAAACTGGGGGGCACAGCACTAAAAAACTCTGATCACGTGCGGAATCTTGGTGTGGTCCTGGATAGTGGCCTGACACTTAAACATCAGGTGTCAGCCACAATCAAATCCTCATTCTTTCATCTGAGAAACATGGCCAGGATCAAGCACTTAATTCCCTCAGAAGACCTGCCTAAAGTCATACATGCATTTATATCATCACGACTAGACTACTGCAATGCTCTCTACCTGGGTCTTCCAGCAAAAGAATTGCACCGCTTGCAGCTGGTACAAAATGCAGCTGCCAGACTGTTAACTAACCAGCCCCGCTCCTGCCACATAACTCCCATTCTCTACGCCCTTCACTGGCTACTTGTAAAATCGCGAATTGTTTTCAAGATTGGCTTACTCACTTTCAAGGCCCTACATCACCAAGGCCCAAGGTACCTGCAGCAGCTGCTGATTTCTTACTGTCCTACTCGACTACGACGATCCGTTGAAGAAGGACTACTAACAGTACCCAGAATATCCCTGAATTCATCTGGGGTCGAGCTTTCAACTTTGCTGCTCCAACTCTATGGAACACAGTGCGAGAAGCCCCCACTGCAGAATCCTTTAAAAAAAATAGACTAAAGACGTACTTATTTACTCAAGCATTTCACTGACATCTACTGTTAAGCTTGTTTTGAATTTCGAGCTGTAAAGACAATGGTGAAGCACTTTGAGTCCTATTGGGAGAAAAGCGCTATATAAATATCATTATTATTATTATTATTATTATTATTATTATAATAATAAATATATTTAATTATTCAATTGTGACAGTGATTTATTTAGTCAAACCCCAGCGCGCTGTATATTTCTCTTTTTTTCATTTTATATACTTTAGGAAACCTTACACACTCCCATATACAGCAGCTATACTTGTGGTTCCTGGTTCTTAACAGTTGACAGGGACACAGTTTGCACAAGTGCACCGCATCCCCTCGCATGCTCGCTGGGCACACCATGCTTCGGGCACAAAGCCTCATTGCGCTCGACACTTTATTTTAATCTCCCTCCACACCCTAGTGGATGGTAGGTCATGAAATACCACCTGTCGGCTCAAAAAACAGTGGAAAACCCCATGTCGGCAGTTTGACTGACCTAGACCATGACCTAATGCTTGTGTCGAGCTGACGACCTTGTGCCATGTCGACCTTCCAGTATGTCGACCTAATGACTGCCAACCATCTTTAGGTCGACCAACCAGACCGTATACCCTCCGGACATAACCTACCAGCACACCATATATCTCTACATCTCCATCTCTCTCTCTCTCTCTATGATGGCACATCACAGCATATAGCGGTACCTTTGGCACACTGGGGCAGATGTATTAAGCTTTAACAAGAGATAAATCCAAGGGTGATAAGGAGAGATAAACTTCCAGCCAGTCACCTGCTAACTGTCATGTTACAGTCTTGAAAAAAGTCATTAAGGAGCTGATTGGCTGGACGTTTATCTCTCCTTATCACCCTTGCATTTATCTCTTGTTAAGGCTTAATACATCTGCCCCAATGCTCCCTCCTGGTGTCTAGGGTCATCAATTGGTACACTCCTGAAGCGATGTATAAAAAAAAAGTTGAGTGTCAGTACACACACTTTTATATAAATTGACTTTTGTGCCAGTAGAGTGTGTGTTTTGTGTATTTACATTTAATTGTATGTGTGGGTGTTTTTTTTTTTTTTTTTTTTTAATCTTTCATTACGAGACTGTTTCAATAAGCGAAGTTGCATGCAGGTATCTCATTTGCATAGCTGCGAACAGCCCCGAGGCAGCTGTTACGCTCATTTCTATGCTATTTTATTATACTGTTTTTGCTAATGATATTTGAGTTTCATTTGGTCTGTTTAATATTGGTATAAGTAAATATAATTTGTCTGTAAAATATAATTTGTCTGTAAAAATATAATTTGTCTGTAAAATATAATTTGTCTGTAAAATACCAGAACCTACCAAATCAGCAATGGATATCTATACCAGGTTGAACTAGATGGACGCAAGTCTTTTTTCAGCCTTACCTACTATGTAACTATGTAATAAAAAGGAGAATCGCCTCTTTTAACCAAGTTATTTTTTTGTTTGTTTTTAGTGCCCTGCTATAGATTACACAAGACACACGCTTGACGGTGCTGCATGTCTTTTGAATAGCAATAAATATTTTCCAAGCAGGTAAGTACTTTGTTTTGTTTTCGTACCAAAGACCCTATAGAGCAAAATATAATGTTTAGGAATATATAAGCTATAAAATCATTTAAACCGGGGTGCTTTGGCAGGGCCAGATTTGTAATTTATCCCACACTCCGCTGCTCCTTGCTTCCTCACTCTTTCTTATGGCCCCCATACATCAGCAATCACAATTAATTGCTTCTCAGATCCAGTGATCCCCCCCCCTCCCCAGATAAATGGTTTCTGTAATCTATTTGACACATTACAGATTTGTTTCAGTGATTGGCAGATTTTTCCTGTTAGAATGCCCACACATACAAAAATGAAACTCCAATAAAACCAGATTATTAAACCTGTTTAAAAGTCTGATTCAGCAATCAATTGGCGATCCCTATTAATTTTTGATTGGGATCGCCAAAAGAAGGAGCCCACACATTAAAGATTAATTGTGACAATCCTCTCCAGAATGGAGGATTGTCACAATTGCTGATGTATGGGGCCCATTAGTCTCCTATCACTGTTTCTCACCACAGCATGCACTGAACCCCTTTTTTTTTGTCAATTTATCAAATCAGATTTCTTACATGAAGTCAATAGTCTTTAAAAAGTAAACACTATCAATTATATCCACAATTAAATATGTGTAATGTAAGTTTTTCTGTAATTGTAAGCAGTGAGGCCATCTGCCCCAGGGCTGTTCAAATGTTGGTGGTCTATAGCCATCTGGCCATGCACAGCTGCTGCATATATATGGCTAGCTGAGGGAGTCGAATGCTGTGTACACACGGTGCAATATGATTGCTAGCGATATATTGCTAGCAATATATTGCCAGCAATCATATTGCTCAGTGTCTCCTTTTCATCAGCGATGAAAAGGAGACACTGCTACGGGGCGGAGGGGGAGTGCAGCAGCAGCAGACGCTGCTGTCACTTTGAAGGGAGGAGGGAGGGAGCAGCGGCACAGGGCTGGGGAGATCAATGCTGATCTCCCCGGCGCTGACCTCCGTGAAGGGAGGAGGGAGGGAGCAGCGGCACTGGGCTGGGGAGAACAATGCTGATCTCCCCGGCGCTGACCTCCCGGCACAGCGATCGCCGGGGAAAGCCGCTGGTCGCAGGAGCATGCTCCAGCTACCAGCAGGGAGTGCACACGGGAGCACGTAGCTGGCGATTTATCGCCAGCTGCGCTCCAAATCACTGGCAATATGGTGGCTCAGCGACCATATTGCCAGCGATTTTACCTAATATTGCTCCCGTGTGTACACACCATAATAGAATTTTTCCCTCAGCCTCTCTATTATAGCACTTTTTAGCAGCCATGCAGTAATGCCTCACAATCTTGGAATGTGCACATGCGCGATAGTCACTGTCATGTCTGTGCATGATGACGGATGTCAATGCAGAATCTCTTGCAAAATAAAGTGAGAAAGAGAAGGTCATTTTCCTGGCTCTGGGGGAAGAGCTGTGGACAGTCTGCTATGAGGCAGTTTGTTGTAGGGGTTGCGGTAATCCACTTTAAGGGACTACACACCTATTACAAGTTGCTGCTACAGGTTTGGGTGCACTGTACAGCATCATATAAGTCTAAAAACAAATTCCCAGTGCATACCTTGTCAGTCTTAAATAACTATGCAAAAAGGGATTATGTTAAAGTATATCTTCTGGAATGGAACATTTTTAAAAGCTCCCTTAGTTATTAAACACTATTAGTCTCTATTATATGCATTTATAACACTGATAAACGCATCACAATATATTGCGTTTATGGTGTTGTGTCTAAGTGGGCCACATTAATAATTCATCACATATTCAATGTGATCTGAGTGCAATATTAGTCCCAGGATTGCATTGCAATATGCGATCACTACTTTTCTATATTAACCAGAAGTAAACGTGATTTGTCTCAGCGCTTTAGATCTGCTGGTGGTAAGTAAACACAAGTGGTGACCCCACACCACAATGGAACAGTGAAACAAAAGATAATGTGTCTATAACACAGTGTTCAAATCCCTCCTGCAATCTGTGAGGAATAATAGAATAAAACATTACTATTTGGATAAGGGCAACTCCTCTTCTATATATAAAACAGATATATAATATATTGAAAAATATTTTTTTATATATTTAAAAGACATTCATATAATAAATACAGATAAAATTGGTCATCTAACTATAAAAACCATTTAATTTCAAAATCTTTATTAAGACCATGAGGATGTAAAGTATTAAGGTTATAAATGTATTTCATCTTTTCTCTAGCTAATTGGGAGGCTTTATTCTTTTTTCTAAGGTCATCTTTTATTTCCTTGATACCTAAAAACCTCACAATATTGCCTACATTAGAGTTATGCACAACCTTGAAATGTTGAGACAAACTGAGTCTCCAGACTTTTTTTGATATTAAGATGTTCAGTTATTCTAGTTTTAAGAGGTTTAGGTGTACGACCAATATAGAAAAGGTTACATAAACATTCAATGGCGTAGATGACATTTGGTGTGTTGCATGTAATAAAGTTTTCTATGACGAAAGTGATTTGATTTGATTAATCTTCAGTTCTGTGGTTTTCGAGTGACCTTCACATTTAACCAATTTGCAGCCTCTACAAAGGCCGCATCTATTAAAACCTTTCACGCGAATCCTACCATTAGGATTGGATGTAATAAAAGTACTATGTACAAGTTTGGGTACTTATGTAATATCTGGACTCCCATTTTTCTTATGAGACCGCGTCCCCTCGCGGGGCTCGCTGCGCTCACCACGCTTCGGGCACGGTGGCTCGCTGCGCTCGCCACACTATATAAAATCAACTCCATGCGTAGTTGGATAGTAGGGGTATGAAAAAATGGGGTGCATTTAACATGGGAGTCCAGATAATACATAAGTACCCAAGTTTGTTTCTAATGTTTGGAGCCGTTTTATAAATACATTTAGGGGCCCTTGGTAAATGGATGCCTATTACTGGGTCTTGTAGTAGAATTTTTCCAATTCCTCCTGAAGGATTTTTTCTTTTCTTTTTTTTTTGTGTTGAAATTGTCATTAGGCGCTTGTTTAGGTGATTTAGGTCTCAAAAGGGGGTTTCTATCTATTACCTCTGTTTCTCTTAGGGTATGAGAGATGGTGGGTACCCACTTTCAATGAATCTTTCTGCCATTTTAGTGGCCTGTTGTTTGTACACTGCAGTGTTAGAACAATTACGTCTAAGACATTTGAATTGGCCACCTGGGATGGCATTTAGCCATGTGTTATGATGACAACGGTCTCTCTGTGTATATGAGACAGTCAGTTGGCTTAGTGTACATTTTTGTTTCAAGGTGTCCATTGTTTTAAAAAAAATAGTGATATCCAAAAAATCGATGGTTGATTGGCTAATATTAAATGACAATTCAATATTTTAATATCATTTTTAAGATTTAGATGATCACAAAAAGCCTTTAGGTTGTCATAATTCCCTCTCCATATAAAGAAAATATCATCAATATATCTTGACCAAAATACCAGGTCCACACGCCATGTGTTCCTCTTCCCAGAGGCCCATGAAGATGTTCGCATAGCTTGGGGCGAACCTGTGTCCATTGCTGTCCCCACTTTTTGGGTATAGAAACTACCATCAAACATAAAATGATTATTATTCAAAATCAGATTAACACTTTCAGTCACCTGAAGGGTCTACTATTTACACTATCCATATACCTTTCTGAAGTATTCCATTGGTATTTGAGGCAGAGAAGAGTCACCCTTATCCAAATAGGAACATTTTATTCTATTATTCATCACAGATCGCAGGAGGGATTTGAACACTTTATGTGAAGAAGTTTCTATTTATAATGGTTGTCCTGCTCTCTATTTGGATTTCTTCTCTGTAGAGGGGCCAAGTCTGGTGGTGTGCTAGCCGCCACCAATGACCTACTGATTTAATACTGATTTGTTGTGAGGATACACACTGGAAATATGCCAATCTCCATGCAACTAATCTCTACAAACTGTCTGAATTTAATCAGAGGCTTCTTGACCTATTACATGAAGTGCCAAATGTCATTGCCTCTCCTTGTTTGCATGGACAGGATCATGTCAAGGCTGTACAAGATCTGTCTCCTGAATGTGCAAACCCTACCGCCAGTACTGTTGAGCATGAATATAACCTGAACTTATTGGAGGCTGATTTCCTTTTGTACTGGTTTTGCAGATATGTTCTCGGGGCCGCGCTCAGTTCAAAAAGCTCCCATATCTCTACAATGGATGTGTCCTCTTTACACTTCTGGTCCACTATGTGTATATTCTTCGCTGTTTTTTATCCTGTGCTAACTGGGACGGTACTGCTTCTGAAGTCTTTTTTTATTAATGCAGAATTATGGTCGAATTAGAGGACATGCTCGTCTGCCTGGATAGTTTTACTGCCTGGATAGTTTTACTGCCATATCTATATTTCTTTTTTCATTTCTATTTCATTTCTATTTAATACACTTTTTTTTCCCTCTCTCTTTTCTTTCTTATGTGGCTGTGTTTCTTTATATCCTGTATGCCAATTTTTATTACATTTGTGAAATGTTTATTTCTTAGTGTGATGCGTGAGTTTGTAAAACTAAGTAGCAGGAAGGCAAAGTTAAGTATATTCTGTCCAACATATTCTTACTTCACCTGTCTTTATGGTTACACTTGATATCATTATATCCCCTTATATCCATATAATGTGGGTAAGCTTTCCTAAGGCCATTAGTATTTTAGCCCCTGTCTGATAACCGTCTGCATATCCTTCATTACTTTTGAGTTAGATAAGTATTCGTATAGTTTAGAATAGTATTAGATAGGTAACATAGTGGGGTAGGGGTAAACAGTTTTTTTGGGGGGGATCCAGGTGCACCTAAGTTGGGAGTAGGTAGTACAGGGTGGGGGCTATGGGAAGGGTTATTTTAGGTTTTATTTTTGTTTATGGTAGCTAGGTATTCATGTTTTTTTTTTTTTTTTTTTCGTTATTGCAATTTGCCTCGGTGTATAATCATTCTATCCAGTGGTATCTTTCAGGGGGACTCACAGAAGCCTTACTGGGCCAGCAGTATGACAGCCATGCTGGAAACCGTGTCCTTTAGGGTTGCAGCAGACGGAGAAAATGCAGCAGGATCTTTCTATCCTATCTGCTAGAGTGGATACTCTTACTCCTACCCAAGGGCAACCACATAAACGCAGCTTAGCGGCCATTACTTCGGACTCTGAGGTTGTAGAAAAGGAGGAGGAGGAGCTTGACCCTTTAGAGTCTCATTCCCTATTAAAGGGCTTGGGGCCTTTAATTATGGCTATACGGAAGGTGCTAGAGCTTCCACTTGTGGACCCTATAGAGGGAAACCCCTTTTTTAGATCACAAAAGAGGGCTAAGATATATTTTCCTGAACAAAAAGATTTAGAAAACACATGTAAAGCTGCATGGACAAATCCTGAAAAAAAGATTTCAGGTTTCTAAAAGGTTTATATCTACCTTACCCTCTGATCGGTCAGAAGAAAGGTGTGGGAGGAACCCCCAGTAGTTGATGCCTCTGTCACACGACTCTCAAAGAAGGTGGTGCTTCCTGTCCCCGGTGCATCAACATTGAAGGATGCCGTTGATAAAAGATTGAAAATGTACAAAGCCAGCAGGGTATCACCGTGCCCAGTCCTGGCTAGTTGCTAAGGCTATATACACCTTGGCAACACAGGTGCAGGCAAGAAAGTCTGGTGTGAGAAGGAAAATCTTCCTGCGGATTTTAAGCTGGACAGTTTCAGGTGGTTTTTGCAGGCGGGTCTGGATCTCTGTCCTGCGTCTCGGATCTCTAAAGGTTCACATTTCGGCCTTGTCTGTGTTCTTACAGAAGAAATTGGCAATTCTGATTGAGGTGCAGGCCTTTCTCCAGGGTGTTCACTTCAACCTCCCTTTGTGCCACATCCGGCACCATGGGACCTAGAAGTGGGTTTTGAATTTTCTGCAGTCTTCATAGTTTGAACCTCTGGCAAAAGTAGATGTGAAGTACATTATGTGGAAGACCGTAATGATGTTGGCTCTAGCTTTGGCTAGGTGTGTATCTTAATTGGGAGCCTTGTTGTGTGAGAGTCCGTACCTCATCTCGACGGGAGTGGTGGGATCTTCCCGGGCAGCTGCCAGGGGGGTCTCGGTCTTACAACTTTGCAGAGCTGCGACGTGGTCAGGGAAACATGTTAAGAGTTACAAATTTGACGTCCTGGCCAAAGAAGATACCCAGTTTGGACAGGTGGTGCTGAAGAGGTCTCCATACATCCCCTCCCCTTGTTTATATTGTTAACCATTGCCTTGTGGCTACCATTTAAAGAAAAAAAAAACTTTTTCCAGTGTTATGGTTATTTGTTATGCTCTGCTGGAATGAATCTTGCATATCTCATTCTTCTCTAAAGTATGTCCATCCTCCTTTGGGCACAGTATTTATTTTCACCTTACCTGGCTTGTGGGTGGGGTCATAGAGGGAAGGAGTCAGAACACCCTGCTTGACGATCTTGTGTGCCTATCTCCTGCTGAGGATCCTCTATACCCCATCTTATTGAGATCCCAGTATCCCATATGGACTACGAAAAAAGGATTTACTGGTAGGTAATTAAAATATTATTTTTGATACCTACCAGTAAATCCATTTCTGTAAATCCGCCCTCCCAGCTTTTGTCACCTGCCAGTTTTTGTTCCTCTTGACATGCATGTCTTTCTTGTTCCCCCTCATTTCCATCTCCTCTCATTCTATATTTTCCTAACTGGGGGCTGATGGGTAGTAGAGGGGGAGAAGCCTTACACTTATAAATTCAGAAGTGCCCAGCTTCCACTAACCACCTCTATATTCATTGTACTCAAGTGGCCCCTGCGGATTCCAAGAAACCAGTAGGTTCCAAAATCCTGTTACAAAGATTTATATAAATAAATAAATTCAGAGCAAATTGCATTCCGATTTGATTCAGTAGTACCCACAAGTCTGGGGACGGGTCCTTTTGATAAGGTTTGCTAGTAGATTGGCTTATTTATTTCCCTATCTATTAAACATAGTCCTATTTGGTCTATGCTTGTTCTTTAAGAAAGGTATCTTGCTTTGCAAAGGTAAGCCTCCTTATGTGTAGGACTATATTGGTGTTTATAAGTATGATCAGTTAATGTGAGTATATTTCATTCTTGTAATCACAAAGTAATTCTCTGAGGATAGCCTTCGAGGCCCCAAAACATTGGCATATTGAGTTCCTGTTCCGAATTGTCCGTAACATAATTATGCAGTGTTTGCCTAATATTCCAAATACAATTGTCCACATAGATCACAGGTCATCAGGACCCCACAGAGTGCATGCTTTGCAGGTCTCCTCAAAGAAGCAAGTGAAATAATTAGCTCCATCTGTGGATGTTATAAAATGGGTCAGTCAGTAACGAGTGCACCTGTGGGGTGACCTAGAAAATGTGAATTGTGTTGGCTTCTGAGGATCGAGTTTGAAAACCACTGGCATAGATAAGATATGCAGGGAAACACCAAAATTTAGCAAAGTTAGTTGGGTTGTGGATTATTAGGTCGACACATGAAAAAGTTTGACATTCATAAAGGTTGATACAAGCTTTATATGGAAAAGGTCGACACAGGGTTATCACTTTTTTGGGTGTCTTTATCGACATGATAAAGATACCGCATCCCCTCGTATCACACCATATTAGTGCATTGCATCTGCTTTGAGCATGGCGTCTTGCTTCACACGGCACACTATAATAATCTACCTCTATGCCCACTTTTATCATAAAGTAAGAACAAGTCGGGTTAAATAAAAAATACAATTTCTGAAAACCTTGTGTCAGCTATTGACATGTTAACCTTTTGATTATGTCGACTTAGATAAAGTCAATTATTGCATTTGCCGACCTATTGCCGGTGGTTGGGACAAGTCTGTGTGCTAGCGTGGCTTAGGTGTGTGCAGCTTGGTGTGGTCCTGTTCAGCCTGGTGCCTGCAGCAGTGATGCATACGGACAGCCATTGCCGTGGCTTCTCAATCATACGTCCGCGTTGTCTGTGCATTTTGGAAGCACATCCAGTTTTCAGTATCGTGGTTTCCTGCCTATTTTGCATCTTATGCCACTGGACAGCCAAGGGTTCAGTGTTCCCTGTTGCTCCCATGGAAGATATGGTGGTTGCCTCGCCCCAGAAGACCGTAGTTACACTGCTGAGGTAGTACTAGCTATTCTTAGGCAGGGTACACATCAGAACGATTAAGGCTCAATTCCATCAATCTGGATCAAATTCCGACTGATTGGATGTAGATTGGGCATGTTTTTGCATGTTTAGATCCAATTCCGATCCGATGCGCGTCCCCGCTGTCGTTTGCTGCAGTTAGGATCTGTAAAAGATCCATTCAACTGGATACAGACTCAGATCGGATTGGGATCAGATTGGATGCAGATTATTAGCAGATCGTGTGCTCCAACAGATCGTGCAACCATCACACAATCTGCTAACGATCTACTAACAATCGGATCTTTCTGGTGTGTACCCAGGCTTAGTTAGTTTAGGGTTGTAGTTTGTATGGCTTTTTTTGTTCTTCTAATGTGTCTTCTAGTGCTAAGAGGGGGCATGCAAGAAGCACTTATCCAAACTCTGCCTGTGACCAATCTGTTGTGGGAAGCCTAGAGAAGTTATATGTGGATTATGGATTCTTTCCCTACCCCTAATACCTATATACAACTGCCAACTCTTATGGTGTGAAAGTCTTTTGTTTCTATGGAAGAATTCTGTAAAGGTGTAAAAAGATCCAAATCTCAGACCAGTCTAGATTATGATTTTGAAATCATGTCCCCCAGTATTTTGTCAGATGAATAAGTCACAATGTTGTCCAGTGTAGAATCTGGTAAAGTTTTGAAAGATGATAAAATGTTTATTTATATTTTAGTAGAAGTTGTCTTGAAGATTTATATAAATTAATTAAATGGGAACTCCGCACAGTTGGGGGCATGGTGGGATTTAAACCTATGACCTCAGTGCTCTGAGGCAGTAATCTAACCATTACATGTCTGTGCTGTCTTGTTAAAGGTTATAGGTTATATATTTCCAATACAGTAGCAATTAAATCTGGAGTGGCTATTGCTTCTGTTGCCTGAGATTGTGGTGTTCATATCTGCAAGATGATCTGCAAGAAATGGTGCTTAATAATCGTATCCGTAAGAGTATTCATCTTTTCAGAAAAGCAGTGAATTGTGTATGTGAACTTTTCTTAGATATTTTATATTTTTCCGCTAAATCCGTTACTTCTGGTGTCATGGCAAGAAGAGAATTGTGGCTGAGATCTTGGGCAGCTGATTCCCATTCTAAAAATAGGTTGACTTTGTTGCCTTATGAAGGACCTTTCTTATTTGGAAGTAGATTGGACTGGAGGAAGATGTATGGAGGGAAGTCCGTAAGATTGCCTCAGAACAGGATAAACTAATTTATGGAGGTGTTCTAGGCAACAGTATAGGCAAGCCAGATCGTACAGACCAGGATGTCCATATAGAGAAATATTTTTCAGGTATGTCCAGAGGTTACCAATTAGAATTCTTGAGCAAGATAAGATAAATTTGTGAATTGAACACTGCCAAGTGTCGGAGTGAATACCACAGCTCTACAAGAGTGTTTTAGAGAATTAATCAACTCCAGAGTGGTGGAGCAAGTTCCTTGGGCAGAGGAAGGAAAGTTATTTTATTCCTGTTTGTTTATTGTGAAGAAGGCATCAGGTGGATTCAGGAATTTACTTGATCTTGTAAACCTTAACAAAAGAATAAACAAAAAAAATATCATAGACCTACAAGATGCTTATTTTCAAATTCCAATCTACCAAGGCAACAGAAAATATCAGCGTTTTTGCAGGAAAGGATTGCATGTCTAGTTCACTTGAGTTAACCCCTTCTCCAAGAGTCTTTGGAGATCTGGACTTCTCAATTGATGAAGTAGAATGGGCCCGGATGTTTGAATTAACCCATAAGACCATCAGTTCATCTAATTATATAGAGAGATATATTAGAATCTTTCACTATTTATACTGGACTCCGGTTAAGCTGAATAAAGCATGGCCTAACACAACGGATGTCTGCTGGAGATGCGGAGAGGGGGTGGGCGATATGATTCATATATTTTGGGCCTGTAAAAAGCTGCTTCCTTACTGGGCAGAGGTTGAAACTCTGATATATAAAGTTTGTGGGATTAGAATTAAGGTTACACCCCATCTCCTACTCCTACATCTCCTGCAGATAGATCTGGCATATCCCCAGAAATTTATGGTATTACACATCTTGATGGCGGCCAAAACTTCCCTAGCACAGCTGTGGAAACAGGAACTTATTCCGGGTATAAACATGATAATCCGAAAAATTGAATATTGTTACTCAATGGAAAGGGGAACACCAAGAAAAGGGGTACTTAAAAACTGGTCCCTGTGGTCTCAATTTAGGAATGCATAGAATAGATGATGACGGAATATTGAAATACGAGGCGGCAATATGATCTTACTTCTATAGGCTAGATATCTGAAAGTGAAATGTCTGCATATCTTAGGCTCTTGTGGGATAAGGACCCCCACGGAATGAATGTGATTGTCTCGTTATGGTCTTCTGTTTGTTTTCCCTTCCTTTTTTCTTTTCTTCCCCCTTTTTTTTTTTTTTTGTTTTTGTTTTTGTTCGATTGGGTATATAAATGAATGTATTTGGATGTAAGGTTGTGGTATCTATCTGTACTAGAGGGGAGGGGATGACTAATCACCCCCCTCGTTGTGTAAATCTGATGTGTTTATATTTGAAAAATAAATAAAGATTAAGATTTAAAAAAAAAAGAGTGTTATAGAGAATTAATCAACTCCAGAGTGGTGGAGCAAGTTCCTTGGGCAGAGGAAGGAAAGTTATTTTATTCCTGTTTGTTTATTGTGAAGAAGGCATCAGGTGGATTCAGGAATTTACTTGATCTTGTAAACCTTAACAAAAGAATAAACAAAAAAAATATCATAGACCTACAAGATGCTTATTTTCAAATTCCAATCTACCAAGGCAACAGAAAATATCAGCGTTTTTGCAGGAAAGGATTGCATGTCTAGTTCACTTGAGTTAACCCCTTCTCCAAGAGTCTTTAAAAAGATTATCATGACTTTAATAGCCAACCTCAGCAGGGCATTATGATTTTAGCTTACCTTATCTCAGGTCAATCAGAGGAGTCCGTATCAGAAGCGGCAGAATTCACACTTCACTTTCTCTAAAAGCATGGGTAGCTGGTAAATTGGGAAAAGTCAGTTATGGCCATCCCAAAGTTGCGGGCAGGAGCACTATAGCGTTCTGCACTGTATACGGTTTACTTGTTTGGTTATTCCTTGAAAAAATGTGTTGGAACATGAGACTGAAGATTATAATGGTTTCCTGTGTGGATCTGTTTTAATATTACATCAAGGTAAAGTCACTCAGTCAAAATATAATAAATAATATATCCCATAAACCATTATTCTTAATAAGGCATTGTTAGTCAAGATTAGATAGCATAAACCAATGTGTTTATGTGCAAACAGCATCTTTTTGAATCAGTGTGATTCTTCTTCAAGCGAAGGCATCCACTCAAGTTCAACCATCCAAGGCATGAGATTGGTATACCTATTTTATAAAATCGTTCCAGTTACAAAATAGTTCTACATGAGATTAAAAAAATATTTGCTTATGTCCTTTGAACAGATCATCATTGCCCATTGATCATCAAAAGTAATCTTTTGAGAGGATTGGTGTCAATTCCTCTAAGTTATGCTGTAGTTTTGATTTTGTGACATTTTTCTGTCAAAAATGTATATGCATGTCAGTAAGGTGGTCATATGCAGCCGTCAGGGAGTGCTGCGTTCAGTGAGGTGGGGATGTGCTTCTTCTCTATGAATAGTGTGAATGATGTTAGTGTTTACAGTTGTGGCTCTGTGATGGTGGATATGGTGACAGAAGAAAGTAGTTCAGGTGATAGTTAGGGGGGGATGAAGTCATGTGACCTGGGATTTCCAAGCAGGTTAGTGGAATTTCAGTCATTATAGCACACCTTTTTATACAGTAGCATCACTCCTCAAGATTAGTAGACTGACCCAGGCATCATATCAATGTTATATGGTTTATACTATTTCCTTAGGATAAAAATACATAACTAAGTACCGTCGGTTTTTGGTCTTGAGAAAGGAGTAAAATCCGAAACGTTGACCTTATCCATGTGTGGGGTCTTCTTAACAAATCTGTGTGAATGCTGCCATACACACCTTCTGCATTATTCCTACATACAGTACCCCGGTCAGCTGAACCTTGATTGTTTTTTGGAGTGACGATATTTCCACTGCTATGTTATTGATATATTATACACAAAATAAGTTTTTAATGTAGTAAAAAAAATGTTTTTCTTTTTTCTACAGGGTTAGCATTAAGGAGTCTTCTGTTGCTAAATTAGGATCGGTGTGTCGTAGAATTTATAGAATATTTTCACACGCTTATTTCCATCATCGCCAAATATTTGATGAGTATGAGGTATGTGTTTAATTATCATTTTGAAAGATTACTTATACATGGTGGGGGTATTTTTTTGAGTGAACAATGGTAATCTTTGATTAGATGCTTTGATTTAGATTTATGTTTTTTGATTTGCTAATTTTATTGGGCGTTCATCTGTATTCTTTGAGGATTTTAGCACTGTTAAAATTTTATATTTAGGTTATGTTATAATTTGAGGCATCCTCTATGGGTCATTAGGTCAACAGTGTCTAGGTCAATAGGTCGACCACTATTGGTCGATATGCACATGAAAAAGGTTGACATTAGGTAACATGGTGGCTGCAAGTGTTAAGGTGCCCACACACTATAAAGATCTGCGATCATAAGATGTGCGCATAAATTAGCCTTCAAATCTTTTGTCTGATCTGGACAAAAGATTTCAGGCAAGCGCACATCTTTACCAATGATTTTTCTTAAGATCCCGTGTGCGTTCCTATGGATCTTTTGTTAAATCTTCTGATCTTTTGTGCAGCACGTAAGATCAGAAGATTTAGAAAAAGATCCACGGGAGCGAGCATCGGCCGATTTTCGACCGATTATCAGTAAATATTTATCGAAAATTGGCCAATCGGCCCAAAAATCGTTCTAGTGTGTGGGCACCTTTACACTGCACCACTCTGTCTGCTTGCTATCCCTGGGTGTCCTGGAGCCCTGAGATTCTGTTACACCAGGCACTAATCATGACAAGAAACCAGCACAGGAGACAGAAAACCCTTGTCCCAGCGACTGGATATGAGGTTTTTTATTCCAAACCTCTCCTTCTAACCAGGGTCAGGATCTGGTCACCTCATACTCCTCCCCTTCCTGTTTAACTCTCTGAGCCCTTCCTTAACTAAGCATCTGATTCACCATTCTTCATTGAAATTTGGTAGTGAGCTTAAGTAAATTCTGACCTACATTAAAACACTACCGACTAAGGAGTACTAACACCAAATCCACTAAATGCTATCTTTACCTGCTGTCTGATCATCTCACATTCTTAAGGTGCCCTCACACCAGAAAAATCTGTGATCTTAAGATGTGTCTTAAGATTTCCCTTTAACTCCCCTTCAATCCTGGACAAAAGATTTTGTGCAGAAAGTATAGTTTCATAAAGATTTATCTTAAGATTTCATATATATTTGAACCCCTTCAGTGGTATGGCCAGAAATTTTCCAGGCTGAGCTGCGCTGTCAGCTCGGGCTCCCCTGGAAGATTTCCATGTATGCTTCTAGATGGATCTGGTGTGAGGGTCCGTCACACAAGACTATACAGAGTAGAGATAAATATATGTGTGAAGCCTTCTGCTTGATATAGGCGAGTGGTAAGGTGCCCATACACGCACCGATTTTGTGTGCTGTGCATTTCGAACTTCAAGCTGCCATGCGATTTTGGCATTTGAAGTGGATGCGATGCGATTTACTGTACTTTGCAGGTGCAATGCGATTTAAAGTTAATAGTTACAAATGTACATCGCATGTACTACTAAAGCGATGCAATGTAGCACAAAAAGTACTGCCTGCAGATACTTTTTGTGCTATACAATATTGTACCCGGGGACGCGCATCGCATCCCCGCAGGTACACAGTGCGATGCGTTTTGAACTTTAAAAGTTCAAAGCGCATGCGATAATCGCAGCGTGTATGGGCACCTGTAGTTATATCAATAACTATGCAGGGGTGTGTTACCACGGACAACAATGAGTAATCTTAGAGCAGGACAGAGTATGGTTTATCTCAGTGTGGTACACCTGATAAGAAGAAACTATAAAGTATACCTTTTAATTAGTTCATATAATAACTGCGAAATATATAAAACAACACAAAACATATAACACAAACAGAGTGAATAAAGTGCGTGTTAAAAAAGCACATACGGGGTCGCCTTCAGTGTCATTGACAGATATGAGTACCTTGTAATGATGTTTCCTTGTAATGATGTGGCTGTATAGCCGATTCCATATACGAGAGGAGACAGTGGGAACTCACTAATGTGCTGCAAGGAATGGAGGCTTGCAGTTTTTTAGGATACAATTGCTATTACAGAAATTTGATCTGTGTGTAAGAAGCTTCCATTTCCTAAGTGGAGTGTATTGCTGTGTACAGGTATGGTTTCCCGTATCCGCACATCCTGTATCCGAATTATTCCAAAAACCGTGTTTTTTTGGAATAATTAAAAAAAAAATTCCCTAACCCTTTTTTTATACTTACCAAGTCCCCCAGCGTCCACAGCAGGCCTTCAGCATCCTCTCCGGCGTCTCCAGCAGTCCCAGGAGTGCATTGCGCGAGTGCTCGTGCACGCCGGTGACGTCACTGGCTCGCCTGGGACCTCTGGAGACGCTGAAGGCCTGCTGTGGACGCCGAGGGACCATCGGGGCACCACCAGGGGACAGGTAAGTATGCCTAAATTTATTCCAAGAACCGGAAAAATCCCTTATCCGGAATGCTCGTGGTCCCGAGCATTTCGGATAAAGCCATGTACACACGGGGCGATATATCGCTCACGATGAGCGATATATTGCTCGGTGTCCCGTTTGCAAACTGGAGCTCGCACCTGACGATTTATTGCCGGTGCACACTCCCATCGCTGGCAATATGGTCGCTCAGCGACCATATTGCCAGCGATATTTGCTATAATAGCCCCTGTGTGTACGCACCATAAGGGATACTCAACCTGTACTAATCTTGCAACGAAGTTATGGTCCATTACAGACTGGTTAATATGTTGCTATACAGTATCAGCCTGCTGCTCATAAATGATAGCAGAGCATAGAAATGGACACAATGGAAGAAAAAAAAAAGTAAATTATATTATAAAAAGAGGAAATGTGGAAGAGAATATAGAAAGAGAGATGGATTATTAAAATCTGTGCCACATTTATTTAATTTTTGTTTTATTCCTCATTTCTGTAGTGTTTCTAGCCATGGCTTAACAGTAACAGGCATTTGGTGATTGAGCAGCTGTAGTGGCCAGGGGGGATTCATGGTGACATGGCCTGCTTGATAATAGCTGCTGCTGCCTACATTAGTGGCTGGAGCTCTATACGAAGGGGGCCCACAGGACATCTAGCCTTTCCCCTGCTTGGCCAGCCTGGCCGAAAAAGCCCTTTTACCACCAAGTTATACACCTAAAGTCATACTTGCCAACTGTCCCAGATGGAGTAGTAGACTCCAGATATTTCAGGTAGGCATCTCCAAAATCACATGTACCTTCCTAGTGAAGTGGGCAGGATGGGGGAGGTAATTCCTGGATCTGTATGGAGGTTTTATATAATGAATTGCTAAAACTGTGTCAGGGCATTCTGGTACGTGTAGTTCCACGACAGCTAGAGGGCCTTGAGTTTGACACCACTGGTTTAAAGCTAAAATTACACATTCCATAGTTTTAGCTCCCCTTTCCCATGGACCAGCTTGTCACAGCAGTTTTTCATTACGGTTTTAGTACCTAATGACATGGGATCCCACTCCTGCTGTGGTCATCTGCATATCCCCTCTGGGCTACTCCTGTGACACCAAGTATGCCACAAATGGATGGAGATGCAACATCACCTGTAGTGCTTGGCTCCAGAGTTGCACAAATTTGACTATATGGTACTATGCTTTTAACAACATTGTGGATTTCTTTTTATTTTTGAAGGCTTCATTTCAAGGGTTTCAGGGACAAACTTCTTCAAAATCTAGGTAGATTAGAGGAATGGTCAAGAGCATGGCAGCTACAGTTTAATGCCAAAAAATGTAAATCATGCACTTGGGTCTCAAAAATCCAAAGACTAAATATAGTATAAATGGCACTATAATGGAAACTACTGAGGAAGAGGGGGATCTAGGTGTCACTATTTCAGGGGACTTAAAGACAGGTAGGCAATGTAACAAAGCAATGAAGAAGGCAAGTCAGATGCTTGGTTACATAGGGAGAGAGGTATCAGTAGTAGAAAGAAAGAAGTAATAATGCCACTGTATAGGTCATTGCTACAACCTCATCTAGAGTTACATATAGTAGGTAAGGTTGAATAAAGACTTCCGTCCATCGAGTTCAACCCGGTTAAGCTAATTCTCCCTTGATATCCTTATATTTAGTTGTTACATTTGTTTCCCTGATTTATTTTGAGTAGCCCTGGATATTTTTAGCCACTAAGTGTCCGTCCAACCTTGATTTGAACAAATTTATTGTTGATGCTGAAACCACCTCCTTTGGCAGAGAGTTCCAAAGTTTTATTGCTCTGACTGTAAAGAATTTCCTTCTTCCAACCATAAAAAATCTTTTTTCATCTAATCTATACTCATGCCCCCTGGTCCTAGTCTAATTTCTTGTGGTAAATATGGTCTGTGACAATTCCTTATATTGTCCTCTGTTGTACTTATACAGGTTGAGTATCCCTTATCCAAAATGCTCGGGACCAGGAGAATTTTGGATAACGGATTATTCCGTATTTCGGAATATTTTAATATTTCAATGATGTATCTTGAGGTATCTTGCATTTATGTTTTACATATACATCAAACACATGAAATGAACACAAATATATTTTATTTGTGCATAAAACAAGGTTTCAAAACATGACACAAAGTTTGTGTACAATCTCAGGCACTGAATTTAAAAGCCAAGCAATCATTGTCTTGCACATATATAGTGCCAGTTACATATCATTCCCTCAGTAGTGCTGTTACAGATGTCCCCAGTAAGTTTTTATCAAAAAAATAATTTTTTGTTCACTTTCTGGAATGTATGGTTTTCGGAATAATTCGGATAACGGATATTCGGATACGGGATACTCAACCTGTACATGGTAATCATGTGTCCCCTTAATCTACGCTTTTCTAATGTAAATAGCCCCAATTCTTATAGTCTTTCCTCGTAGGGTAGGCCTTCCATTCCTCTTATAAGCTTTGTTGCTCTTTGGATTTTTTCCATTTCTGTGATGTCTTTTTTTATAGTGCGGTGCCCAGAACTGCACTCCGTATTCAAGGCGAGGCCTGACCAAGGATTTGTATAGTGGCATTATCACTTTTGAGTCTCGAGATTTCATGCCTCTTTTAATGCATGCAAGCATTTTGTTTGCCGCCTTCACTGCTTCGTTACATTGGGCGCTACATCCCAGGTTATTGTCTATAAGGACCCCTAAATCCTTTTCAAGTACAGACTGCCCTTATTCTACCCCGTTTAACTTATAGTTAGCACCCTTGTTGTGTCTCCCCAGGTGCCTGACCTTACATTTGTCCACATTGAACTTCATTTTCCTTTTTTTGGCCATTTCTCCAGCGATGCGAGATCACTTTGAAGTGATGTGACATCATCTTCTGATTTAATGACTTTACTTAATTTTGTATCATCTGCAAAGGTGCTTATGTTACTGAGCAATTCCGCCCCTATATCATTGATAAAAATGTTAAACAATATGGGTCCCCAGACTGAACCTTGAGGCACTCCACTTAGTACCGGTAGTGTCTCAGATAGTGCTCCATTTACCACTACTCTCTGCTCCCTGTTACACAGCCAGTTTCCTACCCATCTGCATATATTTTCCACCAGTCCCATGTCCCTCATTTTAGTTATAAGCCTCTTGTGGGGTACCGTATCAAAGGCTTTGGCGAAGTCCAGGTAGATCACGTCCACAACGTTTCCTTCATCAAGGTCTCTGCTAACTTCCTCATAGAAAGCGACCAGATTAGTTTGACATGAACGATTTTTTGTGAACCCTTGCTAGTTCCTGCTAAGTATATGATGTTCGTCCAAATATTCTAAGTTACTATCCCTTAAAAAACCTTCGAATATTTTACCCACTATTGATGTTAAACTTATTGGTCTGTAATTTGCAGGGTCCCCCTTTTTTCCTTTCTTGAATATTGGCACAACCTCTGCTTTCCTCCAGTCCTTTGGTACTTTGCCTGTTGATAGTGATTTGTTAAAGATGAGATGCAGGGGGATGGCTAGTTCCTCCCTTGATTCCCTGAGTACCCGCGGATGGATCCCGTCAGGCCCTGGTGATTTATTTGTTTTGATTATACTAAGCCTCCTAATTATGTCCTCATGCCTAAAATCCACAGTGAGATCTGTGTTCATTGACCCACGATTTGAAGGTGTAAGTTCCACAGTTTGATTTCCATTAGTGAAAACAGATGAGCAGTATTCATTCAGTAGTACAGCCTTTTTACTGTCTTCAGTGACCTTATTTCCACTGCTGTCTGTTAGTGTGCCTATATTTGCTTTTGTTACCCGCTTGCTGTTTATATATTTAAAAAACTTTTTGGGATTGGATCTGCTTTCCATAGTGATGCGTTCTTCATATGTGCGTTAGCAGTTTTCCTTATTCTTTTGCAAGTTTTATTTGATTCCTTATAGCTGGCAAACGTTGTTGCATTTAACTTTTTTATATAGAGTTTGAAGGCTCTAGTTTATTTATTTATAGCTGACCTCACTTTTCTGTCCATCCAATGTGGCTTTTTTTTTTGTTGTTTCTCGCTTTGTTTACCTTAGGGATATATTTGGTTGTTAATTGGGCGAGAACATTTTTTTAACGAATCCCACATCTCCTCTGCATTTTTACCCTCCATTAATTTGTCCTACTTCACTTTTCTAAGAGCTACCCTAAGTAAATTAAAGTTAGCCTTCCTGAAATTTAGTGCTTTCACTTGCCACTTATGTTCTGACTTACTGAAGGTTATTTCCATGGTAACCATATTGTGGTCGCTGTTGCCTAGTTGCTCAATTGTTTCAACATTTGAAACTAATTCTGTGTTGTTTGTTAATACTAAATCCAAGATCGATTCATTTCGGGTAGGTTTATCTACCAATTGACTGATATAATGGTCTTTTAGCAAACTTAGGAACTCGTTGCTTCTTGATGATTTTCCTGTTTCCCTCTCCCAATCAATGTCAGGGAGATTGAAGTCCCCCAGAATTAGTACCTGACCTTGATTTGCTGATAGTTTGATCTGGTTTAAGAGTAGAGATTCTTCTTTAATATTTGGAGGTCTGTAGCATACTCCAATAATAATCTTGTTAATAGGTTTATTATTAGTGCCCGTGATCTCCAACCAAACAGCCTCTGAGTCATCTTCCTCTGTATCGACACCTATTACTTTCTCACTTGATAATAGGCTATTATTAACATATAAACACACCCCTCTGCCCCTCCTTTTTTCTCTATCCTTTCTGAAGAGTGTGAATCCTTCTATATTTAGCGCCCAGTTATGTGTCTCATTACACCAAGTCTCTGTAATACCAACAATGTCATAACCATACCATTATCACTGATTCTAGTTCCCCGACCTTTCCTGCAAGGCTTCTTGCATTAGCCATTAAGCATTTTAGATCGTATTTGCTTTTAGTCGTATTAGTACCATTAAACTTACCATTGTTATTAGAATTTTTTCCAATATCCACCCTCGTGCTTTGCTTCCTCTCAATAGACTCCCTTTTTCCCTCCCCTATAATCCCCCGATACAGGTTATTTACAGAATAGAAAGATTCCCCACCGCCCCTCATAGGTTTACTTATGACAATTTTCGTCGGTACAAAAAAGCTGTAAAGTTGTAGGATCACTATTAGTACATGGTATTGTGTTCAGTTCTGGTGGCCATATTTCCAGAAGGATATAAATACATTAGAGACTGTACAAAGAAGGGCAACTAAAATGATGCATGGCCTACATCACAAAAATACCAGGAAAGACTAAAAGATCTAAATATGTGTAGTTTAGAGCAGAGAAGGGAAAGAGGGGACATGATAGAAACTTTCAAATATATCAAGGGTCTTAACAAGGTACAGGTGGGAGACATTCTTCACAGGAAGAGGAGCAACAGAACACGAGGACATGCACTGAAACTAGAGGGAGGAAGATTCAGGGGAAATTTGTGGAAGAATTACTAGTAGTGGATAAGTCGAATAGCCTCCCTTCAGAGGTGGTAGAGGCAAATACAGTAGAAAAATTTAAGCTTGGGATAGGCATATTGATATCCTTACAAAGAAATAAGGATCAAATATGGTTTGAGGTAACATGTTTGAAAAAAGGGCAGACTAGATGGGCCAAGTGGTTCTTCTCTGCCGTCAAATTCTGTTTCAATAAACTTGTAACCTATATTCTTGAGACTCCATTGTATTTTGGTTTGCTTTGCTGTGTTTGTTCACATATTAATTTGTACCTTTTTTTCCCCCTCTTGTAGAATGAAACCTACTTGTGTCATCGGTTCACTAAATTTGTGATGAAGTATAATCTAATGTCCAAGGATAATCTGATTGTTCCTATTTTGGAAGAAGAAATGCAAAGATTGGTTGCTGGAGAAAGTGAAGCATGATGTTATAAATGTTCTGAGAAATGTATTGAGGAAAGATTAACAATTATGTACTGTATATATCATTCTAAACCAGGGGTAATCAACATCTTGCCCTCTTAATTTTTGCTCTAGCAAGACTATTTGCTGTGGATTTATGCTGGGTTAATTCACTTGCCACCGATGTGCAAGAAGTTGCCTGTCACTGTTTTAGACCCTTCAATCATGTATTGCTATAATAGCTCCCTTTTTGTTCTAAGTTTTTATTGTTGTTTGTGCATTGCCATTTTAAATTAGGAACTTCTTAATTTATTCATTGGCTATATATTCATGGATGGATGTGCTCCTCTGGTTTTTAGGAAATTAGCACGGGTTCATGCTGAAAATAAAATTGCTTTGAACTTGTAAACTGTAACTTTACATTCTGCTACACAATCCTTTAACTGTAGATATTACTACAGTAATATGAAAAAGTCAACTGCTTTGCTATGTTTTTGTTTTATCATTGCATTAAAGTATCTTGAGAATGCAGGATATGTCACTGTAAATTATTTTTCAAGATCTATTTTTCTGCTGTGAAATACAAAATTTTTACTGTTTATAGGAAGACCCATATATACAAAATAGTGATTACTTTGAATATCATTTTATTTAATGCATAATTGTACTTTGCTGTAAGGTGTGATTGAAAATTACTAATATTAACAATGTGGTGTCAGTCTGTATTATATCCAGGCACTGATCAATGGTTTGTGTTATTATTATTATTATTATTCTAGTTTTGCTAACAAGTTAGTCTGAACACACTTTCAGATGCTACAGATGAGTCATCATACATCCAGCCTCAGATAAGCCATGTAGCTTGTGAAGCCAGGTCCTGCGCAGCTCTGCTAACGCCAGGTGTCTATTTTCCAAAAAATGCAGCTCAATTACTACAAACAAAATGCCATGGGTATGGGTCATTAGGTTGACCAAATGAAGGTCGACATACATTTGGTCGACCACTGAAGGTCGTCAGGCCTTAGGATCGAAAGGTCGACACATGCATTAGCTTAACATTGGGATGGTCGAAAGTCAAGATGGAATTTTCATGTTTTTGTCCCGAATGTCGACATGGACATTCGGGACACTGCTTCCCGCCGCTGTGCTTGCCATGCTTTGGACACGGTGCCTCGCTACACTCGGCACAGTATTCTATTCTCCCTTCCTTCCACATCCTAGAGGATGGTAGGGTGTGAAATACCGCATGTTGGCTCAAAAAAAAAAATGTGAAAAACCCATGTCGACCTTTTTACTGTCTACCTTCCCAATATCGACCTAGATCACGTGTAGACCTTTTGACCCACAGAGACTGCTGATTAATTTGAAGTGTGACGTTTTGTATAGTGTGTGAATGATTCTTTATTTGGATTGAATCTGCAACAAATTCGGCTGAAAATCATTCGATTCAATTTGAATTCGATTTTGCAAAATCAAGTAGAAAAATAGACCAAATCAAACCGTGTGTGCGGGGCATAAAGGTGCCCATACACGTTACAATTATTGTATACAATATTGTATACAATATCGCATCTCATCCGATCTCGGTTTTGCGATGACATCAGATGAGATGAGATCTAGTACAAAAAGTATGTACTGCACATACTTTTTGTACTAGATCTCATCTCATCTGATGTCATCGCAAAACCGAGATCGGATGAGATGCGATATTGTATACAATATTGTATACAATAATTGTAACGTGTATGGGCACCTTAAGTCACACACAGATATACAAGTGCCATATATACAAAATAATCAGCACATCTCCTAGTGCTTCTTAGTGTTCCTAATTGATTATGAAGTAGTTTTTGCACAAAAACATCCAACCCTATAAGATTCTCATGTGGCATGGCGTGCCAAGAGGGGATGTTTGGCGTGACTGCAGCAAGATGTATGATGACACATCTGCTTCATTTCTTAAAGTGAGCTTTTGCACTACCAAGTACATATGTCCTTACTGGCTAATTGTTTAATAAACATAACATCTTATTTTATTTATTCCATTTCATTATTGATTGTTCTAGTTCTCAATTGACGAAGAAATTGTGTACTTTGTTATAGAGATTGTGACTATTCAGTAAAATATGAAAAATATAGGTATATATTGAGTTTTTAGTAGCGATTGTGTTTAATAACTATGTCTACATGCTTGTATGCATGGTACTACTGGGGTAAATCAGGCCTGATCACACATCCGCAACTTCACACAGGGACCGATTATCGATACACTGCGTATGGTCAGCCATGCATGTTAGTGCCGCTGGGCAGCGATTAAGTCCTGCTACTTTAATCTTCGCTAGCCATTTGAAAGGTGATTGACAGGAAGTAGGTACCTGGGGGTGGTAACCAACCATTTCAAGGGAGTGGCAAAAAATCGCTAGGCATGACAGAAATATCAGCAATAGGCTGTATATGCCTGTTTTCATTGCAACTGCTGAGTAAGTGGCTACTCTGAGCTTGCAATGACACGTGCCTAGTGGAAAAATCATTCAGGCGAGCATGTAACAAAGGATTTTGAACATATTCACATGGCAAGCTCAATAATTTGCAGAGCAGGATTTCACTCCAGCACTCCCAACCCTGGTCCTCAAGTGCCCCCAACAGTAAACGTTTTCCAGGTCCCCACTCAGAATCACAAGTGAAATAATTAGCTACACCTGTGGATCTTTTAAACTGTGTCTGAATAATGAGTGCACCTGTTCACCTGCCGGATGACCTTGAACCACTGCTCTAGCAGAGCAGCAACGACCTGAATGCTGGCATCTGAAAATTTGCAGCCATGTGATCAGGTGTGAATTACCGCCTACCTCCCAAAAGAAGTGTCAGTGGACTTTGAAATCAGTCTGTAGCCATTTGTCCCATGCCAGACAATGAATATTATCCTGGGTTTCTTACTTTTGTTGGCAGCAATAATGATATAATCTAGTCCTGTGGATGGGATGCAGTTAAAATCCCGGCGGTCGGGATCCCGGCGTTCAGAATCCCGACCGCCGAAATCCCGACACATTCTCCCTCCGTGGGTGTCCATGACACCCATGAAGGGAGAATAAATTAGTGTGCCGAGCGTAGCGAGGCACTGGGCCCGTAAGGTGGGGGGGCGATCCACGTCGTCCCCCCCCCCCCTTGTCTGCATTTCGGTTGTCGGGATTCTGAACGCCGGGATTCAGTACTGAATCCCTGTGGATAGATCAATGTGATACTATTACAAGGGTTGTAAATCATATTTAATACATAAGATTCAGGGCATTGTTCCTTAACACTGTAGAAACCCCAATAAACTATTTTTAGAAGTGTAACAAAAAAACACATTGTTTAGGATCATTTAAAACAAATGTTCTTAACATAATTCAATTAAAAAAAGTGCTTTTTTTTTCAAAGAAATATTAGCATATTAAGTGGGTAAAGCCTATTTAAACCTCACTTTGTATGTCCTTTGGTTCCAAAGTGTTGGCACCTTTTTAATCCAGCATTCTGGTTTTATTTAGCATATAATATTGGGTTTGTGTTCCTTATGTGTCTGGCATGTAGGCCCAAACTGGTTTTATCAGATTTTTACTTCAAAAAAGTTCCTGTGAATACTTACTGCTTCAAAATACAGCAACAGACATTCAAATAAGTCTGCAGCCATTTCTGTCATGGCGGATAATGAATATTACCCTGGTTTCCTTACTTTTGCCAGCAATGATATAATCTAGTCCAGGGGAGCGATCAATGTGATACTATTAGAGGGGTTGTAAATATATATATATATATATATATATATATATATATATATATATATATATATATATATATATATATATATATATATATTTATTTAATACATAAGTTTCAAGGAATTATTCTTTAAGACTGTATAAGTACAGTATTGTGTGGTTTGCAGAAAGCGAGTTTAAGAAATTTTGTGATGCAGCTTATTGTTATGAACAAGAACCCTTAACTACATCCTGTAGTGTAAAAGAGTCACTCAATCAGCTACCGCTGTTTACCATCAGGGGTGTGGATTGTTTGGTCTGCAACAACTAGGTCAACATGGGTCTAGTTCGACATGACATTAGGTCGACACAAGCATTTGGTCGACATGGGGTTTTTCACTGTTTTTTTACCCAAATGTTGACATGGACACAGTTTGAAGTGCACCACATTCCCTTGCTTCGCTCGCTATGCTTCGGGCACACTATTTTATTCTCCCACCACACCCTAGGGGATGGTAGGGCATGAAAAAACCCATGTCGACCTTGCTGCATGTCAACCTAGTGGTGTCGACCCAATGCTTGTCGACCTAGTTGTTGTAGACCTAATGACCGTATCCCACCCTCCGATATCTCCATTTGCTTTCCCAGTGCTATCCTCTCTAGATACGAAGTTAAATTATTTGTCACATTGGTGACAAATTCTATTTAACCTTTGACCAGGCATGTTTGCACACCAATACAAAAAATGGAGTTTAGGATATGACCTGTGATGGCGCGCTGCTGCCTGTGAGATGTACTTTCCCTGGTTATCACCCAATAACCATAAATTACCACAAATACAACAAGATGGGATTTCCAAGTCCTTGGCGCAACACTTGAATCAAGTAAGTTTGGAGATCTTTTTTCCAGGAATTTTTCTTATTTTTCAAGGATATTCTCAATAGTACATAAAAGAAGAGGGGAATCACTGATTAGAAAAGTCTCTACCCCAAATTTATGGGAACAACAATGAAGAGGATATAAGTGTAGGCGTACCCCTACTCACGGTAAGTAAGGTGATGTAAAGGCCCGTAGCGGTTTCTTTGTGATTCTTCTCTGTTTTCTCTGTCGAGGTTTATTTTTGTTTGTTCTCCGTTCAAGACGTAGAAGTGAAAATAAAGAGGAGGGATTAGTGGATGATTCTTATAGTATGAAAAACACCCCGTGTGAATTCTGATATAACAGAGGTGTGACTATCGTACCTTACTCACCCCAAAATAGAGTAAGATACACATACAAAGGTTTCTTTGTGAATAAATTCTTAACCAATGGCTATAATAGAAGACGAATATGCGTACCGCACTCACGTAAGTTGGTGCGGGGTATGTACCCGTAGCGTTTTCTTTATGTAGGGTTTTATGTTGATCCGTGAAGCGTGGTATATTCTCCCGAATAAATGATTGGGGGTGGAAATATGAAAAAAGGGGAAGGGTCAGTAAATAAATCAATAGATGAGTCTTATCATGTGGTGAACACCCTGTGCAATCTCAGATATGGGCAGTATGTGACTATCGTACCTTACTCACCACAAGACAGAGCAAGATACACATATAAAGGTTTCTTTTGTGAAGAAATTTATTGACCAATGGCTATAATAGAAGACGGATATGCGTACCGCACTCACGTAAGCTGGTGCGGGGTATGTACCTGTAGCGTTTTCTTTGTGTAGAATTCGTGACTCACAATGGAGTGTGTAGGTAAAACACCAAGGAGAAGATTCTTTTTAGAAGATTCTTTTTATAAAAGGGGATACAGCTTCACCACGTGATATATTCAAGTATATGACAGTGTGTACCCCAACATAGACTGATCCAAAATTTGCGTACCCAAACTTACAATAATGTAAGTTTTTTCACCACCTATAATGGTTTCTTTTATCCTCAGGGTGGAAAACAGTGGGGATGTTTTTCTCTCCCAAATATGACCAAAATTTGTTAAAAATTGTAAGTCCTTTATTCCATAATAAAAAAGTAAAAAATACAAGAATCCTCCATCCCAACAATGGTCGGATTATACAAGAGTCCAGAAAAATGTCCACAAGTATTCACAAGATATCCAGCATGATAGTAGAAAAATACAAAAATTGAAAAAAATAAAAAAATGAAAATAAAATGTACCGATAAAAATACAAGGTTTAAAATACATACGAAATGGAAAGTATGATGGCTGCTCACTCTCCTCAGGACTGGTCAACGCGTTTCGGTGCCCAAAGCACCTTTTTCAAGACATGTCTGCAGAGAGTGAGTGACCATCTTTTATACCTAGAGCAGCCTATCATAGCAAACAGGAAGTGAGGTTACACAATTAACTTCCTTTTGCATATAAAACTGAAAAAACATAGTAAATGGCATAGTGAAAGCAATAAATCGCTATATACATATCTTACATATTTCATCTGTATGGTTATTTATTTAAACGTGCCAAAACAATCCAGCGTGACCCGTATGATCAAGGCCCAGTATACACGGTCACCATGACAACCGTCCACTCGTTCCCGGAAGTCTCTTTTTATGGCTGTATAACAAATGCTGATGGCTTGGGGGATATGTGGGATGTATACCAAGTTGAAGCGGAGCTGTTTGATTACCGCTTGATAGCTGTGCAGCTTGTAATGCCGCACTTCACTGATCGCGTATGTGTAATCCTTACTTCCGGCTGCTGGAACGCAAGCTTACGGAAGCCTGGATCAATCAGGTGTTCAAGTTTGCGCGTCTACTTCCTGGATTCTGACCCGCACGTCATGCTGGTTTGTAAGCAGTCGGTCCAGGAGCGTGGTCGTTGTCATGGTGACGCGTGACTCTATAACGGGATAAGAGTGACATAATTACTACAGGCAATACCCCATTTGTTAGTATCTTAAAAATATATGTGACCTGTGGTCAAACCCTATGTGTGTTATGGTTATGCTTCGTCTGTACATAAACAGTGTGAGCATCACTGATGTGCTTATGGTCACAACATTATAACAACGGGGTGAACAACATATGACAGGGTAATTGATTTCATTCATATGGCCTGTGGTCCGGCACTATATATATTAAATGTGAGCCGGATGGCAGATTAATGACTCATTTGTATATGAGCAGTGTGAGTATAGCATGAGAATTTATGGCCACAACATTCTGTAGCAGATAGGGGTTCAAAAAACCAATGGATGGTATATCACAGCATGATATGTGTTATTTATGACCATAATATAATGAAGATTCAAAATGTACATAACAGTGATAATCAAGCTGGAGTGATGTTTATAGGAACCACTTCAGCTCGAAGTCGCTGTTAAGACCTCCTGGTAGTAAAGTTTTGCAATTAAAGATAAGATTCATCTCCGCCTTAGCCAGAGATGGGGTATTATCATTATGCCTGATGTTTTTGTTAACCACTTTCAGGCCACAGAAAGATGTTATTTCTGCCGGGGAACAGTTATGTACATTTTTAAAATGTGATGATAGGGCATGGCCTTCTAGACCCTTTTTGATGTTCCTAATGTGTTCTCCGAGTCTAGTTTTTAGGGCTCTTGTAGTGCGGCCTATATAGTGCTTGTTGCAACTACATTGTATGGTATAAATTACATTTTTCACATTGCACGTGATAAAGTCCTTAATATCCATTTTGAATCCATTAATCTCATATGTGGTTATTTTATTAGTGCCTTTACTCTTAATATTTCTGCATCCCATACAACTACCACATCTAAAAAAACCTTTTGTGGTTATTCTGGACATGTGGGGTTTAGAAGTGTAGTTACTTCTGACCAGGTTTGTTCTAATATTTGGGGCTTTACGGTAGATGTACTTAGGAACCTCTGGTATAATATTTTTCAGTATTGGGTCGCACAATAAAACCTTCCAGTGTTTTTTGAGGATCTTCTCTACTTTTTTGTGTTCTTCCGTGTTTGTGGATACGAAAGCTAGTGCAAAGGAATTATCCTTATTTTTTTCCTTGTTTGAGTTCCTATGTTGTATGATTTCCTTCTTCTTAAGGGACTCAATTTCTCCATCTAGTTTAGTTTCTTCGTAGCCGCAGGCCTTAAACTTCGTTTTCATATCTATTGCCTGTTCAAAAAATATTTTGTCATCGGAACAATTTCTTCGCAAACGTTGAAATTGTCCCTTTGGGATTGAATTAAGCCATTGGCTATGATGGCAACTCGAAGTGGGGATGTACGTGCCGGAGTCAGTTGGTTTCCGGAAATTTTTGTGTTTTAACGTTCCATCCTCCACATATACGGTGACATCGAGAAAGTTGATACTCTTTTCCTCAATTTCAAAAGATAGTTTTATATTGAGGTTGTTGTTATTGAGAAGATCGCAAAAGGTTTTTAAAGACTCCCTGTCTCCCTCCCAAACGAAAAAAATATCATCGATGTATCTTGCGTAGGACACCAGATTCGCCCCAAACGGGTTATTAGCCCAGATGGTATTCAGCTCCCATGCCCCCATAAACAGGTTGGCATAGCTTGGGGCGAATCTGGTGCCCATTGCAGTCCCTGTACGCTGCATATAAAAAACATCGTTAAAAAGGAAAAAATTGTTTTGCAGAATAAATGCTATACTATCCAGGATAAAGTCTTGAAGACCCTGTGGTTTATCTGATAGAGCAAGAAACTGTTTGGAACTTTGTACACCTTTGTCATGCTCTATAATGGTGTACAAAGAGCCTACATCCGCTGTCACAAGGAGGAGATTATCTTTCCATGTGATGGAATCAATGAGTTTAAGGAAGTCCCCTGTATCTTTAAGATGGGATTTATTTAGGGAGACAAGGGGTTGAAGGTGATGATCCACAAACATAGACAAATTGCTGGTAATTGACTCCACCCCGGAGATTATAGGTCTTCCGGGTGGGTCTATAAGGCTTTTGTGCACTTTAGGTAGTACATAGATGACTGGGGTGGTGGGTTTGTCGTTCAGGAGGAATTTTGCTTCTCCTGAGGAAATAATGTTTTTATCCAAAGCTATATTGATGAGACTTTCTAGTTTTTGGATAGTACTGGACGTGGGGTCTCCTCTTAATTTTTTGTATGTTTGTTTATCTTGTAATTGTCTTAAAATTTCAGCTTCATATTTTTCTATGTCTAGAATGACGACCCCCCCCCCCCCTTATCAGCTGGTTTAACTATGATTTTTTTATTTTCTTTTAAACTTTTCATAGCCAGCTTTTCTTTTACAGAGAGGTTTGATACACTTTTGTCAATTTTTATGGATTTAATATCCTCCAAAACTAAGGTCGAGAATGTCTCCACATATGGACCTTTGCAGTGTTGCGGGAAAAAAATTGATTTGGGTTTAAATTTAGGTATGATGTTCTCATTTTCTGGAAGTTGTTCAATTTCATCATTTTTATGATAGAATTTTTTAAGAGCTAGTTTCCTTGAAAATCTCTGTAAATCGATATATAAATCAAAATTATTAACATGATTTGTGGGAGCATATTTTAACCCTTTTTGTAGGAGGGTTATCTCCTCTTGGGATAGATCATGGGAACTTAAATTAAAAATTTTGGTGGCCATTAAAATGGGGTTATTGTCATTTTCCTCATTGTTGGAGGCTACTATGGAGGTTTTAATCCTTTTTTCCCTTTTGTTTTTATATGGCTTTGATTTCCTTGTGGTGGATTGTAATTTTATTTTACCTCCCCTCTTACCTCTATATTGGGATCGATGTTTTATCGGTTTGGGGATGAGGTGTGACTCATCTCTAAAAAAGGAGAGTAACATGGGTCAAGATTCTCTGTGAATGAGTCCTCCTGTATTAATGGACTGTATCTGTTTTGTGTTTTGAAGTTCATAGAGTTATTTCTTTGTCTATCACTGTTATCACCCCTGAAGGTTTTTGGAGGGATTCTCCATTCGGGTGTCCTTTTAGTTTCCTTTTTAAGGTATCTGTCGGTGTTATTAGAATTGTATTTATTCCAATGGGGTGTGTGGTTTGTCTCCCTACGGTCATACATGTTGTATTTCCGATAGGGTGAACGGGTCCTGTTATATCTAGGATATTCAGTCTCATTTTCACGGGATCTTCCATTAAAATTACTTCTCTCTATATAGTTTGTCCTGTGTCTATATGGCTCATGAGTGTAATTTTTCCTAGTGTAATTCCTTCTTTGTCCCTGTGTGTGTTGTTTAGCCTCATTAGAAGTGTTTTTTGTTGGAATTTTAATTTTAGTTTTATTAGACTCTTCTGGACTCTCATTAATTTCTTCTTTGTCCCGTTTGAATTTCTTTACTTTTCTTTGTATTATGGCTCTTTCTGCTCTCCTAACATTAGAGGTAATAGTTTGTTCCAACACTTTAAAGTCTTCGTTTTTAGCATAAGGGAGGGCTAGTGATTTATACATTTTAATTTCTTCCTCCACTTTTTCTAACTCTCTCCTCCTTTCTTTGATAATCAAAGTCATGAGTGAAAAGGAACACTCATTTATGATTATCTCCCATTGTTTCTTGAACTCTTCTCTTGCAGTGGAGAAGGTTGAGGTTTTATTAATTTGACCATAAGCACATCAGTGATGCTCACACTGTTTATGTACAGACGAAGCATAACCATAACACACATAGGGTTTGACCACAGGTCACATATATTTTTAAGATACTAACAAATGGGGTATTGCCTGTAGTAATTATGTCACTCTTATCCCGTTATAGAGTCACGCGTCACCATGACAACGACCACGCTCCTGGACCGACTGCTTACAAACCAGCATGACGTGCGGGTCAGAATCCAGGAAGTAGACGCGCAAACTTGAACACCTGATTGATCCAGGCTTCCGTAAGCTTGCGTTCCAGCAGCCGGAAGTAAGGATTACACATACGCGATCAGTGAAGTGCGGCATTACAAGCTGCACAGCTATCAAGCGGTAATCAAACAGCTCCGCTTCAACTTGGTATACATCCCACATATCCCCCAAGCCATCAGCATTTGTTATACAGCCATAAAAAGAGACTTCCGGGAACGAGTGGACGGTTGTCATGGTGACCGTGTATACTGGGCCTTGATCATACGGGTCACGCTGGATTGTTTTGGCACGTTTAAATAAATAACCATACAGATGAAATATGTAAGATATGTATATAGCGATTTATTGCTTTCACTATGCCATTTACTATGTTTTTTCAGTTTTATATGCAAAAGGAAGTTAATTGTGTAACCTCACTTCCTGTTTGCTATGATAGGCTGCTCTAGGTATAAAAGATGGTCACTCACTCTCTGCAGACATGTCTTGAAAAAGGTGCTTTGGGCACCGAAACGCGTTGACCAGTCCTGAGGAGAGTGAGCAGCCATCATACTTTCCATTTCGTATGTATTTTAAACCTTGTATTTTTATCGGTACATTTTATTTTCATTTTTTTATTTTTTTCAATTTTTGTATTTTTCTACTATCATGCTGGATATCTTGTGAATACTTGTGGACATTTTTCTGGACTCTTGTATAATCCGACCATTGTTGGGATGGAGGATTCTTGTATTTTTTACTTTTTTATTATGGAATAAAGGACTTACAATTTTTAACAAATTTTGGTCATATTTGGGAGAGAAAAACATCCCCACTGTTTTCCACCCTGAGGATAAAAGAAACCATTATAGGTGGTGAAAAAACTTACATTATTGTAAGTTTGGGTACGCAAATTTTGGATCAGTCTATGTTGGGATACAAACTGTCATATACTTGAATATATCACGTGGTGAAGCTGTATCCCCTTTTATACAAAGAATCTTCTAAAAAGAATCTTCTCCTTGGTGTTTTACCTACACACTCCATTGTGAGTCACGAATTCTACACAAAGAAAACGCTACGGGTACATACCCCGCACCAGCTTACGTGAGTGCGGTACGCATATCCGTCTTCTATTATAGCCATTGGTCAATAAATTTCTTAACAAAAGAAACCTTTATATGTGTATCTTGCTCTGTCTTGTGGTGAGTAAGGTACGATAGTCACATACTGCCCATATCTGAGATTGCACAGGGTGTTCACCACATGATAAGACTCATCTATTGATTTATTTACTGACCCTTCCCCTTTTTTCATATTTCCACCCCCAATCATTTATTCGGGAGAATATACCACGCTTCACGGATCAACATAAAACCCTACATAAAGAAAACGCTACGGGTACATACCCCGCACCAACTTACGTGAGTGCGGTACGCATATTCGTCTTCTATTATAGCCATTGGTTAAGAATTTATTCACAAAGAAACCTTTGTATGTGTATCTTATTCTACCTTGGGGTGAGTAAGGTACGATAGCCACATATTGCTTACGTCAGAATCTGCACAGGGTGCTCATCACATGATAAAATTCACTTATCGATTTATTTACTAATCCTTCCCCTTTTCATATTTACTCCCAATTATCCATTTGGGAGAGACACCACCTTCTACGGAGCAACAGAACTTCGAATAAAGAAAACGCTACGGGCATATACCCCGCACCTACCTACGTGAGTGCGGTACGCATATCCGTCTTCTGTTGTAACCATTGGTATATCCTTCTATAAAGATACCTTTATATGTGTATCTTACTCTATTTTGGGGTGAGTAAGGTACGATAGTCACACCTCTGTTATATCAGAATTCACACTGGGTGTTTTTTATACTATAAGAATCATCCACTAATCCCTCCTTTTTATTTTCACTTCTACGTCTTGAACGGAGAACAAACAAAAATAAACCTCGACAGAGAAAACAGAGAAGAATCACAAAGAAACCGCTACGGGCCTTTACATCACCTTACTTACCGTGAGTAGGGGTACGCCTACACTTATATCCTCTTCATTGTTGTTCCCATAAATTTGGGGTAGAGACTTTTCTAATCAGTGATTCCCCTCTTCTTTTATGTACTATTGAGAATATCCTTGAAAAATTCCTGGAAAAAAGATCTCCAAACTTACTTGATTCAAGTGTTGCGCCAAGGACTTGGAAATCCCATCTTGTTATGTTTGCACACCAGGCTGGACTTCTTATAACTTATACCCACATTTAATTATTAACCGTTTCTTATATAGTGCATACATATTCTGCAGCGCTTTACAGAGTATAGTTGAGATACTTCCATTATAGAACATTTACTCCTGAAGTTTATTCACTTAATTGGAGTTGTTCTACCCCAAATTTTTCACCTATACAGTGTACTAGATATGCCAGTTTGGGCCTACAAGCCAGACACACAAGGACAGAGTGCAACATTAACCCAATATTATACTGTATGTTAAGTATCAATAACGGTTTCGGTCAAACTGTTCCTTGTTTGCAGCTAGTCCAAGTCAGACACTCAGTGCGCAGGTACAATATCCCTATTTATCTATCCTAGTTTTATTGTTCGATTTATGAATATTTTTTGTTCACTAAAGCATTTGCCCTCATTCACTTATTTGTGCCTGTGATCCTGTCCTGTACCTACATACTACTTACAATTCTGTGAACATGACCATTTTGTCTTGTGATTCTTTACCACAGTCATGTTCTTTTTTTTTTCCCATCAATTCAATTTTTGTGACAGATTTTTAATATGGGGTACAGAAAAGAAAAAGGGGGACATATTTAGGGGGGTGGGGGAGGGGGGGATATCGGGTAACAGGCATAATCAGCATGCAGTGTACTTCGCTACGCAGAGCGAACAGGATGGCATAAATAAGAAAGAAACAGGGAAAACAAACACAAATTTGTATCAGCTAATATCAACATCAATAAATAGGAAGAAAAATTATACTCGGTAGCAGGAATCAGGTCATGTTACACTTCCTAGGGGATATCGTCTATTGAGTAATCAGGTCATATTACACTTCCTAGGGGATATCGTCTATTGAGTAAGGTGAACATGGAAAGATGGCCCAGGTTATTATTAACTCTCTGGAGGTTCGTTTAGGCTAAACTGATGCAGATCTGTAGGAGAAGGGGAGGGGAAATATTTAGCACTCTCGCCCTCCGTTATGTAGGTGTGCCATGAAAGCCAACGTATATGGGGGGAAGTGGCGAGGGAACAAATGGGGCGAAGTTGGTTTCCATACGGAAGTGATGATTTGTCTTCAAAATTACTTGTAGCAAGGGTGGAGAGGAAGGTTGTTTCCAATGCTGGGCCAAGTTGGCTCGGGCAGCAATAAGAGAATGTCCTAGGACATACCTTTCCTTAAGGGGAATAATCTGGGTAGACCTGAAACAGAGCGAGGGTTGGTTCAGGTGTTACCGCCGCCTTCAATACAGTAGAGATCAAGCTGAAAACCTCAGACCAGTATTGTTGAATTATGGGGCACGACCAGAAAATATGGTATATGTTGCCTATACATCCACATAGCCTCCAGCATTGGTTAGAGCAGGATGGCCAGAAGGTGTGCCTGGTCAGGTATAATCTATTAATCTATTAATCAATTTAATGTGCATATCTGTATGATTTAAGCAGCGGGACATTGCATAGGTGGTATGAAAGATTTGTTGCCACTGCAATGGGTAGAATGTTATACCAAGATCTGTTTCCAATTTCATGTGGGAGGGTGTTTTGGAAAAGACAGTAGGGGTTACCAAAGTCCTGTACCAAAAGGAGATGTCGCCTCTAGTTTCTATCATGAAAGGTCTGGACAGGAGTGTCTGATATGTAGCGTATGGAGGGGGGGTATAGGATGAAAAGTGGGCCTTCCACCAATGCGCTATTTGTAGGTAATGGTAGTATTCAGAGGTGGGGATACAGTATTGACGTTGTAAGGTGGAAAATGGGAGCAAGGCATGTGTTTCTAACCTACAGTTGTGTTCAAAATTATTCAACCCCCAATGCTGTAAAGGGGTTTAGGGACTATAGTGTACATTTGGAATTGTATTCAGAATGAAATCCTACAAGGACGTTTTAAAGAACCAAATGCAACTAAAATGACATCAATTGTTTATATAACACAGTGTGTTTTGTGGTTTCTTCATTGCCACAGTTATTCAACCCCTTAAAGACTACCACTCTGAAGAAGAGAGGTTAATTCTGGTGTTTTCAATCAGGTATTGAAAACACCTGTGGATGTCACCGAGCACCAATCAAGCATAATAAGCACCAATTAGGCAGCTTTAAAATGACTGTGATACTCAGCTCCTTCTAGACATTTACTGGTGTGGTTACAAACATGGTGAAGTCAAGAGAATGGTCCAGGAAGACAAGAGAAGAGGTGATTTGTCTTCACAGGAAGGGCAATGGCTATAAGAAGATTGCAAAGAAGTTAAACATACCAAGAGACACCATAGGAAGCATCATTCGCAAATTCAAGGCAAAGGGCACTATTGAAATGCTACCTGGTCGTGGAAGAAAGAAGATCCTGACTTCGACTGCTGTGCGCTACCTGAAGCGTAGAGTGGATAAAAGTCCCCGTGTGACTGCTGAGGAACTGAAAAAAGATTTGTCAGATGTGGGTATAGAAGTTTCAGCTCCGACAAGGCGCACACTGCGTAATGAAGGTCTCCATGCCAGAACCCCCAGGCGCACCCCCTTGCTGTCTCCCAAGAATAAGAAGAGTCGACTGCAGTATGCCAAAAGTCATGTGGGCAAACCACAAAAGTTGTGGGATAGTGTTCTGTGGACTGATGAAACAAAATTAGAACTGTTTGGGCCCATGGATCAACGCTATGTTTGGAGGAGGAAGAACAAGGCATATGACGAAAAGAACACCTTGCCTACTGTGAAGCATGGCGGAGGGTCAATTATGCTTTGGGGCTGTTTTGCTTCTGCAGGTACAGGGAAGCTTCAGCGTGTACAAGGTACCATGAATTCTCTTCAGTACCAGGAGATATTGGATGAAAATGTGATGCAGTCCGTCACACACCTGAGGCTTGGGAGACATTGGACCTTTCAACAGGACAATGATCCCAAGCATACCTCCAAGTCCACTAGAGCATGGTTGCAGAGGAAAGGCTGGAACATTTTGGAGTGGCCATCGCAGTCACCAGACTTAAATCCGATTGAGAACCTCTGGTGGGACTTAAAGAAAGCAGTTGCAGTGCGCAAGCCTAAGAATTTGACTGAACTGGAGGCTTTTGCCCATGAAGAATGGGCGAAGATACCCGTAGATCGCTGCAAGACACTTGTGTCAAGCTATGCTTCACGTTTAAAAGCTGTTATAACTGTAAAAGGATGTTGTACTAAGTACTAAGATTGAATGTCACTTGGGGGTTGAATAAAAACTAATAATGATGTGAGCACAGAAAAGACATTTGTGGTTATTTCATTATAAACTTAAGTTTATATTTCTCTGACCTACAAGTGCCTCTTTCATGTAAATGTAAGCAAGATGAATGAATGATCAAAATCAATGTCAAACTGGCCAAAACATTCAATTTCAGTGGGGGTTGAATAATTTTGAAGACAACTGTATCTCCTAGGGTGTTAACCAGGGGCTGGCTGGCAACTTTTAGCCTGGGGGGCAAGTCCAGAGCACTAGCCCATAAGTAACGACCATCATGAAATGGTGGTTTTTCGGTAACAAAAATATGTATTAATAAAAAAAAAAGATAATAACGACACCACAGGCTGCTCCCCCTGTATAATAACAGGACACCACAGGCTGCTCCCCCTGTATAATAACAGGACACCACAGACTGCTGCCCTGTATAATAACCGGACACCACAGACTGCTCCCCTGTATATTAACCGGACACCACAAACTGCTCCCCAGTATAATATCAGAACACCACAGGCTGTCCCCCAGTATTAAAATAACAGAATAGGACACCACAGGCTGCTCCCTCTGTATAATCATATCAGAACACCATAGGCTGCTCCCCCTGTATAATTATACCAAGACTGTCCTGGTATAATTATACAGGGGAAGCAACCTGTGGTGTCCTGGCAGGACACCATAGGCTGCTCCCCTGTATAATTATACCTTACACCACAGGCTGCTCCCCCGCATAATAACAAGAAGACACCACAGGCTGCTCCCCTATATTAAAAGAACAGGACACCACAGGCTGCTCCCTCTGTATAATTATACCAGGACACCACAGGCTGCTCCCCCTTTATAATTATACCAAGACTGTCCTGGTATAATTATACAGGGGGAGCAGCCTGTGGTGTCCGCTGCGCCCCCTGTATAATTATACCTTACATCACAGGCAGCTCCCCCTGTATAATTATACCAAGACTGTCCTGGTATAATTATACAGGGGGAGCAGCCTGTGGTGTCCTCACAGGACACCAAAGACAGGCTGCTCCCCCTGTGTAATTATACCTTACACTACAGGCAGCTCCCCCTGTATAATTATACCAAGACTGTCCTGGTGTAATTATACAGGGGGAGCATCCTGTGGTGTCCTGGCAGGACACCACAGGCTTCTCCCCCTGTATAATTATACCAAGACTGTCCTGGAATAATTATACAGGGGGAGCAGCCTGTGGTGTCCTGGCAGGACACCACAGGCTGCTCCCCCTGTTTATTTATACCAGGACACAACAGGCAGCTCCCCCTGTATAATTACACTAAGACTGTTCTGGTATAATTATACAGGGGGAGCAGCCTGACACCACAGGCTGCTCCCCCTGTATAATTATAACAGGACACCAGAGGCAGCTCCCCCGCCCCCCATTATAACACCCAAAACATACTGCTCTGCTGTAACTGTAACTTGCCCGGGTCCGTGCTCCCGTCTCTCTGCCCTGCCTGGCTGCCACACGCTGCGACTCCATCCTCCGAGTAGCAGTACTCCGTGGCCCGCCCCTTCCCCCCTAGACGCAGGACGCATGGTTGGCCAGGAATGTCAGTGTAACAGGCGGCCGGCCCGGGACATGTGAACATGTCCTCATGCAGGAGGCCGGCGGCCATGTTCCTGTAGCCGCGGCACGGCTACAGGAACAGAATGTGAAATACAAGGCGGCCCGAAAAAGTAACTTTTTGAGCGGCCCGGGGGCACATGGCACTCTACCCCCCGGCCCAGCCGGCCCCTGGTGTTAACACCAAGAGCCTTCCATGTGTTTAAGTTGAGGTTAGGGATCAGTTTCGCTACGGTTGTAATGGGGATGGATGGTATAGCGTTCACCGGGACAGAGAGGGTAGCCAAAAGTTGGTCCCAAACTTGTAAATATGCCTTGGTGGATGGGAGTAGTGATAGTTGAGTGGGTCTAGCGCGTTTTGGGATTCTAATTAAATCCGCAAGGGGAATATGAGGGGTCGAGGCTTGTTCAATGGATACCCAGCCAGTGGAGGAGTTAGTGTCGGTGTAATTTTTAAGAGGGACTAGGAGGCACGCTGTATAGTAACTAACCAAGTCTGGGAGGTCCAGGCCTCCAAAGGCTCTAGGTAGTGACATTCTGGAACGGGCTATAGCTGGGGGCCTGGATGACCACACATACTTTGTCAAGATAGTCGTGCCAAGTTGCAGGTATTTCTTAGGGATTGCATAGGGAATGGTGCGGAACAAGTACATTCATTTAGGGAGTAAGGACAGCATTGCAAGGAGGGGGGTGAGGTTGACATTAAAGACATTTGGGGCGAAATGTAATAGGGTGCGATTTTTTAGACTAAAAAAAAATCGCACCAAATCGCACCTTTAAAAATCGCATTTTTTGCCGCGAATTCGCATATGTAATGAGATGCGAATTAGCGGCAAAAAAATGCGATTTGCCGCGATTTGCCGCGATTTTTAGTCATGAAAATGTGCGCATTTTCAGTCATGAAAATGTGCGCATTTTTATAAATGCGCTTTTGTGCAAAAAAAAAAAAGTTAAAAAAAAAACGGCGTGGGGTCCCCCCTCCTAAGCATAACCAGCCCCGGGCTCATTGAGCCGGACCTGGTTCCAAAAATACGGGGGAACAAAAAGCATAGGGGTCCCCCGTATTTCTGAAACCAGCCCCGGACTCTTGGACCGGTCCTGGTTCCAAAAATACGGGGGACAAAAAATCTGGGGGTCCCCCGTATTTTGAAACCAGCACCGGGCTCCAACAGCCCGCGGTGTCATGCCACAGCCGGGGGACACTTTTTATACAAGGTCCCCCGGCCAAAACATGAGCACCGTGGCTGGTCAGCCTTGGACGGGGTACCTGGAGGAGTGGGGACCCCCCCAATAAAGGGGTCCCCCCCCCCCAAGCTTCACCCGTCCAGGGCTGAAGCCCGGGGCTGTCACCGGCGTCCGTGGCCAGTGGACGCCGGCCTGATAGGGTTAAATACATCATACATATCATTACATTGCTTTTTACCGGCGAACTACCAGTGCCAGCAGACCTCCCCCGCATGCTGGGACTTGGAGAACCACAAGTCCCAGCATGCAGGGCATTAATGGGCCCGCTGGGACTTGTAGTCCACCTGTAAAAAGAATGTTTATAAAAAACACACACACAGAGAAGTACAAGTTTATTACACACACACACCTCAATTTTACACAGCATACTTACCATTCCTGGATCCAGCGCTGGTCTGGCTGCTTTACAGCCGGCTCCCCCCGCACTGACAGGCAGCGGGGAGAACCGCTTTCTCCGTTGCCTGTCACCGGCTTTCTCCGTAGCTTCTGTAGCTCTGTCCCAGTGCTACAGAGGCTGAGAGCGTGATTGGCTGAGCTACAGTATGCGTCTCCATGGAGACGCATAGCTCAGTCCTGATTGGCTGAGCTATGCGTCTCCATGGAGACGCATACTGTAGCTCAGCCAATCACGCTCTCAGCCTCTGTAGCACTGGGACAGAGCTACAGAAGCTACGGAGAAAGCCGGTGACAGGCAACGGAGAAAGCGGTTCTCCCCGCTGCCTGTCAGTGCGGGGGGAGCCGGCTGTAAAGCAGCCAGACCAGCGCTGGATCCAGGAATGGTAAGTATGCTGTGTAAAATTGAGGTGTGTGTGTGTAATAAACTTGTACTTCTCTGTGTGTGTGTTTTTTATAAACATTCTTTTTACAGGTGGACTACAAGTCCCAGCGGGCCCATTAATGCCCTGCATGCTGGGACTTGTGGTTCTCCAAGTCCCAGCATGCGGGGGAGGTCTGCTGGCACTGGTAGTTCGCCGGTAAAAAGCAATGTAATGATATGTATGATGTATTTAACCCTATCAGGCCGGCGTCCACTGGCCACGGACGCCGGTGACAGCCCCGGGCTTCAGCCCTGGACGGGTGAAGCTTGGGGGGGGGGGACCCCTTTATTGGGGGGGTCCCCACTCCTCCAGGTACCCCGTCCAAGGCTGACCAGCCACGGTGCTCATGTTTTGGCCGGGGGACCTTGTATAAAAAGTGTCCCCCGGCTGTGGCATGACACCGCGGGCTGTTGGAGCCCGGTGCTGGTTTCAAAATACGGGGGACCCCCAGATTTTTTGTCCCCCGTATTTTTGGAACCAGGACCGGTCCAAGAGTCCGGGGCTGGTTTCAGAAATACGGGGGACCCCTATGCTTTTTGTTCCCCCGTATTTTTGGAACCAGGTCCGGCTCAATGAGCCCGGGGCTGGTTATGCTTAGGAGGGGGGACCCCACGCCGTTTTTTTTTTTATAAAAACACTTTTACACATTTTTATTAACAGAACCATGCACAGATCTCAATGATCTGTGCATGGTTCTGTCAAATTCGCCTGTCAGAACCTGGTCTATTTTTTTTGCGATTTTTGGTAACATTGACCAAAAATCGCACCCTATTACATTTGCGAGTTGTATACTTTATAATGGGAAAACATCTGGATGCGAATTGAAATGTGACTAAAAATCGCACTTCTAAAAGTGCGATTTCGCGGTAAAAAGTGCGATTTTTTTACCGCGATTTTCAACCTATTAAATGTGCGATTTTCGGAAAATGTGCGATTTCGGCCGTTTTTGACCAAAAATCGCACATGTCTAAAAAATCGCACTCTATTACATTTCGCCCTTGGTGTATTCGAGGGAATATGAATGCCCAGGTACTTTATCGATTCTGTTTGCCAATTGTATTTGAAAATTGATTTTAGATGTGATAAGTGTCCGCAGAGATTAATCGGAAGGGCATCTGTTTTGGTAGTGTTTAGTTTATTATAGGAAGCTGCGCTGTAGGAGTCTAATGCTGTGTACACATGGGGGCGATAGGGGCTATAATCGCTGGGAATATGGTCGCAGGCGACCATATTGCCAGTGATTGGAGTGCGCACCAGCGATAAATCGCCGGGTGCGTGCTCCCGTTTTCTGCCCCATTGTAATCGCTGGTCGCAGGAGCTTGCTCCTGCAACCAGCTAATTACCTCTGTGGCTCCCCCAGCAGAGGTTCCTTTTCATCAGCGACCATCTCTGGTCGCTGATGCAAAGGAGACACTGGGAAATATATTGCTCAGCTATATATTGCTAGCAATATATTGCTGAGCAATATATCTCCCCCGTGTGTACGGGGCTTTAGATCACATGCAGGCAGGGGAACGTTCTAACTGGGTCGGTCACAAAAAGTAAAACCTCATCGGCAAAAAGACTTAATTTATGACATTGAGGGCCTATCTGTAAACTGGGGAAGTCTTTATTATTGCGTATAGTCAGGGCTATTTTTCTGCAGGCTCCAGCAGGAACTGTGGCCCTTATTCTAGTTCACTCTTTCTGACAAAATATTTCTTAGATGGACAAAACCATGTGCACTGCAGGTGAGGCAGGTGTAAAACTCCACCCAAATCTAATTATCTCTGCACAAGTAACACCTGTCTCACCTGCAGTGCACATGGTTTTGTCCATCTAAGAAATATTTTGTCAGCATGAACTAGAATAAGGGCCACAGTTCCTGCTGGAGCCTGCAGAAAAATAGCCCCGCGTATAGTAATGGCTAGGGGTTCTATTGAGAGGACAAAGATTAAGGGAGATAGGGGACACCCCTGTCTTGTGCCATTTGTAATACCGAAGGGATCAGATAGGAAGCCGTTGCTGAACACCCGGGCCGTGGGGGAACTATAGAGCGTCAGGATTGAATTGAGAATCTGGTCTTTGAAGACAAAACGTGTCAGCACTTCTTGCATATATTGCCAATTCAGCCTATCGAACACTTTTTCAGTGTCAAGGGATGGGAGAAGAGGGTCTTTTAACAGGTGGGGGAAGAGGCTCCAAGGCCTCGGAGGGATTGTTGATGGGTTCGGGCACCACTTCCATGTGACAGGAGCATGGTCAGACCATGTGATTCATGTTCATTTTTTTAAGAGCATTTCGGAACCATTCTATTCTGGTTACAGCTGGACATCAAATAAAGGAAGCAATAGATTCTTTCATGAAATGGATACTTAGTTAGGGTTGCTTAATCAGAGCTAGGCAAGATTGGCTTGAAATATAAAGAGAAAACAAAATGGGCAAAAGTACAGTACCCCACTAGGTGATGTCATCTGTCACGTACTTTAACGGGTTTATGGTTTTGGTCTACGTATAACTCTGAATTCAATATAGACATATAGAACACAGGAGTAAGGAGTCCTGAGACCTGGATCATGAACCTGACTGTTATGGTTGGACCTTACTCTTGTGGCGTGTACACACTTTATGATTTTTAAACCAATATCATTAATTTTGGCCCTTCTGAATGATATTGGTCAAAATATCAGCCAGTGTGTGTGCTTGAGCGACTATGCGTGGTCCATACTTGTTCATGCACTTTGTTCGTCAATTTCAGATATCTTTCACAAAAAGCTGTAGAGTCTAGTTAGGTCGTTCATCACTGGGGAAGTTCAAGGGAAATTGGTCACCAATATCTTTAGTGCGTACATCATCTTTGTGTATGCACCCCTTAGCATTAGGATGCTGCAACAACCCATTTTGTGTCCTCTTTTCTAGGGGGCAATCTATTCTGCCCACTTTGGTACTTTTTCGTGGGTGGAATATATAACCTGTGGAATGGATTACCCAAAATTGTCTGCACCAACCCTGCATTATGGTTATTTTGCAGTATACAGTAGTTTATTGTTATTCACCTGTCACGGATGGAGGATCGGATGGAGTCGTGTGAGTTACAGGAACCACAGATGAATCAGGAGAAGTGGGGGTAAAACTAGCAGGTTTAATGATTGACTTTTTCACAAATGGAGAACAACGGAAAGCACTCAAATACTTCTTTAAAGTTTACGGGAGAACAAAATATGAGGCAATAAGTTATTTCGTAGTAAATAATATGAAACCATAAGTTCTTGCATGGAAATAATATGAAGCAATAAATCCTTGTGTAATAACTTGAGAAAGTGGATGATGGGATATGGAGTAGACTGAAGGTGGGAGAGACCAGAGGGAATACCAATGACGAATAAGTTTGATTGGAGGCTGGGAATGAGAAATGGACCCAGCAGAAATGGATCGGACTGGATCGGTGACCAGAGGTGCCGGGTTGGGCTATGGAGCACGGAGAATAAACTGGGAATCCCAAGGCACTAGGATAGTCAGGAGGACTCCCAAGGTGTAGCAAGCTCAGGAGACTATTTGTTCTGACAAGGTTTTGCCTATGCTTCCCTAAGTACCCAGCTTCCCTAAGTACCCAGGGACTGGCTGCCATTGGCTGGAATGTCAGGAAATCCTAACCTGGCCAATGGTAGCTTGCACACACTTTTGCCCTCAACAAAGATGGCGGCGCTGGACTCCCCGCGCAGCCTGAGCATGCTCCGGTTCAGCACTGCTCTCCAGGCTCCCCATGCTGCCAGACACAGCCCTGGATCCCCACCGCCTGCTGCCAGCCCCGGGGGAACTCTGGCCAATGGCCATGGACTGGTGAGTAAACCACCCGCTGTGTCCGGCAGCGGTGTCCTGTGACATCAACCTTTTCTGGTCTCCACACAGAATAACAGGCGAAATAATTAGCTCCTCCTGTGATCTTTTAAAATGTGTCTGAATAATGAGTGCACCTGCACTGTTGGAGGTAATTGAGGACCAAGGTTGAGAATCACTGCACTAGGTGACACTGGATTAACAGTGAGGAATAGAAGGGCGGATGGGCACTTAAAATCAGTGTGACCAACTCCCCCCCTTCTACTTCCTCTCTCAAACAGTTTTAGATTGTGCCTTGCGGGAGCTGGTCATTACTTGCATCTCTTGGGCTTTTAAAAAACAAAAAAACTAAATTTATTTTGAGCTTTTATCAGGAGGAGGACAGGTACGTAGCTTCTGCCCCTACCTACTGGGGCATGCAGCTTGCACCTGGATCCCTGGCTGTTGGGCCAAGTAAATCCATTGGCATACGCACAAAAACACTGGGTGTGCCCAGGAAAATACTGGGCCCTCCACCTTGCAAACGGGGGCGGCTTCCTGCCTTACGGAGGCAAGTGGCAGATGTCACCAGACAGCATTAGTTGGCTTGCAAAGCACCAAAATACAGCTGTTTTGCAAGTCATCTATTGTGTGCGTGAGAGTGTATTGTGTGTGCACCATGGCAGGGGCTACTTCAAAGAAGATTTCCTGTAATTTCCTTTGCCTCTAATATCCCTTTCACACTGGCAGAGCCGGGTCACATCCCGGGACACAACACAAAAATGTACACTTTCACAGTGCTCAGACCGGGTTTTGACCCGGGACAGCCCCATTCGCACTGATCCCGGAAAAACCCTGCAGTGCAGATTGTCCAGTGCCGCATGATGTCCCTGTGTGTGATGTCTCACTGCACCGCCTCCACGTCCAGTTCCAGACTCCTGTGGCTATTTGGCGACCCTTTCACTCTGACAGATTTCCTGGGATGTTGCGCGTTCATGGCAATATGTGAAAGGGGTATAAGTTTACACCTCATTCTGAGGGTGCTATACTATGTGATGCACCTCTCAGGATGTTCCAGGCTGAGCTTTCAACTTTCTAATGTTATGTCACAATTATCCTCTAAATTGTCATTACCGAAAGGGATATGGAGACTTCAAGGTCTCGGCAGGCTAATTTAGCATCAGCGGGTGAGGTTCTTACTAGAGCTTTTGGCTCCGGTAGCTTCCTCTGCCCTTTTCCCTCCCTCTTTGGTTCACAAAGATATACTTTTTCCTCAGGTTCCTCAATTAAATGACAGACAGATGAGGATATACCTCCAGAATAGCCTGAAGTGGTTTCTCTACGGTTATAGGATTTCATTCAGGTTGTTCGATTTGTCAATTCGATGCAGACAAAGGTGAATAGGCTCCCATACACCATTTTGTTTTTGGTAAAAAAACTAAAAAAACATTCAGCTGTATTCCCTACCTCAGAGGTGTTGGGCGAATATTTACAGGCAGCCTGGTTACACCCTGATAAGAATTTTAATGTCTTTTCAGTTTTTTTCCACTTATACCTTTACTGTGGATAGCAGAAAACTGTGTGAATCTCTTCCGTTAGTGGACCCCTCAGTTTCTAGACTGTCAAAAAAGACAGTTCTTTGTATACTGGGAGCTTCATCCCTTAAGGACCCCTCTGACAGATGGTTGGAAACCACCTTAAAGACAATATACACGGCTGCAGGTGTCTTACAACATCCTGCTCAGGTATGCTGTTGGGTCAACAAGACCATGGAAGTCTGGGCTAGTCAGGTTGCCAATGCTTTGGGGAATGATCCAGCAGCTGGGGAGCTGCTTTTGTTAGCGGAATATATTTGTGAGGCAGCGGAATATCTTATAGAGTCTGTCTGTCTGTGACTGATGTCTGTATTATTGCTGCATGTATTTCTGCTCTCTCAGTTTCAGCTCACAGAGCCCTTTGGCTATGCCAGTGGCAGGCAGTTGCTGACTCCAAACAGGCGGTGGAGGTGCTGGCCTTCAAGGGGGATGTGCTGTTCATTCTGGAATTAAACAAGATGATTTCCCAGGCCACAGGAGGTACATCTCTGTTTCTTCCTGTTAAACTGCATATCACATGTGGTTCCACTCTTGTCACGATGTTAGGGTGAGAGAATTAATTACCTTCGGGTACAAGATGGTCTTCCTACTATCGTCACCTCACCGTTTCTTCATGACTGGCTAGATGGCTTCTCCAGAAAAATGCATTTTTTTTTTGCAGTAGGCCATTCGCAATCTTCGGGACACAGGAATGGTGATACGGGTCCCAGCCAAGCGGAGAATGCAGGGCTTCTATTCAAACCTCTTCCTGGTGCCGAAGCAGGCCAAAAAGTGGCCCATTTCTGTGATTGCAGGTCTTGAGCAGGAGAAGTTCATGGTATCCCTTAATATCAACCTGCACATACCCATTTGGCCTCCACAGTAAGCTTATCTCAGAATTGCAATACGGGATTGTCACCTTCGGTTTCAGGCATTACCATTTGGCCTGTCCTTAGCGCTCCATATTTTTTATCAAAGTGATGGTAATGATGATGGAATTGCTCAGATTTCAAAGAGTGATGGACTTACCTGGACATTTTCTTACTGAAGGCATCTTCCAGGGAGGTACAACATTCTGTTGACTCCAGAGACCCTTGTTTCCCATATATGGATCCTCAGTCTACAGAAATCACAGCTTCTGCTTACTCAGAGGTTGCAATTTCTCGGGATGATCCTGTACACCGTTCCCAAACAAGTTTTCCTGCCACAGGACAAGATTCCATCTCTCCAGGCAACAGTTTGACTTCTGTTGTAGCACTGCCAGGTCTCCATCCTTCTATGTACCCATCTGTTGGAAAAAATGGTGACCACTTTCGAAGTCGTCCAATACAGACATTTCCGTTCATGCCCATCCCAGCTCTGCCTTCTTTATCAATGGTCAGGTTCTCATCTTTTCCTCCAGCAGCAGGTGACTCTGTCTCCGCAGGTTCACTTTACACTAGCAAGGTAACTCATCTCCACGAACCTCCTGGAAGGCAAGAAGTTTGTCATTTGTGACTGGACCCTCCTTACCACTGATGCAGTCTCCGAGGCTGGGGGCAGTCACGATGGATCACCAGTTTCAGGGTCTTTGGACACCAAGGGAATCCCTGCTTTCGATCAATGTCCTCGAACTCAGACCGGTGTATTCTGCCGTGTTTCAGGTAGAAACTCTACTTCAGGGCAAGGCTATCAGAGTGCAGTCTGACAATTCCACGGACGTGGCCTATATATACATGCACGGTGGCACATGCACCCAGGCTGCCTTGAAAGAAGTCAGTATAGACAATTGGGAGGCCGACTACCTCAGTTGGCAGGACATAATTCAGGGGAGTTGTGTCTACACCCGCAGATCTTCCAGAGGCTGGTGTTATGTTGGGGGTGTCCTCAGATCAACATGATGGCGTCTTGACACAACCATCAACTGCTCCTTTATTATGCTTGCACAAGGGATCCAGTTAATTTATCTCTTCCTTCTGTTACCTCAGATTCTGCAGCACATTTGCAGGGAGAGGGTCACGGTTCTACTGTTAGCACCAGATTGGCTTTACCAGTCCGTGTACACAAATCTTGCATCTATCCTGATAAACAAGCCTTGGCCTGTGCCCCTGCTGGATGATTTACTGTCTCAAGGACCTTTCATCTGTCTGGACTTAAGGCATCTTCATTGATGGCAGGGTTATTGAGAGGTCCATCTGGAGAAAGGTCGGCATCCCTGCTGCATTAAACCCTACCATGATGAGGGCCAGAAAACAGGTCAAATCAGTCTATTACTATCATATTTGGAGTACCTACGTTTCCTGGTGTGAGGGGTGTAGGGTTTCTCCCAAGAATTTCAAGATGGCCCGGTTTCTCCTTTTCCTGCAGAGTGGTTTCTCTTCCGGCCTCTGGGATATTTAAAAGTATCCACTCTCTCCATTTTATTTCAAAGGAAGTTGGCTTTGTTGCCTCAGGTACAGACTTTTTTTTCCAGGGAGTGTGAGGCTCCACAGCTCACACAGCTCCATGGGACTTGGACATTGTTTTAACTTTCCTCCAATCTCCTTATTTGAGTCTTTGGAAGAATTGGAACTGAAATAACTTGGGTGGAAAATGGTTTTACTGCTTGCGTTGGTTTCAGCCAAGTGAGTTTTATAAAGAAGTGTCTTTTTCTGTCCAAGGTGTCACATCCACCATGGCTCTCACCCAAATCCCCTGTGCCTTGCCCAGCCCTAGGCTCTCTAACCGCATGTCTAATGCTATGGCGCTCACCTCCGCTTGTGTCCCTGGTCCTTGTGGGGTACATGTGTCCACGCTGTCACCGCGTGGTGACAGTGGTGCTGTGTGCTCCGGTGCCATGCTGGGCATGAGCGGCATGAGACCTGAACCGCCATGTGTATTTGTGCCTGGTTAGTAGGGCCGGATTTATCACTAGGCCCGTGAGGCACTGGCCTAGGGGTGGCACCTGTCATGGGCGGCAGGCTGCGACCATCAGCCGATGCCAGGCAGTCAGAAGTGACAGCCGGGCAGTGAGCTGTGGGCTGCCCGGCTGTCCTCAAAGCAGGTTCGCACCTCCAGCACAGATCGGATCTTTCTTCCGAGTTCCGATCTGTAGCACCGCGCTCTGCTCCCTCGAGTCCCTCCCCGCTGTGCTGATTGACAGCTGAGCTGCCGGCGCCCTGTAGCAGTACAGGGCAGCCGAGCAACGGCTCAGCTGTCACACAATGTAAGCAGCCTGCGCCTATGTCACTGAGTGGCTGCTGGGTGTGGACGAAGGCTGTTGAAAGAGGCGGGATCTGGGCAGGCAGCGTCTGCTGTAGTTCTTCAAGTTCTGGAGGTCGACTGTAGTTCTTCAAGTTCTGCTGGGCTGACTGCAACTTCAAGATGAGTAAGGCAGTCAGCTCTTACATCTATTATCATTTTAGGCAGGCTTTGGGTTATATATATATACAGTTGTGCGCTCACCTGAGGTGAGAGACGCTGAGACGCTGAGGGACGCACTGTGTGACGCTGTGTGACGCGCATCCGCTCAGCCGGAAGCCGGAAGTGCGGGGGGACGCGAGTCAGCTGCACGCTGCTAGCTGCACGCTGAATCTCGCTGTACAGGGGGTTGTACAGCGGCACCAGGGCTTCGGGGGGGGGGGGGCGGGCAAAGAGCACCGGGAAAAGGGACTGTACACCGGGACCAACTGTACAGAGGCAGCGGCACCAAGGGGGTGTACGAGGGGGCTGTACAGTACAGTGCAGTGGCACCAGTGCTGTAAGGGGGGGACCAGACAAGGAGGACCGGTCTAAGGGGCTGATCAGTGGCACCAGGGGGACAAGGTGAAGCCTGGACACCCTCAGGCAGGCCTGTCCTTCACTTCACTGACAAACAGGCGCCATCAAACAGGTGCCTAACCAGGTTACCATAGAAAATCATCAGGGAGCCGGAGCAGGACTCACGTGTGCGGAGGAGGCGGTGAGGCGAAGAAAAGCAGGTCGGTCAGGGGAAGCAAGCACCAGGAAAAGGACGGGGTACGCTGCGAAGCAAGGAGCTGCACGATCACCTGAGGAAGCATAAAACCGCAAGTATACTGCATCAATCTGTATAAATTTGTCTCTCTTGTTGTCTTTTGCCATTTATTGTACTGTTTTTTTTTTCCCTCTCTTCTGTTTCTCAATTTGCTTTGTGCTTTTTTTAATTATTGGATTGCTTAGAGTTGTTTAGAGTTGTTTGGGAGTATCCTTTTCTTTTATTCTATAGGGTAGGTTCTGCATAGGATCACTGTTATAAGCAGTACATTTTTGTCTACTTGTCTTTTGTCTCTTTTCTTCCTTCACTCTACACTACATATTTTCTTTTTTCTGTTCTGACTAAGGTATAGGTGCCCATTAGTTTCCCCCAGTAACATAGTCCACAGATAATAAGTACTGAAATAAAATAAAATAAAATTTAAAATTTAAAAAATTAAAATAATTTAGCATATAGCACCCCCGTACGAAACAGCAGAACCCAAACTAATTAACCATGAGTGGGGTCGGCAATCTCACTCAGTGCGTGTCTTGCCAGATGTATGCGCATTTGGATCAAAAGATCCAGAGAGAATACATCTGTGGGAGGTGCGTAGAGATGACTGCTTTGGAAGCCCAGATTTCTGATCTAAAGCAGACCATCGAAACTCTGAGGGACATTGCCAAATTAGAAGAAAGTTTCCGCCTCACGGTGGAAACTTTGGAGGATCAGGGGGTTTTAGCAGTAGATGAGGAGGTAGAGCCAGCTAGCTGGGTAACAGTCAGAAGGGGTAGTAGGGGGAGGAAGAGGCAGGCCAGTGCTGACTTAACCAATCCCAGTAGATTCCCCAGATTGGACGAAGCTACTGCGGATGTTACTTCAATACTGGTGGGGTCGGATGTGACCTGTACCTCTAGCAACCAGAGGACAGGCACATCAGACATAGTGGGGGCTAGAGAACCAGGGACCACAAGACAGATGGTGGTGGTAGGGGATTCTATCATCCGTAAGACAGATAGGGCAATCTGCTACCGGGACCGTGATTGTCGTACAGTCTGTTGTCTTCCGGGTGCTCGGGTACGGCATATCGCGGACCGGGTGGACAGATTACTGGGAGGGGCTGGAATAGACCCAGCGGTCATGGTGCATGTTGGCACAAATGATCAAGTCAGCGGCAGGTGGGGTGTCCTTAAAAACGATTTCAGGGACTTAGGACGTAGATTAAAAGCAAGGACATCCAAGGTAATTTTCTCTGAAATTTTACCTGTGCCACGCGCTAGTACAGGAAGACAGAGGGAGCTTATGGAGCTAAACGCGTGGCTAAAGGGATGGTGTAGGAAAGAGGGGTTTGGGTTCCTAGAGCATTGGTCGGACTTTTCAGACGGGCGCCATCTATACAGCAGAGACGGATTGCACCTGAATGGAAAGGGGGCGGCAGTGCTGGGAGGCAGGATGGTTAGAAGGTTGGAGGAGTCTTTAAACTAGGCATAGGGGGGAGGGATGCAGATATGAACTATGGGCATATTAGACAGTACAGTGATGAAGGGGCATTTAAGAGATTGGAGGGTGGAGAAGGGGGGTTGGGGAGAAAAACTAGAATCAGTAAGAACTCAATAGAGAAACGAGATCCCAACGTAGCCTCAACGGTAGCATCTAATAATAAACACAAACTCAAATGCATACTGGCTAATGCAAGAAGCTTAGCAGGAAAAATAGGGGAACTAGAGGCCGTGGCCATTAGGGATGATTATGACATTATTGGTATAACAGAAACATGGTGTAATGAGTCACACGATTGGGCGCTAAGCATGGAGGGATATACACTCTACAGGAAAGACAGGGAAAATAGAAGGGGCGGGGGGGTGTGCCTTTATGTAAAAAAGGACTTAATATCTTGTGGGCAAATTATGATCTCAGATACAGAAGAAGATAACTCGGAGGCCGTGTGGGCAGAGATAACTGATAAAAATAAAAAACCCAATAATAAAATTTTAATAGGGGTATGCTACAGACCGCCTAACGTGAACGAGAGGGATGAGTCTCTACTCCTAAACCAAATCAAAAAATCATCAGATCAGGGGCAGGTAATAATAATGGGGGATTTTAATTTACCAGATATTGACTGGAAAAATGAGACATGTAATTCATCTAAAAGCAGTGGGTTCCTAAGCTTGCTCAAGGATCAGTTTATCACTCAAACGGTAGATGCTCCAACCCGTAATGGGGCACTATTGGACTTAGTATTAACAAATAACATAGATTTAGTTTCAAACACCAGAGTAATTGAACACCTAGGGAACAGTGACCACAACATGGTCTCACTGGAAATCAACTTCCGAAAACCTCAATATAATACAGGACCGGGTAAAGTACTAAACTTCAGAAAAGCTAATTTCATTTTATTCCGGGAAGCTCTAAAAGAAATTAATTGGGGAGAGTTATTCGAAGGAAAGAAGGCAGAGGAAATGTGGGATACATTTAAAAATGTGCTAGAATCACTAACTACTAAATACATTCCAAAAGTCAACAAGGGTAAATTTAACAAAAAAAAGCCAACATGGTTGGACAAAAAAGTAAGGACAGCGATCAACAATAAAACAAAAGCGTTTAAGTTCTATAAAAATAACGTAAATGAGGAGACGTTCATCAAGTATAAAGAAACAAACAAAACTTGTAAAGAAGTAATCAAAGTAGCTAAAAGGGAAAACGAAAAGCGTATAGCCACAGAAAGCAAAACTAACCCCAAAAAGTTTTTCAAGTACATAAACAGCAAGCGAATAATTAAAGAGAACATAGGCCCACTAACAGATATCAACGGTAAAAATTTTGCAGAAGATAATGAAAAAGCGGAAGTGTTAAATAAGTTCTTCTCATCAGTATTTACTAGGGGAGAGCAGTTAGTGGAAAGCACAGATACCTCAACTGGGACAAACAAACCGGACCACAATATGGTTCTCTCGACCGAGGATATCATTTTGAGGCTCAGCAAAATAAAAACTAACAAATCACCAGGGCCAGATGGTATACACCCTAGGGTACTAATGGAGTTAAGGGAGGAACTAGCGACCCCTCTATATTGCATTTTTGAAAATTCACTATCAACAGGTATGGTACCAAAAGACTGGAGAATAGCAGAGGTAGTGCCAATATTTAAAAAAGGTAAAAGGGATGACCCTGCAAATTACAGGCCTGTGAGTTTAACATCAATAGTGGGTAAAATATTTGAAGGAATTTTAAGGGATGGTATCCTGGAATACTTAGACCTTCATAGTTTACTTAGTATTAACCAACATGGGTTTGTTAAAAATCGTTCCTGCCAGACAAATTTACTGGGCTTCTACGAGGATGTCAGCAAAAACCTTGATAATGGAAACGCAGTAGATGTGGTCTTCCTTGATTTTGCAAAAGCTTTTGATACAGTACCTCACAAGAGGTTGATAAATAAAATGGTGGACCTGGGACTAGGTGCAAATATCTGTAGATGGGTAGGGAACTGGCTGTGTAATAGAGAACAAAGAGTGGTTGTGAACAGTGCAGTATCAACTATGATACCAGTACTAAGTGGAGTGCCGCAGGGTTCGGTGCTGGGGCCCATCTTGTTTAACATTTATATTAGCGATATCGGGATGGGGGTTCTCAGCGATGTATCCATCTTTGCTGATGACACAAAACTGAGTAGAGTTATTGAATCAACAGAAGATGTGAACATACTTCAAAATGATCTTAACAAACTAGATGAGTGGGCTAAAAAGTGGAAGATGAGGTTCAATGTGGATAAATGTAAGGTTATGCATCTTGGGAGACGTAACCAGTGTGCAAGTTACAACCTAAGCGGGGAGGCATTAGGTACTTCAGCACTTGAAAAGGATCTAGGAGTCCATATAGATAATAAGCTGGGGTGCAGTTTTCAATGTCACATTGCAACAAAAAAGGCCAACAGAATTCTAGCATGTATTAAAAGGGGCATGGAAACTAGGGACTCAAAAGTAATTATGCCACTGTACAAGGCATTGGTTAGACCACACCTTGAATATGGAGTACAGTTCTGGGCCCCACACTATAAAAAGGACATCATGGAATTGGAAAAAACCCAAAGAAGAGCAACAAAGCTTATTAGGGGAATGGAGAATTTAAGCTATGAGGAGAGATTAAGCAAGCTAGGACTATTTACACTAGAGAAGAGACGTTTAAGGGGGGACATGCTCAACATGTACAAATATATCAGGGGCCAATATAAGGAACTCTCAAGCACTCTTTTTACTGCAAGAAAGGAAACTAGGACACGAGGGCACGAATTTAGATTAGAGGAAAGAAAATTTCGTTCCCTCAAAAGAAAAAATTTCTTTACGGTCAGAGCAGTCAAACTTTGGAACTCTCTTCCTGGAGAGGTGGTGTTGGCAGATACAATAAATACGTTCAAAATAAGGTTGGACAAGCATTTATTGGATAAAAATATCCAGGGGTACTAATAAGAACCATATTCTGTCTTTTACAGGGGATAAGCTATTAAAACGTAGGTTGAACTAGATGGACGCAAGTCTTTATTCAGCCTTATCTACTATGTAACTATGTAACTATGTACTATATATATTATATATATATATATATACGCTTCGGGCTCGGTGGCTCGCTGTGAAAAGGCTCGCTATGAAAAGGTCGTAGGACGCGTACCGCCGCCCCTCGCGGGCTCGCTGCGCTCGCCACGCTTCGGGTTCACGTTTATAGTGGGGGGTGGCGTGGGGGTGCATTTAACATTGTAAGCACCCATTTGGGTGCTTAACATGTGACAATGTAACAAAGTGACAATCCTTAAATAATTAAGTGATGTGCGTACCGGAAATATTTGAGAAAATCGCGTGTAGAAAGGTCTTTCTTATATCCGTCTCCTATTCGGTCCTTCCTGTCCACAGTCACGAGACTCGGATAAGGTATAGGATCCAAAGGAGATATTTTGTATTAAAAGCAGAAATTGCTATAAAGGTGACTGGTAATAAATGGTGGTTTGCTTGAATTACACCCAGTGAAAAGTGCTTAAATAATAAATGGTACTTGTGTATTTTGGCGGCGCCCCCGATGTCCGTCGTACGACGAACAGATCGCATCGCATGCCATGCACCCGATGGCATGCGATGTGACGCGATTTTGACCCCCTATACGACCAAAAATCGTATAAGCACCCTAAAGGGTGCTAACAATGTTAAATGCACCCCCACGCCACCCCCAACTATAAACGTGAACCCGAAGCGTGGCGAGCGCAGCGAGCCCGCGAGGGGCGGCGGTACGCGTCCTACGACCTTTTCATACCCCCACTATCCACGTCGGCGTGGAGTTGAGAATAGAATAGTGTGGCGAGCGCAGCGAGCCACCGAGCCCGAAGCGTGGCGAGGGGACGCGGATACCTTCACAGTTATACGCGTCCCCTCGCGGGCTTCACAGGTGTCCGTGGCGACGCGGACACCTGTGAAGCCCGCGAGGGGACGCGTTTACCTGTGAAGGTATCCGCGTCCCCTCGCCACGCTTCGGGCTCGGTGGCTCGCTGTGAAAAGGCTCGCTATGAAAAGGTCGTAGGACGCGTACCGCCGCCCCTCGCGGGCTCGCTGCGCTCGCCACGCTTCGGGTTCACGTTTATAGTGGGGGGTGGCGTGGGGGTGCATTTAACATTGTAAGCACCCATTTGGGTGCTTAACATAGTATAAGCACCCATTAGGGTGCTTATACAATGTTTAATCGCATCGCATCGCATCCTATGGCATCGTATGCCATGTACAATGGCATACAATTTCAAAATTGTATGCCATCGTGCACTATCGTACGATATCGCGTCGCATCGCATACCATCGTATGTGTTATGGTATGCGATGCGATGGGCGCCGCCAAAATACACAAGTACCTAATAAATTATTGACTCACATTTGACAGGGGTCCAATGTTGATAAGGACATCTGTAGCCTTTCAAAGTTTGGGTACCTTAAATAGACAAAACCTCCCACCAAAAGGAGGGGGTAGAGAAAAATTTAACAATGTTAAAAAAGCTTATCTGGAGTGTGCATCAATGCACATTGGAGAGTGGAGGTAGGTGTCCAGTGTGACCAACGCGTTTCATCCCCTTTTCTTTGTTTGGGACTTCTTCAAGGGTCATGACACCGTCCTGGCACTGGTACACCTTACCCCGCAGCCCACATCCTGACGAAATAGCCATAGGGGCCATGAAACGTTGATGACACTGCTGGAGCACTTTGTAATGTATTTGTCCTTTTAATACAATTATTTTTTGAAAGAACGTGGAGTGCCGACTCTCTTTGCTCTCTTGGACAAAAATCTGCTGTGTATATATATATATATATATATATATATATATATATATATATATATATATATTAGTGGTGGGCAACGATTAAAATTTTTAATCGCGATTAATCTCAGTAAATTTTTGCGATTAACTGCGATTAATCGCATTTATGTGCAAAAATTCAAGAACGTATTTAAAAAGTAGTGTATTGCGCACTTTTATTAAGAACTGCTATAGGAACAACAGTGCAATAACATTTGGCTTGCAAACACTTAGTAAAATGTGCTTTTTCACAGCAGTATTTACTCATACTGTAGCATTTAAAAGAAATGAATAGAATAAATTAAAATAATTCTAATATTTCCTCCCAACATGACCCATGCCTGGAGGGACAAACTACTCTACTCCTGGACTTTCCTCTTAATTTATGATTGCCATTACCTGTTTTGAACAGGTTAGATCTAGTTCACTAGTTCACTCTCTCTGACAAAATCCTTCTTAGATGGACAAAACCATGTGCACTGCAGGGGGGCAGATGTAAAATGTGCAGTGCACATGGTTTTGTCCATCTAAGAAGGAATTTGTCAGAAAGAGTGAACTAGAATAAGGCCCTAAGACAGGTGCTTCACCACAGATGATAGTAATCATAAATTAAGAGGAAAGCCCAGGAATAGAGCATTCTGCCCCTAGAGGAAAGGGTCATGTTGGTAGGTATGCTTTAACATCCACATTAGCATGTAATATTTCTTTAGCATTAATGTAAAATAAATGGTAAATTTTAAATATAAAATCAAAGCTATCTGCTAGCTGTTTGCTAGCTTTTTAGAGAAACGTTACCCTCAGAGTCCAAAGTCCACAATCATAACGTAGCAGTATAAACAGTGTATGGGGCAGATGTATTAAGCCTGGAGAAGGGGATAAAGCATACCTCACAACATGCCCCTCTCCAGGAGAAAGAGAATGCTCTATTCGTGGACTTTCCTCTTGATTAATGATTGCCATCCTCTGTTGTGGAACACCTTTCTTATCCATTATTAACCTGTTGAAAACAGGTGATGGCAATCATAAAATAAGAGGGAAGTCCAGAAACAGAGCATTCTATCCCTCCTGGAATGGGTCATGTTGGGAGGTATGGATTAAGAAGTGATAAGTGCAAGGTGATAATGCACCGGTCAATAATTATGGATTTGACAGGAGATGACTGTCTTGTACCTTATCACCCTGCACTTTTCACTGCTTTATCACTTCTTTATCCCTTCTTCACACTTAGTACATCTACTCCTATGTACAGTAGCAAGTGTCCCTGTTAGAGTGAAGTGGTCGAGCACACCAAAAAAGAATACACAGATGGCATTTACTGTCCATTCCTCCAAATAGAGTACATACCTAAAATATATCTGTCGAATCTATCTGTTGGAAACAAATATTTGTAAGGTATGAGAGCAAAGAACAATCATCAATCAACTATTTGCTCCCAAACATTGGAAAACAGACAAAAACAATTGTTTCGAGAAATTTGTTATATCAATACAACAGATGTAATGAATGATGAATGACCACTGTCTGTTTTCCAGTGTTTGGGAGGAAAAGGTTGATTGTTATATGCCCTCATACATTACCAGATTTTATTCTCACCAGACAGATTGGACAGATATCTTTTAGGTGTGTAACCTATTTAGCCCTCAGCACCAAGCCAGTTGCTAAGACACACCAGGTTATTTACATTTTCAGATGATAAACAAACTCTCTTCTTCTGCACAATATGACCAGCAAGAGAAAACAACCTTTCACAGGGTACTGATGTTGCAGGTGTGGCCAAGTACTTCTGTGCAATAGAGGCCAGCCTGCTGTTTGGATGTTGGACCACCACTCTAACGGACAGGACTCTGTACTGATGGTGGGCTCCGCTCTGTATCAACGCACACTGTTCTCAGCTGAATCTTCCTCTTAATCAGACTCTGATGAAGCAGCCAATAGGGCTAACTTTTTATTTGGTGGCTCTGTTGTTGCTTCCACCAGTTTCTCTGCAGCAAACCTCTGTTCCTTGAGTAAGTTGGTGACTGAGGCCCACACCTCAGTCTCCAGGTCTGTTATGAATGTAGACTTAAATTTGACCACGTAGGCAGGGTCATCATCTGAGCTCGCCTTGACCCGAGAGAGATGGCAAAAAGCATGTAGAACCACAGAGCACGAAACATACTTTTCTCCTCCCAGAAGTTCCGTCACATACCTGCAACAGTAAAACAAAAATTCAAACCCATTTTGTTGGGTATTGGAGAACGGCACTGACAATTCTCGTGGATACCAACAGTGGCATCCCAGTACTCAGACAGTCCCCAGTAAATATACTAAACCGTCCTACCCTTAACCCTCCCTGCAGGATCTTCACCGATGGGATACCGAGAGCCAGCATCGTAACTACATCCCATCCATGCTACATCTTTTACAGACAGTACAGTGAGAAAATTAAATATATGATGTATGTAAAATATACCTGCAGGGCTCCAGCAGCGTTTCCAACCTCTGCAGTTTGTCCATTTCAGATTTAGTTGGCATGGCAATCTTGGTGTTGTGTGTGGTGAGGACATCCCTCAGTGGCTGTTCATTTCTGCAGACGCTTTTTACCATGTCCAGAGTCGAATTCCATCTGGTTGGAATGTCTTGTATAAGCGACTCCTTCTTTTGTCCATGTTCAATTTGTTGTTTTTCTAATTCTGCAGCATTTGATGGACTGTGTTTAAAGTGGCCCACAACCTTTCTGCATTTGGCCAGGACATTGTCCTTTTCATACAAGTCATGTATTCTTCTTGTGATGGTGCGTCTTGAGGGAGGCTCATATGTGCTGTCATTCGTTGCGATCCTAAGAATGTTCTTGAGACCGACATCTTCCACAATACTAATCGGCCTGCAGCTTGTAGCTATCCACTTCGCTAGGTTATTTGTTAGCTTTTCTTGCTTTTGTTTATCTATTCTTCTCCCATATGTTGTATCCAACGTAGTCTGCCGAAGCCTCACTGCACTGTTTGTTTCGTTGGGTGATTTTCTGGAATCAACGCTGTGTATTGCATTTAAATTATACTTTAAACTCGAAGTACTCCGGTGATAAGACAATTCAACGTTGCAGTGTTTACAAACAACTTTGGTTTTATCAACTCTGCCGTCTGGAAGAGATTTAAAATTAAAATGTCCATGTAATATTTCTGTTCCTTTCTCCATTTAGTCATTTCTGTGAGGGGGGACAGAAAAAAAAGTGAGATAAGACCACTGTATCATATAGAGGAAAAAAAAGTAGACTTTACACCCCAGTTTTGCTGTGCCACGGATTAATGATTAATGTCTTGCGAGCAGGGCCTTCCTAATGTTTAACTGTCTGTAAATACCTAGTTTGTTCTATTACTATCTTCATTGTAAAGCACAAAGGAATATGCTGTGCTATATAATGAACTGTTAATAAATTAAGGGCCCTCAGTAAGCTGCCGCAGGCTACAACTTTCATTACCCCCTTTCCATACCTCAACCGATCTCTTGTAGTCTTGCACGATGCTCCCGTTGCTGCTGGTCAGTAGTTGGGTAATTGCGCGTCTTGCCGGACAGCCTGCGGTGATGTCACTCTGTCCGTTCTTTAGTACTGCCACTTTATCGTTCTACCCAAGTTTGCTGGAATGTTAAGGTAGGGATTGGACACTGACATGCAAACTTATAGACCTGTTTAGAATTGTGTACTCACCCCATCCCCTGTGAAATACAGTACCCACCCTATTACCCCAGCCCTAGTGGCTTGTACCCCTCTGTTATGAGGCTGCAGTAGCATTCTCCCCTGATGTACCCCTCTGGTATGGCATCCACCCCTCTGTTATGGGGCTGCAGTAGCATTCTCCCCTGATGTACCCCTCTGGTATGGCATCCACCCCTCTGTTATGGGGCTGCAGTAGCATCCTCCCCTGATGTACCCCTCTGGTATGGCATCCACCCCTCTGTTATGGGGCTGCAGTAGCATCCTCCCCTGATGTACCCCTCTGGTATGGCATCCACCCCTCTGTTATGGGGCTGCAGTAACATCCTCCCCTGATGTACCCCTCTGGTATGGCATCCACCCCTCTGTTATGGGGCTGCAGTAGCATCCTCCCCTCATGTACCCCTCTGGTATGGCATCCACCCCTCTGTTATGGGGCTGCAGTAGCATCCTCCCCTCATGTACCCCTCTGGTATGGCATCCTCCCCTCATGTTACCCCTCTGGTATGGGCCTGCAGTGACATCCTCCCCTCATGTAGACTACACAGTGTCCTTGCTCACATTCATAATGACCCCCTTTATACTAGTCATGTAATTACAGCCTTCTCTTGAGGCAAACTCATGGTGGTATGATGATGTAGCCCTTTTTGATATTCAGCGTCTTTCCTTATGCACCTGGGGATCTTCTCCCTCCTCCTATCTGGCAGCTCCTCTGCTGTTACATGCACGGGGACCTCTGCAGTGTTATCCTGGCATCTTCCAAGTGCGGCAGCAGCACATGCACGTGGACCTCTGCACCGGTATCCTGGCGTCTTCCAAGTGCGGCAGCACATGCAAGGGGATGTCAGCAGTGGTATCCTGGCGTCTTCTAAATGCTGCAGCACACTCGCGGGGACCACGGCAGACACATCCTGGCGTCCTCCAAGTGCCGATGCGCAGACCTCGGCTGCTGTGTCTTGGCGCGAAAATCTGGCGTCCTCCTAGAGCCGATGCGCATGCGCGCGGACCTCGGCTGCTGTGTCAGGGCGAAAATGCGCTGTTCTTCTGGCTTCCGGGTCTGAGATCAGCCGGATCACGTGACGTACGAGTTAACGCGTTAATGAAATTATCGGCGTTAACATATTTTTGCGTTAATGCGATAATAACGCGTTAATCTGCCCACCACTAATATATATATACACAACTAAATAAATGCCTAGAATGTTAATCTGGCCAGGCTTTTTCCTCCTGCGGAATCAGAGAAATGACAAAACTGTCCTTGAATACCTGAAAACACATATGAAAAAAACCCTGAGAATACAGAGATGCAAATCCCCAAATTGTCCCCTCCCGTCCAGCCATACTTAGAGGCAGTAAGAATAATCAAATAAAAAGGTGCAAAGCTTCAAATTCGCAGACCAGTTCTTTAAATAGTCCTCAATAGCAGGAGCTAAAATGGTAGTAAATGGTGTAGAGGATGCCTCTTCCTTAACAGTAGAATCCAGAAATGAAGCTGGCATAGATAGTGTGGAGACCACAGGGCAGAAAGGCTCAACCCCCATATCTCCAAATTGAACAAGGAGTCTCTGAGTAGAGGCGTTGATGGCCAGGAGGATTTGTTGCAAGAATCCAGACATCATAGACGGACGGTTAAGTGGCACTCAGTCTGGAAAACAATGGCAAAATGGCGGTTGCTAGCACACCACCATATATATGACCTTAAGTGCATATCGTTAGACCAGAGGTGTCAAACTCAAATTCATCGGGGGCCGCATCAGCAGTTTGGTCACCCTCAAAGGGTCAGTTGTATCTGTAGGACTATGTGTCCACTCTTTATTATCATAAATTATTGTCACTGCATTCAATTATTGTATACTCAGCAGTAGCATTTCCCTCCTGCTATTGCTGTGAACTGCAGTGCATTAGGGCACACGCTGCCTGCACAGGGGGGCAGCACTCAGTCTTAGGGCATATGTCCTGCTTATTATCATGGGACACAGCAATTAATGATGGGCTGCAATGTGCCAGTGCACACACACACACATAGGCAGAGAGTTTGACACTTACCTGCTCTGATGCGTCCACTCCAGTCTGAGCTGCTCCACCACCAAGGACACAGCTGCGCTCTCACACAGGCGCATTTCCCCCTCCCTCCTGTGAGTAGCGCTCCTGACTTGGAGCGCACAGCAGCAGCACCATTCACCACGACGGACCTGCTCTTTCCTCTCTCTGGCTCCTATACAGCAGGTGGGAGCGGAGGAGGGGTTGACGACCGGTGGCACTGCGCTAGAGGGCAGACGTTCTCTGGCTTGTAGGCTGCCACGCATGCGCTGAAGAGGCGGCTTTCTTGTTAAAAAAAAAAAATCGAGAATAAAAGGTGAAGGCTGGCGGCGGCTGCGCGGGCCACATGAAGAGGTCTGGCGGGCTGGATTTGGCCCGCGGGCCTTGTGTTTGACACCCCTGCGTTAGACAAACCTCCGAAGGGTTTTTTGAAGTGGCAGAATGATTTTTCTGAACTGACCATGAAAACCATCCTGACAGCATACCAGTCATTAAATAAAAGCCTAGTATCTACCTCCTATATGGACATGCACCAAAAGCTTTTTCATAGATCTTACTTTACGCCAAAACTTAAATTCCTTACTGGAGGAGCCCCCAGCGCTAATTGTTACAAATGCAGTAGCCCCGACACAGACCTAGTACACTGCATGTACCATTGTACAATCTATTTGGTCTGAATTTCAGGAATATGTTAAATCAAACCTTAATATAGACTTCGCCATCTCCAAATCTTGGGTGTTCTGGGGCCGATACTCCGCCCCAGATCGCAAACGCCTTTCCCCAGGTACCCGTCTACTGCTTGTTAAGCTGGCAGCAGCTATTAAAAAATCCATACTGTCAGAATGGATCTCCCCAACTCCCTCCTCCATGTCTTTGGCCTTCCCTAGAATATCCCACCTGTTCACAATGGACTGGACAGAAACCTCAATCCAAAAAGAAAAATTGACAGCTAAGTTCTTTGACACTTGGCTGCCATACATCCATAGCCTCCCCCCCCCCCCCCCCCCCCCTGAAAACCACCCTTAGAAATTCTTTCTCCGATACCACCACCTGGTATCTCACAGAATCTTTGAGTAAAGACCCTCCATTCTAAAATAAATGTTGAGGAAAAACAAAACAAAACAAAAAATAAATGTTTTCACAGCAGCATGATAACTAAATCCAGTTCATGGCACAAGAATACTTAAAAAAACCTGAGGACGCCGACTACGGGGATACGGATCCTTTCCAATAAGTGTTGAGCTCCACTTGCAAGTATACATAATTTTTTTTTCTGCATGATGCACAAATAAACTGAGCCGAGACTGTGACTATAACAGAAAGTCCGATATTAATCGGCACGTCTATCATGGATAAAATTATCAAAAGAATATATTACAAATAATTAAGAGCTGTGAGAGAGCTCAGAAAGTACTGATCTAATTTGTCGATCTATTTTAAAGTATTCTTGTGCCATGAACTGGATTTAGTTATCATGCTGCTGTGAAAACATTTCTTTTAAATCATCAAGTGTTTTTTGTTTTGTTTTTTTATTAGTTTTATTGATCATGATTATGAGAGAGCTTGCGATTGTATTATAAATAACTATATTGCATTACATAGTCAATTGGAATACCGGCCAGTCTATGTGAAATATTGTGTAATAATATTTTAAGTACAATTTGGGTTTATTATTAAAATGTATTACTTTCAGGGCCGGCGCCACCACTAGGCAAATCTAGGCATTTGCCTAGGGCGCCGGCCACTGGAGGGCGGCATTTTGCCCCCCCCCGTGCCGCGGGGGTACCTGTCCTGCGGCGCTGTGTATTTAAAGCTGGCGGCGGAGGCAGCGAGGGGTCCCTGCAGTCAATAAGAAATAACGAGCGCTATCCGCCGGGCTATGCGGAAGCGCTTCTGTTGTGAAAACACTGTCCGCACGCTGATTGGCTGAGATTCAGCCAATCAGCGTGCGCCGTGCGGCCAGTGTTTTCACAACAGAAGCGCTTCCGCATAGCCCGGCGGATAGCGCTCGTTGACTGCAGGGACCCCTCTCTGCCACCGCCGCCAGCTTTAAATACACAGCGCCGCAGGACAGGTACCCCCACCCCCCTCCCCCGGCACCGGGGCGCCCCCACCCCGACTCGCCTGGGGCGCTCCGGTGCCTTGCACCGACCCTGATTACTTTCATAAGCGCTGCTTTCTATTTTTTCTTGCTGTTTTGAACTTTTAGGGGCTGAATAGTACCCCTAATTAGCAGCTGCATAGTGAAAGTAATAGTGAATGTGCGCTGAGTCCACTATTGTCCATTTATTCCTTTTAGGATAATTAAAGGATGGAAGCAGGGAGCTCCGGCAAAATGCTGCCTTCTCTGCTGTGTCAAGCCACACCCCCCAGCGTAATATATTTGAAAGCTCTCGCTGCACCCTTGCTCTCTCTGTAGCCTACATTCCCCCCTTCTGTCTGTAGCCTGCGTACCCCCCCCCCCCCCGATTCAACTGTATCTAAGATCAGAAACATACCCTTTGAGGAGTAAACCCACCCCTCAACAAACCCCACCCCCTCAGTGGCCCCGCCACCATTAGGGCTGCTTCCATACATTTCCCAGGCTGATTTTCCATTCCAATCCGCCCCTGGATCATTTTACATCCTGTTTGTGATTAACTTAAAACAAACCATGTGTAATGCCATTATTTCCTGTCACTGCAGGGGCGGATCCAGGATAAAATGACAGGGGGGGCACCATGATAAAAGATGGTTTAGGTGGGGGGAGGGGCAGCGTTAGTGGTGCCAGTGTACATGATAAGAGAGCGGCAGAGAGAGGGTGGGAATGGAATTAAAAATAGGCCCTGGCATTTAAAGTATGCAGGCCCACCATGGCGACAAAAGTGAAGGATGTAGTTGTGCGCGCGCCAAAGGCGCGCTCCGAAAAAGGGGGTGTGGCCACTCAAAAGGGGTGTACAACACCATATACAACTTCTACACATTATGAAACAAAATACTAGACCCCATTATACTTGCCCCTTACACATGAAGCCAAATGGAATGAGCCAAAATTCACATAATGCCACATGGATTGTATCGAAATTCGCATAATGCCACACGGATTGAGCCAAATTCATAAAATGCCACATGGATTGAGCCAAAATTTACATAACACACAGATTGAGCCAAAATTCATATAATGCCAAATGGATTGAGCCAAAATTCACATAATGCCACATGGATTGTGTCAAAATTCACATAATGCCACACGGATTGAGCCAAATTCATAAAATGCCACATGGATTGAGCCAAAATTCACATAATGCCACACAGATTGAGCCAAAATTCACATAATGCCACATGGATTGAGCCAAAATTCACATAATGCCACACGGATTGAGCCAAAATTTACATAATGCCACACGGATTTAGCCAAAATTCACATAATGCCACATGGATTGAGCCAAAATTCACAATACGCTTCATAAACAGGGATATTGTCCACCAAAGGCGCGCATTACACATTTACACCATAATGTCCATTACACGTTAAGTTACATGCCATTATGTCCATTATGTATTATGCCAAACATCATAATGCCTATTAAAAATTATGCTACATAAGTGCTGCTTATCTACATGCTCATTGCCAAGGGTTCCATGCTCATTGCTAGAGGTTCCATGCTCGTTGCCATGTGGGATTACATGCTCACGGTAAATGGGGGACAGCCGCCGCCAGGCAGAAGTGATAGCCACTGACAGTGGCAGAGCCTGGCTGCATTCAGAGCACTGCAGGTCCCGGCTATTTGAAATAATACCCCTTTCACACCAGAAAATGCATTCCCAGGTTGGCCCCTTTTACACCAGCCTAGTCCCTGCATTTTCTGGTGTGAGGGGGAGAGAAAACCACCCCTCCCCCCTTTAACCAGTTATATCATTTAACTGGCTATATCTTCGGAACCAACTGACCCATTTGCATGAGACAAGTATCATATTGAAGAACTTTTGCGTGGGCTTTGAATGATTTTGGTCCAGTGAAACTGGAACGTTTGGTTCCAGAGCAATCTGCCCTCAAAGAACATGAACAGCCATGAAATTACATTTCAAAAATAAAATAAAAATCGGTTTACATGCAATATCTCTGGAACCGATTGACCGATATGGACCAGCCTAGTATCATATTGAAGGCCCAGCGATTTGGAATTAAATGAGATCAACCCCAAGCTGTCGGAACCGGGTGGGGGTCGGAATTGACGGGTCCCATATTATCCTATGAGGAAAAAACGTTACAGCTTTGCCAGGCGATATCTCTGGTTCCTGGGGGGCTAGAGACATGGGGCTGGGCTCGTTGGAAAGCCCTGGTTCTCAGCTACAAATGTAATGACAGGGGGGGCACGTGTCCGGGTGCCCAGCCCCCCTGAATCCGCCACTGTGTCACTGTAAATACTTGGGTGTGTAATGACATTAGTGAAGCTTACTAAGGGTCTTATTCTGGTTGACTCGTTCGGACGCACAGTGGTTGGGCTTGCAAACACGTCGAGGCGCGAAAGAACAGTTAAGTGTGCCTGCACTTTGTCACTCCCCGTAGTCCGTCGCTGCGAACTACCGTGTTTGCATGTGTTATAGGCGTGCCTTCACTGGCTGTGCGCGTGTGGGGGCTGTTCACTCGACTGCGTGTGAATGTGCTTGCGTACGAATTAACCTGAATAAGGTCCTAATTGTAGGTACACGTCACTGAGCTATTGTTTACATTGCCAAACACACTGTAATTTATTAACCTCTAAACTATACTTCTGCCTCACTAGTAACCTGTGTAAATTAGCTACACAGTACATGCTTTCATATCCAGTGTGAAGACCTGGTACCACTCTCTCCTCCATTTCAGCAATTCTACTGCTCTGTATCTCATTCAGCCACCACTTCTTTTTCCAATTGTTTTTATTTTTATTTTCACCCTGTTCACTTAATCTACACTATGCCCAGGCTATCAACACCTACAGTATAAACACCTCCAACACTCATTGTCTACCTAATTCCTTATTTTGCCCCATGTTACCACCTCTGTCCTTTTAACCTAGTCTCCTACATCTCCTCTCTCCTCTGTCTCCCTTTGTCCCCCTTCTCCTTTCCTTCCCACACTCTCCTGCTACCTCACTGTCTCTCACTGATGCCCCAACACAGGCCCTGTAACCCACAAATCATCCCTGTTCTCTCCCTCCTCTCACTGTCACCTCACCTCTCGACGATTAGTATCACACCCATGCCTGACTCCCTTCCTAGTTCAGTGGTCAGTACCATTACTACACCTGTTGAATCCCCACCTTCCAAATCATTCTTGCCTGAGCGCTATAGCAACCCTGACAATCTCATTCACATCTGTCCTAAGCACTCATACCCCTTATCCTGTACCCTATGGAATGTCAGATCAGTTTCTAACAAACTGGTTCCCACTCATAACCTTTTTATTTCCAACTCCCTCCATCTCCTAGCCATTACTGAAACCTGGATCACCCCCTCTGACACTACTTCTTCTGCTGGGGGTCTCACATTCTCGCAAACACCCTGACCAGATGGCGGTCATGGTGGTGGGGTTGAAGTTATACTACCCTCTAGTTACTTCTACAAACTCATACCCTTAGAACCATCTCTTACATTGTGTCTACATTTGAAGTCCATGCTATACGCCTCTTCCAACCTGTTAACTTTCAACTTGCTGTCATTTATCACCCACACTTCCTTTCTTTGATATTCCTTTTATTATCTTAGGTGATTTCAACATTCCTATCAACATTCCCACAGAAACCTCTGGCTCAAAACGCCTTAATCTGACATCTTCTCTTGGTCTCTCCCAGTGGACCTCCTCACCGTCACATGTAAATGGAAGCTCACTTGATCTGGTCTTCACCTACCATTGTGATATTTCTGATTTCTCCAACGTCCCATTCCCCCTCTCGGACCATAACCTTCTCTCTTTTAACATATACACCTCTGTGTCTCCATCTCCACTTCTCAAACCTACAGTCACCAAGCAACTTCTCTTATAATGCATCCCTTACTTCTGCTCTTGAATCTGTCACTCCACTAACCACTATTCACCCTCGCAAATTAACTCTTCAACCCTGACACACCAAATGCACCAGATACCTGCAAAAATTATCACATAATGCTGAACAACATTGGAGGAAATCATGCTCCAAGACAGACTTCCTCCATTTCAAATGTATGCTTTCATCCTTCAGTGCTGCCCTTTCCCTTGCTAAACAGTCATACATCAAGAACCTCATCTCCTCCCAGTCTAAACCCCCCCCATGCCTCTTTGCCACTGTCAACTCCCGCCTCTGTCCACCTCCTCCTCCCCTCCTCACTCTCTGCTCTTGAATTTGCCACTTACTTTACATCCAAAATTGACTCCATACGTCAGGACATCACATCCAACCAGACCACCTGCAACCTACCACTTCCTCTCCCTCACAATCCCTCCTTCTCCCCTTTACCAACTCTGAACTCTTTTTCCCATGTATTTGGTGAAGAAGTCATGGGCTCATCCTCTCTGCCCCCCTAACCACCTCCTATCTGAGCCTATCCCCTCCAACTCCTCCCTTTCCTCTCTCCTTCTGCCTGTTCCCATCTTGCCCACCTCTTCAATCTATCCCTCTCATCGAGTACTGTCCCCATTGCCTTCAAGCATGCTCTTGTCTCTCCTATCTTTAAAAAAATCTACCCTTAATCCTAATTCTCACGCTACCGACCCATTTCTCTCCTCCCTTTTGCCTCCAAACTCCTTGAGTGTATTGTCTACAACCGTTTTACTGCATTTCTTTCCTCCCAATGCCTACTTGATCCATTCCAGTCTGGCTTCCATCCACTCCACTGAAACTGCTCTCAGTAAAGTCTGCAATGATCTTCATGCTGCTAAATCTAAAGTCCACAACTCTCTACTTATTCTTCTTGACCTTTCTGCTGCTTTTTGACACTGTTGACCAAACTCTCCTTCTACAAATCCTTCATTCCCTTGGTCTGCATGATACTGCTCTCCCTTGACTATCTTCCTACCTCTCTGACTGCTCCTTCTCTGTCTCTTGTCATGACTCCCCCTCCCCTGCACTTCCACTGACAGTAGGTGTCCTCCAAGGCTGTTTTTGGTCCTCTCCTTTTCCCTCTCTGTGCTCTCTCCACTACACTTCCGGCAGGGCCGAGGATGGTCGCACACACTTGAGCTCCTGGCTCCCATCCCCGGAGCTCCCATCCCCGCCCCCCCCCTGGAGAAACGGAGAGGGGGGAGACCCGGCACCAAGCGAGGTAGAGGAGGAGAGTGATGGAGGACAGAGGGAAGCAGACAGACAACCACCGGCGCGGAGCCCCCCTCCAGCCTGCAGACGGGGGCACTCCATTACCATGCGGTCGGAGGTGAGGAAAGCGGATGATCCCGGTGCAGTGGGCGGCAAAGCAGCAGCCTGCGGTCCCCAGCTCAGTGGCAGTGACAGTCGCCCTCCGGTGTGGAAGCCACCCCCCCCACCCCGGCCAGCAGCCAGAGCAGTACGGAGGATTAGGAAGTGGATGCCAGGCTAGCAGAACAATGACCGCGGCCCCCCCCGCCTCAGTGAAAGTAATGGACGCCTCTGGCGAAGTCAGAGGCCCACCAGCCCCCTGGCCTCACTGACTCTCCCCAGGCCTCACTGACTCTCTCCCCCCTGCCCCCCCCCCCCCAACACACTGGTTCTCCCACAGGAAGATGGCGCCGTATATGGCTGCCAAGGAAAATGTGCACTCAACCTATGTAACCCCGTGTCTCCCTTGTGCTACTGTACTGTCTCTGCTATACTGTGCTATACTCTATTGTTACATACCTGGCTGCTGCAACGACCAGTGGCGCCGCTGAATGGCTGCCTAGGCACTGTGCAGTTGGCAGGTATGTGTTCCCTATGTGATAACTGTACTGTCCCTGTTCATATTGCTACCTACCGGGCTGCTACAACGACCAGTGGCACCATGGACGGCTGCCTAGGCGCTGTGCAGCTTGGCGGGTAGGTGCTCCCTTGTGATAACTGTACTGTCCCTGCTTATATTGTTACCCACCTGGCTGCTTTAACGACCAGTGGCGCCGCTGATGGCTGCCTAGGCGCTGTGCAGCTTGGCGGGCATGTGGTTCATGCACGTAATGTCTTCATGTAATGTATGCAATGCTCCCCCCACCCCCCTGCTTGATGCTGCACTGTCATCCACAAAAAATTCCTAGTGTGCACAAGTATACATGGCCAATAAATTTTATTCTATTCTATCATCACTAGGTGAGCTCATTCGACTTAAAATATCACCTCTATGCTGATGTACCAAATCTACCTCTCCTCTCCTGACCTCTCTTCTAATCTCCTCACTTCTATTTCCAACTGTCTCTCCGCTATCTCTTATTGGATGTCCCAGTACTTTCTTGAACAAAACATGTCTAAGACTGAGTTGATCATCTTCCCGCCCTCCCACATAACCTCATCTTCCACAATTTCACTATTTATTGATGGAACAATGATCTTCTCTAGCTAGTATGCTGCCTTGGCATTACTCTTGATCCTTTCTGTCCTTTACACCACACATTCAGCATCTCTCACAGTCCTGTCGTTTCTACCTCAAAATATTTTCAGGTTCAGACGCCATCTCACCCAGGATGTTACTAAGACCCTCACTAGTCATATCCATTACTGTAATCTACTACTTTCTGGCCTCCCTGTATAACACCTCTCTCCACTCCAATCTATCCTCAATGCTGCTGCCCGTCTCATCTTCCTCTTTAAATGTCCACCTCCCCTCTCTTACAAGCCCTGCACTGGCCCACCTTCAGAATACAATTCAAGCTCCTTACACTCACTTATAAAGCCAACACCCATTCCTCTCCCACCTACATATCTGACCTTGTCTCTCTTTACACTCCCACCCGTCCGGTCCACAAATAAATGTCACCTCTCCTGCAAACTGGTTACTTCTTCCAGTTCCCACCTCCAGGATTTTGGCCATTGTGCTCCGTATCTCTGGAATTTTCTACCCCTCCCTATCATCTTGCCACCTCCTTACAAAACTTTTATCTCTGCCACTGCTGCAACTGTCTTTTATTTACCATGCACTTGTCCTAATTTGCATTTGTACGGTAAATCACTATTTTCTTGTTTTGTTCTTTTGCTCATCTATGTATTGTCAGGTGCTGCAAAACCCATGTGGCACCATATAAATAAATGATAACAATAAATAATAAGAAATGTTTAAGGTCCAATAGTGTGCTTACCATGGGCCTGCATTGAGTAGATGTGGTTAGTTAATTGTTTAATGAAAAAAAAACTTGGATGGTGCATGTATTTAAGCATGCTGATTGCTGTTGCGAACGCTGGTCCGCTAATGTTGTCGGTTGAATGTAATAACTCAAGCGACCAGGTTCTAGGATACAATGTGTTAAATATGGAGACTGACACAGGACATTTCAAAACAAAGATAAACATTTATTCAGGCTACAATAATAAAAACATGCAAATAAGTAACAAGTTAATACTCAGCTTTTATCTCAGATGTTTTAAGATCTGTCCCGGATGGTTGTCATCAGTAGTTTAAAGAATAAAAGTCCAGTCGTACTCAGGGTTCCTCATAGTAACTCTACTGAGTTATTACACTGAGCTGTATTAGAATTCTATGTCCACAGCAGACAGACGTAGCTTCAGGAACTTCTACCATGTATAAGTCTCTAGCCTTTAAATACCCATCCTGCAGCAAATATCCTAGTATTGTAAGATATTGCTTTCTGGATGTAGCAGTCTGTTCACATGATATAAATTATCCCAAAATGACACGATTCCCGTTCACATAGTTATTGGACACAATAGCCCATACAGCTTACTAGACAGTTTCCATCAGACATATTGATAGCAGGAACATATATTTATTATAATCAGTTTGCCTAAACACTGGCTACCCTTCCCACACACTATATCTTCCACACCAGGTCAAGGGTAAAAGACAGCTGGCACTTAGAATGGAACTATATTTCTAACTGGTGCCTATATATCTGTAAAAGCACTAATCCTAATAAAAAGTACATTTATATAGCAATGAAGTTATACAGATACAAAATGGAGTTTATACATGACAAAATGGCATCCAAAAAGTAGTTAAAAATATCACCCTATACAGCTAAGCTGCACTTTTTTCTTTTGAATGTTTTTCAGCCCATGCACTGCAAGTGTACACGCTAGGTTGTGAAGCCAACACCCAGCACTTGTGTTCAACTCCCCCTGTCTACACTCTGGATTTTGCCCTCTTGCAAAGCCGCCCCCACAGAAACACCCATATCACGCCCTCATTTTAGAGTTAGTTCACAAGCATATTTCTGTGCGCAAAGGTGCGAACGTGCACATACTATGAAAAATGCACATGCGCACTGCGCCAGTTGCACATGCGCACTGCGCCAGTTGCGCATGCGTAGTGAGCTAAAATCCGCCTTGCTTGCAAATTTGCATGCAAGCGTATCAGCCAGAATAATCTCCCTTATGTTTGTGTGTGAGTACTCTGAATTACATAAAAATAAAAAATAATTTTTATTGGATTATCATTAAAATATTGTTATTAGAAATCAGTCCCGGGCCCCAAAATTCCTAGTGGCAGCCCTGTGTGCAGGGATCAGGTGGGCGGCTCTGCAAGCAAAAAGAAAGTGCTCCCTGTAGCTGGTGTATCGTGTTGCCTCTTTTCTTCAGGGACTCATGTGACGAGTCCCTGAAGAAACACAGGGCCGGTGTAAGGCTTCTCGGCACCCTAGGCAAAACTCAACCGACTGCCCCTCCCCATACTGCCACCAATACCCACTTTCCAACCCCTTAAGGCCTACCTGCCTAAAATTCCAGAATGGCAGGGAGGCTAAAAAATTGTGAGGTCCTTCCAGTCCTCCACTCATACTTGCTCACCTCTCCCTGTCAAATACCCCCCTCCAATCCGCTCTCCCCATGCTCCCCACTCATATGTGTAATACGGTGCTGTTTTCTAGGCTCAGCTGTTCTGCACCAGACAACAGCTCAACTGCTGTTGCTACTCGTGCTCAGCCCCATGGAGAGAAGAGCCATCGCAGTATCATACGCATAGTAATGCTGCACCGTCAGGACCAGAGGGGGGGGGGGGGGGGGGGGGAGTGCACCGGTTCATTTGTTTTATAATTGGCATATGCATGGACTCGGACAGGAGCACACTGTCCCCTCTGACCCTTCCTGTGGCCGGGCCTGCCAGTCAGTGACCGGTCAATGCGCACTGCCGGCACTGTTATACTCCCCCAGCACATGCTGGCCCAACATTTTAAAACTAACCCCCCTCACCTTCCAGGAGTAGCCCAAGCCTGGTTACTGGGAGGGGAATGATGGGACTGGGAGCTCCGGCCACGTAGTGTTGAATTGCAAGCCAATCGGAGCTTGCAGTCCGGCAGCCACTCAGGAGCCCCCACTGCCTGATTGGCTGACGGACTGCAAGTTTCGCATTTTTAAAATACCCCTATCTGTATTTTACGTTACCCAATGCCCTCCTCTCTGTATCGCTGTACTCGGCTTCAGGAACTGGTCTCTGTTGCTTAAACAAGCAGCAGCTTGAAACAACTGCCTGTCAGACCCGTGCTCAGTGGCGGGCTGGGCCAGGGGGCAGGGTGCCATGTTCCCCCCCCCCCCCCCCGGGCCACTCTGTTACTTAGTGTCTTGGGCCGCCGCCACATTAGGTAATAATCACCCGGCTCCCCATCCCTCTGGCGCTCACTGCTATTCAGAGCGCAATGTGCTGCAGCGCAACCATCCCCAGACCAGTCAGAGGCTAGTTAAAATGTGGCACCGGCCACCAGCCAATCAGAACTCGTGTTCTGGCAGCTGCAGTGATTGGCTGCCGGGACATGAGCTCCGATTAGCTTACAAACTGGAGCCATATTTCAAACGGACCCTGGAGGGCAAGTCGGGCTGGGCTAGGCTGGGCTGGGGTAGAGTCCTGAGTGGTGGCCACATCTATGACAGCCACCCCAGCCCCTACTACAAGACCCAGGTACACACATGGCTCCGCACCTTCTCTTTTGTATTTGCCTCCCCTCCTCCATGCCCTGCTGCTATAATGGTATGTGCAGCACGTCTGATCTGGCCCCAGCAGTGACAGTCCCCTCACTCACTGATGCAGTAACCAGCTTCCTTATGTCCTGTGCTAGCCTACTCTAGCTCCCACATAGTCTGCCCTGGCTCTCCTCTAATATGCATCACTCCTTGTCCTAATACAGTACGGGGCAATTTCTACTTTCCCCAGCTTCCACCGCAACCTGCATATCTCTGCCCTCCCTAGCACCCTACGTCTCCCTAGTGCTCTGCGTCTATCTACCTTCCCTAGCACCCTGCGTCTCTCTGCCCTCCCTAGCACTCTGCGTCTGTCTCTACCCTCCCTAGCGATCTGCATCTGTCTCTGCCCTGCCTAGCGCTCTGCGTTTGTCTCTGCCCTCCCTAGCGCTCTGCGTCTATCTCTGCCCTCCCTAGTGCTCTGCGTCTGTCTCTGCCCTCCCTAGCGCTCTGCGTCTGTCTCTGCCCTCCCTTGCGCTCTGCGTCTGTCTCTGCCCTCCCTAGCGCTCTGCTTCTGTCTCTGCACTCCCTAGCGCTCTGCGTCTGTCTCTCCCCCCCTTCGCTCTGCGTCTGTCTCCTCCCTTCGCTCTGCGTCTGTCTCTGCCCCCCTCTTCGCTCTGTGTCTGTCTCTGTCCCCCTTTCGCTCTGCGTCTGTCTCTGCCCTTCCTAGCACTCTGTGTCTGTCTCTGGCCTCCATAGCACTCTGTGTCTGACTCTGCTCTCCCTAGCACTCTGTCTCTCTATACCTCCCTAGCATCCTGCCTCTCTCTATACCTCCCTAGCGCTCTGCGCCTGTCTCTGCCCTCCCTAGCACTCTGCGTCTGCCCTCCCTAGCACTCTGCGTCTGTCTCTGCCCTCCCTAGCACCCTATGTCTCTATACCTCCCTTGCGCCCTGCCTCTCTCTACCCACCCTAGCACCCTGTGTCACCCCGCTGTCATTGTCCCTGCATTGTGGCCCACTCCATGTGGCAAAACGTTAATTTTGGCTCATACTGCGCAGCATAATGTGAATTTTGGACGATTGCATGTGGATAAAGACTTATTTTGTGTGGCATAATGTGAATTTGGCTTATTCCTTGTGGCATAATGTGAAGGACATGCCCCTTTTTAAATTGGCCACACACTGTACATAAGTTAAGTACATAAGACCCCAGTCTTAATATTTAAAAAAATCTATTTATATAATTTATTTATTTTTTTTGTACTGAAAACCTCCATTTTGGCCTTTACTTATAGGCCGGTGCTCTGTAGTTGCCCCCAGACTAAAAGTTGCCAGCCAGCCCCTGCCCGTGCTCCCCGCAAACTTTGTTGGTGCTACTCCCTCAAGCCACCGCGGGGTCTGCTGGCACATTGTTAAGAGAAGACTGGCCCTGACAGATTGCTCAGTGGCACATCGCTGTGTGCTGAGCTATCTTGTTGAGCGTTTTGAGCGATCTAGCATTGCTCATAATGCTCAGCAATTCTTCCAATGTGTCAGCCCCTTTACTTCAGCTTTGTGTCCACTTTATACTTGCCTACCCTCCTGGAATGTCGGGGAGGCTCCCCGGAAGGGTGGGAAATCCCTTCGCATGCCCCCGGCATCTTCCTACCCCATCTGTAAAATCCCGCAATTCACAGGTGCACATTGAGGGGTCGGAGCTATAACAAGGCAACTTGTGCAATTAAGCCATCTCGGTGTACACCCGCAAATCACTGGATTGTTGTTTTTGTTTTGCAATGGGGGTAGGGCTTGATGATGTAGGGCTCAGTCCCCCCCCCCCCCCCCTAATGGCAGATAAAAGTCTCCTCTCATACTTAGGGCAGTATTCAATGTCCCTAATCCAGGGGTTCCCAATCTTTTTTGATTCACGGCACCCTAGAGAATCAGAAATTTTTTCACGGCACCCCTAGGTCCCAAAAAAATTAAGTAGATTAGGTTTTTATGTGATTCTTAGCGGCAGTTATGTGGTAAAGGGTAGGATTTGCTTCTGTTTGTACACATTCTATGATTGGCAGCCACCAGCACTGGTTTTGCTCATAAATAATTAACCATTAATAATTTGAGTTGGTCCTGGACCACCAACCCGCGGCACCCCTGCATGTGTCCCGAGGCACCCCGGGGAGCCGTGGCACACAGTTTGGGAACCACTGCCCTAATCACAATGTGCAGCGAATCCTGTTTAGGATTCGCTGCACATTCGCCGTGTTCCGGAGGGCTGGAGCCCTCGCTGACACAGTATTCAATGAGGCAGGGGCTCGCTGCCCCTGACCGCGAATGTGAACCCCTGCCGCAGGGAGCCTGAGGACGGCGGCAGGCAGGGAGATGGAAGTCTCCCTGCCTGCCCCAGAACGTATGTGGGGGGGAGGTGGGCTCCCCGGGAGCCAGGCAGCACAGGCTGCCCCCCGGGAGAGCCAGCAGGGGACCGGGTATTCACTGCACCCGATCGTGCATATGTAATGATCGGGAGCAGTGAATATATGAATATCTAATGAGCGGCTCTCGGCTCCCGGCCCCCTGCTGGCTGCTATGTGTAAAAAAATATATATATATTTTTAAATTAAATATATATTCATGTGCTTTAAGCACATGAATAAAAATAGCATGCCCCTTCACAGAATAAAATTCCTGATTTTTTTTACACCAAATGTAAAACAACAACAACAACTTTATTTTAAAAGTTCACTTTCCACTTCACCATGAAAAGATGGCGATTTGCTACACGGCGAAAATCACTTAGAAAGACGACGAGAAGTGCACGTTGAATAGGGTGATTCACTATCTGACCCAAAAAATCACCTTCCAACGCGAAAATAGCACAAATTCATGAGTTATCATCATTGAATACTGCCCTTAGTCGGCAAGTATGAAATAATCTGCAAAATGGATCCGTTTCATGATAATTAAAAACTTTTTTGTGCAAATCTCCTCCTTTTTCAAGTTGGATTCAGACTTATTAAAAAGTGTTTTTTTTTTATGTGATTTACTATATGACAAACTTGAATAAGAGCTGGTCCGTTCGTGCCCATGTCACTGACACTTGCCGAGTGTGAGGGGAAGGTTACGCCTTATAGAGAGGTGTGGCGCCCTAAAGAAAAAATATATAATAGAAAACATGTATTATGTGTATCGCGGCCAACCCTGGTAATTACTACACGCTCTCCCACGGCGACCCTGGATTTATTTTACAGTACATTCCAACAGCAATCACTGCATCACCTTTAGCATAATCCGAGTCCTTTCGTGGACAACCAATCGATGCACGCGTTGCAACTGCCAATAGAAATGGCAGAACATTTTCCAATCGGCGAACCGGTTCTTGCGATTGTCAGGAAGTATTGCTGTCCCTGTTTTCGTTAGAGGAGAATTTAGAATGCAATTTAATGCTGTAGCTTCCAGTGAAGAGTTGGTTTCCTTTTTTTTTTTTTTTTTTTACGTATATTAGAAACTACGCTTTACAGTAATAATCTAGTTTCTTAATATATTTCCTAACGTTAGAAGAAATGAAATTCATAAGCGCTATTTTTAATGGTTTCTTAGTTCTATTAGTAGTGTTAGGCATTCGAGATGTATTTTTCGTGTATGAAATGAACAGATGCAGTATGACCTACATGTTCGAGTATCCAGAATATCAAGTAAGTAACGATTATTGGAAATGATGTACTTATGTGCATTACATTTGCTGAAAACTAATTTGAATGAGTCATTTATTAAGTTAGTTTTGGGAGTTTTGGTGCTGATCTTGGATGCATGTGCTTTAGGGACTATGTAAAAACCGGACCGGACTGCACTCCGGACCGCCGGACAGGACATCAAAATCTGCAGTCCGGAGCTTGTAGAGTCCGGTCCGGGGGGTGTCCTGTCCGGGGGGATACCTTTGATAGCTATCACCAGGGATATGGGGAAGGGGAGATTACAGCCTCCCCGTGGGGTCCGGACCGTCCGGTTTTTGCTACATGCCTGGACCAAACAGGGAGGCTTTATTCTACCCCTCCTCCTCTACCTGGTGACAGGTGTGACAGGCAGCCCCCTCCCGTACAGGACACCCCCGGACAGAACACCCCCCGGACCGGAGGCTACAAGCTACAAAATGCAGAGTTTGATGTCCGGTCGGGGTTTTGTCCTGGTCCGGTTTTCACCCATACCCTGTGCGTTATGTAATATAGCAATCATTACTGTTACATGCTAAATTATTATTTTTTAAATCTTTGTTTCTGTTGTATTAGTGGTTATTAGAACTATGGGGCAGATGTATTAAGCCTTAACAAGAGATAAATGCAAGTGTGATAAGGAGAGATTAACAGCCAGCCAATCACCTGCTAACTGCCATGTTACAGGCTGTGTTTGAAAAAAGTCAGAAAGGAGCTGATTGGCTGGATGTTTAGCTCTCCTTATCACACTTCAATTTATCTCTTGTTAAGGCTTAATACATCTGCCCCAATGATTCCAAAACAATGACCAACAATGTGTACATACTGGCATATATTCAATGCCGTGGGCGAGCGGTGACTGCGAGCACGACTTTTTGCTCGCAGTCACCGCTCACCCTGTCAGTATTCAACTGACCCCCCTCATTCGCAAATTCCCCCTCGCTCCGTTTTTAGAGCGAGGGGGAATTTGCGAATGTGCCTCCGAAAACTGCGAGAGCCGAGGCTAATTACAGCGAGTTTGCTGCACTAGCCGCGACTCTCATAGTTTAGGGGAATCCTCGCCGTTCTGTGACTGCGAGGATTCCCCCGGAACGTTGCATAGTGCGAGCGGCTGGCGCGGGGTTAAACTGCGAGGATCACTGGTTTTCTGTGATCCTCGCAGTTTAACCCCCTCGCCGGCCGCTCGCACCGGCATTGAATACTGCACATTGTCTTCATGATTGCATCACCATTTGCAATCACTCTGCATGGAATGATTTTTCTAGTGTGTGCAGTCTGTGAGTAACCCAGGCCAGGGCTTACTCAGTGGCTGCAATAGAAACTGGCTGTTCGGGGCCGGAACTGATGTCACGTGACTTTCTGATAACACCTGGGCATGCAGTGGCGTAACTATAAATTTTGCTCCCCCCAGCCAGAAAAGTTTCTGGCACCCCCCCCCCCCCCCCCCTCATAATGCCCCTTTCTCTATACGCCACACACTGTTATGCCCTCTAAACTATACACCACACACATAATGCCCCTTTCTCTATATGCCACACACCGTAATGCCCTCTACACTATACACCACACACATAATGCCCCTTACACTGTACACCGCACACCGTAATGCCCCTTACACTATACACTGCACACATAATGCCACTTACACTATACTCCACACATTGTAATGCACCCTAGACTATACGCCACGTGCTGTAAAGCAGTATATATATATATATATATATATATATATATATATATATATATATATATATATATATATATATATATATATATATATATATATATATATATATATATATATATATATATATACACACATACATACATACATACATACATACACACACACACACACACACACACACACACACACACACACACACACACACACACACACACACACACACACACACACACACACACAGAGGAATCACAGATTACTCACCAAATATGATGGCTCTGCGTGCATGAGGGGAGGGTAAGGACTCAATGGCACCCTATGCGTGGAACCAGGAGCAGGGGTGAAGGAGTACAATGTCTAGGGGAGCAGTCAGCACTGATTATACTGCTCTCTGGCCTCCTGTGTGTGGCCTAGCAGCAATGGCAGGGAGGAGAAGAGGGTTTGTAGATAATGCTGCTGGAGCCAGGAACAGTAATGCAAGACTCCAGCAGCGGCGGGACTGTGAGCCGAGGGCACCCCTCATGGGCGTCTGGCAGGGAGACGACAGCAGAGACAGCGGGACTGCAGTGCCGGCAGCAGGACTTGGAGCCGGGCGCACCCCACATAGGCGCCAGGCAGGGGGACTTCAGCGGCATCAGGACTGGGAGCTGGGCGCACACCACATGGGCGTCTGGCAGGGAGACGACAGCAGAGACAGTGGGACTTCAGTGCCGGCAGCGGGACTCCGGCGGCTGCAGGACTTGGAGCCAGGATCACCCCACATAGGTGCCGGGCAGGGGGACTCCAGCGTCTGCAGGACTAGGGAGCCGGGCGAACCCCACATAGGCACCGGGCAAGGGGGAATCCAGCGGAGGCAGCAGTACTCCACCGGCGGCAGAAGTGAGAGCCGGGCTCCCCAGCCACCAGGTTAGAGGAAGAGATTTAGGGAGGTACTTCCCTGCACAGCCACAGACAAGTGTCGGACGGCTTGCGCTCCCCTCAAAACATGCTGGCGCTGGCTCCCCCAAGCCACCGCGGGGGCTGCGGCAGCTTAGTTACGCCACTGTGGGCATGGCTGCACTTTCTCTGACACTCCCATAAACGCTGGTATCCTATAAACTTGCATATACCAGCGATCAAAAAAGTAAGAGGATTTTATTGCAGGATGGCGTTGTGCATGCTTACTACTAGCTGTACGCATGTGCAGTCTATCGATTATCGCCTGGATCATGCGGCAGTTCACAGCCACATGATCAGGTCTGAATAACCTGCAAGATCTCTGGCTGATAAGAGTAGTGTTATTGATTGTCATTACAGTAAATTGTCTCTTATTGCAAATGTGAGCATGCTCAATGGAACCTTTTGAGGCTGGAGTCCTTGACCCATATGGAGAAGGTTCTCAACAGTGCACGTTTTCCAGGTCACCTGGTAGGTGAACAGGTGCTCTCATTAGTCACTGACACATTTTAAAATATCACAGGTGGAGCTTATTATTTCACCTTTTGATTGTGTGTGGAGACCTGGAAAACGTGCGCTGTTGGGGGTCCTTGAGGACAGAGGTTGAGAACCACTGCTCCAGCCCACCAGAGTTTATCCCTGATGAAGCAGGTCCGGGCTATTGCACTGGGCTGGAGTATGGAGCTGCTGCAGCTGTGATACAGGGCCAGATGCACTAAGCTTCAAAGTGATAAAATGGAGAGTGATAAACAACCAGCCAATCAGATCCTACCTGCTATGTCACAGACTGTGTTTGAAAATGTCAGGCAGCAGCTGATTGGTCGGTTTTTTATCACTCTCCAGTTTATCACTTTTGAAGCTGAAAAACCCCATGTTGACCTTTTGACTGTCGACCTTGCCCATGTTAACCTAATGCTTGTGTCGATCTAGACCCATGACGACCTTGGGGCCTGTCGACCTAGTGGTGTCGACCCAATGCTTGTCGACCTAGTTGCTGTAGACCTAACGATCCACACCCCTATGTAAGGTAGCCAAATATCAAAGAATTTAGACTTACAGGATTCCACAGCTAGTGTGGAATCCACATGGTCAATATGAAACATATGAAACATGTCAATGGGTTCGATCTCCACCATGGCTCTAATTGTGCGGAGTTTGTATATCCCCGTGCTTGCATGGGTTTCCTCCCACAATCCAAAAATATACTGGTAGGTTAATTGGCTTCCAAAAAAATGAACCCTAGAATGTCTGTGTGTGCGTGTACATGTGGTAGGGAATATAGATTGTAAGCTCCTTTGGGGCAGGGACTGATGTGAATGTTGAAATATTCTCCGTAAAGCGCTGCGGAATATGTATGTGCTATATAAGAAACTGTTAATAAATAAATCAAGATAATAGTAAAGTTAATGATATCTGTTCAGGGTGTATCCACTGCAACATTATGGTCTTTTTAGCTACAGTTGCTATTCTAGCTAAAAGAAGGTGAGTACCAATTGCTGGCTTGGGCTAAGGGTTGGAGGATAGTGGTTCCATAGAGCCCATGGCATGGAGATAGTAAATGGAATACAGTATGTTGTGAGTTGGTGATAGAAATCTGCACATTGGACGTTATAATGGTTAGGATGCTTTGCGCTGCTGGATAAATAGGTTGCTGAGTGTATCTGCTGAGTAAATTTGAACTGGACACACTGTTTAAATCTTAAATGTTTTACCCAAAATTCACAAGAACCTCACATCACCTCCTGGGAGACCAAATATTTCTGGTGTAGGGTCCCTTACCTCAAATTTATCACATTTTGTTGATTCACACCTTCAGAAATTTGTCACATCACTTCCATCACATATTAAAGACACCACACCTATTTTAAACAAAACATTAGAATTATCTTGGACAGAGGGGTGGGGTTTCCTCACCCTTGATGTCCAAGCCCTTTACACGAACATTCCAAATGACCAAGGCCTAGAGGCCATTGGCCACTATTTGGTACATGGATGCAAGTAATTCTTCAACTAAAAATAATTTTAGTTTGGATACCATATTATTCATACTCACAATTATTTCCTTTTGAGGATACTCACTTTTTACAGCAACTTGGAACGGCCATGGGGACCAGATTTGCACCTATATGGGCTGCCTAGAGGAACAACTTATTTGGAGTGGTCCATATGGGGAGAATCTGGTCCTCTATGGCCGTTTCATTGACGACCTCTTCATAATATGGAGAGGGGGTCATTAATTTTGTAATTTGTTGATTTTCTGAAGTCCAACAATTGCAACCTCACTTTCACTTACACTTTCAGTTACACAAGTGTTAGTTTCCTGGATATTGCATTCTCCATTCAGAACGGCCTGCTGGTCTCATCAAACTACTTAAAACCAGTAGGAACAAATAATTATCTCCATTATAATAGTGGTCAGTATAAACCGTGGATTAACAATATACCAAAAAAATCAATTATTAAGGTTACGTCAAAACTATGCATTAGACACAGATTATCAGTCCCAATCACAACTCATGATAGATAACTTCAAAAGGCGTGGTTATCCAGATGGAATTTTAAAATAAGCTTTAAATACTGTTGAGAGTACTCAAAAGAAACAGTTTTTTGGGATCTAAAAAAACTTCTAAAGAAGGTACTCCAGCTAACGAAAATACAATCAATTTCGTCTCTAAATTTAATACAAAATCTAATCAAATATAAAGGATTCTATTAAATAACTTTGAAATCCTTCATCATGACAAAATCCTTCAAGGACATCTCAATACCCCTAGAATCACATGTAGAAGAAATAGGAACATTAAAGACTTCCATCCTTAAAAACAGAGGCACATTCTACCTGGCTTCCACCAAAACCAAGAGTTTCAAATGTAATAAAAATATTTGTTTACTAGTGTTCATTCTAGCACCCGCTATCTTTGAAAGCCAATGCAGTTCCTCTTCCCTGCCTGGGGTGTCGCTGTCTGCTGTGGTGTTTCTAACACAGGTCTGGTTTGCATATCAGTGCTGATATACAGACCACACTGTGCTAGAAGCATTACAGCAGACAGTGACACCCCAGGCAGAGAAGAGGAACTGCATGGGTTTTCAAATATAGCGGGTGCTAGAATGAACAATATATATGAACAATATATATATATATATATATATATATATATATATATATATATATATATATATATATATATATATATATATATATAACAGAGGGGGCGCCTATGGTGTAGTACCTTTTTAATTATTTAAAAAGACATATACACAATCTGTTTTAAAATAGGTAGAGCATCCGTACCAAACAATTTGTCAGGTGTGGACTTAATACCACATGATTCAATCTACAGCCCACTGGCACATCAGCTACAGGAACCAGCCCGCCGTCAACAGGTGAAATAGTGACTCACGGAACCTCTCAGCGCGATGCACCACAGTGTCCAGCAGTGTCGGTGCAGCACGGGTCCCGGCGGCTTCTCCTTAGCCCGCTCAGTGGGGATAGTCTGGTGTCACTCTGGCCACGCCTATATATATATATATATATATATATATATATATATATATATATATATATATATTCCACAAAGCCTGCACTCACACCTTCAGCATGTGCAATTGGGTGGGGTGCCTTATTGGAGCACAGGTAGAACCTGTGGCCAAAAAATACAAACACTATCCTACTGTCAAAAAATAGGAAAAAGCACTCTCCACAAGAAAAGACTGTATATAAATGAAAAAAAACCCTGTTGCTGGTTCAGTCTCCAATCTCCAACGTTTCGATCACAGCAGTGACCGTTGTCAAGGAGTGAGATCAGCCAATATATTCTATACACCATGTGCAGCAAAAAGTCAACCGAGCAATCTCCAAGGAATGGGAGCCACAACCAGCTGACCCCCAATCTCTGAAGTGAAGGGATACCTTCACTTTAATCAATATTCAGCACCAAATGGCGCGCTGCGTACCTGGCCATGGAACGCATGCATATGTGGCTTCCGGCCTGTGGAACGCACGTGATGCAACTTCCGGTATTGCCAGGAGTTGTATTCACGTATCTAAGACAACCTGAGCGTCTCATTGCGGCGTTACTCAGAAGGAGGGGCGGCTCCCTTTGACGGGGACCTCCCTCCTGTGCAGGGGGGCCGTCTATGCTCTTTATTTAGGTATGTGTCGAGATTAGAGATCCACTACGATGCCGCCCCCGGGTCGACACCTACTTACCACTCCGCCCATTACCCACAGGACACCCAACAGTGCAATGGGATGACAAATATACATACATACATCAATAGATTGTTAAACAAATAGACATGTCTGGTTAAATGTCATCACACCGCACAAACCTGCAGTAGTGATGTTAAAAACAACCAGCGTTTTATACATGCACATAACAAATGAATGGGGCTTGTGACTTTCATATTCTCCGCCCCAACGATCTTTCTGTGTTACTGAGTCATCCTTCGAGTCATCATCTTTTATGTTGACCATCAAGTTGGCCATAATAAAGTGCTGATCCCAACACCAATGCTGGGTCCCAGTGGCGGGTTCATGTTTATTACACTATGATGTTGATGTACCCTGTTAAGTTGTGTTTTTACCTTACTGGTTGAATTATTTATTTTTATGATTACATTTTATTTTGTTTTTATTTTTAGATCTTTATTTTTATTTTATTCTATTTTATTTTTATCGGTGCTCAAGGAGGTGTTCGTTAATTACTGCTGATGTGTTTATCATGATGGTACTGGGACCAGACCCGCTCTTTATATACTGAAAGGGGAGAACACAGCACTTGTACAATGTTCAAAACTTCACAATTGACGTCAATGTCCCATTTGTTGGACATAATGGAATTGTCACAGGGGTTCACATGACAACATAAACAAATAGTGTAACGGTGCTCGGTGATTGGTGCATGCACCTCAAGTGTTATTAACATTGGCGCCAATTTCAATGAGTAACAAGCTCACTGCCCAACCCCTCACTGAGCACCGCAAAGCCCAGTGAGTAGGATACAGTGAAATGGCCACAAATCAGAGTAATAGATTATCATAAAGCTGATGGTGTGTGTCACACACCCTTATACAGTTCAGACTGACACCTGGGAGCATCAGTGCCCACAGATGTCAGAGACACTTAATGTAATCAATTATCAACCCCACTGGTTGGTGATGGATACGACCGGGAGCTAGTTACCGGTGGACAATAAATAATCGCCAGTGCATGGTGAGAAATAAACAGTTAGACATGAAAGATGGGAAAGAAGAAGAAAAAGAAAGAAAGAATCAATCTAGGGGGCCAATCCCCCAACCACATAAGAGACTCCACATAAAAAAAACCACAAGAAAAATCTGATCAAAGAATCCTTTCACAAGACATTTGGTTCAGGCCGAAAAAACTGCCTATAAGTTTTGTTCATGGTGTTGGTAATCCGAGAGGAGTCTATTCAGACCTATAGTTTAACGTAAAAATAGTGAAAATGAATTAGTCTCATTGAGACCCCGGGGTGCTAAGGTTCATAAATTGTAGATCCAGCAGCCTTCTACTTTCTTTAAGCACAATCCTCTGTCACCTCCGCGTTTTGGTTGTGCAACCCAGTCTATCAAATGGCATCTCAAGGAAGGTACCTGATGTCCAAATTGGAGGAAATGCCGGGGGACCGGCTGGTCAGCCTTGCCACTGTTGAGTGCCACCCTAATACTTCTTCTGTGGTTTGCCATCCTCTCACGGAAGCATCTACTGTTCATCCCGATGTATGCCAATCCACATGGACATGTGAGAATATAGAGATGACGTGGTCCATGCGACAATGGAGATGGTATTTGATGGTTACTTGTTTACCCGTCTGGGGGTGTGGAAAAGATGGCCCAATGAGCATGGCACTGCAGGTTGTGCATCCGCTGCAGCGGTAGCAACCTGGTTTTTGGCTATGTAGCCAAGTAGTTGAGGTCTTTTGTTCTGGACTGGCTGTTGGGCGCATGAGCATCTGTTTCAGATTTGGGCCTATCGGTAGGCCATCATGGGTGGTCCGTAATCTTGCAGTTTAAGTGTCCTATCGGTTGCCACAATTAGCCAATGATGTCTAAGGCTTTTTGGATGCTGCGTGATGTGTGATCGTAGGTGTTGGTAAATTTCAATCGTTTGTGTTGCTTGGGTGGGGTTGTGGTGGTTTGGGCCAGATTGCGTTTGGCCTTTTCAAGACATCCCTGGACTATTGTTCTTGAGTATCCCCTTTTGAGGAATTTTGTTGACATTTCAGCAAGTTGTACTTGTAAGGTGGCCTTGTCGGTATTGTTCCTCATTACTGGCATAAATTGCGATACCGGTAGGTTATTCTTGAGAGCTGGTGGGTGCTGACTAGTAGCTGCCAGGAGCGTGTTCCGGTCAGTCTCTTTCCTGAACAGACAGGTGTGTATTCGACTATCCTTGAATGAAGTATTGATGGACTGGGACTCAATCTGGTGTGTGAATTGTATCGGGTGTATGCAGTCATTCAAGGTTGACATCATTTGACAGAATTCTGACTGTGTCCCTCGCCACAGGAGGAACACGTCATTGATGAAACGCTTATAGAATTTAATGAATGTGTTGAACCTCGGGAAGATGATTGTCTGCTCTTAGTCGATCATGAAAGATCCTGCATAAGACGGGGCCAGGTTTGACCCCATGGCCATGCCTGACGATTGCACAAAGGAGTCTCCGTACATGAAGTGATTGCAGGTCAACACAAGTCTCGCCAATTCAATCAGGAAATCAGTGGGTGGGACCAGTGAAGTTCTGGTGTCCAATAGGTTTCGTAGTGCCCTCAGGCCATCAGTGTGGGGTATGATTGTGTAAAGTGAGTGAACGTTCATAGTCACCAGAAAAAGGGGTTCAGAACTGATGTCAATTTCTTTTAGTTTGGTCAAAAAATCACTTGTGTCCCTTATGTAACTCTGGCTTGAGTTAATTAGGGGTTGCACGTTCTTGTCAGTGTAAATAGCCAATGGTTGTAATAGTGAATTTCTGGCGGAGATGTTTGGTCTCCCAGGCGGTTGAGTTACAGACTTGTGGATCTTGGGGATGGTATAGATGATAGGACATACTGGGTGCTCTACCGTCAGGAAATCAAACGTATGTTTGTCAATGGGTGCGGCTGTTTAGGGCCTCCGTCAATATCCAGTCAACTTTTATTTTGAGGTTTTTGAGTGCGGCACGTTCTGCCTTGGACAAATTGTCATATCTAGACTGGTGTCTCCCCAGACCAGTCTCGAGTTCCACTAATCTGGTAAATGTGCGAATACTGGGGTTCGCGGAGGTGGGGTCAAAGGTTGAGTGGTTCCTAAAGGTGTTTGGTGGTTGACAAGTTTCTGTGTCACCAAAATGTTCACGGAGCCTAAGCTTGCTGCCAAATTTATACATGTCGACGGCTGTGTCAAACGAATTGTGTGGCCCTGTTGGAACAAAGGTTAAGCCGTGAGAGAGTAATTGGGTGATGGCCTCGTCCAGGGGGGTATCAGATAAGTTAAAAACTAAATCTGATACCGCCCTCTCCCTTGGAGCCACGAACCTCCCCTTCCTCGGGTGTGGTCTATGCCCCTTTGTCTTGGGCGGACCGATGTGAGTGTGGGGTCTCTCCCTAAAAAATCACTCTGTGTTGCCCGTGAGTCTGATTGCTCTGTGTCAGAGGCTGATGTCGAGGAGCCGGTCTCAAATCGCACCTGTCTTCTTTGTTGCCACCTCACTCTGTTGGCTCTTGCTGATCTATTTGTGCCTGAGTCTCCGGTCATATAAACCATGTGATTTTGATAATCTGCCGTTACTGTGGTCAATTTACTATGTTTTAATGTTATTAGATCTCGTCTGTAGGAGTCGACCTGTGTGACAAGTTTATCAATGAAGTTGTTGGATCTATCACTTTTCAGCGTCACTAGGTGCGCTGTGCCAAAGTTGTCAATATCGACTAGTACCTTCAGTTCTTGTCCCACCTCCTCGACCACCAATAGCATGAGGTTGAGGGAGCACTTGTTTAGAACCCCACACCAACGGCTGCAAAATGTGGGGTTTGTGCGCCCGATGGTGGGGGTATTGGCTACTCTGAAGCCACAGGGGATGAATTTCTTTCAATGGTACTCGGACAAAAAATGGGCGTGTAGGGTTAGATGGCCCTCACGTTTTCTTAGTTTAAACAGGCGGTGATACAGATCTATCGGGGTTTCGGAAGGCAATATATCAAAATACTCAAAAACCTCAAAGCCAATCCAAACCTGGTAGTGCGAGCGGCTGATAAGGGTAAGCCATAGTCGTCCATAGTCATTGGGATGATTACAACGATGATTACAACTCTGAGGTCCTACCCCAATTGGCAGATAGTAAGTTTCTAAACATTTCTAGAGTGGACTGTACAAAGTCAATTTGTATTACCCGCAAATAATCCTCTGGAGGAGGGATGTGGAGATGGCTCTGTGGGAACAGCCTTTCCGGTGTCTTTCCAAGTATTTGCTGTCTTACCTGCCTGTGGAGTGAACTCTGGGGCACACCAGTAAGTTTTGACCAGTCTACACATACCTTCCCTGCCAAGGTGAGTCAGGACATAGGCTGTCTCTGCCAAGACAGTGTGGCATGCTCTGGGAGTCACTGGTTTTCCTTGTCCATCTTTCTATTCCTGTCCACATCCTTTCGGCTTCCAGAAAGCTGAAAGGATGTGTAATATTATAAACCCAGCAACACTCATACCAGGTGTGCCCTCCAAGTTGATGCTGAGGTTGCTGGAATGGTGGAATTTAGGGCCTTTTCTAGTTCACTCTTTCTGGACAAAACCATGTGCACTGCAGGGGGGCAGATGTAAAATGTGCAGAGAGAATTAGATTTGGGTGGGGTTTTACTTCAAAGTGAGATCTATATTGCAGTGTAAAAAATAAAGCAGCCAGTATTTACCCTTGCCCAAATCTAATTCTCTCGGCACATTTACATCTGCCCCCTGCAGTGCACATGGTTTTGTCCATCTAAGAAGGATTTTGTCAGAGTGAACTAGAATAAGGCCCAAAGTCTGTCCTTGTCAGAGGGCAATGCATACCCACCTGCCTTACTGGAATCACCCCATCCCTGTCTGGCTTTCCATAAGGGACGTGAAGGGTGCAAAGTGGACATGCACAAGCAATTTCTTGGTTTTCTAAAATGGTTGTCTCTGTTGTGTCTGGTGTGTCATGCTTCCCTGCCCCTCCTTGTAGACTACTGGCATCAGCCGTCTCCTCTAACTGGGAGTTCCCATAGTTCCTCCTTAACTGGGCTTGTCTCTGGCACATATTTATCTGGTAGGCGACTGAGGTCAGCATTACATTGGGTTCACTTTCAGGATTCTTAAGTGAGATTAAAACAGGGTACAGGTTAATAGAATTTTTCAGGTGGTAATAAGGAGTTGTTCCAGAGCATGGTGGACACACTAAATGAGTTACCTACCCCGGTACATTTTACCTCTACAGTATGAACACCATGAACTTTTTGGACGTGAGAGTGTTGAAAAATGGGGCATTCCTTGATTTTACACTTTACAAGAAACCAAAAGATTGGAAAACACTTCTGTGGGCCACCAATACCAACACTTTAGAGCAACAACAAAGACGATAATTGCAGCCACCTGCGCTCATACAAAAAGTTGCAGCTGGAAGAAACTAAAATTTGGGATACCAGACCCAAAATTTACAGATATTGAAGAAAAGAGAATTGATCTTCACAGCACTATTTCCAGGATCTATCCAATTCTCTTACTCAAGGGGAATACTCCATCCAGAGTGTCCAACCATGGGAAAGAAAAAAGAGAATAATTGTGTTTAATATACAGAGGTTTCTTATTCTGGTTCACATGTGCCGCATCTGAAAAAACTTTCGATTTTATCTGATTTCCAACCTTAGGTATGTTGATGGCACTTCTCACAACCATATTCTCACAACCATATTCTTTATATTTTCAGCTTTTTTGTAAATAAAGTTCGGGTGTGGGTCCTATATGTTTTTTTCAAAAGCGGATCACTGCTCAAAATATTCCAATGTTTGCTGACTATACCTTCAATTTGCTTATGTTAGGTGCTGAATTTTGTTATAAATGGGACACCTCGATATTCCTCCTTTTTTCTTTTCTATGGTTTTATTTATAGTTTCCATTCTGTTCAGATCTGCACCCTCTTTCTGTGCATTTTCTACAATCTCCAGATCATAACCTTTCGAGATGATTTGATTCTTCATTATGTTAGCCTGTTCGTTATATGTTGCTAGATCTGTACAATTTCTTCGTATACGAAAAAATTTACTCTTCAGGACACTTTTTTTCCAATTGGTGTGATGATTCCTATCAAATGGAATATATATACAGAGAAGCCGGAAGGTGGAAGTTAGTTTTCAGGAGAAAGAACATACGATATGGAGTCTGTAATTGCGGCATTAATACGGAGGCATAGTGATTATTTCTTCAAGATTCTGAAGGTTGGAGTTATGTATGTGTTTTATAATAGAAATGTGAAAGGTGTTTTTTAATGGAAATACAGGTCGAGTATCCCGTATCCGAATATCCGTTATCCGAATTATTCCGAAATACGGACATTCCAGAAAGTGAAAAAAAAATTTTTTTTTTGCTAAAAACTCACTGGGGACATATGTAACAGCATCACTGGGGACATGATATGTAACTGGCACTATATATGTGCAAGACAATGATTGCTTGGCATTCAAATTCAGTGCTGAGATAGTACAAACATTTTGTTTCACGTTTTGAAACCTTGTTTTTTGAACAATTAAAATATGTTTGTGTGTATTTTATGTGGTAATAAAATATATTTGTGTGTATATTATGTGTTTATACAGCATAAATGCAAGATACTTCAAAATACATCATTGAAATATTAAAATATTCCGAAATACGGAATAATCCGTTATCCAAAATTCTCCTGGTCCCGAGCATTTTGGATACGGGATACTCAACCTGTATGTATAAATTGTATGTGTATGATATGCTTGGGAGTTTTATTGGATGCCATGTTTTAGTAATTACTCAGTGAAGTGAGGTATAAATACCCCCCTGGGGACTAATAGTTTTATGCTACACCCTGAGGAAGAACTCAGGTTTGATATGTATTTAAAAAAAAAAAAAAAGACTTTGTATTTGGGACTTCCACTTCATTCTATTATTTCCATCTGTGGACTGGCTGTATCGTCGGACTTTCTTCATTCCGGATGAGGATTTGAGGACACAGCCTTTTTGAAGTGTATTATTCCCATTTTAAAGTGAATAAATCTACTTGTGTACCTTTGGAATCTTTGGAACAACTTCATGTGTCCTGGTGAAAACGTTGAATAAAGAAACCTTTTGATGAAAATAGGGACTGTTCCCGAGGTGAGTTTTTGTCCAAATGATGTGTTGCTGAAATTTATGAAAGATACCTTTTTATGTGAACATCTCCTAGTACGACTAGGTGAGTCCTACCAAGGTAGCCTGTGTGAACAGGAATAAGAAACCCCTGTATATTTAACACAAGGTTTCTTTTTTTTTTTTTTCTTTCCCATGGTTGGAGACTCTGGATGGAGTATTCCCCCTGAGTAAGAGAATCTGATAGATCCTGGAAATAGCACTGTGAAGATCAATTCTCTTTTTTGAAATACCAACACTTGTTTAGCATCAAATGAACTAATTAGTTATAATTTCTATCTCAACCTTATAAATCAGTTTTTTTCCACTTATACGATTTAAAGCCGATTTATCCTCTTTGATGTGCGCTCCATCCAAATCTACAATTTCCCCAACCAAGATGGCCGTTTCAGGGCTTTGACACGCACTTATTAATCCATATGTAGAGCTTGGATGCTGCCCTGTACTATAGCGCCGGGATGGTATTAGAGGGCGGTATTCATTTGCCCTATACCGATTGGGCGCCTGAAGCGACTTATTCTGAGCAGAGACTGCCTATCGCGTCATGAGATGACGAGGGAGGGCAGTGTCTGCGGACTCTACACTGATTGGCGGAGGGAATTGCTGACGCGCGCGAGGTGACCCGGTGGCAGTGGGGATGCGTTCCAAGTAATTCGCAATGTGCTTTATAGATGGATATAACTGTTTGTGAAGTTTTATATTTGTTTGTAGTACTTTGATAGCACTTCCTGCCCTAATTGATAATTGATTGCTTTAGCTGGGTACATAAGGGCTGTACACCTGCTGTCTCCTGTGCCCCTGGTGTCTTGTCTTGAAGAATGGCACATAAATGCCCGAAACGTCGACATAACGTATGACTCCGTTCCGGCATGCCGTTTGCCAAGATGGGGATGCGCGAGTGTCTCCCATGCATGCACATTTTTTTTTTTTTCTTGAGGATTGAATGCAACTAAATTATTTGGACTTATGTTTTAAACTTGTTAAATAAAGTGTTTTGAAGTCGTTGCTCTTAAACCTAATGCCTCGCAAGAGACTAATCTGTGTTTGCACTGGCAGCCTAACTTCCTATGCATTGCTTGGGCGTGGCATTTCGGGAGCTAAGCCACGGCCATTTTTGCATGGTATCGGCTGTTTGTCTTAGCAGAACACATTTTTGGGTTCTTTGCCTCTGATTGGTTGGCCATCACTTTTTTTTTTACTGCAAAATAGTTCAAAATGATAAATTCTCACCTTACTATAAAATGTACAAATGCCATGGTCACACCTTTTTTTGGTCTCTAAAGGCCCATACACACTGGGTGACTTTGACCTGAAAGCCGCTCAAAACAGCCTGTTTGATCGGCTTTCAGCTCAAACCCGGCCAGTGTGTATGCCCCAGCGATGAGCTCTGCTGCGCGCTCCTGCATCATCACCGGGAAAGCCATTCATCTGCTGGTTATACCAGCAGATGAGCGGCGTTGAGGACGGCTTTGCATAGCTCTGTGCTATGCAATGCCGTCCTCCCTCCTCCGTCGGCGCCGGACAGGGGGAAAGCAGCTCAGTGTGTATGCACTTAGCAGCTTTCCCTGCAGCGGTGATTGACGTCATCGCTGTCCATACACGCTGGGCATAGTTGCCCAGTGTGTATGGACCGTTAGTGTCTGGTTAATTTTTTTTCATTCAAATTTTGTATTTTTTCTAAAGATATGTGTGTGATCAAGAACATTTAAGAACCCATTAACTTGTGATTCAAGACATGCTGTGCTTAAAAATGGGCATAGCTTCTACTTGTACTTGCCATAAGTGTTTATTAATTATAATAATTTTAAAGAACATTTGCTGAGTGTATACCGATTAAAGTATATTTTGGTTTTGTAGATTCATTACAATATGTTGACCAGCCATGTATTTATAATGAAGCATATGTAAACTTTTTGCTTTATTTATTCCAATTCACCTTTTTAATTAACTTTTTTTTTCTTTTTTTTTAAATAGAAGATAAAGCTTCCCCAAAAAGTGTCCAGACTATTTCCAGCATATGAACTGTATCTGTATGGTGAAGGTATTTATGCAGAAGAAAACAAAAATCTTTCATTAAGTGGAATTCCAATTTTGTTTCTTCCTGGGAATGCTGGTAGTTACAAGCAAGGTATGTATATAGAGATAATGTCTTTTTTTTTTTTCAATGCAAACAAAATAAAATTTAATAACTAAAATACTCGTTGGGGTAGACGGTGTAAACATTTCAACATTACTACACATTAAATACACACGTAATTAGGGTTAAATTGTAGTAAAAGTAAGGGAGACAAATGAGGTCCTAAGCAAATCAAACATGACACTTAGGATAATTAGAAAAGTGATAGAATTCTACTTCAAAGGGATTTCCCTTTGAAGCTGGATTCTACCAATTCCCCCATTAGCAAACCACTTGCTGGTCCATACAAGAGACGCGTAGCTCCCGCGTTCGGGCGTACACCACCGCCTCTGATCGGTGCTGCTTTCTGTCTCTGATCGATGAGGCTGTGGACCATCCGTGCACGGGAGCGTACGCTCATATGAACGCCACTCCCCATTGTCGGTTGCTGTGGGCGGACTCAAGCTCTCCTGAGAGAATGCGGGATTTGCTAGGAAGGACCGTACGCACGACGGGTTTTTGATTCAACATTTTTTTATTGTTTTCGAATATATGCAAATATGTAATAAAATGAAATGTGGAATACATCACACGACACTGATATACATGGAGACAATAAAGAACATATGTGTCAACCGCGTCTAGTCATCCTCTTATTAACACATGTAACAATTTTTGAGAAGGGAAAAAAAAAGTTAACGATGCTGGGGGGGTCGTAAGCATGGGACAAAGCCCCCTTGATATTAGTATAACCACGTTAGGAATATATTTCCTTGATATAACTTTAAGGAACAAAAAATATTACAAAACAATAACCCAACATTTGTAACATTAAACAAGACAGGACAGACAGGGTAAGGACAAAGACTTGTCATTCACAATTTGCTCCGAGCAGGTTGCAGCAACACATTCAAAGTACGAGACTCTTATGTTGGTCTCGTATGTTATACAAAGTAAGCTTTCCTTTAGTATTAAGTAAAAATTCCTAACCAACTTAAATTATGGTAGTTCCATAAAATGGAATTTGTGGTCTAATGGCCGGGTCTAAGGATTCAACGTAGGGGGCTCCATTTCTGGAGTAGTTTGGATGACAGTTTTGTTGGGTCTGCCATTGCCGTTCGTATGTCATAGAGAAGTATTTGAAATTATTTATCCTTAAGTTCAGTGATGGTGGGGGCTGATGAAAGGATCCAGTGTATGAGTATTATTTTTTTTGCTACTGTTAAGATAGTGATGAGTAATGGGGTTATTAATTTAGGTCTTGGACCGAGGTTCCAAAGTTCAAACAGAGGCATGCCATGGGGTCAGGGGATAGTTTTATAGACAGTATGCTGCTTATCATATTCAGTACATTTCTCCAGAACCTCAATATCTTGTTACACACCCAGAAACAATGGAAGTATCTCGCATTCGCCATTCTGCATTTACAGCATTCATCTGTAGCCTCCTGAGACATATATTTGGTTTGTGCAGGGGCGTAATATAGGCGGTGTATGACTTTAAAGTGGACCTCTTGAATGTAGGTAGACTGCAGTATTTTCATGATCGAATATTATTTCGAAAGAATCATCTCCATCGAGGTGATTTCTGGAATGTCTTCATTCCATTTGGAAATAATAATATTGGGTCGTGACAGGTATAGTGAGGAGTAAGTCATATACAAGTGAAGTTTTGATAATTTTGGGATAATCCAAATGGGGCTCATAGGATCATACAGGAGTGAGGATGTGATGGAGGGAATCATAGGGGTAACATACTGTCTAACTTGGAGATACATGATGAAGTGTGAGTTTGGGAGGTCATATCTATTTCTCTTACATTCTTATGGGATACAGGGAAGTCGATCAAGACGATGGGGAAAAGAGGGTATCCGCAGGAGACAGGCACATATAAAACTTTATACCGGGTGTACTGGCTCCTCCCCTCTGCTCCCCTCCCATCTAGCCAGTTTAAGAAAATGTGCCTCAGGAGAAGCATGCAGCAGGAAGAGCTCCAGAGAGTTTTTCTTTTATTATTTTGGGACTGCTGTTTTGGACTCAACAGCAGTCCTGCATCATGGGAGACTGGGGGAAGGGTTCAGCTGCAGGCCACTTCATGGTACCGAGCTGTCCCTGCCACAGGACCACTGTCCTGCGTGGGTGATGTGACCGTGGGCATTGCGCAGCAGCGCGAACACCCCTGGCATGCCGCACACCCCTAGTCCAGTCTGAAGATGTCGTGTGGTGAGTACTACCCCGGGGTCCCCGGGTTTCTGTGCGGCAAGATGGCTACAGCTGTATCGGTGGTGCCCTGCACAGGGACCGCGCAGCCCCCTGCCTACACTGGGACAGGGTACTGCCTTCTGTGCTGGCCAGGGCAGTTTACTAAGGGTTGGACATTTTTCAATGTCAGTCCCAGTATAAAAATGCAGGTAAGCTCCGGCGCAATTACGCTGGGTGGAGCTTACCCAGAGCGGGACCATAGCTCTGTAAGGGCGCCAAAAACTGCTTCCTGCTTCTTCCCTCACTGCTAGAAAAAGCCATTGTACTGCTTCAGACACTCCTCAGCAGTTTGGAACAGAGGGAATCTGCTAGCAGCGACAGCATCAGGTTTTCAGCGCTTGTGTACCTTGTGCACTTGCCTGCATACACTTAACGTACTGTTAACTGTACTGTATTACCAGCTCTTACAATTGGAGAGCTAAGGTTGTGGTTTATTGGTCCCCTCCATTACCCTCTGTACACTACCCCACTGGCTTGTTAAGCTACAGACTGTTCAGATAGTACTACACATAGAAATTATCTGTGTCTTATTCACATTGTTACTGTGTTTGCTCTGTGTGTGTGGGGAGATTGTTTGTCACAATGGTGAGGAAACTTACATGTATGGTGTGCAGTGATAAGTTTGTGCCTGCTTCTTCCTCACAAGTTACTTGTGGGCCATGCATGTCCCCTCAAAGTAGTGGGGTTCCCCCACAGCTTACAGGACAGCAAAGTAGCACACAGGACAGCTCACAAGAGCCTGCCTAGGCAGCAGAGATGAAATCTATGCTGTGACTACACAGTTAGCTGCCACTGCAGCACAGACCCAGAGTGCGAAGAGAGAGCTTGCTATCCTATCTGCTGGAGTTGATATTATAACTCCTACTCCTGGGTGTCTCGTAAGAGAAGTGCACCCTCCCAAACCCCCGAGTCTGGTGCAAAGGAAGGGGAGGAGGAGGAGGATGAGGATGAAGATGAAGAAGCAGACATGGAGGGTGAGGAGCCTGATGCTTCACAGTCACTACTCCGAGGCACTGAGCCATTAATTATGGCAATCAGGGAGGTACTTGACCTTCCCTTAGCTGAGTCCTCTGAAGGGGATCCTTCTTTGCCACTCAGAAAAAGCAGCAGGTGGTTTTTCCTGAGCAGACTGACTTGGAAAATACATTTGTCAGCGTGGAAAAACCCAGAAATGAGGTTTAAAGTTGCTAAGAGATTTAAAGCCACTTTTCCCTTTGATCCTGCGGGACGGAAAGTGTGGGAGGAGCCACCTGCGGTGGATTCCTCGGTGTCTCGGTTAGCAAAAAAGATGGTGCTCCCAGTGCCAGGGTCTTCCTCTCTGAAAGACACCACGGGCAGAAAGGTTGAAAACACCCTTAAGTCGGGGCGTGGCTTGGCCGGCATTGTGAGAGGGTGCGGGGATCGGGTGCTCTGTCAATATCCTTTATATATATCCTACCCCGGGACCCCTGGATAACCTATACTTACCTCCTCTGGAATCGGAACTGCTCCTGCATTCCCTGCGCTACTTTAGGACCTCCTGGACGGTTAACAGAGACCTGGATACTCAGCAGGACCTGTTGTGATCAGTGGATCCTCACCCCTGGAAGCGGGCACCATCTTGGTTTCACCGGAGGCTCTGGCTGGGCTCGGCTGTTTCACTGGTGCCTCCTGACAGGCGATCCGGTGGGTGAGGACGCCTGGTGATTCTCCGGAAGAGTGGCGGTGGTGAGCAGGAGTCGTCTCTGACGGGGTGCGCTGCTCGGCCGCACGGAGGAGCCGGCGCCATCTTGCCTACCTGTCTCCTGGGCAGAGGTACTTCCACCGCGATACTCCTGCATACACTGGACTCAGCGGGCACCCCAGCAATATCTGAAACCTGCAAGGTGAGTTCCAAACTCTGGTGGGACGCTGATTTCTGCTATAGTTACTGGCTGCTTGCTGGACTATAATTGGGACGTGTCCTGGAGTACGAGGCCGTGTTGAGCCCCCTTTAATTATCACCTTACAGGTTCCTTCCTCGGCTGTGGTTATATTCTTTATTCCTGGCGATGTGCTAGCCATCGCCCTTCCTTTGTGGACTTGTCTTACAGCTGAAGCTTCATTTTATCAGTGCTAACAATATTCCCAGTTATTGTGGGCTATTCAAGACCATGGAACTCTCCATTTCACAAATAATTCTGGCGATCCATGCCTCTGCCAACAGACTTTTGGCCAAGTTGGAAGATATGCACTATGGTGTTCTGACCCAGGCATGTACCCCTGCTGATGTCGTGGAGGATGCGGGGAGCGTGAAGAGCGACCTGCATATCTACATTTCCTTTGGGAACTGTATCTCACCTGCACCAACTCCGGTTATGCGCTCCTTGGTGGATGCACTTGCAGAAAAATTCACTTTGGATACTGTAGTCCTCCGGATTCAAATGTCTGCCCTCTCTGATTGCTGCCCGATTTATCCCCGAGATCCTGTAGACCAATTTCTCTCTACTGTGCCCATTCATTTTCAGGGACAGGAGGACTGGCCGGACTAGAGATTTCTCCCTTTCCCTTTTCTTTATATGTTCGCTCCCTACTGTGATTTACTGTCAATTGTGCTACAGTATATTACCCTTTTCTGTTTGTTGTCCTCATTACTTTACACAGTGTTCCACTTACTGTTGATACATGCTCCCTGCCACGCATAATTCATATGATAATTCTCTTTAATTGGGGGGGGGGGGTCATTGAGGGTCATATCCTTGCAGCCCTCGACACATCCTTCTGTTAATTCTTTACAATGTCTATTCGAGGGAAGGGGGGGGGGGGAGGGTTAGTCTATATCTAGGAGGGTATAGGTAGGACTAGTTTTAGTTAGCTACTGTAGATGGTAGACTAGGGGGGGAGTTTACAGTAGGTATAGGTGTAACACGGTTATAGGGCTCCAGGTACACCTAAGTTGGGGGTGGGTAATGTAGGGTGGGGGGTTATTTGGGAGGTTTGCTTTCTGTCCTTTGGGAGGTTTTCTTTTCTTTTTTTGTTATTTTCTATTAGGATTGTGGGTTTCTTCACAATTGGACGGTGGTGTTTTTGTTTATTGTATGACACAAATTCATGGTGCTTCATGTTTTGATATGAGTTATATCCATGCAACTGTGCCTCCTCCGTTTCCAAGGACCCCGGATGGTGCCTCCGGGTACTGGTCTTACAGCGTGTTTGCCTCTATCTTGTGGGGTTGGCACTCGCCCTATATATGTCATAATTATACTTTGCAGAACTATATATGGGTACTTAATTCTACCCCTGTACATACAATATCCTTACTATTGCATACTTCCTGTACGCACCTAATGCTACAGTGCCGTCTGTAATATTATTGTTGGTTTTTTTTTCTCTTTTTTTTGAAAATTTAATAAAAACGAAGAAAACACCCTTAAGTCCATTTTTACTGCTAGTGGCGCGTGCCAACGTCAAGTTTTAGCAAGTTGTTATATGGCAAAGTCTATATTCACATGGGCCTCCCAGATTCAGGAGGGCCTCCTGGATGATATGACAGTGGTGCAGGTGTCTGAAAAATTACACCACATTCAGGACACAGCTAAGGTTCTGTGTGAGGCGCAGAAAGAGTTAGAAGCCATTAACGGCCGTAACTCAGCCATGGCGGTATCGCAGATCCCTCTGGCTCCGGCAATGGATGGCTGACGCTGACTCCAAACGAAGTGTAGAAAACCTTTCCTTCACGGGTGAACAGTTGTTTGGCAGCGATTTAGATGAGTTAATCTCAAAAGCCACGGCAGGGAAGGCCACCTTCCTTCCCTCGACCCCAAAGGCGCCCAAGTGTCCTTTTCCTATTCACACCCAGCAGTCCTTTCGGACCGGCAAATTCCGCCCAAAAGCCAGGGGTGCTTCTAATGCAGCCAGAGGCTCCCGAGGTAAATACAGGAAGCCTTCTGCTGTTGCGGCCACCACAGAGCGGCCATCCGGGGCAGCTGCAAGTAAACCTGCAGCATGTCGGTGGTGCTCCACCACTAGCTCCGATCGAGGTAGGTGCCCGACCAGCATTCTTCGGCCATGTTTGGGAAGCTTTGTGCCTCAATTCTTGGGTACGGGGTCTTATTTTGCACGGCTACAAGCTGGAGTTTGCAAAACAACCACCTCACAGGTTTTTCAAATCAGGCCTTCCAGCGTCTCCAGTGGACCGACTGGTATTGCAGCAAGCAATCCAAAAGCTGGTTTAGGCCAGAGTAATTACCCCGGTCCCTCCCCTAGAAAGGGGGCAGGGTTGTTATTCAAATTTATTTGTAGTCCCAAAACCGGACGGGTCGGTTCGCCCGATACTGAACCTAATATCCCTGAACCCATTCTTGACTGCAACCAAGTTCAAGATGAGTCCTTGCGGGCCGTGATTGCGGCACTGGAGGAAGGGGAGTTCTTGGCATCTTTGGATGTGAAGGATGCCTACCTTCACATCCCAATTTGGCCACCTCATCAAAGATTCCTGAGGTTTGCGTTACAGAACGATCACTATCAGTTCCGCGCACTGCCATTCGGCCTGTCCTCAGCCCAGCGCATATTCACCAAGGTGATGGCGGAGATGATGGTGGTTCTCGGGAAACAAGGGATCTGTGTCATACCATACTTGGACGACCTGCTTGTGAGGTTTTATAGGTGGCCTTACAGATTACCATGCAGACCCTGTCGGGTTACGGATGGCTCCTGAATTTATCAAAGTCCTCTCTGATCCCTTCCCGGAGACTCCTGTTCCTGGGGATGGTGTTGGACATGGCTCTCATGAGTGTTCCTTCCACAAGAAAAGATTGTGGCCATTCAACAGCTTGTCACAGACTTGTTGGAGAATCCCCAGGTATCGGTGCATCAGTGCATTGTACTGCTAGGAAAGATGGTGGCCTCTTTCGAGGCCCTCCAATTCGGGAGGTTTCACAGCAGGATTTTCCAGCTCGATCTCCTGAGCAAATGATCCGGTTCACATCTTCAGATGCATCGGAAGATTGTGTTGTCGTCTCCACTCCAGTGGTGGCCCACACGCCCAACATGCTGGCAGGGCGAAGGATTGGCATCCAAAATTGGGTCCTAGTAACCACGGATGCGAGCCTCCTGGGATGGGGTGCTGTAACGATGGGTCAGTCCTTCCAGGGCAAATGAACCCTCTGGGAAACACGTCTCCATATCAACAACCTGGAGTTACGTGCTGTGTATTATGCACTTCTGGAGGTGGCCCCTCTTCTAAGCGGGCATGCGGTCCACATCCAATCGGACAATGCCACTACTGTGGCATTTCTGAACAGGCAGGACGGGACCAAAAGCAGGTCCTGCATGCGAGAAGCAACAAAGATCCTGTCCTGGGCAGAGAGCCACTGTCAGGCTCTATCTGCCATTTTCATACCCGGGGTGGACAACTGGGAAGCGGACTTTCTCAGTTGCCACGAGCTTCACCCCGGGGAATGGAGTCTACACCACCAGGTGTTCAATGCTCTGGTGGCCGGTGGGGGACCCCACTGGTAGACATGATGGCATTGAGACACAATTGGAAGGTGTCCAGATACTTCTCCAGGGCGAGAGAACCACAGGCGGAGGGGGTGGACGCCCTCTCGATACCGTGGGAGTTCAGCCTGATATACATCTTCCCGCTGATCCCCCTCGTGGCTCGGGTGCTGAAGAAGATAAGGAGAGACAGAGCCGAGGTCATTCTAGTGGCTCCAGACTGGCCAAGAAGAACGTGGTATCTCGATCTTCTAAGTCTCTAAAGGTACTCGTGGCGTCTCCCTCTGCGAAGAGACCAGCTCATGCAAGGTCCGTGCGTCTTCCAGGCCTTAGAGCAGCTTCGTTTGCCGGCCTGGAGGTTGAGCGGCAGATTTTAATGGAGAAGGGATTTCACACATCTGTCATCATGACGAGTGCTAGGAAGCTGGTCACGGCAGCACATTATCACCATATTTGGAGGAAGATATGTGGGATGGTGTGAACAATGGAAGTTTGCTCCGGCGGAGTTCAAACTGGAAAGATTCCTCAGATTTTTACAGTCTGGGTTGGATCTGGGCCTACGTTTAGGCTCCTTAAAGGTGCAGGTATCAGCCCTGTCTGTCTTTTTCCAAAAGAAGCTGGCTAAGATCCCTGAAGTGCAGACGTTTCTTCAAGGTGTCTTGCACATACAGCCCGCTTTTGTAGCTGCTTCTTTTGTCCTGCTTCTAAGCAGTCTATTGCACGCTGGATCTGTGCAACCATTAAACAGGCTTATGTGGTGGCGAAGCTTCCTATGCCTGCTGGGGTGAAAGCCCATTCTACTCGTTCAGTGGGGACCTCCTGGACGGCTGCCCGAGGAGTTTCGGCCTTACAATTGTGTAGGGCCGCTACATGGTCAGGTCAACATACCTTTTGTCAAGTTTTACAAATTTGACGCTTTGGCCACTGAGGATACTCAGTTTGGGCAAGCGGTGCTGCGGCAATCTCTGCACAATCCCACCCGTTCTGATGTCTTTGGTATATCCCCATCGTCTTGAACGACTTCCCTGTATCCTATAAGAATGTAAGAGAAAATAGGATTTTAATACCTACCGGTAAATCCTTTTCTCTGAGTTCTTATGGGATACAGGGTGCCCGCCTCTGTGCGGAGTTCCTGCTTGTCTCACTCAGGTGAGCTGTGGACCACTACTGTGTCCTTCCATTGCCCTGTGTCCCTTCGGGGTCACAAGGGTAGAGGTTACCAAGGTGACCCTTTATCATTCACCTCGTGTCTCTCCTTTGCTCACGAGTGTTTGTTGTCACTTGGGTGACATTTATTTATCAAGTTGTCCCCTTTGGGACACAAATATTTTACAAATGTTGTCATTAGTTGACATATTCGTTTATGGCCCTGAGGCTTTCATGTGTTCTGTTGTCGCTAGAGTGGCCTCTGAATTGTTGAAAGTTATGTCTGGGTGTGCTGGATGAATCTCACCACTTTAAATATAACACATATTCCTCTTATATTGTTCTTCTCCTTCGGCACAGTTTACTATTTACTGGCTAGAGGGGAGGAGCCAGTACACCCAGTATAAAGTTTTATATGTGCCTGTCTCCTGCGGATACCCTCTTTTCCCCATCGTCATGAACGACTTCCCTGTATCCAATAAAAACTCAGAGAAAAGGATTTACTGGTAGGTATTAAAATCCTATTTTTTAAGGGTTTCAAATGTGAATATGTGGCCACCTGGGTCAAAGAGTTTGGATGCCAAATCTAGTCCCTTGCATTTCCGAGTCAGAAAATCAGAGCTTTGTAAAGAGTGGGTGGCCCCAGATTGGTTTGTAGGGGGAGATTTTTGGGTTCCTCTTTAATCTCTTGTTTAGTCTCAGCCAAGCTTTGTATGTTCCTCTGAAAAGTATGTGGTTGGTGATGTGGCTGGGGATTTGTCTTAAGTGGGAGTGTAGACGGGCGCTAGGGGCGACGGGGAAGAGGATAGCGTTGTCCAGATCTACGTCGGTGTAGTGGGAGGTATTCAGAAACCAATCTGAGATAGTTTTATAGCGTACAGACCAAGAATAGTACTGAATGTTTGGGATTCTGAGACCTCCATCTGATTTTGATCCCGATAATTTGGATATTGCCAATCTGGGTTTTTTTCCACACCAAAGATATCTGGACATCAGCTTATTAATATTATTATTAATAGTGTCCGTTATAATGCAGGGCATAGATTGGAGTAAGTAGAAAATTTTAGCGAAGATGATGCTTTTAAGCACCGCAGCCCTACCTAGCAGAGCTAGTTTATTCCAGCATTCAAAAGTTGAGAAGATATTTTGGAGATTAAGGGGTCAAAATTAGTCTGGAAATATTTGTGGGGGTCTCTGGTGATGGAAATACCTAGATACTTAATGTGAGAATCCTGAATATTGAATTGGGACAGCATCGGGTGGGATGCTATATCTGGGGATAAAGGAGACCTTGGAAGAAGTTCTGATTTACTTATGTTAATTTTTTAGCCAAAGGGCAATAGAGAGAGATTAGATGGCTATGGCGAAGAGTAGAGAGGAGAGGGGACACCCCTGCCTCGTTCCCCGCTGGATAGGAAATGGGGGGGGGGGGGGGGGGGGGGGGGGAGGAAGCCATTACACGCTATTTTGGAGGATGAGGAGTTATATAGTTTTTTTTTAAAAAGTGATAAAATTGTCTGGTATGCCAAATTTGGACATTGTGGAGTACAAGTGGGGCCAAAGCACAAGGTCAAAAGCTTTTTCAGCATCAATTGTTAGTATCATATTAGGGTTTTGGGAAGTAATATTGTTGTAGTAAGCTTGGGTGGCTGCCAGTACTTTTCTGACATTTCTGACAGAGTGCCGTCCCTTGATAAAGCCAGTCTGGTCCTGATGGATTATGTTTGGGAGTATTGGATTCAGTCAGTTGGCCAGGATTTTCATAAGGAGTTTGTAGTCATTGTTCAGTAAGGTTATTGGGCGGTAGAAGCCAGGTTTAGATAAGTCCCTTCCTGGTTTAGGGAGGACTTTGATTATTGCTGTGTATAAATGTGGAGGGGTGTTGGCATTAATTAAGATGTGGGTAAAGACCAAAACAAGGATGGGGGCTATCATATCTGGGAACATGCGATAAAAATCACCGGAAAATCCATCAGGACCAGGGGCCTTTGCAGCTTTGAGGGAAGAGATTGCACTCTGAACTTCCTCAAAGGTAATAGGGGAGATCAGGGACTCTGCCAGTGTCAGAAAAGTGGGGGAAAGGTAAATCTTCCCACATGGTATTTGTGGAAGAAGGTGTGACTGGATCAGGAGGGGTATTGGAAGTTGGAGGGGGTGACGAGGGGGTTGAGTATATGTCCGTATAGAAAGTAGTCATTACTTGAGAAATTTGAGCGTTGGAAGTGATAAGGGAGCCATCCGGAAGAGTTAGTGGATTAATTAACATGGGCGGGCGAGACGAATTTAAGATATTGGATAGTAGCTTCCCTGTTTTATTACCAAATCTGTGGAATTTATAGTTAGAATTAAATTGGATTTTTGCTGTTATTTCTTGGAGTAAATTGTCAAATAGGTTTTTGGCTTGGAGGTATTCAGATTTGTTCTGGGGATTCGGGAGTTGGGTGAATTTAGCATATGTTTCAGTCAAGGTTTTTTGTAGCTGTAAGTAGGACTGGGAGTGGGTCTTTTTAAGTTTGGATTCATGTGCCATTATGATGCCTCTTAGCACCGATTTGGCTGTCATCCAGAATATGGGGGGATTGGTGGCTAAGTGAGTTTTATTGTGTGAATAGAAGTCTTCCCATGCTGCCAATAATAGATCCCTGAAGGCTATGGAATGTACAAGATGACTAGGAAATCTCCAGGATTTATAAGAGGATTTTTCAGGAGATGTCCGGATCGTACATTGAGTTAGGGCATGGTCAGATATAATAATAGGATTTATCTCTACATTTTGTATCTGGGGGAGCAGGGATTGGGATACACAGATATAGTCGATACGGGAGAGGGAGTGAAGGGCCGCGGAGAGACACGTGTACTCGCGCTGGGTAGGATGGAGAGTGCGCCATATGTCTATCAGTTGGAGAGATTGTAAGAGAAAAGGAATACCAATTGTGGGAGGGTGTCTGGGTGCGTTGTTTGATCTATCTAAAGTTGTGTGAGCTGTAAGGTTGAAGTCCCCACAAAGTATCATGGGGAGGGAGGAGAAGATTGTAGATATTTTTATAAAAAGTATTTTGAGTATATATTGGGTGCATATATTGAACAAAGGACATATGTAGTATTAGCTAGTTTTAGGTGGAGAATCACGTACCTACCCTCAGGGTCCACTTGTGAGGAGAGAATTTCTATAGGTAGGGATTTGGATGCTAATATCACTTTCCCTCTGGCTTTACTGTTGAAGGGGGCTGCTGCGAGCAGTCTACATTTTAACATTTGGAGTTTTAAGGTCTCAGGGGCTAACAGGTGAGATTCTTGGATGCATAGAATGTCTAACATTTGTCTCTGGGCATACAACAGTACTGTCATGAACCTGACTTGGTTCACAGTTATTTCCTGAGGTTTCCATGCCTGTTTGTTTCCTAGCTGCTGCTGTTGCAGCTGCTCTGCATTTTCAGTGATTAGAACTCCAGTGAAGCTTCCTGAGTTCAGCACCAGTCACATGATCCCAGGTAACTCAAGGCATACTTCCTGGTTCTGTCTGCTGCTGCAAGCTGCAGACAATCAAGCAATCACCTGGAGGAATATAAGCCAGCTTCCCAGAGTCCTCCTTGCCTTGAACAACTGCTTTACCTGTTCCAGAGTTCTCCTGTGTTCAGAGGAAGTTCCCAAGGCTCTAGGATATCCAGGCTTACCTGTGTCCTTGTCTCCAGCGTTTCTCCAGCTATTGTTATTATTTTACCTGGTTCATTCCATCTCCAGAAGACTCCTGCAATACCATCCCTGCAGTCGAGTATCAGGTGTCTTGCCGAGCACCTCTCTGGCTCTTAAGCCAGCTATCACCATCAGAGACTTACACCATCTTGTCCTGATCTGTCGACAGATACTGTCTACACCACAGTCGACACTCAGCTTCTGTCGTCCTCCATTGACTAACAACATCCGTGTCATCCCGGACGTCCATCAGTTGCTGCTTCTAAGTATTGTCGCAGGATCATCTGTTGTCAACATCCCGTGTCAACTGTTTACCACAAGTGCCCCCAGAGACTTTGTTATTTTCTCCTGGTCATCGACATCGTATACCAACGACTCCCAGGTCGTCACCTCTGGCTTCCTGTCCATCCTTCAGCTCCCAGGCTGCCAACTGTCATCACCGGCTCTCAAGCCGTCTCAAAAGACATTCTCTCATACCTTCTGTGTCCTCACTCTCAGCCTGCATCCAGAGGACCAGGGCAGGGGGCCGCGACCTGCCTGTCAGACGCAGCTAAGCCCAAAGTTCCTTGCGGGACTCCCTGGTGAACACCGCTGGCAGGTTAGACTCCGCGCCCCTGTTCCTGGTCTCCGCCAACACTCTGGTTCGCTGTGCTCCTGTCCCTTGGTGCATGTCAATCATCAAACCCCCTGTATTCCACTACACAGCGCCCTCCACTGGTCCACCACGGTCACAGCCGGGAACACCACAAACCCCTGAGCTGACAATACCCTTAAGAGTGAGCGCTCACCTTATGTGTATTGAATTGCTCGTAGGTGCTGCTCACTCACTCTTAAGGGTATTGTCAGCTCAGGGGTTTGTTGTGTTCCCGGCTGTGACCGTGGTGGACCAGTGGAGGGCGCTGTGTAGCGGAATACAGGGGGTTTGATGATTGACATGCACCAAGGGACAGGAGCACAGCGAACCAGAGTGTTGACGGAGACCAGGGACAGGGGCGCGGAGTCTAACCTGCCAGCGGTGTTCACCAGGGAGTCCCGCAAGGAACTTTGGGCTTAGCTGCGTCTGACAGGCAGGTCGCGGCCCCCTGCCCTGGTCCTCTGGACTCAGGCTGGGAGTGAGGACACAGAAGGTATGAGAGAATGTCTTTTGAGACGGCTTGAGAGCCGTTGATGACAGTTGGCAGCCTGGGAGCTGCAGGATGGCCTGGAAGCCAGAGGTGACGACCTGGAAGTCGTTGGTATACGATGTCGATGACCAGGAGAAAATATCAAAGTATCTGTCGACAGATCAGGACAAGATGGTGTAAGTCTCTGATGGTGATAGCTGGCTTAAGAGCCAGAGAGGTGCTCGGCAAGACACCTGATACTCGACTGCAGGGATGGTATCGCAGGAGTCTTCTGGAGATGGAATGAACCAGGTAAAATAATAATAGCTGGAGAAACGCTGGAGACAAGGACACAGGTAAGCCTGGATATCCTAGAGCAGGCATGTCCAACATTGGCCCTCCAGATGTTTTGAAACTACACATCCCAGCATGCTTTGCCACAGTTTTGGTATTAGAGAATGCTAAAACTATTGCAAAGCATGCTGGGATGTGTAGTTTCAAAACATCTGGAGGGCCAACGTTGGACATGCCTGTCCTAGAGCCTTGGGAACTTCCTCTGAACACAGGAGAACTCTGGAACAGGTAAAGCAGTTGTTCAAGGCAAGGAGGACTCTGGGAAGCTGGCTTATATTCCTCCAGGTGATTGCTTGATTGTCTGCAGCTTGCAGCAGCAGACAGAACCAGAAAGTATGCCTTGAGTTACCTGGGATCATGTGACTGGTGCTGAACTCGGGAAGCTTCACTGGAGTTCTAATCACTGAAAATGCAGAGCAGCTGCAACAGCAGCAGCAGCTAGGAAACAAACAGGCATGGAAACCTCAGGAAATAACTGTGAACCAAGTCAGGTTCATGACAAGTACCTTTCGGCGCTTAGCTGGAGAATGGAGACCACCCACGTTGAAAGATCAGTCATTGGTGTCACTGGTGAGTATCAGGGAATTCTGTATTATGCTACGAAGCTGCATATCAATTAACTCTGACATCATCAAATCTAGGAGACATGGAGGAAAAATGGGGAGGGAAACATATAATAGACAAGACATGGGTGACAAAAGAACATAGTGAAGTAGTATGATCACACTACACTGCACATACAAATACTGGACTTCCGCTATAACATATAATACAAATTGTACAGATAACTGTGCATCGATTAGGCACAACATTGCAATCTTAGTAAGACCGGGGCATAACGGGTGCTCCAACAACCCATAACTTTTGAAGCTGTGCCCTGTAAAAATGGAAGGGTTGCGGGGGCAGGTAAAGATAGGCAGGTTATAGGGCGGAAGGGGTATGGGGGGGGGGGGGGAGCATAGAGGGCTGCAGATGTCCCATTCATGAGTCCTGGCGATTGGCTGATGGAGAATAAGGGGTGGGGAGGACGGGAGGCAACTGGTAGAGGGGAGTAGTACCCATATATAGAGACTGTTTGCAGTTCAGGTGTCCGAGTTCGACAATCGGCTGATGAGTCAGCAGGGTATAATTGAAGAGGGCTTTGGTGTTTGGGGTGGGTGCGTGACAGGATGATGGGATCAGGCAGGCACGTCTGTGATGTCTGCTAATGCTTGGCTGCGTCTATCTTTCATGAAGTCCTGGGCATCTTCTGGGGTGGAGAAGTCATAGTGAGGGTTTTCTATGAAGAGCCTCAGCCGTGCTGGATACATGAGGGCAAACTTAATGTTTTCAGCGACAAGTTTTGAGCATAATTGAGAAAATGCTTTGCATGCTTTCGATAATTCTACTGAAAAGTCCTGAAATAAGCAAATTTTGTGGCCCTCCCACATCAAGTTCTGGATTCTGCGGGATGCTTTTCAGAGGGCAATCTTGTGCAGAAAGTTTAAGCATCAAAAGAGTACAACTCTGGGTCACGTGTCATTGGGGGGGGGGGGAGCCCACTCCGTGAACTCTCTCTGTGAACTCTCTCCACTACTAGATCATTACAGTCATCTGGAATGCCCAATAACTGAGGCAGAGTTGCAGAAACAAAAGCTGATAGTGCTGGCCCTTTAACGCTTTCAGGCAGGCCTACCACCCTGATGTTGTTTCTTCTTGTGTGATTTTCCATGGAATCCAGTTTATTCCAGATTTGGAAGTTCTCTCTTTGCAATTTAATAACATCTTTTTGTGCATTTGACATGTCATGATGCAGGGCTCTCAGTCTGTTTTCAGTGTCTGACACCCTGACCTGCAGCTGCTGAATCTGCCCTGTGATTTCTGACACCGCTTTAGAAAGCAGAAGGGGCATGGTGGCTTTAATTGCCTCTACTATATTGCCATATGAAGCAGGGGAGTCAGGGTTGCGTCGTACCTGAGGGCGATCTGAGTTCTCCTGTGGGGCTGCGTCCTTTTTGGATGCAGGGGAGAGAGGATGGGAGTCGGCGTCGGGCGCCATATTGGAATCTGAGCTGTGTTTTTCATTTCTTTGCTGCTGCGGCTTTGGAGCGTTCCCCGGAGCCAGGAATTTATCCATGGTGGTCAGCGGCTCCTAAGGTGCAGATAGCGGGTGGGTTGGAGTCCGGGATCCGCTCCGTATTGCAGGTAATCTGGATGTAGAGCGGGCCCCGCTCAGGCTACCTCCCGCATGAAGCAGGAAGTCTGAGATTATGTCTTTTAATTGCATTTTGAAATGAACAGAATGCATGAGATCAAGCAAATCAAGCATCAGAATGCAGAGATCAAGCAAAGATACTATATGTTTTTGCTACTTGCATTACCCACTCAATTAGTAGGGTGAAAGTATTTACTTTTAGGAGGACTCTACCAGAGATATAGTGCAAAAAACACTCATTGAGCTTGGTCCTGGTTGCAGAAATACAGTGGAAAAAGAACTGTGACTAATGTGAGGAAAAGGTCACCGCACCCTACTCTAACAGCTAACTAAAGGAAACTAGAAAGCTACCTGAAAAACTAAGGAAAAGTGAGCAATAACAATGCACCCAAAAACCAGAAGTGACCCCCGTCGCACACAAAAGAGCAATAGCAATCTCGTCGCAAATAAGAACCAGAGGCAACCTCATCACTGATAAGTGAGTACCAGAAGCGACCTTGTCGCAGATAAGAACCTGTAATAACGAGCAAACATAAAATAAATAACCCAGACACAAAACATACATAGAACAACAGTATACAAACAGAAGATCTAGCCGCAATGTGCAGAAGGCCCGCGAGACTCGAGTAAGTGACTCCTGGACCAGAGGTACAGATGACCACGAACACCAGGAGATGCAGCTTGATGTAGTGGATTCCAACTGAAGGTGTACAAACTCCAGGCTGAGAACTCGGTCAGTGAATGCAGGCTGAGGCATGCTGGAAACATTCGGCTGGGCCGCTGTGTGCAACTTATTCTAAACACACACTAGGAGCTCAACAGGAAGTATCAGTGGTGGGGAGGGGCAGCTCAATATCCTTAATGAAGGGTAATGCAGGTGGGCTGCTGCACAGAGAACCCAGTCCATATTGCTGAGCAACGGCTTCATAATAAAAGCAGCAACAGTACACCTGACGTTACCCCCCACCCCCTGCTTGAGGCCACCGGAGAACAATACTAACAAAACTAGACAAGACAACCCCTATTCAATTTGACCAAATAAGATATAGCAAGAGTTAGCACTTTTTCTTTTTTGCTGGATTTTAGCGGTCTAAGCTGTTTAAGGCCCCACACATTGTCTGATGGGACCTTCTACCAAACCATACTTATTGACTACCAAATCAAAATCTGAGTTGAGGTCAGATGGAATCCGAGAAAGAGAATTAATTAATTGGCTAAATGCAGGATTCTTATTTGATATGTCAGACTCTGGATAAAGCGTACCCTATTTGTTCAAAAATTTTGGTCAGAAGGTAGTGAAGCAAATCCAATAGTTAAACTCCTGGGTTTGGAACTAATTGATGAAGCAGAGAACAATGAACTGTTTGAGACTGTGAGTTCTCAGAAGCCAGATTTTCGTGCCCCTGGCCTATGATGGACACCATGTCCTTGACTATCGCAACAGGGGTTGTAGAGGGCTCGAGAGGAACTACCCCAGAATCGCAAAATCTCTTAAGAACCGCATTATTGAAGGCTCCCAAGAAGAATAGGCTCACAAGACTGAATGAGTGGTTTTGCCCATTCCAAAGCCTCTCCTTTAAAGTGCATGAGCAAGAATAAAACGTGCTGCTCTGGAGAGGGAATAAGTGGACATAATTCATAACACGATGCAACAGATTAATGCATTGTTCTAGGTCTACGTTAAAAACAATTGGGCCTGTATCTTGATCTGGAACAATAGAGTGGGAGTCCCCCTCAGGAACAGCATGATTTAAGTCCCCCTCTGGGACTGGACCAACAATACCCCCACCTGGGGCTAAACAGACTGGCCCCCCTCCTGGGGCCGGTCCATCAGTCCTATCTCCTGAGATTAAAACATCAGACTCATCGGTATTCAGACCATCAAAGACTGACTTCTCCTGGGGTAACGGCTTTAAGGACCCCCACTGGTGCTGTGGCCTTTAGGACAACCTCCAGAGCTGTACCATCGGATTGGTGGGTACAAAACATCGGACTTGCTTGGCAGGACTGGAACATAGACTGAAAACAGCCCCCAACTCTAACTGTTAACTCTTGTTTCCCCTAAAAAACACTGGATACCTGCAGTGCTTAGGCTACACCTTAAACATCCACATTTAAAGGGGTGAGTTAGGTCAAACCCTACTCCGGTGCCACCAGGTTTTACAGGGAAACTAAGCACCAGTGGAATCTAATGGAAGACAAGAGGAAAACGAACTAAATAAAGCTAGAAGGCTACCTGAAAAACTAATGAAAAGTGAGCAATAACAATGCACACAAAAACCAGAAGCGACCTCGTTGCACACAAAAAACAGAAGCGACCTCGTTGTACACAAAAGAACAATAGTGATCTTGTCGCAAATAAGAACCAGACACAACTTTGTTGGCGGATAAGAACCCTTAATAAAGAGCAAACCTAAAATAAACAGCCCAGACACAAAATATACATAGAACAACAGTATACAAACAGAAGACCTAGCCGTAATGTGCAGAAGGCCTGCAGGACTCACAATACCCAGAGTAAGTGACTTGTCGACTGGAGATATAGATGACCAGGAACACCAGGAGATGCAGCTTGCTGTAGTGGATTCCAACTGCAAGTGTAGAAACTCTAGACTGGGACAGTAAATGCAGGCTGAGGTTTGCTGGAAACAGGAGGCCGGGCTGCAGACACACGGCTAGGAGCTTCGGCTGGGAAATGCACCAAGGACCTGCAATCTGTGCCGCAAATGCTAGACACACACACTAGGAGCTCAACAGGAAGTATCACTGACGGGGAGGGGCAGATCAGAATCCCTAATAAAGGATAACCAGCTAATGGGCTTTGCAGTGCAGGTGGACTGTTGCACAGAGAACCTAGTCCAGGTTGCTGAGCAAAGCAGCAGCAGCACACCTGACAAATTCATTTCAGGACACACACTTTGTTTAAGTACATTGTTACTGCATGTATTGAACAATTTAATCTCTGCATAATTTCTACAAATTGAATGATACATAGGGGTAATTTATTAAGATAGGAGTTCTATTTCACATGGAATGTTGCTATGGCAACGTATCAGTATCTTTCATCTTCTAGAAGGTGCAAAATAAATAAGAAGTATATTCTGATTGGTTGCCCATAGAAATATCTCATGTGAAATAGAACTCTAAAGGCCCCCATACACTAGGGCGACTTGTCCTTAGGACAAGTCGCCCCCGACTTCCCCCTGAGCTTCCCCGGCTGCTCCCCGGGGGAGCTTGATTAGATTGGCACTTGATGTGCCATTTTTTACATGTGATAAATCGTCTCGATTTATCACATGTAAAAAACCCGGGGAGCAGGGGGGGGGCTAAGAGGTGAGAGCTGGTGGGAGCAGGGGGGCTGGGGACGCTGCGGGGGACACGTCTGTGTCCCCCGCTGCTGGGGACAGCGTCTGTGCGGCGAGAAGGTAGAGGGAGCAGGGGGGGGCTGGAGACGCTGCGGGGGACACAGGCGGCATAGAGCCGGGCAGGGGGAGCCGGCCGGGAGCTGTCAGTAATGAATAAAAAAAAAAGCCCATACAATGAATGGGCAGCCTGTGATTGGCTGCTGAGCGCTCTCTCAGCCAATTGCTGACTGGCTGAGAGAGCGCTCAGCCAATCACAGGCCGCCCATTCATTGTATGGGCTTTTTTTTTTATTCATTACTGACAGCTCCCGGCCGGCTCCCCCTGCCCGGCTCTATGCAGCCTGTGTCCCCCGCAGCGTCTCCAGCCCCCCCTGCTCCCTCTACCTTCTCACCGCACAGACTCTGTCCCCAGCAGCGGGGGACACAGACGTGTCCCCCGCAGCGTCCCCAGCCCCCCCTGCTCCCTCCACCGCCCCACTAGGTCCCAAGTCGGGTGGTCGGACGTGCAGCAGGTCCGACCACCCGACGCAGATCCGATGCGCACGGGACCGCGCATCGGATCTGAGGGGACATCAAAACTAGCCGATTTTGGTCCGATTTCGGCCAGATCCGACTGATCTGGCTGAAATCTGACCAAAATCGGCTAGTGTATGGGGGCCTTTAGTATATTTTCCCCATAGTATCAGTAAAAACAAAATGACTGACATTGTTGTATGAAGCAACAGTGTGTTTCATTTCACTTCACTGGGATACCCAAATTTGTTACAGTCCCTCAGGAATTTTAATGTTTAACTATTTGATCTTATTGTTTGTGTGTCAGTCATATATATGTGTATGTGTACTTGTGGTATATATTAAAAAAAATATATTAAAAGTTAAGTTTTAGCACTGACATTGACACATGGGAATTACCCCATTTACCTCACTAAAAACAATTGACAAACTCTGGAATTTGCCTAGTTTTGTTGCATGTCCCGAACTGTTATAATCATCTACACTGTATCGCAACCAAATATTTTCCTATATAGGAGATAATTTCAAATAAGAGTGCCCCAACAAAAAAAGAATGCTGCTTCTTCTTCCAACCATGCACTGTATATAAGGCTATAGCAAAGTAGTATATCAATGTTTCCCAATCACTTCCTCCTAGAAGTTAATTAAGTTAGTTTGACATGACTTCTACCTCACAATTTCCATGCTAGTAATCGAATTGACCCCAAAGAAACATCAGCTGCCATCTGTGTTGCAGTGAGATGAGGAAGTTCCTTTATTAGAAGGAGTATTCATTCAGGACTCTGGAGATCCCCTGCAGATAAATTGTAGTCTTTCCCTCAGTTCATTGATGCTCTCATCCAAGCTGTGCTGCAGGTTTTTTTGGTTCCCAAATTCCATCCAGGACCTATGCAACCTTCCTTTTAGGAAGAATCCCAAGTCACAAGCTACATTCCCTGCTTCTCAGGAACTGATCAATTGGTGTTAACCTGGGTGCGTTGCCTCAACTACTATGTTACTATGTTGATATGTTACCGCATCCCCTCGCATGTAAAGTATGCGCAAGTTGTTTTTAGTACAAAAGAATTATGAAAAATTCACATTGACTTTTGTCGACCTTAATTGATGGGGAGAAAAACTAGAATTCGTAAGACATCCTTAACACAAAAAGGAAACCGAAACTTTGCTAATGAAAAGGGGGACAATAAATTGAAATGCTTGCTGGCCAACGCAAAAAGCCTTGCAGGCAAGATGAGTGATCTAGAATAACTTGCCTCAAGAGACAACTATGACATAATTGGTTTAACTCAGACATGGTGCAATGAGACAAACAAATGGGCTTTAAACATGGAGGGATATACCCTTTTCAGAAAAGATAGGGAACACAGAAAAGGTTTGGGAGTGTGCCTTTATGTAAGATCAAACCTTGAAACCATGTTTTAAGGAAATAACCACAGGGACAGTTGGGTATAATACAGACATCGTGTGGGCAGAGATAGTTGGCAATAGTAAAAGAACAGGCAAATTGCTAATCATGGTATGCTACAAAGCACCCGACATTAACCCTTTCCCGACATTTGACGTATATATACGTCGTGGCCGGGATGTACTTCCCGACACATGACGTATATATACGTCATGACTTAAAAGTGCCACCGCGTCTACAGACGTGGTGACAGAGGGACGATGTCTGCTGTCCCTTACAGCAGACATCCTCCCTCATTGCCCAGGGGGGGCAGGGTTGCCCCCTGTCTTGGGCGATCGCTGCGATTGGCTGTCCAAAAGTGAACAGCCAAAACCAGCGTTAAACTGCGTGTAGTGTAAAATTTAGACGCTGCTGCCCCCTAGTGTCCAAGAAAATTAAAGGAGGTTAAAATAATGATTTTTTAATAAAGTATAGATATGGTCTTTGTTAGTTATTAACTATTTTGAGTGGTATGATTATTTGTCTCACAAGCAGAAAATGTAACATTTTGCAAATAGCAAAATGTTCCATTTTTTTACGACATTTTGGTATTTTTCACAAAAAAAAAAAAATTGTATCGACCAAAATTTACCACTAATTTAAAGTACAATGTGTCACGGGAAAACAGTCTCAAAATCACTGGGATGAGTAAAAGCAAAAAAAAGTTATCCCCACTTAAGTGATACATGTCAGATTTGAAAAAAAGGCCTCTGTCAGGAAGGCAAAAACATGCTGCGGCGGGAAGGGGTTAAAGAAAAAGATTAAGCCTTTCTTTTAGAACAAATAAAAAAATCATCAGGATAGGGGCAGGTACTAATTTTGGGGGATTTTAACTATCCAGACATAAAGGGCAATCCTATTAGGTGCAGATGATTTACACTTACAAATCATCATAGCACCGGGCGCACTTGATGGTGGACTGAATTAGCTTAAAAGTGCTCCCACCTCCATAGGGGTGTGAGCAATTGTAAGAGAATTCGGCACAGCAAAGGGTGCGAGATTGGCTTAATTTGGGTGCCATTTTCATCCCTTAAATGGCAACCGAATGGAACATGGCACCCTTCTGCACTAATAGGATCGACTTCATAGACTGGACTAATGAGACAAGGACATCAGCTAAAAGTGTGGGATTTCTAAATGTACTGAGGAACACATTTTTTGCATATCGAGCACCTACTCGTAAAGGGGCCATATTGGACTTAGTGTGAACATCTGGAAAACAGTGACCACAACATGGTTACACTTCAAATTCACTTTTGTAAACAACTATAAAAGAAATAGAGTGGGATGCACCATTTGAGAAATGTAGAGGAAATGTTCAATACCATTAAAAAGCTGTTAAATACAGTATAGTTAGTAGGGTAGGGGATATGTTAACTGGGCTCCAGGTATACCTAGGTTGGGGATAGGTCATACAGCGTGGGGGTTATGGGGAGGTTTGTTTTGGGGTTTGGGGGATTTTGCTTCGTAGGATAGGTTAGTTTTATGGTGTTTAGTAATTAGATGTACAATATATATTTTTTTCCCCATACGTTGGAAATGTACAATGTACACTCCTGGCTTTTATTCACTGCTCTGTTATATGTGATTGCCAAACTGCGATATATGTTTATCATACTTGTACACACTGCCATATTCATTACGTCCGTTTGCTACATTTGCTCATGTTAAAATCTTCAATAAAAACTATTGAATAATAAAAAAAAAAGCTGTTAAATACACTGAACAAGTACATTTTATCCTAAAGGGAAATAAGGGTAACATCAGCAAAAAAAGCCCCGTCATGGCTGAACAAGAAAGTAGGGGAAGCAATAAAAAAATAAGAGAGCGTGTAAACTATACAAGATTACCGGGTGATGAGTAAAGTATGAAAAAAGGAAATCAAAGCAACTGAAAAGCAGATAGCCATGGAAAGCCAAACAATCCCCCAAAAGTTTAACTATATCAATAACAGACACTTAATAAAAGAGAACATAGCCCCTTTAAGTAATGCTAATGGACATATCATTAAGTAGTGTTCCCGCTAGGCTTATTTCACAGGGCGCTGCGCCCTGCCCCTTTTAAAGCCGCCGATTCCCGCCCTGCCCGTTTTTGCCCGCCCTGCGCAAGTTTATAGATGCTGCCGCACTAGAGGTCTCCTCATAGTGCTTCCAGCGCGGCAGCGTGTGGAGTGGATACTCCCCCCCGCAGCCCAGCCCCCATCATATTCGTTGGCCTCGGCTGCCTCTCATCTTGCCCCACCTCCTTCTGCATGCTGCATAGAACAGGTCCGTGTGGAATCACCTCCCCTGACTGCACATAGACAGAGGAGGCGGGGCCACACGGACGTGCTCTTGGCAGCAATGCCACTTGCAAAAGCAGCGGACCCGACGTGGCTGGCATCTCCCCCCCAACCAGTGGCTCTGCCCGGACGTCCGAACACCCGCCCGCCCGTAGGTAGCTGACCGCTGGGCAGACTGTATGTGCGCTGCGCTGCCTGACTGTAGTATCCGGCAGGTGAATCTGTATTTTCACAGATCTCCTGCTGGACCGCCGGCAGCCAATCAGGAGCGGATATCAATGCCGCCACTCCTGATTGGCTGCCTGGCGGTCCAGAGGGAGATATGAAAATACAGATTCTCTTAGAGGATACTACAGTCGGGAAGCGCACATGCACACATACAGTCTGCCCAGCTGTCAGCTACCTACGGGCGGGCGGGTGTTCGGACGTCCGGGCAGAGCCACTGGTTGGGGGGGAGATGCCAGCCACGCCGGGCAGCGCACACGCACACATACAGTCTGCCCAGCTATCAGCTACCTACGGGCGGGCGGGTGTTCGGACGTCCGGGCAGAGCCACTGGTTGGGGGGGAGATGCCAGCCACGCCGGGCAGCGCACACGCACACATACAGTCTGCCCAGCTCTCAGCTACCTACGGGCGGGCGGGTGTTCGGACGTCCGGGCAGAGCCACTGGTTGGGGGGGGGGGGGGGAGATGCCAGCCACGTCCGCTGCTTATGCAAGTGGCATTGCTGCCAAGAGCACGTCCGTGTGGCACCCCCCGACTACAGCAGTACAGCCGGGCAGCGCACATACAGTCTGCCCGGCTGTCATCAATTACGCAGCAGAACACAGGTAAGGGGGGGGGGGGGAGTGTGGAGTTTTTATGTCCTCCTCTCTGTATACGAAGGTCTGTGCATGCGCATATTTTTTAAGTATATATTGTAAGCAGGACTACAGGGAGGACTGAGGGGAATGATTACATAGCCTCTGTTAATGGATTATAAATACATTTTAAATGCAGGAGAAACTTGGAAAGCAAACAAATCGCAAGAATCTATGTTACCTTTCATCGCCCCACAAATACAGTTTGTACACCTTTCAAAAGTAGTGTAATGGTGTATACACACGGGAGGAGATATGCCATGCTATGCGAGTCCCGATACGATTAGATCGTATCAGGACTCGCATCGCACGGCATGCTAGAGGGACAATTTAGACTATATAGTGCAGATCTGCATCTGCACTATGCTGGCATCTCCCGGGGGGGGGGCATTGCGGGCATCGGCGGTTATAGGGTGTCTGTGCTGATGGTGTGACGCTCAGGTGTCACAAGGTGGTTATATAGCATAAATGTGCCGATGGTGTGACGCTCTGGTGTCACAAGATGGATATATAGCATAAATGTGCTGATGGTGTGACGCTCAGGTGTCACAAGTTGGTTTATATAGCATAAATATGCCGATGGTGTGACGCTCAGGTGTCACAAGATGGTTATATAGCATAAATGTGCTGATGGTGTGACGCTCAGGTGTCACAAGATTGTTATATAGCATAAGTGTGCCGATGGTGTGACGCTCCGGTGTCACAAGATGGTTATATAGCATAAATGTGCCGATGGTGTGACGCTCAGGTGTCACAAGATGGTTATATAGCATAAATGTGCTGATGGTGTGACGCTCAGGTGTCACAAGGTGGTTATATAGCATAAATGTGCTGATGATGTGACGCTCTCAGGTGTCACAAGGTGGTTATATAGCATAAATGTGCTGATGGTGTGACGCTCAGGTGTCACAGGATGGTTATATAGCATAAATGTGCTGATGGTGTGACGCTCAGGTGTCACAGGATGGATTATATAGCATAAATGTGCCGATGGTGTGACTCTCAGGTGTCACAGGATGGATTATATAGCATAAATGTGCCGATGGTTTGACTCTCAGGTGTCACAGGATGGGTTATATAGCATAAATGTGCCGATGGTGTGACGCTCAGGTGTCACAGGATGGATTATATAGCATAAATGTGCCGATGGTGTGACTCTCAGGTGTCACAGGATGGATTATATAGCATAAATGTGCCGATGGTGTGACGCTCAGGTGTCACAAGATGGGTTATATAACATAAATGTGCCGATGGTGTGACGCTCAGGTGTCACAAGATGGTTATATAGCATAAATGTGCTGATGGTGTGACGCTCAGGTGTCACAAGATGGTTATATAGCATAAGTGTGCCGATGGTGTGACACTCCGGTGTCACAAGATGGTTATATAGCATAAATGTGCTGATGGTGTGACGCTCAGGTGTCACAGGATGGTTATATAGCATAAATGTGCCGATGGTGTGACGCTCAGGTGTCACAAGATGGGTTATATAGCATAAATGTGCTGATGGTGTGACGCTCCGGTGTCACAAGATGGTTATAAAGCATAAATGTGCTGATGGTTTGAAGCTCAGGTGTCACCACCTTTTAAATTAAAATGTGCCCTCGCGATTGAAAAATGTGCCCTCGCGATTGAAAAATGTGCCCTTCCTGTGGTCAGCACCCTGCCCTAAAAAAATTCTAGAGTGAACACTATTAAGAATAAGGACAAAGCAGAACTATTAAATTAATTTTTCTCATTAGTTTTTACTAGGGAAGAACAGTCCGTGGAATCTACAGGCACCTCAAAAGAAATGAGTCTGCTAAAATTCACGTTAGAAGAGATTCTCAAGAGGCTTGGCAATATAAAAAATAATCACGAGGTCCAAATGAGATTCACCCAAAGGTTCTGATGGAACTAAAGGAGGAGATTAGATAATCAAAAACTACATTTTTGATCAATTTTATTTGTCTAGTATAGCACCAGTACTTGAAAATTGCAAAATTAATACCGATATTCAAAAATGGGAAAAAAATGACTCAGCAAATTTTAGACCTGTGAGCTTAACGTCGATCGTGGGGAAATTATTTGAGGGTATTTTAAGAGATGGTACAGAGAAATACCTAGAGGTGAATAATATAATCAGTGCTAATAAACATGGGTTTGTAAAGAATAGTTTGTGCCAAACTAACCTAATAAGTTTTTAAGAGGAAGTTAGCACAAACCTATACATTGATACAGGTTGAGTATCCCTTATCCAAATATCTGTTATCCAAACTATTCCGAAAACCACAGTCTCCAAAATTTACTTTTTTTATTTTTTGCTAAAAATCTGTAACTGGCACTACTGGGGAAATAACATGAAACTGGCACTAAATATGTGCAAGGACATGATTGCTTGGCATTCAAATTCAGTGGCTGTGATAGTACACAAATTTTGTTGTATTTTTTAAAACCTTGTTTCATGCACAAATAAAATATATTTGTGTGTATTTCATGTGTTTGATGTGTTTATACTCAAGTATTCAAGATACCTCTTTCAAATCTAAAACTATTCCATAATACAGAATAATCCGTTATCCAAAATTCTTCTGATCCTGAGCATTTTGGATAAGGGATACTCAACCTGTTATGCTGGTTGGATTTTGAAAAGGTGTTTGACACTGTGCCACATCAGAGGATTGTTAAAAAAAATGGAGGAAGTAAGACTAGGGGTTAAAATGTGTAGCTGTGTAAGAAACTAGCGCCAGAGAGTGGTGGTAAATGGTGCATTTTCAAGTTGGATACCAGTACGAAGTGAATGAATACTAAGCAGAGTCTCCATCTTTGCGAATAAAAAAAACTATGCAGGGTGTTAAGAACGGTCAAGGATGTCTCCATTTTACAGAGGTACTTAGATGAACTTGATGAATGGGCTCATAAATGGAAAATGAGGTTCAGTGTAGGTAAATGTTAGGTTATGCATCTTGGAAGATATATAACATAACCAGTGTGTGGCTTATAAAATAAATAAAGAATAATTGGGCAAAACAAAAATGGAAACGGACCTAGGAGTCCAAATAGACAACAAACTGAGGTGCAGTTCTCAGTGTCATGGTGCAGCCACTAAGGCCAACTGGATACTAGCCTGTATATAAATGGGCATGGAATCTAGGTAAGACAATGTAGTTATACTACTCTACAAGGCAGTGTTTAGACTTCATCTAGAAATGTGCAATTCAGGGCCCCACAATACAAAAAGGACAGTATGGAGCTAGAAAAAGTTCAGAAAAGGGCAACCAAGCTTATAAAAGGGATGGTCTTTAAGCTATAAAGACAAAGTAGTCAAATTAGGAATGTTTACACTAGAAGAGAGACGTTTAAGGGGAGACTTGCTTAACCTGTCCAAATATATCAGGGGGCAATTCTATGAACTATTGGGCACCCTCTTTGCTTTTTGAGACACCACCCTCTTTATTAACTGTTTAAGGATCTGATACCTAATCCTATCTACCATTAACAACCATCGCAGATCTTTCATTTTTTAAACAAACTGAGTACCTTGGTCCTTTAGTACGTCTTTTTGGTATTCACTGACAGGTATACAGTGTTAATAACTCTTCAGTAATAGTGCAACAGCCTCTGGGTATCGGTGGCATAATCCACTACCACAAAAATATAATGTTGCCATCGAGCAGATTTTTCCACTGGCCCTATCAAATCCATACCAATTCCCATGGGAGCCCTAAACTTTGTCCGATGTACAGTCTTCTTAGATACTGCGTATGTGCAGTTCCCAGTACCAACTGCTCGAGTTTTTCGGGCACTAATAACGGATCTACGTCATGAATTCTTGGGCTATGCTGAGGCCCATCACTCCAATCCTGTAGAGTATAGCCTTCTCAAGGCCAGGGTAGGGGCTTGCCTCTGCCACCATTGTATCATCATAGGCTATCTGCTCCTTCCCTGTCAAACAGGGTGCCAGCCTATCAGACCATTCCTCTGCAAGCCGTTTTGAATGCATGGCTGTGCTCTCAAATGTGCAAAGGAAGGCCTCTATGTCATCTGCTGGACTGACATTTGCTAATCTCTCCCGCTCCTGCCCACCTTTTCTCAGCTACTTTAATTCGTCATGCAACAGCTGAATGTGATCTTGGTGCTCCTGCATCTGAGATAGCGGTTTATCAGCCAGGTGCTGCTGTCCCTCATGCAACATCTGAATTTGAGCTTGCTGTTTAGCATCCAGGTCCTGTTGCCCTGCAGACAGTCCAGCTAACATTTTTATTAATGACATAGTCCAGATGGATCCACTCTTATCTATGCTACATGTGGCGTTTGTCCCAACAAATAATTCGCACAGCATGGCGTATTGCACTACCCTATGAGTGCAATACTAGAGGTCATCCACCAGATGTTGCTGGTGGATGACCTGTATAGCCTGTGTTTTAGCTAGCGTAATGAGATGCTTGTTAATGCTGGCTGGTCACTCCCACCTCTCCCTTCCCCCTGCCCTGGGAGACTGCTCTTTTCACAGTCAAGGAAGCCAGCATGAATACTGTAAATTGCGTCCAAGTCCCCTAGCCAGAAACGGCTGCAAGCTGGGCAGACAATTGGAAGGGGCCTCACTCACGGTTGTTTGCCGCTTCCCTTGCCAGTGTCACAAACTTAAGCTTAACTTCTCCAGTTTTGGTGGTCCGATCAGCTTGAAACGGGGTTCTTAAAGAAAAGGAGATGTTTAGCTAACGGAGTATATAAACTCCAAGTTTCTGAGACCCCCACAAGGCTAACGGCAAGCGTCAGAGCCCATGATGGGTCTGAATTAAAGGGCCCATTTTAGTCTAGGGGAAAATGTGTTTCCTTTGCACTCTTAAATCCAGTTCTATAAGTCCTAGAGACTTGAGGCCGGTACCATACATAAGAGGAGAGTCTTGGATTTTAGGGCCCACTATTTTGTGACACTTTCAAGGGAAGCAGCATGCAACTGTGCATGGTGTCCCCTCCAATTGTCTGCCCAGCTTGCAGGGGTTTCTGGCTAGGGGACTTGGATGCATTATTCACACTGGCTTCTTTGACTATGAAAGGGTAGTCTCCCAGGGGAGAAGGAGGGGGGATGGCAGAGGTGTGGGTGACCAACCAGCATTAACCAGTGTCTCATTTTGCTAGCTAAAACAAGTGCAATGTGGAAGTTGTGTGAGTGTCTGTCTATTAGCCAATACAGTCAATGAGCTGTTGAAATGATAATCTGTCCTTCTCCTAATATATATATATATATATATATATATATATATATATATATATATATATATATATATATATATAATGTGATAGTGTCATCAGTGCTGGTGTCAAGTATGCTGTTATAGAATTGCTGTTGCTTAATTCTATGAATAAATTAAAATGGGCTTGAAGCTTAATTTCTATAGTTTTTGTGGTCCAATTGGCTCAGAGCCAAAAATGAAATCTAGAGATTGAAATATGGAGTCTTTGGAATCTCCCAACCCTGGAAATGCCATGCCTATAGTAGTAGTACTAGTGCTGCTTGTTCTTTATTCACTATATACATCCCATAGAGTACCAGAATTGATCCAGTTTTTTGGCATCGGCAGCAATTTGGCCTGAGACTTTGAAGTCTCTCTTCCGAATTAGCATATGTGAAATTTGAAGATTCACGGTTTTTACACCATTTCCGGTTTTAAAGCTGCCCAGATCCCATGACATATAAGAGTGTATCAGAACCTCCTGTACTTTAGCAAAGAATCCTCTCCAGTGTAATGGGTCTGCATTAGACTGAGGCTACATGAAGCACTTTTGAGTATTAAGAGCCACCTGTCATGCATCTCGGTTAAAGAATATAATAGGCCATATAAAGCAGCTTGAAGTGCATCTCATCATACTATGTTATGTTCAGTGTGCTTATGAGAGGTATTTCATAATGCTTTTATCATCACACATTTTTATGAGCGGACATGTCCGTGCTCCATATACATTACATACATTTTGTTTCTTGACTGTCTTGCCTATGGTCTATTTTCTTAAATCCTTTTACATTTGCATCAGTATGTATGTGTGTGTGTGTGTGTATCTGTCTATCTAATAATAAACGGGTCACAATGCTTTTCTATTTTTATTATTTATTTATTAACAGTTTCTTATATAGCGCATACAAATTCCACAGCGCTTTACAGAGTATAGTTATGAGCAAACACACATAAAAAATTACATTAAAGAGACAGTTTAGGACAAGTATATGGTAAATATGGATAGTTGCATCAGGAGACAGGACACTGAAGCAATCATCAGGGTGGCAGACGTTTATATATTCTAAGAAAGGCACATGAGGAGAGAGGGCCCTGCTCGTGAGAGCTTACATTCTAAAGGGGAGGGTTAGACAGACAGGGGTGGCACAGAAGGCGAAGAAGTGGGCATAAACAGTAGGTTAGGATGAGAGATGGTCAGGTTTTATGCAGGAGGGTGGGAAGAGGTCAGCTTAGTGTTTGATATTTTAAGTCTAAAAAAGCGCTGGGTCATCCAAGAGTAGACAGCAGAGAGACAGTTGGAGATATGAGTTAAGATGGAAGGAGAGCGATCAGGAAACGAGGGGTAGATTTTAGTATTATCAGCATAGTGAAAGTCGAGTGAACAAATAAGTTCACCCAGAGAGGATATGTAGAGATAGAAAAGAGGGCCAAGAATAAAATATTCAGGGACACCTACTCTCAATGGAACAGCAAGAGAGGTAAAGTCATTAGAGGTACAGCTGGGCATTTTCAAAACTGACAGTGCAAGCACAAGCTTAACGATTGATATTCAAAAAGTTTTAGCAGATGGAGAAATGGTGATATCACAACTGAATAGCCAGATTAAGCAGCCAGGAGTAGTATGATGTGAGAATGAAGTGAGCTCACTCAAACAGTCTCTTGGTTTTCTGAGTTGCTGGTGTTTTCTGTCTTTCTGAGTCACTTTGATACGAAGATGTTAAATTGGTTGGCAGTTTCTGTCCAGTTTAAGTCCAGAATAAGTCCAAGCTTTAATCTATGTAACTGTTTTTGCCCTACTTAAAAATCTGACAAGCTAACAATAGTCAGCTTGCAATAGTCAGCCAGGCTGGGGTCAGCCTGTTGTTCACAATATATACTAAAAGCTGTTTCTAAGTTAATTGATAGAGACCCCACCCAGCCAGAGTCCCTCTTCCACTAGCAATAAAACTAAGATAACAAATGGTAAGAGGTTACATACCATCCCAGCCACTAATACATTCTAACTCACTTTCAAATCTTATAAAAATATTTGCACAATTACCTATATATAAAATATAGCAGTATGCAAACAGCTACTTCTAGGTGTTTTAACATTTCAGTCATACTTTTATAAAAATCTATAAAGAGTGAAAAGTTAATCACCTAGAAGAGCGTGGTCTCCTTTTCATGATTATCTGGAATATGTCCTTTGATTGCCTTCTCTTCAATTAGGAAGGCACCAAAGGAAACATTTACACTTGGAAGTGAGTGCCAGTCGCTATCTACAGTAAAGCTATGTTTGTGTCTGATCTCGCCATCCTATTAACTGTGAAGAGTACGAGGTGCCACTGCAAGGGCGGTTAAATGCCAGCAACAGCAACTGATTTTGCACCCATCTCAGACTGGTTTCAGCCCGACTTTGCTGAAAATTGCTCGCCACCATATTATATGGGGCAGTGAGCACTTTTCTACAATTTCCGGCCACCATAAAGTGAGCAGACTGCTGTGATGATTCGCTTTGGCAAATTAATCGCAAATAATAGGATCGACCCCTTTGAGTCACAATGGGCCCATTACAAGACAAGTAAATTATTATTTTTTTAAATAAAATAAAAAGACAGACTGGAAATTGTTAGACTGTATATTGGCAAGCCACAATGCTGGGACAATGTATTTTGGACAGATGAATCAGAATTGGTGCTTTTTGGTATATAACATCAGGTTCATGTTCACACATATTAATAAATGCTCAAAGAAAATTACACTCCACCTACTGTGAATCATGGAGGTGGTTTGACTATGTTTTGGGTCTGCTTTTACTGTGTATGATATGGGTGCCTTAAATCTGTGTGGGGCACAATGATATTTCAAGGCTTTTGGAGCACTGTTGCAGTTCATAGGTTAATCAAAACGATAAACACCCAACACACAGGTTTAGAAGCACCATAAGAGCAAATCATTGGACTTTTCTACTTTTACATCAATGAGCCTTTATCCAAATCCTATCGAACATCTATGGTCTGGAGGAGGCTCTTATTAAATCTGAGGTACCTGGGGTAGTTTGCTCAGGAAGAGTGGGCCCAAAGTACCTTTTGACAGATGCAGAGGTTTCTTTGAAAGCTGTAGAAATTGCCTGATTGAAGGATTGCCTATAAAGGTTGTGCAACAAAACAATAGTTTAAAGTCCTATCAGGTGTTTTTTTTTTTTTTTTAAATCCTGTATGAAATAAATGAGTTGTTTGCATGAGATTTGGTGATATGGTTAATTTTTCGTGGAAGGGAACCAACCATTGTGACAGTGTTTGAGTATATTACATAGATCTAAATGTGTTTATAGGTTTATTTGTATACATACTATAAAGATTTTTTATTTCTTCCTCAGTTCGTTCTTTTGGTTCAATTGCACTTCGGAAAGCTGAAAACATTAATTATAGTTATCACTTCGATGTTTTCAGTGTGAATTTCAATGAAGAACTTATTGCACTTTACGGTGGTAGTTTACAAAAGCAAACCAAGTTTGTCCATACTTGTGTTAAAGCAATACTACGGATTTATAAGGTAAGATTCTCTCTCTCTCTCTCTCTCTCTCTCTCTCTCTCTCTCTCTCTCTCTCTCTCTCTCTATATATATATATATATATATATATATATATATATATATATATATATATATATATATATATATATATATATATATATATATATATATACACACGCATATGGCCGCACTCCCAAATATATATATATACACACGCATATGGCCGCACTCCCAAAAAAAACAATCAGGACACAGGTCACTTGAAGTATTCTATACTTCAAGTGACCTGTGTCCTGATTGTTTTTTTGGGAGTGCGGCCATATGCGTGTATTTGAGTGATCCCACATCGTGGTTTCTCTGGACCGGCACCCTTACAGATGTACCCTTGACGGTGTTGCTGCTTCGAATCAATTTATATATATATATATATATGTGCAGGGAAGGAGTAAGACCTTGGCGACAAATTGTTGTGAGAAGTAATAAATAGTATATAAAAAAATATAAACATTTTTTTATTATTGTAACAATATGAGACAAATATATAAAATAGACCAGAAGGGGGCGGACTACTACGGTGTCAGGCTTAAAATATTAGGGAGTCAAGGATACATAAAAAATATATATAAAATATATAAGAGGTTCCTATATATAAAAAAGTGGGGGATGGGATATAAAAAGTACAAAATACAATGGATAAAAAGTAGAACAGTAATAGCAGCAAATTCAATAAAGAACGCTTATCTTTTTAAGAAGGTAGGAGGTCAGATACCCGACGCGTTTCGTCTATGTGACTTCTTCAAGGGGTAGGGAGCAACTGAACTCAGGCCGGTTTTTATACCTATATGCCTGTCAGATAATCCGTGACATCACTTCCTGTGATTCACTGGCTTAATTAATGGTGTAAAAAATCAAAAGGAGATATTAGGGATTGTAGGGGCTAAATGAACATATGAGTTTATGCATGAATATGATGTCCAGCTAAACGCTACATATAGAAGGATAAATACGTTTTAAAACACAGTAACAAACGTATATTAGATGAAGTTGCGGCACTTCTGCCACACTTCCTGTGTCCTTATAGTCCGACTGCGCATGTCCGGCTTGTTAGAATTGGTTGCTGAGCGACGACCTCCTTTCTGTATGCGCATGTGCCAGGAGGTCCCGTTCGGAGATGCGAGCGTCTCATCTTCACATCCATAGCTCTAGTGGATGTGTCTGAAGTCGCGAGTGCCGGCGGCCATTTTCTTGTGGTTCACATATAGGAGAACATCGTAATTTGACTGGCGGCCATCTTTTCAGGGGTATTTCTCATCATATGATGCATATATATAATGACAAGAACAAAGAGCATAGTAACTAGAAGTTCCTGGGTTATATTTAACGGCAGAACGAACGGGGATAATTCCCATATTATCACTATGCGCTGATAATGAACAAAATATGAATAATAAGCAGATAGACGTATTTGCAGCATTTGCATATGAAAAAATGATTATAGGTACATTGATTGACACTATAGAACACTCTGTGAAAACGAAGTGCTAGTGCTAGTATAGGTATAAAGTGCTGGTGCTGGTATAGGTATAATAGTGTCAGTCGTTAGTGACACATTTTAGAGGATTATTAAAAGTGACAGGATTAATAGAGTTTAATAAATATACATATAGTGCTAAAAAAGTAATTAGAGTGCTGTGCATTTGATAATTAATTTATTTATATACATACAAAGTACTAAGGTGCTAATTGGGTTAGGGAAAGTGATAAATATGATAAATATTCATAGAACATTGATCCAAAGTTATCCGAGTCACTAATTTTTGCTACAGCACCAGGTTTTCCCAAGGGGTCTCCCATCTTGGTACTAGCCTGGCCCAACACTGCTTAGCTTCCAAGATCGGACGAGATTGGGCGTATCATAGTGTGGTTTGACTGTAGAGTAAAATGACGACAACTGGAGATGTTATTAGTGTTTTTATTATTATTAATGGTGAAAAAGAGTGAGGGTTAGAGAGGATTTTTATATGATAAAATGATAGGAGAACCTTAGAGGAAAGGTGCAATTTCATAATTGTCATTAAAACCCCGGGGATGCATGGTGTCCAACTCGAAAATCCAATACATCTCACGTTGGGATAGTTTGTTCGCCAAATCTCCTCCTCTCGGTCCCAGTTTGACATGTTCAATCGCTTTAAAAGTCAGTCCTTCTGGGTTGGCATTGTGGTGTATTTCAAAATGCTTGTAGATGGCATGGTTGTCGATTTTGTTCTTTATATTTCGGGTGTGTTCTTGGATCCTTAATTTCAAAAGTCTCTTGGTTTTGCCCACGTACTTCAGATGGCATGGGCACTCGAGTAGATATATTACGGAAGATGTGTTGCAGTTCATAAAGTCTTTTATGTGATACTCTTTTGTGTCGTTATAATTGGTAAACCTTTTCCTGGTGGGGTGGACAAATTTACAGATGTTACACTTGCCGCATTTATAGGAGCCAGTACATTTCAATCCGGAATTGCTTTCTGTGCGTGATGATGTGATGAGACTAGGTGCTATTAAATCTTTTAGGTTTTTGGATTTTCTGAAAATAACCTCAGGGTTAGGTGGAAGTAGTTCTTTTAGGATTGGGTCCATAAGAAGTAAATTCCAATGTTTCTTTAAGCTCTGTTTAATAACCTGTTCGTGTTGATTGTATGTGGTGATGAAGGCGATTGTGTCCTTCTTTTCCTCTTTGGTCTTATATTCAAGGAGATCATCTCTATTAACCTGGTTTACTTTCGTGATTGCATTCTGTAGGAGTTGGTCTGGGTACTCTTTTTCTTTGAATCTTTGTTTATACATCTCCAGCTGGGCCTCGCATTCATCATTTTTATTGCAGTTTCTCTTTATACGGTTAAACTGGGAGTATGGGATATTTTCCTTCCATTTACGCAGGTGATTGCTTTTAAAATGTAGGTAGCTGTTGGTATCAACTTTTTTAATGAAATTTTTGGTATTTACTTCGGCGCCTTCGCCCATTAAAACCAAGTCTAAAAATTCAATCTTTGTTTTGTTGATACTAGAGGTGAATTTTAGGTTCATTTGGTTGTCTCCAATGTACTCCAAAAACTTAAAAAACAGCTGCTCATCACCTTCCCAAACTATTAAAATGTCATCGATGTATCTCTTGTAAAATCTGATATTTTCCTTAAAAGCATGGTCTGTATATATGAAACGTTTTTCCCAGCTCCCCATAAAAAGATTTGCAAAACTGGGTGCAAAGATCGTGCCCATTGCTGTGCCACATTTTTGAAGATAAAACTGGTCGAGAAATTTATCCTTGACTCCCTAATATTTTAAGCCTGACACCGTAGTAGTCCGCCCCCTTCTGGTCTATTTTATATATTTGTCTCATATTGTTACAATAATAAAAAATTTTTTATATTTTTTTATATACTATTTATTACTTCTCACAACAATTTGTCGCCAAGGTCTTACTCCTTCCCTGCACATTTTTCTTAAGTATTATACCGGTACTTTTTCATTGTAAGACGGGCTGACACCCTATATAAATAAGGGAATATTGTTGTTTTTGTATATATTTACTTAAGCATAAAGTGGCGCCACTCATCCAAGGCTAACAAACATTTTCTAGGTATATTTTGAGCGGCTGCCTGGTGCTTTTTGGCCCGGCATAGATATCATGCTTAGAGGCAATGATCGCACCAATAAACAAAATGATTGGTGCCAAAAAATCTTTAGTGAAAAAATAGTACCAACTGAACCCACCAACCAAGGAGATTTGGATGATAAGTTTTGGACATTCGAAAGACTTTTGGCCAAAGAAATGAAAACCTGGTGGGACATTAAAGGACTTGAGCAATATATTGCAGTGGACAGAGTGCCAAGAGGTCTTAGAATGACCAAACAACCCACCTTGGGCAACATGGATACAGAGTTCATTGAGAAATGGGACGCAATTTTACACAACTGCTCCATCAATCTCATGAGATTGATAGTAAATGAAAAGAAAAAGTCACTCGCACTACTTGAAGAAGAAATTAAAAGTAAAGAGGCAGCTTTAGAGGCGTTTAAAGATAAAGAGGATTTCAAAGTGAATGAAATAGTACTTAATAAGAAAATAGAAAGAATGGAGGAGGAGGTAATCAAAAACAAGGAGAAAAAATTTCAAAGGGACAAACTTGACTACGAACAAGGCAAAGTCAAGAATTGGAGCCGTTTCACGAATGTACGCTACCAGCAAAGAAATTACCACAAACAACATAACCCAACAACAAGAACTTGGAATCGTAACATTGATAGCAGAAACAACGACTCCCCCAAAACACCGCAGTGGAGAACATTTAACCGCTATACACCGCTACAAAGGCTGAATTCCACAGGAGATGACGGTTTTTTATCCACGGACACAGGAACAAGAATTCGAGAAAATATAAGAATGAACGTGAAGGAAGACGTAAGGATAGCGTCACCTCTAAAAAGACGATTCACAGAAGAAGAGGAAAAAGGGGCGGCAGGAGGGAGAGAGAACAAAAAAAGAACGCTCCAATAAAAACACAACCCAAAGGTATTTTCAACCTTTCTAAACATGAACTAACGGAAGCAGAAACCACCCTTCTAAACAGAGGTCTATCATTCGCCCCAACAGGAGGTATGAACAAATTCGAAACGTACATTGATTTAAACAAATTTATAAGGAAACTAACCCTCAAAAGACATTTTGCAAAAAAAGAGAACGCAACCCTACAAAATTATGAAAACAAGTCTAACTCTGGTTTGAAACCAACATCAAAATATTATCCCATTGAGTCTAAAGGCAACAATATTGGGATTTTTTATGACTTAGTAAAAAAGGATCTATGTGACAGAGATTTTGAACCAATAGTACACAAAAACTTGTCGAATGCGGAAAGAGAAGCCCTTAAACATCTGAAGGAAAATCAAGAAATCATTATAAAACAAGCCGACAAAGGGGGGGGTCTGGTGATTTTAGACCGTGAGGCTTATGTATGTGAGGCGAACAGACTATTGAACGATGAGGCATCTTATACAGCACTCAACCATGATCCGAAGGAAGCTTTTATAGAAGAACTGAGACTTCTACTTCTTCAAGGACTAAGGGAAAAAACTATAACAAAAGACGAGTACCAATACCTCATGAGGTCAAATCCCATTACCCCAATCTTTTATTTCTTACCCAAGATTCATAAATCCCTAGAAAACCCACCAGGACGTCCCATAGTGGCAGGGATTGACTCCTTGACTTCTAATCTGTCGGAGTATGTGGATATCTTTTTACGGAAGTATGTGACAAACCTACCCGCCTATCTAAAGGACACTACCACAGTCTTAAATCTTTTAAAAAATTTTACATGGAAAGATTCATTTTTTTGGGCCACAATAGATGTACAGTCACTGTACACATGTATCGAACACCAATTGGGAATCGAAGCCTGTAAGGAGTTTCTGGAGGAAGATGACGAACTTAATCCACAACACAAGAATTTTATATGCGATCTTATGAAGTTTATTCTAAGCCATAACTATTTTAAATTTCTCGACCAGTTTTATCTTCAAAAATGTGGCACAGCAATGGGCACGATCTTTGCACCCAGTTTTGCAAATCTTTTTATGGGGAGCTGGGAAAAACGTTTCATATATACAGACCATGCTTTTAAGGAAAATATCAGATTTTACAAGAGATACATCGATGACATTTTAATAGTTTGGGAAGGTGATGAGCAGCTGTTTTTTAAGTTTTTGGAGTACATTGGAGACAACCAAATGAACCTAAAATTCACCTCTAGTATCAACAAAACAAAGATTGAATTTTTAGACTTGGTTTTAATGGGCGAAGGCGCCGAAGTAAATACCAAAAATTTCATTAAAAAAGTTGATACCAACAGCTACCTACATTTTAAAAGCAATCACCTGCGTAAATGGAAGGAAAATATCCCATACTCCCAGTTTAACCGTATAAAGAGAAACTGCAATAAAAATGATGAATGCGAGGCCCAGCTGGAGATGTATAAACAAAGATTCAAAGAAAAAGAGTACCCAGACCAACTCCTACAGAATGCAATCACGAAAGTAAACCAGGTTAATAGAGATGATCTCCTTGAATATAAGACCAAAGAGGAAAAGAAGGACACAATCGCCTTCATCACCACATACAATCAACACGAACAGGTTATTAAACAGAGCTTAAAGAAACATTGGAATTTACTTCTTATGGACCCAATCCTAAAAGAACTACTTCCACCTAACCCTGAGGTTATTTTCAGAAAATCCAAAAACCTAAAAGATTTAATAGCACCTAGTCTCATCACATCATCACGCACAGAAAGCAATTCCGGATTGAAATGTACTGGCTCCTATAAATGCGGCAAGTGTAACATCTGTAAATTTGTCCACCCCACCAGGAAAAGGTTTACCAATTATAACGACACAAAAGAGTATCACATAAAAGACTTTATGAACTGCAACACATCTTCCGTAATATATCTACTCGAGTGCCCATGCCATCTGAAGTACGTGGGCAAAACCAAGAGACTTTTGAAATTAAGGATCCAAGAACACACCCGAAATATAAAGAACAAAATCGACAACCATGCCATCTACAAGCATTTTGAAATACACCACAATGCCAACCCAGAAGGACTGACTTTTAAAGCGATTGAACATGTCAAACTGGGACCGAGAGGAGGAGATTTGGCGAACAAACTATCCCAACGTGAGATGTATTGGATTTTCGAGTTGGACACCATGCATCCCCGGGGTTTTAATGACAATTATGAAATTGCACCTTTCCTCTAAGGTTCTCCTATCATTTTATCATATAAAAATCCTCTCTAACCCTCACTCTTTTTCACCATTAATAATAATAAAAACACTAATAACATCTCCAGTTGTCGTCATTTTACTCTACAGTCAAACCACACTATGATACGCCCAATCTCGTCCGATCTTGGAAGCTAAGCAGTGTTGGGCCAGGCTAGTACCAAGATGGGAGACCCCTTGGGAAAACCTGGTGCTGTAGCAAAAATTAGTGACTCGGATAACTTTGGATCAATGTTCTATGAATATTTATCATATTTATCACTTTCCCTAACCCAATTAGCACCTTAGTACTTTGTATGTATATAAATAAATTAATTATCAAATGCACAGCACTCTAATTACTTTTTTAGCACTATATGTATATTTATTAAACTCTATTAATCCTGTCACTTTTAATAATCCTCTAAAATGTGTCACTAACGACTCTGACACTATTATACCTATACCAGCACCAGCACTTTATACCTATACTAGCACTAGCACTTCGTTTTCACAGAGTGTTCTATAGTGTCAATCAATGTACCTATAATCATTTTTTCATATGCAAATGCTGCAAATACGTCTATTTGCTTATTATTCATATTTTGTTCATTATCAGCGCATAGTGATAATATGGGAATTATCCCCGTTCGTTCTGCCGTTAAATATAACCCAGGAACTTCTAGTTACTATGCTCTTTGTTCTTGTCATTATATATATGCATCATATGATGAGAAATACCCCTGAAAAGATGGCCGCCAGTCAAATTACGATGTTCTCCTATATGTGATCCACAAGAAAATGGCCGCCGGCACTCGCGACTTCAGACACATCCACTAGAGCTATGGATGTGAAGATGAGACGCTCGCATCTCCGAACGGGACCTCCTGGCACATGCGCATACAGAAAGGAGGTCGTCGCTCAGCAACCAATTCTAACAAGCCGGACATGCGCAGTCGGACTATAAGGACACAGGAAGTGTGGCGGAAGTGCCGCAACTTCATCTAATATACGTTTGTTACTGTGTTTTAAAACGTATTTATCCTTCTATATGTAGCGTTTAGCTGGACATCATATTCATGCATAAACTCATATGTTCATTTAGCCCCTACAATCCCTAATATCTCCTTTTGATTTTTTACACCATTAATTAAGCCAGTGAATCACAGGAAGTGATGTCACGGATTATCTGACAGGCATATAGGTATAAAAACCGGCCTGAGTTCAGTTGCTCCCTACCCCTTGAAGAAGTCACATAGACGAAACGCGTCGGGTATCTGACCTCCTACCTTCTTAAAAAGATAAGCGTTCTTTATTGAATTTGCTGCTATTACTGTTCTACTTTTTATCCATTGTATTTTGTATTTTGTACTTTTTATATCCCATCCCCCACTTTTTTATATATAGGAACCTCTTATATATTTTATATATATTTTTTATGTATCCTTGACTCCCTAATATTTTAAGCCTGACACCGTAGTAGTCCGCCCCCTTCTGGTCTATTTTATATATTTGTCTCATATTGTTACAATAATAAAAAAATTTTTATATTTTTTTATATACTATTTATTACTTCTCACAACAATTTGTCGCCAAGGTCTTACTCCTTCCCTGCACATTTTTCTTAAGTATTATACCGGTACTTTTTCATTGTAAGACGGGCTGACACCCTATATAAATAAGGGAATATTGTTGTTTTTGTATATATTTACTTAAGCATAAAGTGGCGCCACTCATCCAAGGCTAACATATATATATATATATATATATATATATATATATATATATATATATCGTAGATTTGCGGTGGGGCACTCGTGGCTATTCTCCATAAACTAGACAAGCCAGCTAGTATGCAGCAACGTTTCAATTTATTTATCAAATTTTCGTCAGGTTACAAAGAATAGAGAAAAAAGACATACCTTTATAGCAGCATAGACCAAGGAAGTGAGGCTGAGACACAGAGAGACAAGGGAGCAGCCCACAGGGCGCAGCATGATGATGTCACATGCTGAACAAGTGTGCAGCATGTGGGAAGCTTGGTTGCCATGGATACCGCAATCCAGCTTTCTCAGACACTGTGAGGAAAATTGCACCAAAAATAATTAAAAAGTGACAAGAAAGAACTGCGACTAGAACCAAGAGGCAACAGTATTAAAAAATAGAAATAGAAAAAATGTATGCACCTGCGTCTCAATCTCACTTCATAGGTGATAAAAACAGCAATTAGCCTGAGACAAATAAATGACTAATCAATTAGAAATAGCATATTAAACAGGACAATACATGATACAATAAAAATACACACCAATAAAGCATAATTGCACATAATACAGCGCAATGTGGCAAAAGATATAGTAAAGACACAATCGCAATATTATGAGCTCAGCGGAATACAGCAAAGGAAATTTGCTCGTTTAGACCTTTAGGGGCAATAGTGCCCAAGCGGTGTATCCACCGGGCTTCACATTGTAATAGACGGGTACCACGGTCACCGCCGCGAATATTGGGGGGCACCCAATCAATCATCCGATATCTTAGGCTGTTAAGAGGATGATGATTGTCAACAAAATGCCTGGCGACAGGATGCTCACTACTGCCGGATGCCAATGCCTGACGGATGGTACTCCTGTGCATTGTCATCCTTTCCTTAAATTTCCTAATAGTTTTACCTATGTAGGATAAACTGCATGGACATATAAGTTGGTAAACAACGTATGAAGAGTTACAAGTGAGGTTGTGACGGATTTTAAATGTGTGGCCGGTATGGGGGTGACTAAAAGAATCACCTGGTAAAAGGAATTGACAGGTGGTGCATGCGCACCTAAAACAACCTTTTTTCTTTTGAACACCCAACCATGTCACAGTGGGTGGTTCTGGATTGATGGATGTATTGGTTTTAACCAAAATATCCTTGAGACTACGTCCCTTGGAGTAGCACGGCATAACCCGGTGCTCACCGAGGGGTAAAGTCGTGTCGCTTTTAATTAGAGACCAGTTATTTTTAACCAAAGCAGTGGTTTCATTAGAGACAACATTATATCTGTTAACCCACGGCATAATCTTGGCCATGCTGGTATCTTTACTTTTGTGTCTGAGGAGTGACTCGCGGTCTAATTGTAACACCTTACGTTTGCAGGCGACAAGCTCATGATGTTTAAAGCCACGTTTCAAAAAATTTTTAATGAGTGCATCAAGTTGCTGCTCACAATCAGCTCTATCGCTATTGATGCGGTAGTAGCGTAACCTTTGGGAGTAAGGCAAAGATGAAACAAGACTGCGGGGATGACAACTGGATGGGGACAGCAGAGTGTTACGGTCCGTGCTTTTGGTATAAACACTGGTAGTGATAATACCCGCTTTGAGGGAAACTTTGACGTCCAGAAAGTGGACCTCACTACTGGATGTTTCAAATGTAAATTTGATGGCATTATTAGTGTCATTGTGTTTAACAATGACATCATGAAGCAGGTTAACATCACCGTGCCAGATGGCAAACAGGTCATCTATATATCTCTTAAAAATAATAAAATGATCAACAATGCATGGGTCAGAAAGAAAAATGTCAAACTCAACAGAAAACATGAAAATATTAGCATATGAAGGAGCCACAGAACTGCCCATAGCGCAGCCCCGTAGCTGTAAATAAAAAGTATTATTGTAAATAAAAAAATTATTATACAAAATCAAATCCATGAGCTCAATAAGAAAATCAATTTTAATGGAATCAAAATCACTGTGGGTATTGAGGAATCGTCTCAAAGCAGCCAGACCCAGGGCGTGGGGAATCATGGTGTAGAGATTTACCACATCGATGGTGGCCAAATGACAATTGTCTACTAGTCTGGGAAGCTGATGAAGATTTTGTAAAAAAGTGGTGGTGTCCAACAAGAAGGTAGGTTGAGATTTAATAAGCGGTTGTAGTAGATCATCCAAATAAGTTGCAGTAGGTTGCAGCAGCGACCCGCATGCCGACACAATAGGGCGACCCGGAGGAGGGGACAAGCCCTTGTGAATTTTCGGAAGTGTGTATAAACAAGGAGTGATTGGAAAATCTGGAACCAGGACAGCTTGAATATCTTGAGTAATAATTTTAGCATCTACTCCCATTTGTAAGATGTTGGTCAATTTCTGTCGACATTGAGCAGTGGGGTTGACTGTCAACTGGCGATAGGTGTCAACATCAGAAAGTTGTTTCATTATTTCGGCATGATAGTCAGAGAGATCTTGCAGGACTATCGCCCCGCCTTTATCGGCTTGTCGAATAACAAGATTTTTATTTTCACTCAGATTTTTTAAGGCCAAACGCTCCGCTGGCATAAGATTAGGGTGGACAGACGAGGAGTGCTCGACAATGGCAGGAAGTCCTGTATCGAGCATCCTAGCAAAGGATTTAATGCTGGCATTATTTGAATATGGCTCGAAAGAGGAGGCAGGAGCAAACTGTTTCAAAACTGTAGGTAGGGGTGGTTTGACAGTTTTATTGGACGGGGGTTGATTGGCAAAGAACTCTTGTAATTTGATTTTTCTAATGAGTTCATGTTTCTCAATTTGCCACTGTAAATCACTGAAAGGCACAGAGGGCACGAAGGAGAGTCCATGATTCAAGAGTTTCAACTCACTTTTAGATAAGTCATGGGACGACAGATTGAAGATTATATTCTCGTGTTCGTTGGTGGGCGACCCGGACGGCCACCCCCTCTTCCACTGTTGCCCTCTTCGAGTGTAGCGCCTCTTACGTGGGACTTGGGGCCGCCTCGACCCCTCTGGGGGAGTCCACCTAAAGGGCCTGCTTTGGCACCTCTGGGTTTGCGTTGGTCAGCCTCGCTGTTAGAGCTGGTATTATCGGCCGATGTTTCTGTATCGAATTGATCGATAGTTCTTTGTGGGCGCCGTTTATTGCGGCGAAAGAAAGGTTTTTTAGAATCTTCTCCCGAATTGCCTGCCAACCATCTGTAGACAGTGTGTCTGTCGTAGTCAGTTTGCACCTTTAATAATTTTTCTTTTTTAAAGAGGATAAGCTCTCTTTTGTATGATGACAATTGGCTCTTGAGCCGTTCCATCCAATCCGTCTCTTTTTCTGCCACTAAAGTGGCCAAGTGCACGGTTTCAAATTTGGAGATTTTATCTTTGATCACAGCAAGTTCCTTGGATGATTGCTCCACCACAAGGACCATAAGATCAAAGGAGCACTTGTTAAGGGTCCCAATCCAGCGCTTACAGAACTGGGGATCGTAGCGCCCGATGGTCGGGCAGTTCCTGACGCGGAAACCACGGGGGATCATTTTTGACTTATAATAGTCACTTAAAGAGAGGGCATGAAGATGGAAATCGATCTCCTTCTTTTTTAAACGTAAGAGGTCTCTGTAGATAATGTCAGTTGCCAGGGATTCCTCTTCATCATTAATGCCACCTTTGAGAATAATAGCTTGAATCTCAACCTCAGAGAGGGAGTGGATGTCACCAATGGGAAAATTAAATTGTCCAATACTATCTTCATCTGCCATATTGGATGGTCTGTATGGTACAATGAGCCAGATTGGTGCAATGTGTGACACAGCACACAGTTGTAAGTTGCAATATAGGTTCTGAGATAGACAGTCCTGGTGAACAAAAGCACCACAAAGGGAAAAGGGCAAAGCACAGGGGGATCCCAAACAAACGGTGTACAGGTACCTCGCTGATCCACAGCAGCAACAGATAAATGAAGGGTGCCTCAACTTGCAGACTCCTTGTGGCTGGGGAGAGATGCAAAGTATATCCAACTCGGGTTTGGCACTCACTATAACCAAATGCAGCAGCGCCGGTGCCAGCACATAGAAAAATATAGTAGATTTGCGGTGGGGCACTCGTGGCTATTCTCCATAAACTAGACAAGCCAGCTAGTATGCAGCAACGTTTCAATTTATTTATCAAATTTTCGTCAGGTTACAAAGAATAGAGAAAAAAGACATACCTTTATAGCAGCATAGACCAAGGAAGTGAGGCTGAGACACAGAGAGACAAGGGAGCAGCCCACAGGGCGCAGCATGATGATGTCACATGCTGAACAAGTGTGCAGCATGTGGGAAGCTTGGTTGCCATGGATACCGCAATCCAGCTTTCTCAGACACTGTGAGGAAAATTGCACCAAAAATAATTAAAAAGTGACAAGAAAGAACTGCGACTAGAACCAAGAGGCAACAGTATTAAAAAATAGAAATAGAAAAAATGTATGCACCTGCGTCTCAATCTCACTTCATAGGTGATAAAAACAGCAATTAGCCTGAGACAAATAAATGACTAATCAATTAGAAATAGCATATTAAACAGGACAATACATGATACAATAAAAATACACACCAATAAAGCATAATTGCACATAATACAGCGCAATGTGGCAAAAGATATATATTGCAACTTACAACTGTGTGCTGTGTCACACATTGCACCAATCTGGCTCATTGTACCATACAGACCATCCAATATGGCAGATGAAGATAGTATTGGACAATTTAATTTTCCCATTGGTGACATCCACTCCCTCTCTGAGGTTGAGATTCAAGCTATTATTCTCAAAGGTGGCATTAATGATGAAGAGGAATCCCTGGCAACTGACATTATCTACAGAGACCTCTTACGTTTAAAAAAGAAGGAGATCGATTTCCATCTTCATGCCCTCTCTTTAAGTGACTATTATAAGTCAAAAATGATCCCCCGTGGTTTCCGCGTCAGGAACTGCCCGACCATCGGGCGCTACGATCCCCAGTTCTGTAAGCGCTGGATTGGGACCCTTAACAAGTGCTCCTTTGATCTTATGGTCCTTGTGGTGGAGCAATCATCCAAGGAACTTGCTGTGATCAAAGATAAAATCTCCAAATTTGAAACCGTGCACTTGGCCACTTTAGTGGCAGAAAAAGAGACGGATTGGATGGAACGGCTCAAGAGCCAATTGTCATCATACAAAAGAGAGCTTATCCTCTTTAAAAAAGAAAAATTATTAAAGGTGCAAACTGACTACGACAGACACACTGTCTACAGATGGTTGGCAGGCAATTCGGGAGAAGATTCTAAAAAACCTTTCTTTCGCCGCAATAAACGGCGCCCACAAAGAACTATCGATCAATTCGATACAGAAACATCGGCCGATAATACCAGCTCTAACAGCGAGGCTGACCAACGCAAACCCAGAGGTGCCAAAGCAGGCCCTTTAGGTGGACTCCCCCAGAGGGGTCGAGGCGGCCCCAAGTCCCACGTAAGAGGCGCTACACTCGAAGAGGGCAACAGTGGAAGAGGGGGTGGCCGTCCGGGTCGCCCACCAACGAACACGAGAATATAATCTTCAATCTGTCGTCCCATGACTTATCTAAAAGTGAGTTGAAACTCTTGAATCATGGACTCTCCTTCGTGCCCTCTGTGCCTTTCAGTGATTTACAGTGGCAAATTGAGAAACATGAACTCATTAGAAAAATCAAATTACAAGAGTTCTTTGCCAATCAACCCCCGTCCAATAAAACTGTCAAACCACCCCTACCTACAGTTTTGAAACAGTTTGCTCCTGCCTCCTCTTTCGAGCCATATTCAAATAATGCCAGCATTAAATCCTTTGCTAGGATGCTCGATACAGGACTTCCTGCCATTGTCGAGCACTCCTCGTCTGTCCACCCTAATCTTATGCCAGCGGAGCGTTTGGCCTTAAAAAATCTGAGTGAAAATAAAAATCTTGTTATTCGACAAGCCGATAAAGGCGGGGCGATAGTCCTGCAAGATCTCTCTGACTATCATGCCGAAATAATGAAACAACTTTCTGATGTTGACACCTATCGCCAGTTGACAGTCAACCCCACTGCTCAATGTCGACAGAAATTGACCAACATCTTACAAATGGGAGTAGATGCTAAAATTATTACTCAAGATATTCAAGCTGTCCTGGTTCCAGATTTTCCAATCACTCCTTGTTTATACACACTTCCGAAAATTCACAAGGGCTTGTCCCCTCCTCCGGGTCGCCCTATTGTGTCGGCATGCGGGTCGCTGCTGCAACCTACTGCAACTTATTTGGATGATCTACTACAACCGCTTATTAAATCTCAACCTACCTTCTTGTTGGACACCACCACTTTTTTACAAAATCTTCATCAGCTTCCCAGACTAGTAGACAATTGTCATTTGGCCACCATCGATGTGGTAAATCTCTACACCATGATTCCCCACGCCCTGGGTCTGGCTGCTTTGAGACGATTCCTCAATACCCACAGTGATTTTGATTCCATTAAAATTGATTTTCTTATTGAGCTCATGGATTTGATTTTGTATAATAATTTTTTTATTTACAATAATACTTTTTATTTACAGCTACGGGGCTGCGCTATGGGCAGTTCTGTGGCTCCTTCATATGCTAATATTTTCATGTTTTCTGTTGAGTTTGACATTTTTCTTTCTGACCCATGCATTGTTGATCATTTTATTATTTTTAAGAGATATATAGATGACCTGTTTGCCATCTGGCACGGTGATGTTAACCTGCTTCATGATGTCATTGTTAAACACAATGACACTAATAATGCCATCAAATTTACATTTGAAACATCCAGTAGTGAGGTCCACTTTCTGGACGTCAAAGTTTCCCTCAAAGCGGGTATTATCACTACCAGTGTTTATACCAAAAGCACGGACCGTAACACTCTGCTGTCCCCATCCAGTTGTCATCCCCGCAGTCTTGTTTCATCTTTGCCTTACTCCCAAATGTTACGCTACTACCGCATCAATAGCGATAGAGCTGATTGTGAGCAGCAACTTGATGCACTCATTAAAAATTTTTTGAAACGTGGCTTTAAACATCATGAGCTTGTCGCCTGCAAACGTAAGGTGTTACAATTAGACCGCGAGTCACTCCTCAGACACAAAAGTAAAGATACCAGCATGGCCAAGATTATGCCGTGGGTTAACAGATATAATGTTGTCTCTAATGAAACCACTGCTTTGGTTAAAAATAACTGGTCTCTAATTAAAAGCGACACGACTTTACCCCTCGGTGAGCACCGGGTTATGCCGTGCTACTCCAAGGGACGTAGTCTCAAGGATATTTTGGTTAAAACCAATACATCCATCAATCCAGAACCACCCACTGTGACATGGTTGGGTGTTCAAAAGAAAAAAGGTTGTTTTAGGTGCGCATGCACCACCTGTCAATTCCTTTTACCAGGTGATTCTTTTAGTCACCCCCATACCGGCCACACATTTAAAATCCGTCACAACCTCACTTGTAACTCTTCATACGTTGTTTACCAACTTATATGTCCATGCAGTTTATCCTACATAGGTAAAACTATTAGGAAATTTAAGGAAAGGATGACAATGCACAGGAGTACCATCCGTCAGGCATTGGCATCCGGCAGTAGTGAGCATCCTGTCGCCAGGCATTTTGTTGACAATCATCATCCTCTTAACAGCCTAAGATATCGGATGATTGATTGGGTGCCCCCCAATATTCGCGGCGGTGACCGTGGTACCCGTCTATTACAATGTGAAGCCCGGTGGATACACCGCTTGGGCACTATTGCCCCTAAAGGTCTAAACGAGCAAATTTCCTTTGCTGTATTCCGCTGAGCTCATAATATTGCGATTGTGTCTTTACTATATCTTTTGCCACATTGCGCTGTATTATGTGCAATTATGCTTTATTGGTGTGTATTTTTATTGTATCATGTATTGTCCTGTTTAATATGCTATTTCTAATTGATTAGTCATTTATTTGTCTCAGGCTAATTGCTGTTTTTATCACCTATGAAGTGAGATTGAGACGCAGGTGCATACATTTTTTCTATTTCTATTTTTTAATACTGTTGCCTCTTGGTTCTAGTCGCAGTTCTTTCTTGTCACTTTTTAATTATTTTTGGTGCAATTTTCCTCACAGTGTCTGAGAAAGCTGGATTGCGGTATCCATGGCAACCAAGCTTCCCACATGCTGCACACTTGTTCAGCATGTGACATCATCATGCTGCGCCCTGTGGGCTGCTCCCTTGTCTCTCTGTGTCTCAGCCTCACTTCCTTGGTCTATGCTGCTATAAAGGTATGTCTTTTTTCTCTATTCTTTGTAACCTGACGAAAATTTGATAAATAAATTGAAACGTTGCTGCATACTAGCTGGCTTGTCTAGTTTATGGAGAATAGCCACGAGTGCCCCACCGCAAATCTACTATATTTTTCTATGTGCTGGCACCGGCGCTGCTGCATTTGGTTATAGTGAGTGCCAAACCCGAGTTGGATATATATATATATCTATATATATAATTAGGGGCCAATATAAGGAACTGTCAAACACCCTTTTTTCTGCTAGAAAGGAATCTAGGACGCGAGGGCTTCCCAGCCACGAGAGACACGGATGCACGTGTATTCCAGTCTGATGGAGTCCCTCTCCGACAGCGCTTGCCAGCGGGACGTGTTGGTGAGTGCTGGGCAAAGAAGAGATGGGCTCCATCTGTATATAGACTAATGGGCCCCATACATCATCCTCCGTTCTGGAGATGATTGCCACAATTAATCTTTAATGTGTGGGTTCCCCCTTTTGGCAATCCCAATCAAAAATTAATAGGGATCGCCAATCGATTGCTGAATCAGATTTTTAAACAGGTCTAAAAATCTGGTTTTATTGGAGTTTCATTTTTGTATGTGTTGGCATTCTAATAGGAAAAATATGCCGATCACTGAAACCAATTTGTAATGTGTGGGCAAGTCGAATAAATTGAAGAAACCATTTATCTTGGGGAAAAAATCACTGGATCTTAGAAGCAGTTAATTGTGATTGCTGATGTATGGGGCCATAACAGTCATCTAGAAAGTAGTGACCTCTGGGCAACCCCACATGCAGTGTAGCAGGTCCGCAGCTGGCTTTGCGCATTTAAAACAATTTGCGTCAGTTTCCGTACCCATTAATATCCTACGCTTTGGGGGAATAGTAGGTGCGATATAGTAATGTATACTGCATCTACATAAAAGAGGCTGACTTACTGTTCAGCTGGGAAAAGACAGACGTGCGGGTAAGAGTACAGTGGTCAAATCTGTAGATCATTTTGCTAGTCCTGTAGTCAAGTTATCCAATTTCTGCTGTCATTTACGGTGAATATATAGTAAAGAAGACATGGCTTATCATAAGCATGTCTGACTATCACATCAATGCCTGTTGCAATATCTGTTACTGACAATTTTCTAAAAATACTTGAGACGGAACTCCGTAATTGAAAATATATGAATGTAGTTATAGAAACTTCAGTGTAGTTGTCACATAATTGCTGGTAGGATAATAAGGTTGTACAGTACAATCCTTATCCATGAAGTCAAATAAGTCGCAAACCTACTCCATCTCAAAGCTTAGTTAACATTAAATTCTGCAATGTTGAGGTGTGGGTTGAAGTATTATAATATAGTGACTGAAATAATTTGTTGTGTGAAGAAAGACCTAATCTGGAGCTAGGAAATTGCCAAGCAGCACAAGTTGTTCAATAAAAGATTACCCAATATATTAGGCAGGTAGTTTGATGGTCTCCTATGCAGTAACTTGACAAAGTTATGTCAGGACAAAAGGCCTGTTCTATAGCAAAATGTACATGATTATCAGTCATATGTTTCCAATCTACATATCTACTATATCTAACATATATAACTTCTAATACAGGGTAAGTTGATACCACCCAAAGTAACTGGTTGGGTCAACATAAACATAGATATTCTGTTTTTTTCCAGCCCATATTAATGTGCTAATAGCTTTATTTAAAATGTGCAAATCCGAGACCTTAATTAAAAGGGGTAACATTTGCATAGCATATACAGTAATATACGGGGGAGGGGAAGGGGGAGGGTAGAGTAGAAATCTTTTAACATTTTTGACATTAAGGCAGGATAAATACCAATGTATAGGTCAGCTCGATTCACTGGGATAGTTAAGTAAACTACAGAATTCACTGCCCGTTAATGTACATAATAAATAAAAAAGAAATAAGAATAACAAAACAAATTTAATACTCAAATTGTTTCCCATTCTTTAGGTTAGACAAGCTTGCCTAGAGTAGCCATCGAACTGCAGAACATAGAATATTAATAGGAGTAATTAAATTAAATAAAGCCATTGAATCCAGAGCATCCAATAATGGCAAAACATTTGTAAATGGAGGTGGCAAGAGCAGCCATAGACCACAAACGGTTCCAATTAACGAGGAGTGCAATCAAAATTCAAGGCATGTCTTGGAGCCCATTGTAAAAAATTATGAGCGCTATTGAGGGGTAGAAAAGAAAAGAAATAGGAAAGGATATAAAGGAGGAAAAACACCTGAAAATTTAAATGTTGTTAACATAGGTTTACAGCTCCTTAGAGCTTGTGTGTGAAGTCCGTGGGAATGCTGTGCTAGCCCTACCTCTAAATGACCAGGAGCGGGATGCAGACCACGGAGGCTGGCGTGCTCTAAGGAGCTGTAAACATATGTTAACAATGTTTTAATTTTCAGGTGTTTTTCCTCCTTTATATCCTTTCCTATTTCTTTTCTACCCCTCAATAGCGCTCATAATTTTTTACAATTTGCAAACGTTTTATTGAGCTGCTGAAACTTGTTTTAGCGCAGTGACAACACATTTTTTATGTCTTTGAGCCAGACAAAAAGTCCAATTGGTAAATTTACTAAAGGTCGATGTGATCAATTTAAAATGTATATAATTGATGTTGGACTTCCAGGGTTAGAACACACATTTACTAATATTTAAATATGATTATAAAATGAATTTGTCAGCAATGTGTGTTTTACCACCAAGAAGATCAACATCAATTTCAACTTGAGTTTTAGTTAATATACCTCCATATCTCTTCAAATGTAAGAGAGGCACTTTGTATTGCTATATATAAACCTCTCATCATGGAGTTTAAAACCATAAATTTCCTAGCAATACCTACTTTAGCAGTGGTATCGCTAAGGGAATATATGAGCTTTGGTAGCATATCACTGTAACACTGTATTGTGTAGCACCTGGCTCCTGTCATTTTGAACCAGCACTGCAGCCACATCACTCCCTGGGGGGCAGCCTGCACCTCCCGGACGCCAAAGTAACAAACAATGCGGGGTTGGTAACAAGGCCATGTCACTTTCTTGAGACCATGCCACTTTTATGCAGTATAGATCTCTGAGTGCTGCACCGGTTATTATAAAGGCAAGTGACACTCCTGACATTTAGTTATTGTAAAAGTACATTAACATATATTTATAATTGTGGTGTTTAGTTGGAAACCATGCATATTAAATTCTACTAAAACTAGAAGGCCCCCATCCCACTATGCACTATGCACATGGAAAAGCTGCAAATGCCCTTCAAACATGGTTTTAGGAAGACCAAAGGAGCGTAAGATCTGACACAATGCGATAATTACTTTTCTTGATAGAGCATTGATAGAAAACAACATTCCCCTAGACGAGAACACCAATCTGTGTTTTCAGCACCTAAACATTTGAGTGCTGCAAGCATATCTTGTGTTTCTGTACCAGATTAATAGGCAGAAGAGTAACCTTTTTACCATGCTACTGAAGCAGTGCACAATATACATAAACACACTAGGTACAGCCAAATAATAAAGTCACATATCAGGGTGTGCTAGTCTACCTCTACCCCAGTATCTACATAGTGTATTAAGGTGACTATACACTACTTTGACTCTTTGCAGTATTGTAACGCCAGCCGACCCCCATTGAGCTGCCCAGATCTTCCCAAGCGGCAGGATCACCTGTGCCCCACTGCCAGGAGGGGGTCAGAATTAGAAGTCGGACGTGCAAGCAGGTGTGGACCTCTGATCCAATTCGCACAGGACCAATCAGAAACCCATCTGATTTGGCCACTTTTTTTTTCTTGGCCCAATTTGTCGGATCCTGTGAAAAGTGGCCAAATCAGACTAGTATTTGGCCAGCTTTATAGGCAGTACAAGGTTACTTTTACCCCTTTTCCACTACAGACCTTGGTTGGATCTGGGAATATGTTCCCAGGTCTGACCTGGGGTGAACCTTGGTTGAGATGCATTTCCACTGCAGTTTCCTAGGATATTGCTGGGTCAGCTCCGTTCACACTTAACCCAGGTGAACCCTGTTGTTTACTTTGGATTACAGGTGGAGGTCACAAAAAAGGGCCACCATTACCCAAAAGGGCCACTAATTAAAAAAAAAATATTGGTTAAAGGAGAGACCACAAATATTATTTAAAAAATTTTGTGCTTTTATATTTATCCCAAATACACAATATGAAACCTTTTCAAAAGTGTCTTCACACAAGACATGTAAAACTTTTGTGAAAACTGTTTGCAGTATACCTGAGCCATTGGTTTACCTAGATATGTAGAAAGTACACAAAATGCACATAAAAATGCCCCAGAAGCTCCACTCAGCTCTGTTTTTAAATATCCCATGTTGGGAGCGATTCCACTGCACCTCGACCTGGGAGCATCCTGGGTCAAACCCTGGTAATTACCTGGGTTACATAGTAGGTAAGGCTGAAAAAAGACTTGCGTCCATCTAGTTCAACCTGGTATAGATATCCATTGCTGATTTGGTAGGTTCTGGTATTTTACAGACAAATTATATTTCTTATTTGTACTCATGGATGTTTTTCTCCAGTAAATGTTTGTCCAACTTTGCCTTGAACACATTTAATGAGCCATCCGTTACCACCTCTCTGGGAAGAGAGTTCCAGAGTTTGACTGTTCTGACCGTAAAGAAATTCTTTCTACTAGCTGAATGAAATCTTTTTTCTTCTAATCTATACTCATGCCCTCGCGTCCTAGATTCCTTTCTAGTAGAAAAGAGGGTGTGTGACAGTTCCTTATATTGGCCCTTGATATACTTGTACATGTTGAGCATGTCCCCCCTTAAACGTCTCTTTTCTAATGTAAATAGTCCCAAATTGCTTAATCTCTCCCCGTAGCTTAAATTCTCCATTCCCCTAATAAACTTTGTTGCTCGCCTTTGGACTTTTTCTAATTCTATGATGTCCTTTTTATAGTGTGTGGCCCAGAACTGTACTCCGTACTCTAGGTGAGGTCTCACCAATGCTTTATATAGTGGCATAATTACCTTTGAGTCCCTAGTTTCCATTCCCCTCTTAATACATGCCAGAATTTTGTTGGCCTTTTTTGTAGCTACATTACAATGGGCACTACATCCTAGTTTACTGTCTATTTGGACTCCTAGATCCTTTTCAAGTATGGAATTACCCAGTTCCTCTCCACTAAGGTTGTAACTTGCACACTGGTTGTGTCTCCCAAGTGCATAACCTTACATTTATCTACATTGAACCTCATCTTCCATTTTTTTTGCCCACTCATCTAGAATTGCAAGATCATTTTGAAGCATGGTGACATCTTCTGATGATTTGATGACTTTGCTAAGTTTTGTATCATCCGCAAAGATGGATACATTGCTGAGTAACCCTATCCCAATATCGTTAATAAAAATGTTAAACAAAATGGGCCCCAAAACCGAACCCTGGGGCACTCCACTTAGTACCGGTATCATATCTGATACGGCATCATTCACAACAACTCTTTGTTCTCTATTACATAGCCAATTCCCTACCCATCTGCAGATATTTTCACCCAATCCTAGGTTCTCCATTTTATTAATCAATCTCTTGTGTGGGACAGTATCAAATGCTTTAGTGAAATCTAGGAAAATCACATCTACAGTATTTGGATTGCCAGGGAATCCAAACCGGGTTATTTCACAATAGAGCATTTCTACTAGCAGAAAATCGGGGTTGATGCGCGTCCCCACGGAAATTACTAGGTTATTTCTAGAGATGCAGGTTCGGATTTACCCGGATCTCAAAATGAGATCTTATTGGCTATCTGGCTGTCACATGTTTTGGAGCCAAAATGAGACAGTCGATAGCCAATAAGATCCCGGTAAATCCAAACTTGCACATCTCTAGTTATTTCTGCTAGAGGAAAATTTTTTACCTTGCTATTAAAAAAATAAAATAATTGGAAGATAAGCTTGCGAATGTTGTCATTTTATTGACAAATGCAGCTAACTTAAGAGAAACAAGGATGCCTACATATTAAATGGTATCTGGACTATTCAAGAGAGCTTCTAACCCTGTATACCCACTTGGGAATACCGAAGGAGGTCCTAATGGACCAAGGTACGCAGTTTGAAATTTGTTATTAACCCTTTAGTGTGAAAATTGGCAAGAAAACCTTTTTATTCATCATAATGACTTGTAATGTTTACCTTTAAAATAGGTTGAGTATCCCTTATCCAAAATGCTCAGGACCAGAAGCCTGATTATTCCGTATTTCGGAATACTTGTATATTTCAATGAGGTGTCTGGAGGTATCTTGTATAAACACATGAAATGCACACAAGTATATTTTATTTGTGCATGAAACAAGATTTTAAAAAGTGAAACATGTTTGTGTACTATCTCCGGCCCTAAAATTGAATGTAAAGCAATTTTCTTGCTCATATTTAGAGCCAGTTACATATCATACACACAGTAGTGCCAGTTACAGATGACCCCAGTAGGTTTTTAGCAAAGAAAAAACCTTCTGGAAACTGTGGTTTTCGGAATAATTTGGATAATGTATATTTGGATAAGGGATACTCAGCCTGTATAGAAAGTATAATCCTTTTTTACACAACTTTTTTTTATTTGAATTTATATAATAAATGTGAACGAAGCTGGCATTTTTAGCAGATATTATGCACATCTCTTTGGGCCTTGAGAAAGCTGCTTAGATGCAGTGAAACATGTGTTGGTTAGATCTATACTGAAATGTCAATTAGCAGAAATAATCTTCAAATGTGTTTAGTTATTTAGAATTTCCCTATGTGTTACACTGATTACTAGAGACAGGATTATATGCATTTGCATATTTGCATATGCATTTGCATATTTTGCCCATTCTCACTGGTTATTGCATATTTTACCTAAAATCAAGTGATGGTGCATATTTTAGGCCCTGCCCCCTTTCCACCCGCGAGTCACAGCACTGCTTTGTCCTGCTGCTGCTGGCCAGGTAGTGGTAGAGTGTGCAGGCTGGGGCAATATGTGTGCAGTGTGGGGAACCTTGGATGTATGATATGTCTGACACTGCTCTAGGCTGCCAATCCATGTTGATAAAAGTCAGTCGGGTGGATGCCATTACGAAGCTCCTGAACCTTTGCCTGCCCCTGGCCTGGGACTTTACACCAAGAGACAGACTTCTGCAGCATAGGAGGCAGGCAGAAGGGTTGTGCTGCGTCACAGTGAGTATGCGGCGCAGGGAGGAAGCCTTCCACTGCACCGCCCTCACATGCTATGCTGACATTTGATCCATCGGCGCTGGAGATGAGAGCCTGTGTAGTTGATGCAAGAAGAGCTTTGGACGGTGCGGTCTGCTGTAGCAGCCAGGAAGAAAGAAAATCCTGTGTACAGCACTAGACATCTGCAGATGCTGTGGCCCTATTTTTGAGGTTTATTTGCAACTAATTGTATGCTGATTTTTAAATAAAAGAGTTAAAAATTACTTTTTTTATTATTTAATGTAGCATATTTTAACACTTTTCATGCATATTTTAAGTATTTTTCATGCATATTTGCATGCATATTTCAAGCTTTTTATGTTGCATATAATCCTGTCTCTACTGATTACCAAGGATTCTCATGCTATGTTCCTGATATGAGCAGCAGAGGGCACCCTTGCCTGCAAAAGTATTTAAACTAGTACTGAGCAGGGTTTCTCCCAGATCTGCTCATATAATAATTGATAGGTGACAGCAATAGAGGCAAGTATTGCCAGAACTGTTAAGACCACCCGGTCCCCAATTTAGGTGACTGCATACAATTATCAATATCCGAACATAGCAATCAGTAATCCATCTTCCTGAATACAGTATACTGATCAGGAAGAAACTTAATGTTATGCTCTTTTTGTAAATAACACAGTATCCCAGCTGACCAAATATCCAATATGCTATACAGCCAGAACTGTCTGTATTGTATCTGTTAAATACCTACCGGACAACCACAATAAGGATACCAATTATAGGTGACTGTAATTGTCTGGTAGTATTTTTGAACATAACATAGGGAATAATTATACATCTATCCCTGGGCCCTATGCACTAAAGTGCCCATGACTCCTCAGCGGACCAGCTGAGAGTCAAACAAGAGTATCAGTGACCGAACAGTAAAAACACATCTTGGGTACCAAACACAAGAATCTTTATTGTCAGAGGCATTTATAAAATAATAACATCTTCTAGACAATAAATAATTTATTCTCTTTACACATTGAAGACCTGCTCAATCAATAAAATTGACATCTTTCAGTTTAAGATCTTTTTAGGATCACTTTTTTCCTTAATTCTTTATCACCAAAACACCATCTGTGTGTATATGTTTGTACGTGTGATTTTAACCTCTTTAAATTCACTGCGGCTTCCCATCATGTTATATAATGGGACCTTTTAAAATATGACTCACTAAAAGTTAAATTTTACGAGATTATTCTTTGTCCAAGTGCGTTCCCTAAACAACAGTCATTTTTCCTTCCTGTTCATTGCACATCTCTCACAGAGATGTTGGAACTCAAAGGGTTAAATATATACAAAGTATTTCACCTACAAAAGCGTACAAATGTGTTTAGTAATAACTAAACACTTATATTAATCATAATCTTTCACAGTAAAAATTAAAACCAAATTTGATTAATGGAAGGAATCTATACATGCAAATACCCATACATCTGGTTTAGTTTACTTTTACTTAAAATAAAAAGTGTACTTGTTAGGTATAATACATATATATTGTAAATTTAAGACTGTTACTCTGAGCATTGAACATTAAAATGTATATATTTTTTTTTTAGAATCAAGAATTTCCCCCACAAAGTGTTGTAATTATTGGACATTCAATGGCTGGCATGGTTGCAAGAGCTTTGCTTACGCTAAAGAATTTTAAGCCTCAACTGATAAACCTCATTATAACACAAGCTACACCTCATGTTATGCCTGTGGTGCCATTAGATTATTATCTCACTGGTAAGTTTTGTTTCACAGTCAACTTATTTTCTATTGGTATCGGACATAACTAAGGTCGACAATCATTAGGTTGACACATGAAATAGGCCGACATGGTCATTAGGGTGACACAAGCTTTAGGATTACTTGGATAAATTTGACATGGGTTTTTCATGTTTTTTGTGTCTACAGTATGTCGCCTTAAGTCAACATGAACACCATATAAGTGTACCGTGTCCTCTCGCATGGCTCCCTTCACACGCCATGCTTTGGGCATAGTGCCTCGTTATGCACTATCGGTACACTATTATATTTTCACTCTATGCCCACTCGGGTAGTGATGAATGAAAAAACACCTTTTTTTATGAAAAACTCATGTCGACCAGTTTTATTTTGTCCTAATGCTTGCGTCGACCTAATGACGCTGTCGACTTAATGCATAACTATTCCATGTGCTGACTTGGTGACTGTCAACCTATAGTGGTCAACCTTATTCTACATTGGAGAGGAAGTGAAGGTTTTAGCAATATTGGGATAAATTCTCTTGATAAAGAGAATGATATATGTAGAAAATAATACCTAAGACAATTTTGAGACCTTTACAATCATCATTACTACGTATGTCTACTGTTTTAAAATATATTTTTTTCATTTAAATATTTTAAGTATTAACCATTTCAATTTGAGAACTAAATAAAACTAAGTGCAGAAATTACTAAATGCTTCAAAGCAGCACGTGAAAACACATGCCCAGTGACTGAGCAATTTGAATTATTTTATTAAAATAAGACCCTTTTTATGATTGTCTGAAAAGTATGATGTTTGTTTTAACCCTTTGATTGCCAATATCTGAGACGTGCAGAATGTCTGCTAAAAATGCCAGCGTCACTCACATTTGTTATATAAATTAAAATAAAAATTGTGTAAAAAGATATTTCCTATATGAGGTAAACCTTACTGGCCATTAGGATGAATTAAGATGTTTGCGTGCCAATTTGCACACCTATTTTGACAAATTCACTTGGCACTTAAAGGGTTAATTCATCAATAGAGACAGGATTATATGCATTTGCATATTTGCATATGCATTTGCATATTTTGCCCATTCTCACTGGTTATTGCATATTTTACCTAAAATCAAGTGATGGTGCATATTTTAGGCCCTGCCCCCTTTCCACCCGCGAGTCACAGCACTGCTTTGTCCTGCTGCTGCTGGCCAGGTAGTGGTAGAGTGTGCAGGCTGGGGCAATATGTGTGCAGTGTGGGGAACCTTGGATGTATGATATGTCTGACACTGCTCTAGGCTGCCAATCCATGTTGATAAAAGTCAGTCGGGTGGATGCCATTACGAAGCTCCTGAACCTTTGCCTGCCCCTGGCCTGGGACTTTACACCAAGAGACAGACTTCTGCAGCATAGGAGGCAGGCAGAAGGGTTGTGCTGCGTCACAGTGAGTATGCGGCGCAGGGAGGAAGCCTTCCACTGCACCGCCCTCACATGCTATGCTGACATTTGATCCATCGGCGCTGGAGATGAGAGCCTGTGTAGTTGATGCAAGAAGAGCTTTGGACGGTGCGGTCTGCTGTAGCAGCCAGGAAGAAAGAAAATCCTGTGTACAGCACTAGACATCTGCAGATGCTGTGGCCCTATTTTTGAGGTTTATTTGCAACTAATTGTATGCTGATTTTTAAATAAAAGAGTTAAAAATTACTTTTTTTATTATTTAATGTAGCATATTTTAACACTTTTCATGCATATTTTAAGTATTTTTCATGCATATTTGCATGCATATTTTAAGCTTTTTATGTTGCATATAATCCTGTCTCTATTCATCAAATATACAATTAACATTCCCCTGTTTTTTTTTTTTTTTTTTAAAAAGGAGCAAAAAATGTATTTGCTTATACAGATGGAGAGCCTCTGAGTCAGTGCTGGGGATCGTCAGATTCCCTTAGCTGGCGATCGCCAGCGGAGAGGCGCTCCACCTGACTGATCCCAGTCACGCGGTGGGTAACAGATCTCTGCCCGTCTCCACTTCAGAGAGAGGGGCAGGGTGAGGGGAGAGTGCATGATACTATGTGCGAGGTGGTGGAGGGCTCCATTGGAACAGGGTGCAGGAGCATCCCCTTCCAGCGGATAGTGGTGGCTGGAGGTTGGCGACTCGATCGCCAGGAGCAGCTTTAATGAGCTGCTCCATCTGTAGTATTTGCATAGGAACATTTTTTTTTTCTTGCAAATGTACATCAATGGCTATATTCCATTATAAGTTTGTGAATAATTGTACAGTAGCATTCTTGACACAAACTGAGGAAATGTAATTGCAAATTGACCATCATCATGCTGGGATGTTGCTATTTCTTTCACTGTATCCGGTTTCATGATAGATTGACTCTAGATTGACCACTATTGGTCGACAGGGTCAAAAGGTTGACATGGAAAAGGTCAACATGAAATGGTTGACATTAGTTGTTTTTTTGTCCGCACCGCCCCCCTCCCTCTGCTAATACCCGCCCCGCTCCAATGCTGTCTCTGGCTCACACTGCTGCGCACGGATTGCACACATCTGACTGGACGCCCTGCCCCCTCGCTGACTGTTCGCTCCCTGCTGAGCATATACACAGCCGCTGCCCACCAATGGTTTTTAAGGCAGTAATATATACATTGCTGGCACATGCCATTTTACCCTGGCGGTGCCGCATGGGGCGGCGCTTACCCAGGGCCGGTGCGACGCACTGCAGCGCCCTAGGTGGAGAGGGGGGGGGTGCCTCGCTGCTCACCGGGGGGAGAGGTGATGCGGCGGCCGCCACCGAGTCCATGTGTGTGTATGTGGGGGGGGAAGGGGTGAAGTGGCCACCACCAAGTGGGGGGGGGGCTTCATGCAGCCACCCCTCTGAGTCCAGGGGGGAGGGGGTGAAGCGGCCCCTGCGGCTGCCGAGTCGGGGGGGTGGGGGGCTTGATGCGGCCACCGAGTCGGGGGGGGGGGTGATGCTCGGTTGGGGGGCTGGTGTGGGCGATGCTCACCTGGCTCCAACCAAGAAGGGAAGTTGCTCCCAAATGCTGCCCTCCAGTGGCTGGTGCCCCAGGCAAATGCCCAAAGCTGCCTAGTGGTGGTGCTGGCCCTGCATTTACCTGATCACTGGGCTCTGAATAAACGCAGCCCAATGATCAACTCTGAGTCATGCCCCAAGAACAGAAATGCATTGAATAAAATGGGCCCTAAACCCTGCCCATTATGTAAATAGCCTTATAATGAAAGATTTTCAGCAAAGTCTTTCGCCTCCTGAAAATCTTTTCCTCTTTGGGGAAAATAGCTCAGTGTGTACGCACTACTTTGGTGAAAGATAAATCTATCAGAGATTTTGGCAAAGTCTTTTGAAATGAAAATCTACAAGTGTGTATGGGCCTTTACAGAACTGTGAAGTATGTAAACATTTTATTGTTGAGCACTGGCGAATCTAGAAATAAGATAATGGGTGGTCCCAGATTCAAATAGTCTGGCTTCAGGGGACCCTCGCTTGGCAAAGCTGCGTGCCATAAAGGGGCATGGCCTTACAAGGGGGCGTGGTATTACACATTATACCACACACCGTTATGCTAATTACACTTTATAGCAAATGCTGTAATGCTTGTTACACATTATATTGCTCTTCATAATGATCGTTACACATTATTCTGCATGCCGTAATGCCTGTTACACATTGTTCCGCAAGTTGTAATGATGATTACTTATGATGTCATGCCCATTATCCATAAGGCCACACACTGTAATGCCCATTATCTATAAGGCCACACACTGTAAGGCCACACACTGTACTGGCCATTATCCATAAGGCCACACACTATAATGCCCATTATCCATAAGGCCACACACTGTAATGGCCACACACTGTAATGCCCATTCACATAAGGCCACACACTGTAATGCCCATTCACATAAGGCCACGCACTGTAATGCTCATTACACATAAGGCAGCGCACTGTAATGCTCATGACACATAAGGCCACATACTGTGATGCCCATTACACATAAGGCCACATACTGTGATGCCCGTTACACATTGTGCCACACACCGTAATGCCCATTACACATTATGCTACACACCGTGATGACCATTACATATTATGTCACATACTGTAAGTGCCACTTACCTACATGCTCAATGCCACTTACCTACATGCTCTCTGACAGCAGAGTGAAGGTAAAAGGCAGTGGGTGAGTGATAGTGCTGTATGGGTGACAGCGGCATGTGAATATCAGTGACATGCGGGAGACAGTGGCATGTAGGCGATAATGACACATGTGGGATAAGGAAATGGAGACAAATATTACAATTTACTTACCTTATCTGGTACCAAGCTGTAGATAGAGAAATTTCCCCCACTCTGTGTACTGCACTCGATCACACTGACGAACTCCTTCTTCCCGTGTCCTGCGCTCTGCCACACTGATGCACTCCTTTAGCCCGCAGCCTGCGCTCTATCACACTGATACCCTCCCTCACCATGCGCTGTATCACATTTACAACCTCCCTCACCCTGCATCTTGCGTGCTATCACACTGATGTCCCCTGTTAGTGCCTAAATCTAGCCCTCCCTCCCCCACCCTAACGCTAACCCAACTCACATACTAAAGTTCACAAGAAAAGTACACAGGATTCCCTCCATTCACTCTTACAGTACCTTAAGAACAGAGGCAGTGTCACTTGCTGGGCAGGCCCTGGATGTGGAGCTGCCTCTCCTCTCTCTCTCTGACAGCAGCAGCAATGTGAGGAGCAGTAGCCTGAGCCAGGATAGCTCCGTCCCCTCCTGGAGGCCCATGTAGCTCCACCACCTGAGTTCCATGTAGCTCCACCCTCCCTACAAGTGCTTCTCCAGGGTATCCCTGCCTTTAAACTGAACAGCAACCCATGTCTAACCCGGGATTAACCTTTTTGACCCGGGATGAACTGTTTTTAACCCGGGTTTTGATGCCGGGTTGCTGGACCCGGGTGATAAGTTTTGATGCTTTAACACCACACCTCGACCCTTATCACCTTGACAAAGGGGCTTGCTAGCCCCAAAACATTGGCATGGCATGTGTGAATAAATACACAAAATGTTTTTTGGCTAGTCTCCCAGTGCCGCTGCCTGCAAGGACATTATTCTGTCTGTCTCCAAACCCCCTGTCCCATTTGGTTCAGGAAAGTAAAAGCGGCACTCCACGGACTCATATTAGAGTAAAGTATTTAATCCATAATGGTATGGTTCACAAGGTTGCTAGGAGACATCCTGACTGCGGGGAAGTGACGTTACCGGCACTTCTGGTATCACGGTCTCCAGAGTCTCGGGGTTTCCAGGAGATGGGCCGACTGCGGGAAGGTGACGTGGCCCGCACTTCCGGTATCGTGGTCCCCAGATGCTGGAGAGATCCTGCACACCTACACCATAACCTTTGCTATGGTGTATCCTCAGCTCTGTTTGCACTTACAGCACAGCAGTATATGCACTTTTTTGGTATACGTCCTGATGAAAAGACAGGTTGGTCTTAAAACATCGATATGATATGCACCTTGTAAACCATAACAATATGCAAACCAAGTGGGTTATTTTAAATTGTGCGCACTTTAAAAATCACCCCTTGCAGCATTTTAATATATAAAATGGAGAACAAACACCAACTCCTTTTCGTGTACAGACCAAAGTAGAAAATATGAAAGAATTGGTGCTGGGGTGATAAACGATGTTCCAAACGAAAAAATTAATTTTATTGTACACACAATTTGACATGTGAGACAAGAAATTAAAAAAATATATTTTCCAATACTAATAGGACATTCAGGCACTTCTTTGAAAGCTGTGGCATGCAATAAGGATAAAAAAAATCCAAAATGTATGGGACACCTCACCCTGTAATGGTGCTGCAGTGGACTTATGCCAAACGGCAAGGTGTGGATCTGTTATGCCGCAGAGAGATTTGTCCCCCAGAAAAGTGCTGGTACAGTAAAGATCTGTCCTGGATCTTCCTCCTATGCATTTTGGAGATCTATCTCTCCATCAGGCTTGGATGAAAGATCAATGTCCTTGTTCCCATATTTATACCCCCTCCTATTGCTGGCCGCTCCTCCTCCGTAAATGGTGTGATTCCTGCCTTTTTTGTGGACAGGAAGTCGCGTGTGTACCACACACTGACTTCCGGTTGAGTTCCACCACGGCCCGCGTCACTTCCGCTTCCGGGTTTAAGACTTCTGGCGGCGGGTTCCATATTGTCAGCTCTGATGTTTTTATCCTTCATTCTCTAGCCCCATTTTATTTAAGGGCAAGTGATACAGATCAGACTTCTGGCTCCTCATACCTTTTTCTCTATACCGTACTTAGTATTCCGGTAAGGTCCATTCCTATACCGGGAGACAGAAAGTCTTTAAGAGTCTTCATGTACACATTTTCAGAAATTCATGTATATGGAAAAGATAGAATAAAATATGTGGGATTAAATAAGGTATTAGATATACAAATAAATAATTATATAGATAATATTTAAACTAGCAGACAATTAAAATTGGTTAAAATGATAAAAGTATAAAATTTATGAGGATAAAAATGATCATTACTCTAGGAACCATTTCAGTTCAAAGTCTGCATTATGTCCATTTGATAATAGGGAATCCAGAGTGAAGATCCACCTCATGTCACTTTTAGCTAATCTACACTAGATCCCTACTTTTCCAATTAGTATTAACCTGCTGAATTCCTATGAATCTCTTGATCCCTTTCTCACATTTATTGTGTTTTTTTAAGGAAGTGATCCGATAATGGATTTGTCGCAAGGCCTTTTCTTATAGTATAAATATGTTCTGCGGATCTTAATTTTAGGTTCCTAGTTGTCTTTCCTATGCAAATTTGTTCACATGTACACTAAAATTTAAATGACATTCCTTGAGTGGCAAGTGATGAAATCATGGATTTTATATGTCCTTCCTTTTTACTTCGAAATTAGTAATTTTTCTCTGATAGGGTTCACTGCTGGTACTCCTGCACATTAAACAAGATCCACATCTGTGGAATCCGCGATCTTTCACTACTTCTTTAAGTGCACTCTTAACCAAAACATTTTGTAGGGATGGCACTCGCCTATATATAAATCTTGGTTTTTCTGGCATCACGTTCCCTAAAACTGGGTCCTCTTTTAAAAATGTTCAGTTTTTTCTGAAGATGGATTCTACCTTCATACCATTATGGATTAAATGCTTTAATATAAGTACATGGAGTGCTGCTTTTACTTTCCTGAACCAAATGGGACAGGGGGGGGGGGGGGGGCAACATGGTACCAGTAAGTCCTGAGTGATGGTTCTCACCTTCTGTGTATATATATATATATATATGTGTGTGTATATATATATATATATATATATATATATATGTGTGTGTGTGTGTGTGTGTGTGTGTATATGTATGTATATATATATATATATATATATATATATATATATATGCGGGGTACTGGGCGGCACTCGGACCTTCAGTAGCTAGAGGACTAAGAAATCACGCCTCACAGCCAGGTAGTGATACAACGTTTCGATATTTAATCGTCTTCAGGTACAACCTGACCTGTAGATGGTCACCAGTATATATACATGTTGCAATCACCTCGTGCTAAGACACTCGGAAAAGTGGTGACGTCGTTAAAGGCAGACCTAGCTGCCAGTTATGACGTCACTGTGTAAACAAAAGCCCAAAAGAGAAAGTAAAAATAGCATACACTGAGGAAAAGGATACAAATATATACATATATACACAAGCACAGACGTATTTGCTTTTAGCCACTCTGCTGATGTAGCAAACATTGGTAAAGTGTTTGCTAAAACTTAACATTGTATGGTACATGCATGGTTAACTAACAAAAAAGGGTTAAGACATGTCTCGCATGACTTTAAAGAACAGCTCAATCATGCAATCTGGGTAATTGTTCAATAAATGAAATGCTTCCTGACTCTCAATATATCAGATTAGAGGAAGCAATTGAATGACAGGTTTTCATTAAGACCCCGTGGTGATACGGTGTCTAGTGTATGGATCCAGCTAGTCTATTGGCTCTTTCCCCTCCGCGTTTATCCTCTTGCACCATATCGATCATTTTGTATCTTAATGATGCTAAAGGTATGTTTATGTTTAGCAAAGTGGATGGCTACAGGTGGTTCAATCTTTTTGCCTTCCAGTGCCTTTTTGATGGCACTGCGGTGCTGGGCGATGCGCTCTTTAAACTGGCATATGGTTATGCCTACATAGTAAAGACCGCAAGGTCATTTCAGAAAGTATACCACGTATTTACTGGTGCAGTTTAGTTTATATTTGATTTTATATTTCTTCCCTGAATGGGGGTGGACAAAGGAGTCTCCCGTCTCCAGGAATGAGCATGTAGCACATCCTAGGCATTTAAAGTTGCCTGCTTTTTTGGCTAGGAAGTGAGTCTCAGTCGGGTTTCTTATCGCTATGTCTGTATGCACAAGTAAATCTTTGATGTTGCGACCCCGTCGGAAGCAGGGAAGAAGGGATTTGTCAGCAAGGGAGCTAAGATTGTGGTCAGATTGAATGACTGGCCAAGCCAGGTTTACTGGCTGTGGAAAATGTGTTCACCCATATAAGCGATTGGGACGCTTTGTTAGGTTTAACAGTGTCAGCACTAGGGTTCAGGGCCTCCAAAGCTTTATGCTTGGTTTCTTGGAGGAGTGACCTTTTGTATCCCTTCTACAGGAATTTCTGGGACATGAGGTCTAATTGGTTTGTGCGATCCTCTGGGTCACTGCATAATCTGGCCACCCTAAGAAATTGAGAATAGGGAAGGCCATTGATTAATGATTGGGGATGGTGACTGGAGGCTTGCAGCAAATTATTGCAGTCGGTGGGCTTGGTGTAGATAAGAGGTATTTAGTGTGTTTGTGAGTTTTATTTTGACATCTAAAAAGTGGATCTCTTTGTCCTGTATGTCAAAGGTAAATTTGATGTTTGGGTCTATCATGTTAGTCTGCTGCATCATTGATGCAGCGACCTTCTTTGGTACCCTTCAATAGGAGGAGCAAGTCATTTATATAGTGGGTGTAAAGATTGTTATCGCTAATGAGGTGGTCTGTGAAGAACAGGTTATTTTCAACATGAAACTATTTGCGTACACAGCGACTGCGCAAGATCCCATGGCACAGCCCTGTCTTTGCAAATAGAATTCATCATTGAACAAAAAGTAGTTGTTATACAGAGTCATTGCTATCAGGGAGATAAAAAAGTAAATGTGCGGCCCTTTATACAATTCGCTTGTTTCAATTAGATTTTTAACAGCCTGCAAGCCCCGGGTGTGGGGGATGCTTGTGTAAAGGCTGGTAACGTCTGCTGTGCACAGCCATGTGTTAGCTGGCAGGGGTCCCAGCTGTTTAAACTTCTCTAGCAAGGTATTCGTGTCCTTTAGGTAGGATGATTGCCCTTGCACCACTGATTGGAGATAATGGTCAATGAATTTCGACACTTTATAAAGTAAAGAATCCCGGGCGGATATAATAGGCCTTCCGGGGGGATTGTAGCTATCTTTATGTATTTTAGGGATAAGGTTGAATAAGGTTGAATAGTGGTACGGTTCTGCAAATGTACCCGTTGAACATATTTTGCTGGAGCGTTTCTACTAGCTGTGCTGTGAAGTCAGGAGTAGGGTCCCGGGCCAACTTCTGGTAAACTTCAGTATCCTGCAGCTGTCTGTATGCTTCTTATTTGTAATCCTCAATGTTTTTGGGATAACGATGCCCCCGCCCTTATCTGCAGGGCGGATTGTGATGTCTTTATAGTCCGCAAGTTGCTTAAGAGCGTGACTTGGTGTTTTGTAAGGTTGTAACGACCCTGGTAAGTGCTGGTGCTGTTAGTCTCAATGTGTCTCTGAAGGGTCTGGGTAAAGGCTTTAATGGCAGAGTTAATGGAGAAGGGGTCAAAGGATGATTTGGGTTTGATGGGGCAGTATTCTGTCCGCGTCCTGATGGGAGAATGTCAGTATTTCTCCTTTGGGTAATATAACATTTCTGAACCCTGTGCCGCCCAGTTCCGCGCACCTATACACCCAGATTCGGAGAGGGCACCAGGCAAGCTGTAATTATTATTCAGTGTTACCTGAGTGCCGAGCACCCAAACAGTATCTACTGGAACCCCTGCACAGGGACCATCCAGCTAAGGCACCGACCGAACTACATCACCTTTGGGATCCACACGGAGAAGAGTGCAGACATACCGCTCTATTCCACCCCACCAGTTTATGGAACCCATCCTGGAAGAAAACACAGGGTTCAGAAATGTTATACTGACTTTCTCCCAGCAGTACACGGACAGAATACTCTTTATAGAAAAGCTCACCACCACAGAAAAAGCAAGCCCAGCAGACATCTATGAACAGCTGCTGCGCCATAAGAAGCGAGAAGTGGATTACCTGCTCCAAGGCATAACCCTCTCATACTATTAGAGATATGCGTATCCCCAGAGGCTTTAGAATACGCAATTCTCCCACCATCGGCCGTCATAACCCCGACTTTTGTCAGAGGTGGGTGGCCGTGCTAAATGAGGCTTCTTTTGATCTAATCCTGCTAGTGGTGTAAGAGGCAGCTAGAGAGCTATCCTTGGTCCGCAATAAAATCCAAGATCTTGAAACATCCTACTTTGAACAACTACGTGCCGACACTTCAGAAGACTGGCTCGACAAGCTAAAACAGCAGGTCGACAGATGTAAAACTGACCTTATTTGTTTCAGAAACAACAAACTCAACACGGTTAACCCTGATTACGAGGAGGGCAAAGTCTATGTATGGACACAAAAACAAGCTACCAATAAACGTGACTACAGATCCAAGCAGCACCCAAGACGCAACACACACTTCCCCCTGGAAACTGAATCGTCCAGCGTGGCATCTAATAGCGACACAGACGCACCAACCATCAGCCAACGGGGCAAGAAAGACACCCTCCCTTTAGTGGTGAAAACAAGGGCACAGCAAGCAGTCCCTTTTAGAAGAACCCGCAGACAGGGCCAAAACCAAAGGGAAAGGAAAAAAGAACTTAAAGGGGTAAATCTCGTATACAACCTGTCAGATAGAACATTTACCCCAGAGGTATACAGTGTGCTACATAAAGGACTTAACTTTGTACCCACAAATATGCCGGATCACCTCACCTCTCGAGTAGACTTGAGCAGGCTTAACAGACAGCTCAGGCTGAAAGAATTTTTCGACGAATCTGACACGGTTACTGAAAACACCAGCGGCTTCCCCATCAAACCCAAATCATCCTTTGACCCCTTCTCCATTAACTCCACCATTAAAGCCTTTACCCAGACCCTTCAGAGACACATTGAGACTAACAGCACCAGCACTTACCAGGGTCGTTACAACCTTACAAAACACCAAAGTCAAGCTCTTAAGCAACTTGCGGACTATAAAGACATCACAATCCGCCCTGCAGATAAGGGCGGGGGCATCGTTATCCAAAACATTGAGGATTACAAAAAAGCATACAGACAGCTGCAGGATACTGAAGTTTACTTTAATTACCACAGGCAAAAGGGCTTGGCCAGTCATTCAATCTGACCGCAATCTTAGCTCCCTTGCTGACAAATCCCTTGTTCCCTGCTTCCGATGGGGTCGCAACATCAAAGATTTACTTGTGCATACAGACATAGCGATAAGAAACCCGACTGAGATGCACTTCCTAGCCAAAAAAGCAGGCAACTTTAAATGCCTAGAATGTGCTACATGCTCATTCCTGGAGATGGGTGACACCTTTGTCCACCCCCATTCAATATAAAATCAAGAAATATAAAATCAAATATACACTAAACTGCACCAGTAAATATGTGGTATACTTTCTGAGATGCCCTTGCGGTCTTTACTATGTAGGCAAAACCATATGCCAGTTTAAAGAGCGCATGGCCCAGCACCGCCGTGCCATCAAAAAGGCACTGGAAGGCAAAAAGATTGAACAACCTGTAGCCATCCACTTTGCTAAACATATTTTAGCATCATTAAGATACAAAGTGATCGATATGGTGCAAGAGGATAAACGCGGAGGGGACAGAGCCAATAGACTATTGCACTTGGAAACTAGCTGGATCCGTAAACTAGACACCGTACCACCACGGGGTCTTAATGAAAACCTGTCATTCAATTGCTTCCTCTAATCTGATATATTGAGAGTCAGGAAGCATTTCATTTATTGAACAATTACCCAGATTGCATGATTGAGCTGTTCTTTGAGGTCATGTCTTAACCCTTTTTCGTTCGTTAACCATGCATGTATCATACAATGTTACGTTTTAGCAAACACTTTACCAATGTTTGCTACATCAGCAGAGTGGCTAACTGCAAATACGTCTGTGCTTGTGTATATATGTATATATTTGTGTCCTTTTTCCTCAATGGACGCTATTTTTACTTTCTCTTTTGGGCTTTTGTTTACACAGTGACTTCCTAACTGGTAGCTAGGTCTGCCTTTAATGACGTCACCACTTTTCCGATTGTCTCAGCACGAGGTGATTGCAACATGTATATACTGGTGACCATCTACAGGTCAGGTTGTACCTAAGGACGATTAAATATTGAAACGTTGTATCACTACCTGGCTGTGAGGTGTGATTTCTTAGTCCTCTAGCTACTGAAGGTCCGAGAGTGCTGCCCAGTACCCCGCACCTATCTACACCCAGATTCGGAGAGGGCACTCTGCAAGTTGTAATTATTATTCAGTGTTACCTGAGTGCCGAGCACCCGAACAGTATATGTATGTATGTATGTATGTATCTATATCGTGACAAATATTTAGAGCCCGGCGACTGCAGTATAAAATATATATATGAATAGGCTTAGTGATATAAATGAATAATAGGTTTATTTTATACAGGTACAGATAGATAAAACAATAAATAGGGGTGGGGATACCTCTAAAAATATATCAAATAGGGAGTACTTTCATAAACGATAAAGTTCTAGATATATAAAAAGAAAGATATAATATGCTAAAACAAATGCACCGTTGGACGGATATAAATATGAGACAATTGATATTTTATAAGCAGGATAAGAAGCAAAATGATCAAAGTAAAAAGAAATGAATGGAATCGCTTAGCTTTAGTGCAGAGAGTAAAAGGTTCAGAAGCTGCCCCTGAGGAAGTCCTTTAGCGACGAAACATGTCGGGCAGCTTCTGAACCTTTTACTCTCTGCACTAAAGCTAAGCATTTGTTCTAGCATATTATATCTTTTTATATATCTAGCACTTTATCGTTTATGAAATTACTCCCTATTTGATATATTTTTAGAGGTATCCCCACCCCTATTTATTGATTTTTTTATCTATATGTACCTGTATAAAATAAACCTATTATTCTTTTATATCACTTAGCCTATTCATATATATATTTTATACTGCAGTCGCCGGGCTCTAAATATTTGTCACAATACACTTTCTCCAATAGAGACAGTACACCACTGTCTTTTTAGGACCTGAGCAGACACCCCTAGGAAGTAGTAGGGGGAGTATCAGAATAGGCACATAGCTCCTCCTCCTATTACCTGGCACTGACTTTCATTTCTTTTCTGTGTGTGTGTATATATATATATATATATATATATATATATATATATATCTCAACACTTACCTCCCTTAGCAGGAGAGGATAAAGAACCAGCACTCACTTCTTAGTTGCAAAGAATATATTTCAAAGGTGGTACATAACAGAATATTGCTGGCCCCATATGGGGTCAGCCATATTCTGAGGTGTGTGGGAGCGCGCACCTCAAAGCACACATCGGCTCAGCACGCTTGGCAGCGTGTATGGGCAGCTTTATGATAATTTCCTAAAGCATATAAAATAAAGTCCATGAATTTTCAAAAATGTATTAAAAAGTCTCTTGTTCCACACAGTGGTAGCAGTTGTTCCAAAATATTACAAGATGTACTCTGTTGATTTCAGGTACTTTAAAATAGCAAATGTGAGCATGCAATGCGTTTCGTCCCCACGTGGGACTTCATCAAGGGTTTTGCTATGAATTAACAACACATAAAAACATAAATGAAACATACTTTTCAAACAAATTGGACATTTTGACACAAAAATAAAAACATCAGAATGGACTTCATTTAGACATGCTAATACAGTTAGTGACTCGGCTCAATTCTCTAAATACATTAATATGGAGAGAGAGCAGGTGAACAGAAGCGGAACGGGAGAAATACACATTGGTTTACATATCCATTTTTACAGCAGATTGCATATTGAAAAATATGGAAGTTATTATAGACGGTTATTCCCAAATTAGGGCATTCCTTTGTGTGACAAATTATGTACCAACAGAATTGGAATTATTTCGGATAGCTTTCACAGGAGGAGTGTATTCACAATTAAGTAAGAGGGCCTTTTACAAAATTGAGGTGCCTGCTAAAAAAAACCAATACATAATACATTTTTAGAACATTACAAATATTGTGTTTGATTTCTTAAAAAGAGCTCCGAAGCATAACATTTTTCTTTATTGAATAAGGGGAATGCCAATATCCAAACTTGAGTGTAAAGAGGTTTTTTTTTTTTTTATAAAATAAATTTATATATATAACATATAAAGATTCAGGAGGATAAATTATTACTCACTCTATCACTTTAAATATCTCATTCGGATGATGAGTCAATGATTTGGGCCCTTTACTTCTCATAAGTGGCCATATCTATGAGTGAAAAGATTGGCGAATGTAATGTTATTTTGGCCAAAATTGTATGGTCATACCCCTTGTCTTAGAGTAGCACTGGTAGCTTAATTTGGTCTCTGTAGACCCGATGTGTGATATTCTAAGAACCAAGGAAATATTTCCAGTTACTTTCTCTGTCTCTACAAACAAATGGATAAATATTAACTTCTGCCTAGACCTGTCTTTACAGGTAGAATCAGGACATTTCTTATGTCTAGGCGAAGAATAGTTGGAGTGTACATACATTAATTGGAATATAAATTGGTATATTCAATACTGAGTCAGGAATAGATTCGGAGGCAATTGTCACTAGTTGATATAAAGAAGAAGCAGTTTAAGACAGGTGCTGTCAATTTAGTACTATTAGTGGTCTGACATTCTACCCCAGTGATCAAAGTTTACTTAATTGAGTAATCAGGTGCAAGGTATCGCTATGTGGGGGTTACAACTTGGCTCATATAGTATAAAGTGATGAACTTAAATGGTTCACTTTGAATATTAAAACTTTCCCATATTCTTTAAAGCAATTCCCGTAATTAGTTTTTTACTTTTAGCACATATAAGATTCTCATAACACAACTACATCCTTGGAAGCAAATTTTGATAATGCAAAGTTTAGCACACTTATGCATTTCCTAAGTATATTGACTTACCCTTCTGGAGGTGTGCTCTGGTTCAGGACTGTGAGAATGAATATCCCTGTCCTATAGTTCAGGTTTATATAGGGCTAGTTGGTGACATCACTTACTCCTGCTTTATCGGGAAATGAGGTAAATTAAGTCCCTTAGTAATGTAATAAAGTTTAATAATATAATCAATTTTCATTATTGTGAAGTGCTACCCTTATTTATATTTAGTTTCTCCCTAAAATTTTCAGGATTATCTCCAAACTAGCTGGGAGGCATAATTAGAGGAGTATATGTGGGAGGAATCGTATGTGTTCCTCCTGACGACGGGGACCGATCCCCGAAACGTTGAGGCAATAAAGCTGATACTTTTATGTAGTCCCTGCAGTGCCGTATTTGGAACCACGTCAGTGGAACCCAGGGTCCCTATTCTACACTACTGATTTTACTGATTTTTTTTTTCTATGGCCCTTATTCTAGTTTATTCGGTCAGATGCGACTGACTAGTGTTCTTAGCCCTGCCTTCCTTATGGATGACTCACGCCGTCCGTATGCGGTAAGATGCCGACCGAACGGACCACAAGTCGATTTTTCATGTGAACACCTCCTCAATCTGTGGGAACCTCCACCATCATTCGATGTGCTCCAGACCACTCGGGTATTTCTCCGTGCAAACACAGGGATATGGGCGGGCAGCGGGCATCCGGCTATGTCATAAGCCCGACCCCACACGTGCGTCACGGCCGGATTCCCATACGTACGCCCAGCATTTTCATGGGAACGCCCATGAAACGCAGGGCGTACACATATGGTAATGAGTCCAAACAGCCCTTCACGCCCTTCTCCACCCCCTGTTCGGACTGTACAGAATTCACAATCGGAATTCACAATCGGATGTGCGTGGCGTTCGCACATGCGCAGATACGCCTCTGCACATGCGCAAACACCAACCATCGGCCGGCCGTCCACATTCAGAGCCATCAATCAGAATAAGGGCCTTAGTGTGGTTTTAGACATCCATGTTACTTTTAGCGGTACAAGAACACATAAGTGGCGCCTAACATTGTTTTTCAAATATTTTCTGTGTGTGTGTTTATGAATTGTATCCTTCTCAGATTATTAGTGCAGAATTAATAATTGATTGTTTTTTCTGTATGAATGTAGTATATCTACATGAATTTACTTAAATTTTAATAAAAACAAGGAAAATGGGAGTGTTCTAAGATACATCCGTAGTGTATACCTGAGGCATGTCTCCATTTTAAGCTTACTGTACATCTTTTCCACAGATTTTTATGCCTTGGTGAACCATTATTGGTTATTGAACGCTAATAAACTTCAAAACATAACCACACTCTCTGTTTCCGGGGGATTTCGAGATTTCCAAGTTCGTTCGGGATTGACATTTTTGCCAGCCTCAAGCATCCATAATAGTGCCTTGTCTGTTGTGGTAATGAAGTTGTTTTTATTTTTCTGTTTATTGTTTATTGTATTGTCAGTGATCTATGTAAAGGTGCCCATAAACACACCCATTTTGCAGTGCGTTTTGTGCTAAATTAGTATCGCATCGCATTGCATGCGTTGTGCATACAATGCGATAAAAAGACAGTACAAAAAGTATGTGCAGCACATAGTTTTTGTACTGTGCGATGAGATGCAGCGAGAGCAAGCATCTCATAGCACACATCGCATCGGCAGAATCGATACGTGTATGGGCACCTTTAAGTTGATTTGTAAAAAGATACAAATAAACAGTAGAAAAATATGTATGATTGCATGTCTTTTTGCATTTTTAAATTTTTTAAGTATTAAAAATTTGTGCAGATTACAGGAATTGATTAGTTAATTGTTCACTTACAGGCTTATTTACAGGATAAATCTATGCAAAACGAAGTCACAAATAGATTATTGAGATACAGGGTTCAGGCTATCTGGCCTATACTTTTTGTTTCATATGGCAGCACTTTATTTGTGGTAGGCAGGATTCATGACAATTTAGTGCTGTATACAGTTAATGCCTGGCCTCATTTCTGGCTACTAGGTCTTCAGTCATGTACAGATACATCCTTGTACGTCATGCAGCCAGAGATGACTGGTGTGAGTGAGCAATCGATTACTGTATGTGCTCTTTTTGACAACAATGCACTTATCTAGTTAAAACTGAAAATCACCAAAAAGGTTAAATACAAATATTAGTCTTTATCTGAAAAGGTGAAGTCCTGTGGATAAATAATAATTATTTAGTCCAAGAAACACAGAGCTCATTGCTGTGACATCCATTAATGATGTGATAATTTACAAGGGGACGTAATAAGGGGAAAATGCGTCCGGTTTACCGTATTTTCATATGTACACATTACCGCATAGTAGGGTATCGGCACCTTTGGGTGGCGAAACCCTATAGAAGCCTATGGGCTTCTTTTTGCCGCCTGCCGCAACCTCGCCACCTCTCCCCCCTCCCTCCGGCTTACCTTCCTGCAGGTCCTCCTGGACCCCGGAAGGTAAAGCCTTACTCCCCCTAGCAACGCAGCCGGACGTCCTAGGCAAGCGCACATCTTCACCAAAAATTTCTCGTACGATCCCATGTGCGTTTCTATGGGTCTTTTGCTAAATCTTCTGATCTTTAATGCATCATGTAAGATCAGAAGATTTAGCAAAAGATCCACAGCACATCCGATCGATATCTGCTGATTATTGGTAAAAATCGTCCAGTTTTTCGGCCGGTCGGAAATCAGCAAAAAAATCGTTCTAGTGTGTAAACCTTTAGATTGAGATTTTGTTTGGTTTGGTTTTTATTGAAACATTTCCGAAAATTATATTTAATATAACTTTGCACACACCAAAAAATATTTTTCCCTCTAAAACCTCTCTGTGAGTCTTTCCGTGCACGATCGATGGCATACATTTTAATGTACTGCTCAGTACTCATGCTTTCTCTGTAGTGCCTTCCCCCAGCCAGACCGACTGAATGCTGTATTAGCCCTTCCTTTGCATTCACGCCAGAGGTGGGTGTAAGCCCATATTAACCAGCTGTATTTCAAAGATGCTGTCATTTTATTGGCTTACTGGTCTGTACTGTGCACCATCTGTGCGAACAAATGTGCACCGTGACAACAGTAATTTTACTAGAAACATAGAATTTGACGGCAGATAACCACTTGGCCCATCTAGTCTGCCCTTTTTTAAACTACGCTGAATACTGTGAACACAAATCTTGAATGGGACACTTAATATCTGGTGACGTGAGATCAACCTGAGGGCACGCACATCGAGTCGGGTGACGCATTAGATTTGTCGAAATCACATGGATCGCATGCCATTACTGTGACAGATTGTATACAGTACTAAGGGTATTGCTGTGGCAGATTTGTATTCAAATGTGTGTGCATTACTGTGGCAGATTGTATGCTAAGGGCATTGCTGTGCAAATTCCACACTACTGTAAGGGCATTACAGACTCCTATACAGTACCTGTATGTACATTTCTACTCTAGGAGCATTACTTGAACTGATTGTATTCAAAGGTGTATGTCTGTTGCCAATTGTATAAGGTCTATGAATGTTACAGCTCTCTAAAGTACTTAGAGATGTACAGTACTTCAAATATACTGCACTACTGTGACAGTATATATCAGAAATAAGTTGCTCTACTGTGTGACACAACATGAATAAAGTCCATTACTGTGACGTCAATAACTTGCTCTACTCTTTGACACAAAGTGAATCAAGGCCATTACTGTGATGTGAATAAGGTGCTCTACTCTGTGACACAACATGAATCAAGGGCAGTATTGTGACATGAATAAGGTGCTCTATTTTGTGAGACGACGTGAATCAAGACCATTACTGTGACATAACCAAGATGGATTCCAGTGAGTGCCGCATGATCTGGCGTGGAACCAATTTATCCAATAATATACAGTACTGACATGGGTAATGGGGGGGGGGGATGTTTGTGATAGCACTGCTAATTTGTGTCTCAATTTCTATAAAGGTTGTGTTCTGTCTGACACCCTGAACCTGCTTTAATCAGTGAACTACTTGGTATACTGTACAGTACCGCAACTTTTGCTATACTGCAAACATCTTTTGCTATCACAAACATCATAACTAGAGACAGGATTATATATATTTGCATATGCATTCGCATATTTTGCCCATTCTCACTTGTTATTGCATATTTTACTCAAAATCTAGTGATGGTGCATATTTTAGGACCCACCACCTTTCCACCCACGAATCACAGCACTGATTTGCCCTCCTGCTGGCCAGGTAGTGGTAGAGTGTGCAGGCCGGGCCAATATGTGCGGAGTGTGGGGGACATTGCTCTAGACTGCCAATCTATTTTAATAAAAGTCAGTCGGGGCGGGTTAAGCCACAAAGCTCCTGAACCTTTGCTTGCCCCTGGCCTGGGACTTTGCGCCAAGAGAGAGACTTCTGCAGCAGAGGAGGTGGGCGGAAGGATTGTGACATCACGTGGCGCGGAGGAAACTCCGGGTCACAGTGAGTATGCGGCGCAGGGAGAAAGCCTTCCACTGCGCTGCTTTCACATGCTATTCTGACATTTGATCCATCTGTGCTGGAGATGAGGGTCTGTGTAGTTGATAACAGAAGAGCCTAGGACTCTGCAGTAGATGCATGAGATGCATAGGTAGAACCTATACTGTTGCTAGCTCCATAGTTGTGTGCTCCCATGGAGCCCTGGCTGACACCCTGTAGCCATTTTGTTAACCCCCTCAGCTCTCGAGTCTGGCCTGCATGTACTGCACGACATTCCTACAGTAGCATAAATCTGTGTTTAACCAGTGTAGTGTAATGCCACACACAGACAGCAGTGCCCTTACACATGTGGAACCTATATCGGTGCTAGCTTCATACTGTAGGTTATCTTTTTGCACTGCATCGACCTGTCTCAGTGCACCATTTGCTGGTAATGGAATGCATGAGCATCTCACATGCATGCGTGCCACATTCTCAGCAAATGTATTGTTTATCCGCTCACTTATCCCCCATGGACTTTTATAACTAGCGTAATGAAATTAACATCTATGCATTTACATTTCTGGTGAAAAATTTCTGCTACAGTGCATTTCAATGGACACTTTACGAACACACAATGTGGATTCTTTCGCTATGCAGTAGCAGCTGTGTATTAGACCTCTAACGCATGATCACTGGTATTGCACTCATCCGGTAACGCCAAACGCCTAATGAGCGACTTATTTCGCTGCAGTGCAACTAGGTGAGCCAAATGCGATAGGCAGGCTAGATGTGCGTGGCTCCATCTATATCTCGTGGCAATGGTGAAATCTCCTGATTATGCATGTGAAGGAAACTGATAAGATTACTACCATCTAGAAATTTTCTTTTCAATAGATGTATTTGCATACTTATATCGTTCATATAGCCATTATTTTATACATGAGTGGGTAGGGGTCATTAGGTCGACACATGAAAAAGGTCCACATGGCTTTAGGTCAACAGGGTCATTAGGTTGACATCAAAAGGTCAACATGGTTTTTTCACGTTTTTTGTCCCTAATGTTGACACAGTCGACATGGACACCGTATTCATACACCACGTTATATTGCATTGTTCGCTGCGTTTGGCATGCTATGCTATTTTCCCTCCACACCCTAGTAGATGGTAGGGCATGAAATACCGCCTGTCAGCACATGTTGGCTCAAAAAACCATGTTGACCTTTTTGACTGTTGACCTTCCCAATTTCAACCTATTGCTTGCATCGACCTAATGATCCTGTTGATCTAAAGCCACGTCAACCCTTTTCATGTGTCAACCCAAGGTCTTTTGACCGTCACTGGTCAACTTAATGCATGTCGACCTTTTGACTGTCGACCTAGTGACCATATACCACATGAGCCACATAAGAATATACTTGAACATTAGGGAAATAGGTTTGAAAGAAAGAAAGAATTTGCGCGGTGGATGCACACCAGAAAGGATGATTTATTTCATCATTTAAAACCTAACCTTTATTGTTTGGTTTTTATAAAATATTTAGAGAGGAACCAGATATCTGCGTTATTTGTAGTAATATGAAACTACAGGTCTGGGTCCACTCTGCTTTTATGTGAAATTGATAAGAGGTTAAAAATTGGACATACAGGTCACACATAATATAAAGTGAAGTGCTTGTGCACTATTAAAGTAGGAAAGTGTGTTATTAGAGTTTAAAAGTGTTCGCTGGACATGTTACTATGTTCTAATGTTTTGCTGTATAGATCGTGTCTTCTGTTCTTGTTGTCGAGAGCAGGAGGTTGTGTAGATGTTGAGTTGACCACTCTTGTGCCTTTACTCTGACACTTGGGTTTGGGTAAGAGACAGTATGTTGTTGTTGTTTAAATGGAGTGTTGGTTTTCTAATAGCATCAGATATATCGGTATTTGTTGTTCACTTTTATGTGTCTCTCTTTTTTTCCCACAATTATGTGGTGGTGATGTCACTTGATGTCTTATTGTGACACTTTAACCAAGTAATTGGTACTTTCTGGGCTGCAGTTATATTTGCACTGTATGCATTTAAACACCTTTTTTTTGTTTTTCTTATCCGACCTTGGGTAGATTCGGTTTTGGGTGGGTGGTTGGATACAGTTATGCTTAATAGTAAAACCTTTGGTGGCCACTTTTAAGATTCCTCTGCCATCTTGTGGCCTTTGTCAAGGAATATCTTAATTGGCTTCCTTTAATAGGATGTTTATTTTAGCCTTATTTTACACAGTATTTGTCACTACCTAGCGTTCTTTTTTGGTGTGACATACATGGGTTATATTACCCTGTTAATGGTTTATGGCTGTTGTTTATTATTTGCAGGTTGGACCCCACTTTGGCTGGGCTGATTTCCACCACCCCCTCTACATATGCATTTATTCAATGTTTTATTCGGCTGCAGCTCTGTTGTCACCGTATATCTTTAAGTGCTTTATTAGTCTCCTTTTTATGTGTTTTTATATTTTTTATATATTTTGTTTATTTTTAATATTTGTATTTATTTTCTGTCTTATCCAGTCCTTTAATTGGCATGTATTTCAGTTGGGAGATTTAGTACAATTTAGGGTTGGTGATCGATTTTTAGTATTCCACTGCCATCTGGTGGATTTAAGTGGGAAATGCTAAGATCAGTTCCCTTTTGTCGTGGATTACTACCACCTTATTTTTCACAGTGTTAAATCACTGACTGGAAATCATAAATGGGTTGTGTTACCCTATTATGGTTGGTAGTCAGACCTCAGTGCTTAGGTGGGTTACCTAGTCTCTGCATTTATTTGTCAATACAGGCTAAGTCCCACTCTGACTGGTAATTATAAATGAGTTGTATTACCCTATTATGGTTGACTACCAACCATAATAGGGTAATACAACCCATTTATAATTACCAGTCAGTGGGACTTAGCCTGTATTGACAAATAAATGCAGAGACTAGGTAACCCACCTAAGCACTGAGGTCTGACTACCAACCATAATAGGGTAACACAACCCATTTATAATTACCAGTCAGTGGGACTTAGCCTGTATTGACAAATAAATGCAGAGACTAGGTAACCCACCTAAGCACTGAGGTCTGACTACCAACCATAATAGGGTAACACAACCCATTTATGATTTCCAGTCAGTGATTTAACACTGTGAAAAATAAGGTGGTAGTAATCCACGACAAAAGGGAACTGATTTTTAACCTCTTATCAATTTCACATAAAAGCGGAGTGGACCCAGACCTGTAGTTTCATATAACTACAAAGAACGCAGATATCTGGTTCCTCTCTAAATATTTTATAAAAACCAAACAATAAAGGTTAAGTTTTAAATGATGAAATAAATCATCATTTCTGGTGTGCATCCACCGTGCAAATTCTTTCTTACTTTCAAACCAGTTTACTAACCAAATTGCCCGGATAGCACCCCCGCCACACTACTTAAATAAAACGGCGGTTCTTTTCTTCCATTAAATAAAACCCTATACCAATTAAAAACAATGGTATATTCAATCTGTGTGTGGACCCCCAAAAACCCCTTCCCTCTCCCCTCGAAAACATTAGGGAAATATCCAGCAGATTTAGGGCCTGATTCTGCAAAAGCAAATTCTCTCTTTAATGGACAAAACCATGTGCAGTGCAGGTGGGCAGATGTAACATGTGCCGAGAGAGCTAGATGTGTGTGTGTGTGTGGTTTGTACTTCAAACTGATATCCCTATTGCAGTGTAAAAATAAAACAGCCAGTATTTACATCAAAATAACACCCAAATGTAACTCACTGCACATGGTTTTGTCTATTAGATAGAGAATTTGCTTTTGAAAGTGAACCAGAATCAGGCCCTTACTTTGTTGTAATCTATTTAGACCTATCCATGGATGTTTACCTTTCCAGATAAATTGTCTAAAGTTCAAATAAATTAACTTTGTCTTTATTTGAAATGAAAAAAGGAAGGGCTTGTATGAGAAACCTCAATTTAGGAAATGGTACTTGTGTATTATAGCGGCGCCCATCGCATACCATAAGGCATACGATGCGATATTGCGCGATGTTGTACAATGGCATACAATTTTAAAATTGTATGACATTGTATATGGCATACAATGCCATACATTGCGATGGGATGCGATTACAAATTGTTATAAGCACCCTAATGGGTGCTTACAATGTTAAATGCACCCCCACGTCACCCCCCACTATAAACGTGGAACGCGTCCTACGACCTTTTCATACCCCCACTATACACGTCGGCGTGGAGTTGATTTTATAAAGTGTGGCGAGCGCAGCGAGCCACCGTGCCCGAAGCGTGGCGAGGGGACGCGCATAACTTCACAGGTATACGCGTCCCCTTGTGGGGCTCGCCACGCTTCGGGCTCGGTGGCTCGCAGTGCTCGCCACACTATATAAAACCAACTCCACGCCAACGTGGATAGTGGGGGTATGAAAAGGTCGTAGGACGCGTTCCACGTTTATAGTGGGGGGTGACGTGGGGGTGCATTGTACATTTTTTAATCGAATATTGGTGTAAAATCGCGTCGCATCGCATGCCATCGGGTGTATGGCATGCGATGCGATAAAAACATTGCACGACCAACATCGGGGGCGCCGCTATAATACACAAGTACCTAGGAAATTAAATAACTTTAATCACATTAGCTCTACCCATATATGATAATAGAAGATTATTCGGTACTTGTTTCCTAGCACGGCTCCCGTCGCAGGTGATCGCATACCTTAACTTAAGGTATGCGATGGACGCGACCGACGTGATTTCAGGGCTATTTTTAGCCTTTTCCCCGACAATTAAAAAATCGCGTCCATCGCATGCCTTAAGTTAAGGCATGCAATGCGACCGATGTGATGGATTTTACATAGGGAACATTGTGAAATGGGCCAATGGACCCGATTTTTTCCATTGTATACCCACCCTTATGGGTATTTTACATGTGAAATGCCCCCCCCCCCCTTGTTAACGCCACCCCACGATGAACGCCAACCTGAAGCTTGGCGAGCGCAGCGAGCCCGCGACGGGCGGTGGTACGCGTCCTCCGACCTGTTCATACCCCCACTATCCACGTCGGCGTGGAGTTGATTTTATATAGTGTGGCTAGTGCAGCGAGCCACCGAGCCCGAAGCATGGCGAGCCCCACGTGAAGTAATGAAGCCTCCCCTCGCGGGCTCGCTGAGCTCGCCACGCTTTGGGTTGGCATTCATCGTGGGGTGGCGTTAACAATGGGGGGGCGTTTGACCCATCAGGGTGGGTATACAATGAAAATTGGGGTCTGTGGGCATTTAACATTGGGCCCAATGTAAAATCGGGTCTTAGGGACCATTTTACATTGGTTCCGATGTAAAAATCGCATCGCATGCGATTCGTTTGCATGCGATCGACGCGATTTTTTGGGACCCGATGGATACAATCAAAATCGCAGGCGCCGTGCTAGGAAACAAGATTTTTCCCATCATTCAAGATCTAGTGAAATAGAGCGTATTGCTGAGGAAAAGATAAGGTCATAAGGAAGATTATTACTTGATCTGCATCCCCAAGTACGTGAAATTATGCCAAACACGAGTTATTGGGCTGCGTGTGGAGAAGGGGACATGAGAGGAAGGATCTCACCGACAGTGTAATCGATTTGTCAAGTGTTTACTTCACAACCGGATACTGAACCAAAATCGGTCAAGATAATTGAATATTTTGTCAAGAGATTCCGAATGTTTAGTGGCGTTCCTCTACTTTTTTTAATATATTTGGTACTTGTGTATTATCACGGCGCTCCCTAAACTCCATTTGCGTAGAGGGCTATTCACGGTAGTGAAATCACATTGCATCGCATTGCATGCCATATTGTATGGCATGCGATGCGATTTTACTATCTAATGTATTCACTGCTCTGTGTCAGTGAATCCATTAAAAAGATAGGATGTGATAAAAAATCGCATCGCATGCCATTATTGTATGGCATGCGATGAGATATTGGTTCTGATGGAATGTAGAATAATGCCATTTAATGGTAAAATGACAAATGTCATTTATTTTGGCCCCCCACCCCCACTATTCACATCATCCCGAAGTGTGGTGAGCGCAGTGGTACGCATCTGACCGACCTTTTCATACTCCCACTATCCACGTTGGCGCAGAGTTGATTTTATATAGTGTGGCGAGCGCAGCGAGCCACCGAGTCCGGAGTGTGGTGAGCGGACGCGTAATACATGTGGACATAAGCATGATGCCCGTAGCAATAATTCATGGCACACCCAATTGCCCAATATATGTTATATAGAATTTATGGTTCACCCTACATTCAGTATCTCTAATTGTAAAGCCCGCGATATGCATTGCGTCTGAGAGAAGGATAACGAACATCTCCAACTTCCGCGTTCCAACTAGCGATGAGTCCGTGACATGCGCGGCCATCTTGCGTCCGTCACAGGACCCCGGACATCCGGGCCACCGCTAATGAAGCGGATAACGTACACATGTATGCGGGACTATATATATGGGATTGAATTCTCCATCGAATACAACACTCCTGACAAAGGACTTTCTGAAACACGTTGAGTGTTTGCGTTGGACGGTTGCCTGGAGGAGGACGGCTGTCGGTCGATGCGGTGTCCCAGGTGCTTCTGATCCCCAGTTCCGGACGGGTATTTGGACTCCCCATCAGATCTGCTCATTTCCATCTTGACCTATACTGTTTATGCCACTGTGGAACTACCATGCTGTTTTATTTGTCTACATATTGTAAGTGTGGACCTTTTTATTAAATGCTTCTTTTAAAAAGATAAGCACTATCTTTGTATTCCTCTGTCACCCCCTGAACACGCATTTGTGTGAAAGGGTGGTTGTACTTGCAGGTTTCACCTCAGATCTGCTGGCATCAAGTGCATACAAATTGGTGATCTCAAATCCATTTATTTTAACTTGGTTAAACACTGAGCGCTATATGTTTTTCTCACCACCCCCAGTGTCTATTTATAATCTTAGGTAATTCTTTGTATGTTTACCTTTGGTGTTGATTAACTAAGCTGCACTTTGTTTTTAATTGCGCACCTATAATTGGAAACTACACCTGTTATTCCATTTGTCTTTCTACATCCTTGTGTAATACATGTAACATAATACACGTCCCCTCGCGGGGCTCGCTGCACTCACCACGCTATATGTAATAAACTCCACGCCGAATTGGATAGTGGGGGTATGAAATGATCGATCACTCGCCACGTTTCGGGATCATGTCGATACTGACTATGTCAGTTAATGCTATAATACAATTAATGCTATAGTACACTAAATGCCATTATAAGTCAAAATCACATCGCATGCCATACCATAACTGCATGCGATGCAATGCGATGCGATTTCAATACGTTTGCGTACGTAGTAAAATCGGGTGCCGTGCTAATGCACAAGTACCATATATTTTATTGAAGAACTGTACAATATAAAATTAAAGCATGTATATAATTGTAGAAAGTCAACATCACAATTATTACATGCAATAAACGAAGGCAATTAGTAAAGTTTAAAGCCAACAGATAAGTGGTTGATTATTTTGTTATAACATAAGATATCACTCTTAAAATAGACGGTACTTGTGTAGTTTCATGGCGCCGGGCTACTTCCGGGTGTACGCTCGCCTCGAAATATGTCCAAAAAAGTAACTTAACTCCATGCCAACATGGATAGTTCATACCTCCACTATCCATGTTGGCATGGAGTTGATTTTAAATAGCGTGGCGAGTGTAGCGAGCCACGAGCCCGCAGCGTGGGCGAGCGAAGCAAGTCCCGCAAGGGGACTCAGACGCACGGCGCTATGCTGGCGCCGTGAAACTACACAAGTACCAAATACACAATATATCACATACCCTATTCTTAAATACAATAAGACTAAGAACATTATTTTGGTTCACTCTTTCTGACAATTTCCTTCTTAGATGGACAAAACCATGTACACTACAGGTGGGCAGATGTAACGTGCAAAGAGAATTAGATTTGGGCGAGTTATTTTGTTTCTGTGCAGGGAGAATACTGACTGCTTTATTTTTACACTGCACTATAGATCTCACTTTGAAGTAAAACCCCACCAAATCTAATTCTCTCTGCACAAGTAACATCTGCCCCACCAGCAGTGCACATGGTTTTGCCCATCTAAGAAGGAATGTCAGAAAGAGTGAACCAAAATAACCCCCATTGAGACATATTATCGGACACAAAAATGGAGGATCATGTCAAAAAGTAGGTACTGTACGTTATTTTGTAAAGTTGCTAGATTATACCAAGACGTTAATGCATTCCTCTACTTTTAATACAGTTTAATACAGTTCGTTTTTTTGGGGGGAAAACGGTTTATTACGATAAAAGCACCATAGATCCTCAAGGAGGATTGTTTTGGTATATTTTTATGTAAGTTCCTGTAAACTGTCTACATTATACTCCTCTAATGTCGGATGCATTTTACAGAGCACGGCTGTTCCGAGGACATGGGCCGGGACAGATCATCTTTCTATAGTGTGGTGAGTATGATAAGCTGTAATTAACGGTTTTTCGCCATCATTATATGCATATGTTTGAAAGTTGACTCATTGGTATCCTTTTGGCAATTTTGTTTACTTTTAGTATTTTTTTTAGTATACACAAATGCATGTCATGTGAATAAAATCACTTTTGAAAATACTGTAGCAGAAACATTAACAACTACGTTTGTCCATATTCTCTAAGTCCGTGGTCGCCAACCCGCCGCTCGCGAACGACCGGTAGCTCGTGGCAGCGAATCCGGTGGCTTGACCACTCTCCCGCTCACCCCTCTGTTATGGCCCGCCTTCTCCCTCTCAGCCTGAGGGGAGGAGAGCGCATCGCCAGTCTCTCCTACTCCTCACTGTGCATCCCTGTGACTGAGCCGCCCATCTGCCAATCAGAGCTTGTGGGCCGGCAGCCAATCAGGAGCTGGCCTTCGAGCTTTGATTGGCAGATGGCACAGTCACAAGGAAATGAAGGGAAGGATAGATGCGCCATGTGCTGTGCTCTCCTTCCCTGAGAAGAGAAGCGGCGGCGATGCTGCAGGAGGACACCGGACTGTCCTCTTCCGGGCAGCAGCAGCAACAATGGTGAGTGTGCTGCTGCTGGGAAACACCTGGCACTGTGGGGGCGAACTTGTTGCTGGCACTGTGGGGGCATATATGTTGCTGGCACTGTGGGGGCATACATGTTGCTGGCACTGTGGGGGCATACATGTTGCTGGCACTGTGGGGGCATACCCAGCACCATGGAGGGCATACCAGGCACCGTAGGGGTATACCTGTTTCTGGCACTGTGGGGGCATACTTGGCACCGTGGGAGCATATGTGTATCTGGCACTATTTCGGGCATATGTGTATCTGGCACTATTGGGGGCATATGTATATTTGGCACTGCACTATGGGGGCACATGTGTATCACACCCCCATTTCTTCTTCATCTATCCTGGTGATGCAGCTGACCTTGGGATGTAGTAGGGTCCAATAGGAGCTAAACATTTGAAGACTGCAGGCTCCTCCCTCACTGCATCCAATCATGCTTCAGTTAGTTTTAGGTGCCCACAGGAGTAGGTGCTGTGCTGAACAGGCTGCGCGGCAGCCAGAAGATTAGATTAGCTAGATATTTTGGTACTTGTTTCCTAGAACGGCCACAATCGTTACTACTCGTGTACCTTAAGTTAAGGTACACGAGTAACGCGATGGACCCGATTTCCTTTGAAATCTGGTCCATTTTGCTGGGAAAGGCAAAATCGCATTGATCGCGTCGGTCACGTGCATTAACATGGCACGTGATGCGATGAACGCGATTTTGCCCTAGGGTTCAATGTTAAAATATTTTTAACATTGCAATCGCGTTGATCGCGTCGGTCTTGTTCCATTATAATGGCACAAGATGCGATGGACGCGATTAACCACATTTTACATAGGAAACAATGGGAAATGGCCCAAATACGGCACCCTGAAGCGTGTCGAGCGTAGCGAGCCCGCGAGGGGCGGCGGTACGCATCTTCCGACCTTTTCATACCCCTACTATCCACGTCGGAGTGGAGTTGAGAATATAAAGTCTGGCGAGCGCAGCGAGCCACTGAGCCCGAAGCGTGGCGAGGGGACGCGTATACCTGTGAAGTTATGCACTTTATATTCTCAACTCCACGCCGACGTGGATAGTAGGGGTATGAAAAGGTCGGAGGACGCGTACCGCCGCCCCTCGCGGGCTTGCTACGCTCGCCACGCTTCGGGTTGGCGTCAATGGTGGGGTGCCGTTCACAATGGGGGCATTTGAGCCATCAGGGGGTTAAAATTGGGGTCTGGGGACAATTTTACATTGAATCCAATGTAAAATAGGGTCCCAGGAACCCTATTCACATTTGAATCAATGTAAAAATCGGGTCCATCACGTCGGTCGCATCGGATGCGATTTGGTTGCATGCGATGCGATCGACGCGATTTTTCCGACCCGATCAAAATCGGTGTGGCCTGTCTTGGAAAAAAGTACCGATATATTTTTTATTTTACTAATTTTACAACTTAGTTAGTGCAGGCGACGGTGTGAGGACTCTGAGAATCCTCACACTGACAGCGCAGCAGGAGCTGACAGAAGCACATCCTGTCAGCATCCTGTGCACAGACACTGTCTGGTCTCTCTGCGCAGCTCTTTCAGCCCTACAGCAGTAGCGGCTGCCTGGGCTCAGGGGGACTCCGGGTCCAGCTCCCCGCAGGGTGGGATCGTTGGTGAAGGACCCCCCCAAGATGGCGGCCGCATTTTTATTGAGTTTATAGGCAGGCCCGGTGTAAGGCTTCTCAGCACCCTAGGCAAAACTTCAACCTACTCCCAACCCCCCCCCCCCCCCATCCCCAAAAAATCATGTGGTCCTCCCAGTCTCCCCGGGAAGGTGTGAAAGTCCCCTGCTTTTCCTGAATGCCCTCTGCACCCTCCCCTTTGCCACCCACAACAGAGTACAAGGAGGAGGGGGCAGCAATGTAGGGAAGTATGTCTCAAGGGAAAGTATGGAGGTGAGGTCTTAGAAGTTCCGCAGTCACCACCTGCATTAAGTACAACAAGGATCCTCATAGACATCCTTGATTTTTGGATTTGCAGACTTGGTGGCGCCCCCCCCCCCCAGATCCTGGTGCCCTAGGCAGATGCCTAAATCTGCCTTATGGTTGAGCCGGCTCTGTTTATAGGCTGGACTTCTTTACAGAGGGCACAGCCTATCACAGGAGCCCGGTCTAGTGCAAACCCAAGTGATCCCCAGCAGAGGGGGAGGCACCTGAGGTTAAGGATCAGTATTGTAGGAGCGGCTTCCAGGGGATAGATGGCGCCAAATAGCCACGCACCCCGCTAAAGCAGGTCTGCGTACACTTCACAAAACAAGATTTGCAAAAGGAAGCTTGTTTTGCGAAGCGTACGCAGACCTGTATCCCAGTGTGTGAGCACCCCCGTCTCCCTCTCCCCCATGAATGTTTATTGAATTGTACCTTGATTGCTGCGTTACCCACGGACGCCAGTCGCCACTGGGTCCGTTGAGCCAGAGAAGCGGTGTATGACGTCAGTCACCGCAGCTCTCTGACTCTGACCTATGCAGGCGGGAGATCAGCGGACCTTCTTCATTAGCGGCTTTGCAGCTTCAGCGGTTCCCCGCACAGTGAAGCATTAGGTGTCAGAATACACTGGCACCGAGTGCTGTCACAGGCGCGGTGGGATCCAGCAGCAGCACACCCGATAATTCTGGGTTACCGGAATAGCCCAAACAATTTACATACTTTCACTATCATTCATATGGGGTGCTGAGGTCTTATAACCTTGGGGAATAGAGGGTATCCGACAGGAGACAGGCACATAACTTTTCTTCAACCAGGGTGTGCTGGCTCCACCCCTCTACTTCCCCTTACTAGCCAGTTTTAGAAAATGTCCCCTCAGGAGAGGATGCACACTCCTGGAGCTCCAGAGAGTTTTTCTTCAGTTTATTTTATTTTATTATTTTCGGGTTGCTGTTTGGGCTTAACAGCTTCCCTGCGATGAGGGAAGCCGGGGGAAGGGACAGTTGCAGGCCTTTCAAGGAACCAAACCGATCCCTGCTGCAGGCCCACCGACCTGAGAGGGTTCTGTTACCGAGGGCATTGCGTTGCAGCGAGCACACCCCCAGCTGCCGTACACCCCTGGCTCAGCCTGAAAACGTCGGTATTGAGTAATAACCGGGTCCCCTCAGTGGGGTATGCCGGTTCTATGTGCGGCATAATGGCGATGGCGGCAGGGTGGCCCTGCACAGGGATCGCGTGCAGATGTTTTTACACTGCAGCCACACTCTGGATGCCAGGCATTGCCACTGGACCACCAGGGCATATACCGCTATGTGGGTAAATCTTTATAAAAGGTTCCCAGGCACCAGTATAAATATTAGTATAGCCCTGGCGCCATTACAAGGGGCGGGGCTCAGCTCAGAGCGGGACCAGAAAGCTCTGTGGGCGCCAACACTGCTTCCTGCTTCTCCCTGCTGCGCAATTATTGTCTAATGAACACTCCTCAGCGGTGAGGTAGTGAAGGGGGATATCTGCAGAACAGCAAAGTGTTTCACTGCTTCCTGCTCCCCCATGCTGCGCATTACTGTACTAACAGACACTCCTCAGCAGTGAGGTAGTAAAGGGGGATTTCTGAAGAAAAACAGCAAAGTGTTTTCAGCGCTTAATAAATGTTTGTGTGTTACTCCGTACTCTCAATACTGTATGCATATTACTTGAAGGTATATGTGCTTGTAAACCAACTCCTCAGGGAGTTCAGGTTAAGACCTGGTCCCCTCAGTGTCTCTGAGTACTCCCCCTCCTACTTGTTAAAGCTATACAAACACAGTGTTAAGGCCCCCATACACTAGCCGATTTTGGTCAGATTTCGGCCAGATCAGTTGGATCTTGCCGAAATCGGACCAAAATCGGCTAGTTTTGATGTCCCCTGTGCGCATCGGATCTGCGTTGGGTGGTCGGACCTGCTGCACGTCCGACCACCCGACTTGGGACCTAGTGGGGCGGCGCGGTGGTGGAGGGAGCAGGGGGGGCTGGGGACGCTGCGGGGGACACAGGCGGCATAGAGCCGGGCAGGGGGAGCCGGGAGCTGTCAGTACTGAATAAAAAAAAAAAAAGCCCATACAATGAATGGGCGGCCTGTGATTGGCTGAGCGCTCTCTCAGCCAGTCAGCAATTGGCTGAGAGAGCGCTCAGCCAATCACAGGCTGCCCATTCATTGTATAGGCTTTTTTTTCAAGCACTGACAGCTCCCGGCTCCCTCTGCCCGGCTCCTGTGTCCCCCGCAGCTGTGTCCCCCGCAGCGTCCCCAGCCCCCCCTGCTCCCACCAGCAGTCCTGCTCTGTAGCCCCCCCCCCCCCCCCCCTGCTCCCCGGGTTTTTTACATGTGATAAATCGAGACGATTTATCACATGTAAAAAATGACACATCAAGTGCCAATATAATCAAGCTCCCCCGGGGAGCAGCCGGGGAAGCTCAGGGGGAAGTCGCCCTAGTGTATGGGGGCCTTTAGAAGCTCACACATAGTTTCTATACATTTCACACTGATTTATATCTATATTTCACTGTGTATCCTGTGTGTTTGTGAGAAGGTTACAATCTCCAGCATAGTGAGAAAGATAACCTGTGATTAACCTGTGACAACGTTTGTACCTGGGCCACTTCACAAATAACTTGTGAGCAAAACATGTTCCCACAACTCAGCCTGAGTGGTGCGCTACATTATGCAACCGCTACAACAGGTTAATGGGACACACTGCAGTCCGATTCCCTGGAGTCTGCCTGGGCCTCTGGTATTAAAACAATGTTGCAATCTGTGTCCTCACAGCTACAGTAGCTGCAAATACTGTGAAAACCAAGCACTAGTATAAATATTAGAAAAATAGCGCCAACACTGCTTCCTGCTTCTCCCTCATAGCCGTTAACGGTCTCTAGACACCCCTCAGCAGTGAGGGGGTGAGAATAGAGATTCTGCAGCAGAACATCAAGTGTTTTAGCGCTAAATCACTCTTTGTGTGTCACACAGTGCACTCTTTGTATTTCACATTAACTGTATATATACTCTAACCAACTCCTGCACCGGGGGTTAAGGTTACAGGGTGTACTGGTCTTCTCAGTGTATTCTGAGGGCTCCCCCACGGGCTTGTTAAAGCTACACACATCCAGTGATAGAGCTCACACATATATAGCTTCTATACACTGCACACTGATTATATATATATATATATATATATATATTTCACTGTGATGGTTGTGTCTTGTAAAAAGGTTTTTATTCTCCAGCAATGGTGTGAAAAATAACCTGGTTCATTGCGGCTCTAAATTTATGCCTAGGTTCACTTCACAGAGTGCCTATGAACAATGTATGTCCCCACATCCGGGGGCTTCACCCCACCTCAGTGGGACCCCGCAATCAGACTCCTTGGAGCCTGAGTGGGCAATAGGCATTATGTACTTGCTGCAGACAATATCAGCTCAATTGGCTGCAAATACTGTGCAGACCAAGCAAGTGCAGCAGGACCTCTCTGTCCTGTCTTCACGGGTGGATAATATTACCCCCACTACGGGCCAGTCACGTAAGCGTGCTGCGGCCGCCATGTTGCTTGATTCAGAGGCTGGTGACGATAATAATGATGATGATGAGGCACAGCTTCCTGAATCTCAATCATTTCTCCGTGGCCCGGAGCCTCTTATTATGACTATAAGAGAGGTTTTGGATATCCCTCTGGCTGAAATACACAGGGAAAGGGTTATTACTTCAACCTGGTTGTGGTACCTAGCCAGGTGGCTCTGTATGGCCCATTCTGAAATTGGAATCTCTGAACCCCTTCTAGGGGTATTCAAGCTCAGAATAGAATCCCTAGGGCTGTCATAGCAAGCCTAGAAGAGGGAGAGTTCCTAGCATCACTGGATGCGAAGGACGCCTATCTCACATGTCACATCCCTATTGGGGCCCTCATCAGGCATTCCTGAGATTGCTCTAAAACAAGCTTTACTGCTCCTCCTATATTACGAGGGTCATGGCAGAAAAGATGACTCTGCTGAGGAGGTTGGGAATCAACATCATTCCCTATCTGGACAACTTGCTTATGAAAGCAAGGTCAGAACAGATCCTAGTACAGGATATTGTCAGACAAAACAAAGTCTGTCAGACCATGGGTGGATTCTCAACATCCCCAAGTCCTACCTGACACTACACAGGAATGATACTGGACACAAAAAAAAGGGAATTTTTTTTTTCTGCCTCAGGTCAAGGCGTGGGCCATTCAGACTCTGGTCTCAGTGATTCTGGAAAAACCTCAGATATCAGTACACCAGTGTATCCAACTTCTTGAAAAAAATGGTGGTTACTTTCGAGGCGATGCAGTTAGGTCGGTTCCACTCCAGAATGTTCCAACTGGTTTTTCAGCTTGCCCAGCTGGTCTCATGGAGGCTAATGATCCCATCCTAAGGGATCTTCCGGTTTTCTAAAAAACGTACAAAAAGTGTTCTGCCCAAAGGGCATAGCCCCGAGTGGGGGCCCAAAGGGCGTATCCCCGAGTGGGGGCCCAAAGGCCTGTTTCCCCACAGAAGGTGGGCAAGTCTGTTTCACCCCAGAAGGTGGGCAGGTCTGTTTCACCCCAGAAGGTGGGCAGGTCTGTTTCGCCCCAGAAGGTGGGCAAGTCTGTTTCGCTCCAGAAGGTGGGCAAGTCTGTTTCGCCCCAGAAGGGTGGGCAAGTCTGTTTCGCCCCAGAAGGTGGGCAAGTCTGTCCGGTTCCAGAAGGGGACTCTGTCTGTCCGGTCCCTGAGGGGGGCTTAGTCCATCTAGCCTCAAGTGGTATCATAGAAGCTGTGTCCCCGGAAGGGGTGGCCATATCCTTGTCTGAGGTCCCAAAGGCCACAGCCTCAGCAAGGGACTTGAGGGCCATAAATCCAGTGGGGTTTCTGTCGTGCCAGCTTCTATGAAGACTTCAGAAGCTTTAGCTTCCAATAATGTCGTCCCCATAGAGAATTCCTGTCCTGAGGTCCTAGAGGTGGATGTTTCCACATCCATAGTATTTGATGGAGATCTTGCCCATTTCAATTCCCTGGTTAGGCACTATGCTTCCCTTTTTGAATCAGGACCATCTTCAGGGGTCACTTGGGCTAATATTGTAGACCTCCTCATTTCTGCCTTTAGGGGTAAACCTCAGACATGGGCTTACGGGCTGATCAGGTCTGGTAACCCATGCCTTCAAGATCTCCCTTCTTTCTGTGATGCAGTTATTAAGAAGTTCAGTCCCAAAAAGATGGTTGGGGTTCCACCAGCTCCTGGAAACTTGGTGCCCAGCATAAGCCAGGAGCTTAAGGACCTGGCTTCTAAAGACTCACAGTCTCTGTTGGTTCATTCTTCTTCTGCATCATCGCTTGGTCTGGAATCCAGGAGTTTAGTTATTGGTTTTGCATCACTGACTCCTGGCAAAAAAATTTTGGACACATCTGGTACCTGTAATTCTGAGTCTGGGGAATCCGATAAAAATTCTGCCTATGGCCAATTAAGGCATTCCTCCCTTTCTGAGATTCCATCCGTTAAAGAGACTCTCATGATCTCCTCAGATCAAGACTTCAACTCGGATTCTGATTTGGTAACCTATAGCTGTGGTTTGGTAGAAGGTACCATCAGATCTGATAATGTGTGGGGCCTTAAACTGCTGATTCCATCAAAATCTAGGAAAAAGAAAAAGAAGAAGCATTAATCTTTTTCCGTTTTTCTGGATCATCTTGTTCGCCTTTTTGGTTGTGCCCTGTGGTCACCCTCTAGGGGGGGGGGCACTGAGACAAGACGTGGTTTCGGCTTGTGTTTGGTTTTTGTTCATCCCTTCTCCAAAATCCAGATGCTCATTGTTCTTGGATGTCTGGAATTTTGGGGTCTGTTGACCCCTCCTCAAGGGGGGGGTACTGTCAGGAACCAGGTTGAATGGTTCATTCAGTTTTGTTTTCTGTTCAGTTTGTGTTTGGCATTTGACTCACTGGTGGCCTCCAGTGGTAGGTATGTGCCATATCAGCTCAATATTCTGGGAGATAATTATTCACTAGGCTGTGAGGTAATTAGCTCGTTAAGCACAAGCCTGGGAGCTATTTTTCAGTTAGGCCCGTTAGCTAGAGTATCCTCTTGAGCCACCTCTGACGATCAATAACTCTTTGTCCTTCCATAAGACCTAGCTGCATCGGGGTGGGAGCGGGCCTAACTCGCTCCTTCGAACGCGGCGGCCACAGGTGAAGACTAGTGTTTGCAGGGGTGTGTCATCTGCCCGAGGTGCTCAATAGAGTTAGCGTAGGTTTCGCCGTGGCCGTCCTAACCAGCGGTCGCGGCTACGGGCTCATGCCTGATCTCTAGCTTCCAGCCTCCGGTAGTTACATCCAGCGCCCAGGCGGCATCTGTAACATTAGTTTGGTCTCCTAGACTGTTGTCATCTTCTCAGCAGTCTTCTGGATCGTTACCCTGGTCACAAGGGGTGCTGGCATTGCAGGTTATGCAGGACACTGCACAGGGCATTCACAAGTTTAATGCTCTCATGGATCAGTGGTCCAAGGAGCCTAAAGAATCTTCTAGGCATTCTGTAGTCTCGCTACTTGTACCTATAGTAGATTCTGAGGAAGAAGTGGAGCGTGGCCCCTCCTCGTTCTGTGATCAGAAGGAGGATAATGATAATTCTGTACCATGCATTGAGGACTTCATTATGACGGTGAAGCATGCTTTAAACTTATCTGATGAGGATAAGACTCCTGTGCAAGGAATTTTTACAAGGCAGCGTAGAGAAGCAGTTACCTTTCTCTCGGATGAGGGAATGCAGGAGTTGTTAGGAGGGGCATGGAAGATGCCCGATAAAAAGATTTTTATCCCTAAAAGGTATTTTAGTTTATACCCTATGCCGGAGGAGCATGTTAAATTGTGGGAGAAAGTCCATGTGGTGGATGCTTCAGTGGCGAGACTTTCTAAGGCCACTGTGTTGCCTGTGCAGGGTGGTGCTGCATTTAAAGACCCGGTGGATAAAAAGCTGTAAGGGTGCTTTAAAGCTGTTTTTCAAGGTGTGGGATTTACTCTCAGACGTGTGATTGCTTCTGCATGGGTTTCAAAGGCAATGATTGTATGCCTGATTCAGAGGCCTTGGCTTTGATGGAAAAATTCAAGGCTGCTGCAGAATACACCTGCGAGGCGGGTGAAGAGACTGTGAAAATGCTTTCTAAGGTATCAGCATTTTCTGTACATGCTCGTCGTGTATTGTGGCTCAAGGCTTGGGAAGCCGATATTGAGTCCAAGAAAGCCCTGGAGGCCTTGGCTTTTAAAGGGGAACTCCTTTTTGGTTCGGATTTGGAAGACATAATTAAGCAAGCGGGAAGAGTACGTTTCTTCCCACGCCTGCAGCGAAGCGTGGTTCATCCAGGTTTGCTGCTTTTCACTCCTTTAAACCATCCTTTCGTGGAGGAGCATGCTTCAAGACATTCCGGTAGGGGGCGTTTTTCCGCAGGAAAAGTAAAAGCTCCAGCTTCCCGCTTCAGGCCTTTCAACAAGAAACATGCAGCGAAGGGGGAGGAGAAGCCCTCAGCATGACGGGTTGCTGGCTCCCCAGTCTGTGCTTAGTGTGGGAGGTTGCTTTTTGCAGTATCGGGACACTTGGGCCTTGCTAGGTCAGGATCCTTGGGTCCTCAGAGTTGTGTCCCAGGGGTACAGGATAAACCTGAAGGTGGTTGCCCCAGTAAGGTTTTTGCCTACTCCGTTGCCCAGAGAACCTCGATTGAAAACTGCTCTTTTGGGGTGGCGAGGTCACTTCTGGAGAAGGGAGTGGTAGTCCCAGTATCGTAAGAGGAAAGAAGAAAGGGTTTTTACTCTATTCTTTTCTTAATACCAAAGCCGGACGGAACATTCCGTCCTATTCAAAATCTGAAGTCGCTGAACCTCCATTTATGGGTGGACCATTTCAGGATGGAGTCATTGAAGACGGTGTTGCTAAGCCTGGAACCAGGGGAATTTCTGGCATCCATGGATATTCAGGACGCATATTTGCACGTTCCTATTCATGCAGAAAATCAGTCAGAAATTGTTGGGAAAAATGTTGGCAACGTTCGAGAAGTTGCAGTATGTAAGGTTCCACTCATGTCCATTTCAATGGAACATTCTGGCCTGTTGGTCGGGAGACACGAGGTCTATGAAGACAGAGAAGGTAGTGTTGTCCGAGGAAACGAGATCTGCCTTACTTTGGTGGACAGATGTAGGCTCTCTCCAGTGGGGTCGCTCTCTCCAGTTGTGGGATTGGTTGGTGGTTACCACCAATGCCAGTCTCAGGGGCTGGGGAGCGGTGGTGCTGGAATTGAGATTGCAAGGTTTGTGGTCAGCAGAGGAATCGGTGCTTCTGATAAATGTGTTGGAGTTGCGAGCTGTGTGGCAGACACGGTCACATGCAGAAGTCGGGTTGAGAGGCTTTCCGGTTCGCATCCAGTCGGACAATGCCACGGCTGTGGCATACTTGAACCACCAAGGGGGCACATGCAGTCAGTTGGCAATGACGGAGGGGTCAAGGATTTTCCTGTGGGCAGAGGCCATTGTCCCGGTCCTATCTGCAGTATTCATCCCAGGAATCAGGAATGTGGAAGTGGATTTATGAGCAGCGAGGAGCTCCTGGAAGGAGAATGGGCATTACACCCACAAGTGTTTCAGGAGATTGTGACACAATGAGGAGTTCCGGACGTGATTTTATGGCGTCCAGACACAATTACCAGGTTTCCAAGTTTTGTGCACGGACCAGGGATCCTCTGGCTTGGGCGGTGGACGCCTTGACGATCCCTTGGCATTTCAGGCTGGCGTATGTGTTCCCTCCATTTCCGATAATTCCACCTGTGTTGCGGAGGGTACAGTCACAAGGCATCCCAGTGATATTGATAGCACCGGATTGGCCAAGGAGGTCTTGGTATTCCATCATTTGGAGGTTGTCGACAGTCGTGGCGTCTTCCTCTGCATCCAGACCTCCTCCGTCAAGGTCCATTTTATCATCAGGACCTTGCTTGGCTGAGTGTGACGGCTTGGCTTTTGAGGCCGCTATCTTAAGACAATAGGGTTTTCAGAGGCTGTCATTTCGACTATGATTAGTGCCAGAAAACCATTGTCCTCTAAGAACTATCACAGAGTATGGAAGATCTACATTAGATGGTGTGAACGACAGATGGTTCATACTTACAGGTTTAAAGTTTCCCGAATATTGAAATTCTTGCAAGATGGTTTTTGGTCGGTCTGAGTCTTTAGTCTTTGAAGGTCCAGGTTTCGGCCTAGTCCAGAGTGGCTCTGATTCCAGAGGTACAGACCTTTTTGCAAGGGGTTTCCAGATTGAAACATTCTTATAAACAACCGGTGGCACCTTGGGATTTGTCCTTGGTGCTGTCGGTGTTACAGAAATCTCAGTTTGAACCGTTGAGGTCGGCTGACCTTAATTTTTTGATTTAGAAGTTTACTTTTTTTGTTGGCAATCGCCTCAGCTAGGTGGGTTTCGGAGTTAGGAGTGTTGTCCTGCAAGTCTCCGTTGTTAGTTTTTCATGAGGATTGGGCTATCCTTAGAACAGTTCCAAAATTCTTGCCAAAAGTTGTTTCTTCATTTCACTTAAATCAGGAGATTGTTCTTCCGGTGTTTAATCCTCAGGAAGAATCCAGAAAAAGGGACAGATTAAAGAATTGGGATGTGGTGCGCGCCTTGCACATTTATTGGGACAGAGTGAAGAGTATCCAGAAGATGGATTCTCTCTTGATATTGTATGATGTACACAAGTTGGGTTGGCCTGCTTCTAATCAGACCATTGCTAAGTGGTTGAGATCGGTTATTGCTTTTGCCTATACTAAAGTTGGCAGACCAGTGCCTTCTAGGATTGATGCTCATACCACCAGGTCAGTGGCTACCTCTTGGGCGGTGCGCCATGGGGCTACAGCTGAACAAGTATGCAGGGCTGCCACTTGGTCATCTGTTCACACTTTCACCAAATTTCACAGGTTCAATAAGTTCGCATCGGAGGACGTATCATTCGGGTGAGCAGTGTTGAGAACTGCAGACCTGAGCATACCCTCCCAAAAGAACCGGCTCTTGAACGTCCCAAGGTCAGCTGTGTCTTCAGGATAGATGAAGAAGAAAAAGGGATTTTTGTAAGAAATTACCATTCAAATCCCTTTCTCTGATTCTATCCTGGTGACGCAGCGATCCCTCTACTTACTTAGTAATACATTTGTTCATGTATTGTTTATGTATGGCAGGGCTTGGTAATAGCGGCCCTCCAGATGTTGATGAACTACACATACCAGCATGCCTTGCATCAGTTTCAGTATGGCCACATAGCAAAAGTAATGCAAAGCATCCTGGGATGTGTAGTTCATCAACAGCTGTTGATGGCCACTATTGCCCATCCCTGATGTATGGTCATGTTATAATGGTTAAGTTAATGATTGTGCATATAATATGTTCAGGCATTGTTCTAAGTTATTGTATCCTAGTGTGCTCTGGAAGATGAACTGACGCATGATGGGATGCAGTGAGGGAGAAGCCTGCAGTCTTCAAATGTTTAGCATAGGTGCCTGGCTACTATTGGACCCTACTACATCCCAAGGTCAGCTGCGTCATCAGGGTAGAGTCAGAGAAAGGGATTCGAACGGTAAGTTATTACAAAAATCCCTTTTTTCATTGGATGCACCCCATGTGGCTACACCCAATTTTTTTGCGCACGCAGTTATGTATGTGGCATAGTGTGTCAGGGGCATTACAGTGTGTGGCATAATGTGTAAAGGGCATTATTTTGTTATTAGGCAGATTTCTTTTTTGTTTTTTTTAGTAGCTCTTTGGGTGGTTTATTTTGCAGCGGGAACGGCCGGGAAGTGACGAGCTGCCAGCTGCAGCTCGCCTCTTCCCGACCGCAACTCGCAGGCACGCCCCCTTCTCGCTCCCAGGCAGGCGGGACATTGAATCTCGCCTGCATGTTCTCGGTCGAGCTGACCGAGAATGGGACTGGGTCACGGCGGTCGAGCAAGCTCGACTGCCGTGACCTTCACATTGAATACCCCCTTAGTGTGCTATTCAAACTGACTATTTGAATAGGATAAAGTGTATGTAACCTGTTAAGAATGATTATGACCTAGTGCGTTGGAATTAGAATGAAATAAGATTTGACAGTAGTCTGGCCTTGAGTATCTCACTTATTTATTTGTCAAAATTTCTAAACCATTGTTAAATCCTAATAAATCACAAACCGGTGGACAATAAGTAAGTTTTGCAGTTTACGTAATGTGTCCATAAACTTTTACCCTTTATTCCTAACTACGGGCGAACCAATGCATAGCGCCACGTAGTGAACCTTGTCAGCGTATCTCACACTACAACGATACCCTTATGGTGGTATCCTTCACAGTACCAAGTACTTAAACACACTCTTAATGTACCAGCTATCGTTACTGTAAACGCTTCCGCTTATTGCGAATAAATAACACGATACTTGGTATAAATTCGGAATTAGGGTATAAAGTCCTTCACCGTATGTATTAAATCCCTAATGGACAAAAAGGGGTAACAGAGTATATCACAAATTCAATTCTTTACAAATAACTAACGAAACTGGAAAAACAAATGCATGTACAATCCAGCTTAAATGCAACTACAAACAATACAAAAGGTACAGTTACCGTCTCTCTCTCTCACGCAAGCGCCACTCGGACCGAGTATCTGTATTCAGTTCTGAGCACAGTCAATATAGACCGTCTCTAGCCCGTGCGCAGCAATATATAGGGTCCAGACAATAGAGTACAGTAAAGTTCTTCATAGGCCAAGAGCTCCACTATCGGTTCTCCTGATTGGTACAGTAAAGATGCACAATGCTTCGTCATATGTCCAGGAGTCATGCTGTGCATCTGGTTTCAGCTGGATCTTTCAGTTAGCACTTCCTCATGGCAATGTATCTTAAAATATATTTTGTCCATAACTTCTCACTGGTACATGCTGCGCTTTTCAGATAAACACCGGAAAACTGCGAGTGAGAGACTGATCACATTGATACTAAAAAGGGGAGATTGTGTATTACCATTTATACTACGTGTAGTGATATTAAACCATATAACTATATTTTATTATTTGTGATTGTGGAATATGGGTCTATGTGTATTAGGATGGCTGCCCTTTGAGTTTGCACAATATTCCTACTTGGATCTATGCACTATTTACTTAAATATGCAAACTTAAATGGCTGCGTGGATGCAATACGACTTCGACACCATCAGGCCAGATGTACTAAGCTTGAAAAGTGATAAAATGGAGAGTGATAAACCTGCTCCTACTTGCCATGTCACAGGCTGTGTTTGAAAAATGACAGGTAGGAGCTGATTGGTTGGTGGCTTATCACTCTCCATTTTATCACTTTTCAGGGCTTAGTACTACTCGCCCTTACTCTTTCAAAAAAATGATGCTGTATTTCTTAGTTGATGGTGCTCCCATCCAACTTTAAAAATCACAGAATACATTAGTTGACACATTCCTTGTATTTTACAAACCGTAATATACTGTATTTCTCTCATTGTGTTTTGAATATTTGTTTGACTTTTCAACTTTGTGAGAGGGAAAATATATGCTTTTATGTCTTCTACTTTCTTTGGTTTGTATGTTTTCAAACTGGTAATTTATTGTATTAATAATCTGTTACAGTCTAACATATATGATGCAAGGTTTATAAAGCCTTGTACACATAGGATGATTTTATCCAAGATCGCTGGCTAAATAGTCGCTGAGCGACCATATCGGTCGTGGTGTCTGTGTGTACTGGACAATAAATGGATAGGAGCGTGCTCCCGCAGCCAGCCCTTAATGGTTGCTGGTATATATAGCTAAATTTCGCTGGTGCACAATGTACTGTCACCAGTGACCAGCGCCTCCTAGTCCAAATAAAATAAAGTAAAAAAAAAAAAAAAAGGACAAAATTGCTTGCAATTTTCAGCCAAAATAGCTGGTCGCTGATGAAAACGGTACACTGAGCAACATGGTCACTCAGCAATATCTTGCTGAGAGATATTTAGCCAAATTTGCTCAGCGACCATATTGCACCGTGTGTACACACCTTAATATAGAGTTTTGAGGCAGAGACAATGGAAATATTTTATTGCATATTAATAATATGTAGTGTTTTAATAAAGACAATTGAACAGAGTGTGGCACGTACAAGATAAAATTATGTTTTCTTCTTTGGTTTTCACTAGTGTGTATTGCCTAACGTGGATACAGAGGTTGACATGTAATAGGATATAATGTTTTTGGACACTGCAATTTTTTTGGGAGGGTCAAACTTTCACATTTAACGCAAATCACACATGTAATTAGTGTTCATGCTAGGCTGGCTGGGCTGCCCTGCCGATTTTTAAAGGGCGAAATACATCCTGCCCCTCTAGCAGCGCCCTACTAAAACAGCCTGCTGCCTGTCCCCACAGGTGCGCACAAGAAAGCCCAGCACCGCCGTGACATCGGCAGCTGGGCCCACCCAGGTGGCAGCCTTGGCCCACCGCAACGGTGAAGTCAGAGGGCCCGGTCCGCCCCCTTCTTTCTGTCCCCGTACAGCACCATCCTGCCCTGACCAGTTCCTAGAAGGAACACTAGTGATAGTGTGTGATTTGTGGTAAAAATTGTACGTTTTGCCGAGATCAATAAATCGCACATTCAGAATTCCATCCAGAAGTTTTTTTTATAGAAAACTGCAAAATTGCAAATAAAATAGGGTGCAATTTTTCAAATCGCACCCTGAACATTACCAGAACAATAGACCTGGTTCTGGCAGGTAAGTTTGCCAGAACCATGCACAAATTATTGAGATATGTGCATGACTCCGTCTGTAAAAGTGATAAAAAAAAAAAAGCCGGTCCTGATTTCCCAAATATGAGGGAACAAACTTTTGAGGTCTCCCGTATTTAAGAAACCAGCACGGTCTCTTGGACCAGTCCTGGTTCCAAAAATACAGGTGACAAAAAGGCTAAAGGCCCATACACGTTTGCCGATTTTCAGCTTAAAATCGCTCAAAACGGCCGTTTTGAGCGATTTTCAGATGAAAGTCTGCAAGTGTGTATGACCCAGCGGTGGCCGACTAGCGATGATGCGCGCTCCCGCATCATCGCTAGCAAAGTCCACAGTCGGCTGGTTTTACCAGCATGCCAGCGATGATGGATGGTTCTTCATCCATCGTCCCTGCCCCTGCTCCCCCGCCCGCCCTGTTCCTAACGGAGCGTACAGTGAATGCACAGCCTGCCCGCCCAGCACACCATATGCAGCCCGCCCCACTCCCTCCCCCTGCTCCTCCGCCCGCCCTGCTCCAAACGGAGCATACTATATGCAATACGCTCGCTCCCTCCCCCTGCCCGCCCTGCTCCACGAAGCATACAGTATGTACCCTGCCTGCCCGTCCGACGCCCCGCTCCATCCCCTTTCTCCCCTGCCCGCCTTGCTACAAATGGAGCATAAAATACGCCAGCACCCGTCACTAGTGAGTGCAGGGCGGGGGATGAGGACACCAGAAACTGCAGCACTAACACCCGCTTCACTGGTCCATACATCCGCCGCCGGTAATAAGTACCTGTGACCTGGTACCTGTAAACTATAAAGTGGGTGGGCGTCTTCATCTAATTAGCATATCATTTTAATAATAAAATAAACAACAAATGTCACTAATATGTGTATATATACATATATTATATATATACATGCACATATACATAAGATATATATATATATATATGTGTGTGTACACACAGGGTCGGTGCAATCCATTTCAGCTCCGCAGACAAATTGGGGGAAGGGGGGGGGGGGCCTTCGGAGCGCTGCTCGCTTGCTGGGGGGGTGTGTGTATGTGTGTTTTGGATGCGGGCACTGCCTAACTGCTCCACGGGGGGGGGGGGACGGGGGGGGGGGCGTGTGTGGTGGCAGTATGTGGCTATATATATATATATATATATATATATATATATATACAAATTCAAAGCTCATGCACCAGTAGCAAATTAGGAGCAGCCACTCCTGATTGGCTGTCAGTACGCCACAGATTTCATGGAAGCCATAGGCAGTCCAGACGCAGGGGGGCTTCACAGCCAAAACCACATTGCAGGCCACAGCTGCCGTAGATAGGGGGAAGGGTGACACCATGAGTTATTACACCGGGTGACACAAACCCTAGTGATGCCTCTGAGCCTGGCTACACAGCCGGGCTGACCGTCCCGCTCCCTCTTCTTGCTACGTTTTGTCATGCCGCAAGGAGCAGGGAGAAGAAGCAGCGCCCACCCACCCTCAGGAAGCTCCAGCTCCCCATAATATTAAAGCCACTGCCACTGTTAACCCTGACAGGCCAGCAGTGCATATATTTGCACCACTGGCCACCAATATTTATAAATAAAATAATAGGCGGTAACATATACATTGCTGCCGCAGATTAATGGATTTCACCCTAAATGCAGTGCTGCTAACGAAATCCTAGCCATGCACATGAGTGGGATTTCGGCGGGGTAGGGTGGCCTTTACCTGATCACTGGGCACAGAATATATGCAGTCCAGCGATCAGTTCTGAATCAGGCCCTAAGAACAGAAATGCACTGAATAAAATGGCCTCTGCTCCCACCCTTGGAAATCAAACCCAGCCCATTATGTAAATAGCCTTATAATGAAAGATTTTCAGCAATGTCTTTCGCCTCCTGAAAATCTCTTGCTCTTTGGGGAAAAAAGCTCAGTGTGTACGCACTACTTTGGTGATAGATATATCTATCAGAGATTTTGGCAAAGTCTTTTAAAATGAAAATCTTCTAGTGTGTATGGGCCTTAAGGGTCCCATGTATTTTGGAACCAGCACTTGGCTCCAAAAGCCATCGGTGTAATGTCACAGCTGCGGGACAGTTTTTATACAAGCATTATCGCTTTGGCTGGTCATCCCTGGGGGAGTGGGGACCCCCAATAAAGAGGGTCCCCCAAGCTTCGCCCATCCAGGGCTAAATCCTGGGGCTTTCCCCGGCACCACTGGGCTGTGGGTGCTGGGCTGTTCTTTTTGTTTAAAAAATAAATAAAAATAGCTAAAATATTATTGGTTTGTGCTCTGGAACTACAAGTCCCAGCAAACCAAGCCCACATGCAGGGACTTTTAGACCCACAATGGAGTCAGATAAACCAAGAAGGGTTCTGCATACTGAAAGGAACCTGGTGTTGTGTTTTTAAGAAATTGGAAGCAAGTCTGACTAAACCTCCTGCCCTGGGTATGCCTGACCATGGGGGACCATGTGATTTGTACTGCAAGAAACTTGCTGGGTGTGCGACAGAAGTAGTGACTTAGAAACCTGGTGATGCCAGTCGACCAATTCCGTACTGCAGTGCATAAAGACCCAGTTGCTCGAGCACTTCCTACTTGTTTACACAGTGTAGATGCCATAGCACTACCAGTAAACAAGACTGAGGATGTGGTGTTGGGGTATGTTTTAACTATTTATGCTCCTCATGCAGTCTGAACACTTCTAAAATTCTACACACACATGACAAAGTCTCATCAACCAAGTTCACTAAATGGCAACTTGCAAATGTGGGGCATTAAAGGGCCCACTGGGACTTGTAGTTCCACAGCATGACTGATGTTAAAAAACAAAACACAAACACAAACACCCTGTTAAAGTACAAGTTAATTATCATACATGCACACATTTACACACCACCCATACATAAATATACTCACCTTGTCACACTTCCCCTACTGTGTTGGTTCGAGGCAGTTTTGTTTTTCTGTATTAGAGTGATATTGGACATGTTGGATAAACCAGAGAGAAATCCTAAGGGCGAGTCTGCTATAATTTTTCCATGTGTTCATTGCATAAAAAAAAAATTGACATGGGTTGTACTTAGCATGGCTTGATATGCACAGCATGCTATGTGCTGCATGTGTATTTACATTCTGGGTATTCTAAGGCAGTGGTCTCCAACCTTTTTTGTGGCGTGAGCTACTAGCGACCAAATAAACCGCCTGAAGAGCTACTAAAATAAAATTAAATCTACATAATAACAAAAAATTAACTTTACACATTATGCCACACACTATAATGGCCCTGACACATTATGCCACACGCCGCAATGCCCCAGACACAATATGCCGCATACATACCTCCCAACACTGGAGACAGAGGAGAAGGGACATGTGCGTGTGCTGAAATTAGGGGAATGACCTACTACGGTGGTACTCTTGCGGGGCCACCAATTTTTTTTGTTATGGGGGCATAGCCAGTGCTCTGAGAGCTGCTGGCCATGCCTCCAGCCTCTCTGAATAGATGCGGTGTGCATATGCACACAGTCTGTTCATTGCTGCTCCACCACAGGACACCTCCGTCCCCAGGTGGGACGCAGGACAGCCCCCAAGAATTATGCAGCACACTGCAATGCCCGACACATTATGCCACACACTGCAATACCCCTGATACAAGATTATGCACACGATGTACCACAGTAAGGCTTCTAGTAATATAAAATGTAAATTACCTGCTTATTGCCAGTGGTTAGTTCACGTTGCCAAGAGTTAATGCTTGCTGCCAGTGGTTAATTTTTGTTTCCAGGGGTTAATGCTTGTTGTCAAACGGTCACTGCTTGCCAACCTCCGTCTCAGGGCCATCTTTTCGTATGTGCATAGTGGGCAGTTACCCAAGGGCCCCATAGTGCTAGGGGCGGATTGGATTCCCGGGACACCATAATAAATTCCAGTAGGTCAGACCTGCCAACCCCTCAGCAGCTGCTTATCATCCCCGCTGGCTGCTGCCGCGTTCGGAGCTTGGCTCCATCACTCCCCTGCTGGCTGCTGTCATGCTCAGAGTTCAGCTCCATCACCCCCTTGCTGGCTTCTGTCATTTTTGTAACTCAGCTCCATCATCCCCCTGCTGGCTTAAGGAGTCTGTCGTCTTCCCCCACACCACGCTATATGACTTCTAGAGTCTGACAGGGTGCACAGCGCTGCAGTGTTACCCGGAAGTTTCGGGAGTGCTTAGCGCGATGCTCACTGTCAGACACTAGAGGTCAAATATGACTTCTAGCACCTGTCTCCTCCGAAGCAAGGAGTGTGGGCCAAGGCAGCTGAGAAAGTAGAAAGGGGGGACCGGGCGGAGAGCAGTGGTCAAGCCACCCGAATTGCTCAGACGAGCTATTGTGCCTGAAAAGCTAGAAACTTGTGGGCACAGAATAATTTTTCTATTGATTTTCCTCATTGTAGGTGCAGAGAATTGATTCTAGCAATTGCAAGAACTTTGTTTGACCTTATTGATGAAAATACAAAACAGGTTTGTAGATCATATTTTATTCTGTTCATTTTTTTGTTTATTTTTTATCTTTAAGGTAAATATTGAATTTAGTATTGCATAATATAGAAGTTTAATCAAATTAAATGTGGTAGAAATAGGTAGAAAAATAGGTAGAAAAACTTTTATTAGAAAGTATTATTTAACAAGTGGAATAAGCCTTGTTGAGTTTTAAAGTGGAGACCATAAATTACCAATAAGCTACTGTATTTTTTCATGCACAACCTGTTACATAACAGGAATTGATTGATGGGTACTTTAGCTCTCTCCACTCATTTTCTCTCAGAAGGTTAGAATATTATGTAATGTCACTAATAACTGCTTTATGTTTTTGTATAACTAGTAACCAGCAGGTTTAGTTGGATCTTTGATACAAGTAGAAACATAATATTTTTCTACAAATTGTTATTTTATCGTAGTCATTTCTACTCTAATTTTTGTCAGCATTTATTTCTGCATATATAATCTGTGGGTGGGGGGAAACTAGATTATGGGTAAATGGGGAACACATTTACCTAATAATTTATTCATTGGTGACAAGAGGCAATAATATACAGATTTTTGGGACCAAAATAAAAACAGGGGTGTTACATTTATTTACATTTTCCAGATATGGTATTCTTCTATGGGTGATGGTTTCTACTGTATTTCTGGTTATGGTATCCCTTATTGGATAATGGTCTCTATTTGTGGATTATATTCAAGTCCTGATTCTTCCGTGGGACCACTTGTCCTTATACTCATCATTTCAGTGTGTTTCTTTCTATCCCGGGTTACCCACCGCATACATTTAAATAATACGCCGAATAATATGATGACACCACTGATACAGAGCAACAGTTTCTCTATGTTGTCTATGATCTCCTGGTACCATTCTTAAACCAATGCATTGAGCTCTACTAGGGGGTCCCTTTTCTTTTCTGTTCATAACCTCCTGTGCAGAACCAATTCTTTTATAGGCTTGTAGCTCTTTTCCGGTGTATCAAAATATGTCATTACTGTATATGTCTCCATTATGTTATCTATTATGTCTGTCAATACTTGTAAGTATTTAAAGTTAATGATTCTCCTGGCAGTATGGGTGATATCTAATGCAAGGGGAATTTGACACCCGAAGGTCTCATGGACTAGATCTGAGGCTAGAGGTTCCTTTCTGAAACTCAGATCTCTTCTATGGAATTGTTTGTAGTGTGTATGAGTATAAGGAAAGGGTATACATTTGTGGATTTTTACCATTGAGTCATGTGTAAGGGTCATCACTTCATGCAATACTCCACCTAAATAACACTGTCCGATATGATTCATATAACACATTTAGATGCTCGCCTGTCACAAATAAAATAAACATTATCTGGAAGGAAGTGAGGTACAGAGAATTTCATAACAGTATCCACATGAACATTCCCATTCCATCCTTCCCGACCTGACTTGCACAAGAGTCTGGCTGTAGGCACTCTACCGGCCATAATCTTCTTCAGTTTCACTGATTAGATGTATTTATACTGCCTTCCGCTTGTGTGGCTTTCTAGCAATGTTTCTTAGTCTATTGGCTCTCCATCTGGATGCTGCGAGTATGTTATCGTCTGATTATACCATGTTGCTTCCCATGTCCCTTGTACCTTTGAACTAATGAAGTTCCAACATATAAGGGACTTGTCTACCTGATATGGTTGCAATCTAAATGCAGGAGACCTGGTGCATATGTATTTCTTATGCAAGGATCTTCCTTTTCTTAGATTATGTATCTCTGCCAGGGTTAGAGGGTATGGGATTAGACCCATACTAATCCGTTTCTGGGGTACTTGCGAACATACCCAACATTCTGTCTGATTTAAAACTCTTCCTACGAGCGAGTGATACTCGCCCAAAGGATGTTGCCTTACATCAGCTGTCAAGTTATGTTGACATGTGCAGATACAAGCTTCTTCCATATCAGGGCTACACCTCCTGCAAACACAATATCCATCAGATGACAACCCATCACATTACTTTTGCCCTAAATATTCTTCAGACTCCTTACCAACTCCAGGGTTGAGTATCAAAGTATCAGGACTACTCAGGGGTCCTAACATGGCTTGATTATGATCCGCCAACCTAATGTCAGAACTCCACCTTTCCTTATCCACCCTTTGGTAGCCACGCAACACCTTGGGGAGAAAAGAGATGAGAAAACAGGAGCAGAGCAAGGTATTCATCTTCTGCCTGTTGTTTGTTTCTTCGTCTGGCCAGGGGATAGTCAGGGTAGTCTTTACTTTGTCTTTTCCTTCTTAGATATCTCGGTTTTAGTTGTCGCTCAGTATTTCCGGAGCAAAGCTTCTAGCAATACTTCTTTTTCGTCACTTCTAGCATCAACCACTTCCGGGTTATTGACCTTTTTACAACGGGACGAATGGATCCAAGTTTCCTTCTCTGCAACCTTTACTGATGTGTTGCTGATCAATAGTACTTGGTTTGGTCCTTCTCACCGATCTATCAAAAACTTGAGCATAACAAATTTCAGATCATAACAACAGTACCCTAGCTCCAGACAGTTACAGTCCATCACAGGCAATTCAGGTGTCAACACTGTCAACTTCCTCTGCTGCATTCTCAATTGTTGATTCCTCTTTATAAGATATTGAACAGTCACTTCATTATTACACTTTAGCCATCGTAATGTGGATGTCTTCCAAGCAATATTTCGAAGGGAGAGAGGTTAAATGGAGTTCTGAGGGTGGTTCTGATACTATACAGCACTATAGGCAATGCCTCAGGCCATAGGCAAACCCTTGTTTCAGCCATAACTTTGCTCAATTTGTTCTTGATAGTACCCTCCATTCTCTCTGCCTTAGCGCTTGCCTGAGATCCATAAGGAGCATGGAGTTTACTATCAATCCCTAGGAGTTTACACATGATTTGGAAGTCTTCTCATATACAGTGAGTACTTTTGGGATACCATATCTATAAACAAATACATCAACACATACCAGTAATATTAAATACATTTCTAAACATTTCTAGAGTGGACTGTACGAAGTCAATTTGTATAACCTGCAAAGAATCCTCTGGAGGAGGGATGTGGAGATTGCTCTGTGGGAACGGCCTTTCCAGTGTCCTTCCTCAGACATGTAAGGCATGCCATTGGTGTCTTACCTGCCTGTGGAGTGAACTCTGGGGCACACCAGTAAGTTTTGACCAGTTTACACATACCTTCCCTGCCCAGGTAAGTCAGGCCATAGGCTGTCTCTGCCCGGACAGTGTGTCATGCTCTGGGAGTCACTGGTTTTCCTTGTCCATTTTTCTATTCTTGTCCACACCCCTTTGGCTTCCAGACTGCTTTCTCCTGCAGGGAACACAAATCTTGCATCTCTATGAGCTTTTGAATGGACACAGATTGGAACACACAGACATTTACAGGGAAAAAAAAAACATTATTCGCAGAGCGCGTGGCTCACCCAGCTGCCCTGCCAGCATGGCTATTACCAAGTGACACTGGATCCTTATTAAGAGGTGTGGGTTTTACACTTTAAAACAGCCACTCTGTCTGGCGGCTTTCAGGGGTCTTTGAACATACAACGCTTGCACCACTGGAGTGCCAGCTACTGTCACAAAATCTCTGAGGCGCCATAGGGCCCCAAATCTCTTGCATTACCCCATCAAGCGTACTTAGAATCGGCATAAATATTGACTGCCTTTCCCTCAGCCAGCTCACACACCCTGATCAGTGCCACTAATCAGGCTACTATTGCGGAGTGGGGTTGTTGGGTTCAGCCTCTACTATACCTTCTCTATCACGGCATAGCCAGTGCACAATTCTCCCATCTCTGTGTCTGTGGCAGCTGCCATCAGTGAATTTTGTTTTTTAACTTGTCTCTACCTCTTCCAATGGGTCGTTACCACCCTGTGGGGAAATGCTGTAAAGGCCGGATTCAAATATGTCATGCAATCATGTTTGTCTCTCACTAAATTCCACCATTCCAGCAACCTGAGCATCAACTCCCACCCTTTGTGCCTTGGAGGGCACACCTGGTAAGAGTGTTGCTGGGTTTACAATATTACACATTTTACTGGTAATATTTCTAAAAGTCATGAATGCAAGTTGCCATTTAGTGAACTTGGTTGATGAGACTTTGTCATGTTTGTGCATAATTTTAGAAGTGTTCAGACTGCATGAGGAGCATAAATAGTTAAAACACACCCCAACACCACATCCTCAGTCTTGTTTACCGGTAGTGCTATGGCTATCTACACTGTGTAAACAAGTAGGAAGTGCTTGAGCAACTGGGTCTTTGTGCACTGCAGTACGGAATTGGTCGACTGGCATCACCAGGTTTCTAAGTCACTACTTCTGTCGCACACCCAGCAAGTTTCTTGCAGTACAAATCACATGGTCCCCCATGGTCAGGCATACCCAGGGCAGGAGGTTTAGTCAGACTTGCTACCAATTTCTTAAAAACACAACACCAGGTTCCTTTCAGTATGCGGAACCCGTCTTGGTTTATCTGACTCCATTAATTCCTGCATTGACAATGCCAGATCAGGGAAACCTGGGATTCATTCTTGACAATATCCCCACCTATCTAATAAGACATGGGTTTGTTGCTGGGTTTGTGACTGTTTTGTGGCTGTTTGGTATAAGACCTTCCTTCCATCTTACTGTCCTTTCAGTAATGTCCTTGCTGTTTATATTTAAAGCATACTGGGGTCGTCTTATTTTGTTGTCCACTATGCTGGGGTCTGGTTGGTCGGCTACTGTAAGCACGAATGGTAATGGCCATTAATTTATCGGTCTGTTTCTCTTTTTGTCTTAAATATTTCTGTCATGATCAGTGGCAGACTCTCTAAGGGCATCTATTGTCATGCCTCTCCAATTAGGGAAAGAGGACTGCACTTTAGTCTTAAGTGGCTCTTTTAATCCTTCTATCACCACAGAAACAACCATTTCCCTATGGGGTTCACTTGTCTTAATGTCAGGGGTACCTGTAAATCTTGAAATGTCTGTCAATGCCCTGTCAAAATATTCACCAGGAAATTCAGTGATCTTTTGCCGAATGCTAAAGATTTTGTTGTACTCAGTAGTACAAGGAAAATACTTGCTCAATTAAAGATTAATTAAGCGTATACTTTCCTGATTGTCAACACCATTTAAAATCCTGTTTTCCTCCACCTGACAATCTTGTACAAATCTCTGTGTATCAATGTGTGAGGGAAGACCAGCTCTTAGTATGATACTCCAATCCTTATTTGTAAGTTTATGCGATTTTCCTAAATCTCTGATTAACTTTTGACAGGCCATTAGGTTTTGTCTTGGGTCAGGAAAATCTTGGATTAAAGACATTAAGTCTGTCCTTGTCAGAGGGCATTGCATACCCACCTGCCTTACTGGAATCACACCATCCCCGTCTGGCTTTCCATAAGGGACATGAAGGGTGCAAAGTGGACATGCACAAGTCATTTCTTGATTATTTTTTTTTAAATGGCTGTCTCTGTGGTGCCTGGTGTGTCATACTTACCTGCCCCTCTTTGTAGACTACTGACATAAGCCGTCTCCTCTAACTTGGAGTTCTCGTAATTCCTCCATAACTGGACTTGTCTCCGGCACATATTTAACGGGTAGTAGGCGGCATTACATTGGCTTCACTTTCAGGATCCTTAAGTGGGATTAAAACAGGGTACAGGTTAATAGAATTTTCAGATGGTACTGTACATTTATTTTATGTTCTCCTGTGGCGGTAATTGCCCCCTCGGTAATATAACATGGGGGGTGGGGTGTAGTTGTACTTCCCAAGTTAATTGTACCTGTGTTCATTAAACAATTGTTATCACATTGTATTTGACCTTCTCTTTGCCACAAATTGACACAATCATTTTGCTTCAACCTTTCCTTTTTGGATGGAATTTGACAAATGTTATCTTTCACTGTGAGCAGAACTTCAGGATCAAAACTACCAACAATAGGGAATTCTACCACCCTGTCTTTCTCTTTCAATGGTCCTGGTGACACAGCTCAACATTGGGATGTAGGAGGGTCCGTAGGAGCCAGGCACCTATCCTAAAGCTTTTGGAGGGTAGGCTCCTCCCTTGTGCATCCCAGACTCCTCAGTTCGTGTTAGGTGCCCACTGGAGTGGGTGCTATTCTAAAGGGCTTTTGGAGCAGCCGAAGGATTAGAGTTATTTAGGAGTTTTTTATTTTATTAACTTTTACTTTAGCTAGGTAGGCACAGTGTGAGGATTCTCACTGAATCCTCACACTGACAGCGCAGCAGGAGCTGACAGAAGCGCGTCCTGTCAGCTCACTGTGCATGGGTGAGACGCTGTCTGGTCTCCCTGTGCAGCGCTTACAGCTTCTATTAAGAAGCTGCCTGGGCTCCAGAGCGCTCTGAAACCGGCTTCACGCTAGGTGGGGATCATGGGGGACAGGCGCTCCGTGATGGCGGCGGCCATTTTCTGCGGAGCTTACACACTGAGCTCCTATATGAGAGGACAGCAGTGTGTTTACAGGCATGTTCCAAGTGGTCCCCAGCAGAGGGGGAGACACTGGAACTTGGAGATCCTGCAGTGGGAGCGGCTGTCTGGGGGTGGTTGGCGCCAAAAGCCACGGACCCCGCAGCAGCAGGGACTTGGTCTTTTCCCTCACTCTGTTTTGGCACCATTCGGAATGCTTGCAGCGGAGCTGAGCTGGCTGACAGATCCTGGCAGAGTGATTGGATTTCCTGGGCATCGTTTTTCCCACTGTGAACGCTTCAGACAGAAAAGTGACTGAGTACATTGGCTCTGTATAAAACGCCTGTACATTTTGCGCTGTTACTGTGTTAATTTTACATCATGTCTGAGCAAAAGTTTGTGGCTGTGGGGGAGGGAGCCCTTAAAGCATTGAGCGCCTGCAGTGTTTGTACACTGAATTTTGTACCTGAGCAGATGGCCAAGGGGGGCTTGTGTATTACTTGTGCTGCTGTGAGACCCATGGGGAGTGAACCCCAGAGGGTAGAGCAATCGGAACCTGCGTGGGCCAGTGCCCTGGGCAGGTCTGTTAATGCCTTCGTGCAATTGCTGGACAGGCAGAGTGATGTGTTGGTAGCTTCCCTGAGACCTATGTCATTATCTCAGCAGTCCTCTGGCTCCTTGCCTCTGACCCAGGGAGATCCTGGCTTCTTACAGGTCATGCAGGATACTGCTAAGGGGATCAGCAGGTTTAATCATTTGTTAGACAAATTTGATGGTGATACTGTGGGGACCCCTAAAAGGTCTTATTCAGTGCCATTGCTTGTTGCTGAAGAGGAGAGAGAGTACACAGACATCCCCTGGGATCAGGGTGATGACTCTGAGGATTCCTCGGCCTCAGGGGTGGAGGATTTGATTACTGCTGTTAAACAGGCTTTGAACTTGTCTGTGGTGGATAAAACTCCTGCAAAAGGTGTTTTTAAAAGACAGCGTAAGGAAACTGTTACCTTTCCTGCGGATGAAGGTTTACAGGATTTATTGGAAGGGGCTTGGAAAATGCCCGATAAAAGGCTGCAGATGCCTAAGAGATTTTTAAGCCTATACCCCATGCCTGAGGCTCATGCAGACCTCTGGGAAAAAGTTCCGGTGGTAGATGCTTCTGTGGCACGGTCCTACCTGTCCGGGGGGGGGGGGGGCAGCCTTTAAGGACCCCGTAGACCAGAAGCTGGAAGGTAACCTTAAGGCAATATTTGAGGGGGTAGGCTACTCTTTACGCCCTCTTATAGCATCAGCCTGGGTCTCTAAGGCCATGATTGTGTGGGCCAATGACCTGTGTACAATTTTACATGCTGATCCATATGTGTTGCTGCTTGCTGAGAAGCTTAAAGCAGCTGCGGAGTATGTGCTTGAGGCTGAGGAGGAAGCTCTCAAAATGGCTTCCAGAGTTTCCACAGTGTCGTCAATGCCAGCAGAGTGCTTTGGCTTAAAGCCTGGGAGGCGGATAATGAATCAAAAAAGGCCTTAGAGGCATTAGCTTTTAAAGGAAAGCTGTTGTTTGGTTCAGAGCTGGAAGAAATTATTAAGCAGGCCACGGGAGGCAAAAGTACCTTCCTGCCGGCTCCTGCAGCTAAGCAGGCCTCAAGGTATTCTGCTTTTAGGCCGTCCTTTCGGCCCTCCCCTAGGGAGGACAGTCTTTTAGGGGAAAGTTTCAGTCCTCCAGGGGCAAGGCCCCAAAGTCAAAGTTCGGTTCCTTTCATAAGAAACCAAGCACCAAAGGAGAGGACAAGCCCTCCGCATGACTACCTGGGGAATACCCCAGCGGTGGTCAAGGTAGGGGGGGGGGGCGTCTGAGATGGTTCAGGGCTGCGTGGGCATTGTTGAACCGGGATTCCTTGGTGCTAGACATTGTATCCCAGGGTTACAGAATTCCCTTCAAAGGTCTTCCTCCGAGAAGATTCATTCCTACACCACTGCCAAAAGAGTCGCGGCTACGTGTTGCTCTTTTGGCGGCGGCTCAATCTCTCTTAGAGAAAGGGGTGGTTATTCCGGTCCCTCGAGCGGAGTGGAAAAAAGGCTTCTATTCCACTCTGTTTTTGGTGCCCAAGCCAGACGGGTCTTTCAGACCAATCTTAAATCTAAAGTCCTTGAATCTCCATCTGTGGGTAGACCATTTCAAGATGGAATCTCTACGGTCTGTGCTGCTAAGCTGCACAGGGAGGGAGGGATGCAGGGACGCATATCTTCATGTGCCAATCCATCCGGATCATCAGGCTCTCTTGAGGTTTGTGATAGGAGACCGGCATTTGCAATTCCAGGCGTTGCCCTTTGGTCTGACCACAGCACCAAGGGTATTCACCAAAATAATGTCAGTAATGGCGGCGGCTCTCCGACTGAGGGGAATCACTGTGATTCCGTGTTTGGACGACCTGCTGTTCAGAGCAGAGTCGGGTAAAAGTTGCAGAGTCACTTGGCAGAAGCCATCAGGCTTTTGCAGGCTCACGGTTGGCTTTTAAATTTACAAAAGTCTCAGTTGGTGCCGTCACAGAGAGTCCAGTTCCTGGGAGTTGTCCTGGATACCCATCTACATCGGGTATTGCTACCAGAGACAAAGGCCAGGGACCTGGCCTCCTTGGTGCGGGAGATCCTGGCGTCTCAGAGCCCATCGGTTTGGAGGTGTCTCAAACTGTTGGGGAAAATGGTGGCGACTTTCGAGACGCTACATTTCACCAGGTTCCACTCTCGAGTGTTCCAGTGAAACATCCTGACATCTTGGTCAGTGAATACTCAGACCATGAAGTCAGAGCACATAGTGTTTTCTCCAGAGACACGGTCTTCCCTGCATTGATGGATTGGGGAGGATTCCCTTCAGTGGGGTCGGTCTCTGCAGTCTTGGGACTGGCTGGTAGTCACTACCGACGCCAGTCTCAGGGGCTGGGGGGCAGTGGTTTTGGACCTGCGCCTCCAGGGCTTATGGACCTCGGAGGAGTCTGCCTTGCCGATCAATATCCTGGAACGGCGGGCAGTGTGTAAAGTGAAAGAGAAAGATTGCAGGGTCTTCCTTTAAGGATTCAGACCGACAACGCCACGGCTGTGGCGTACTTGAATCATCAGGGAGGCACACGCAGCAAGCTGGCTATGTGGGAGGTTTCCCGGATCTTCTTGTGGGCGGAACAGAATGTTCCAGCGTTGTCAGCGATATTCATCCCGGGGGTGGAGAATATCGAGGCCGATTTCCTGAGCAGGGAGGAGCTGCTAGAAGGGGAATGGAGCCTGAACCCACAGGTGTTTCATCAGATTACACTGAAGTGGGGAACTCCGGAGGTGGACCTGATGGCATCGAGGTTAAATCATCAAGTGCCCAGGTTCTATGCCAGAATAAGAGATCCACTGGCCGAAGCAGTGGATGCAATGACTATTCCCTGGGAGGGGAATCTGCTTTATGCCTTTCCACCGTTTCCAATGCTGGCGAGAGTATTGAAAATAATCCAGTCCCAAGGAATTCCGGTGATTCTAGTAGCCCCGGATTGGCCAAGGAGGTCCTGGTACTCGAGGCTTTAGAGATTGTCTGTGGATTTTTGGCGCCTACCTCTGAGGTCAGATCTGTTAAACCAAGGGCCGTTCTTACACATGGATTCAGCTCGGCTAAAATTGACGGCTTGGCTATTGAAACCGCCATCCTGAAGAACAAGGGTTTTTCAGAGGCTGTGGTTAACACCATGGTAAAAGCTAGGAAGTCAGTGTCTTCAGCAAACTATTATAGGGTCTGGAAGACCTATATTAGTTGGTGTGAAAGGCAGAAGTCGCATACATCGCGGTTTCGACTCTCAAAATTGTTGGAGTTTTTTCAGGATGGTTTTTCATCTGGGTTAAGCCTTCAATCACTCAAGGTACAGATATCGGCCTTGTCGATTTATTTCCAGAAAAGGATAGCTTTGCTACCGGAGGTGCAAACTTTCCTGCAAGGGGTTTCACGATTGAAACCTCCCTAGAAGCAACCAGTGGCTCCATGGGATTTATCGCTGGTACTGTAGTGTCTTCAAAAGGCGCCCTTTGAGCCGCTGAGGTCGGCTGACCTTAAGTTCCTTACATGAAAGCTTGTATTTTTGTTGGCTGTTGCGTCAGCAAAGAGAGTATCAGAGTTGGGAGCGTTGTCATGCAAGTCTCCTTTTCTTTTTTTTCATGATGACAGGGCTGTTCTTCGAACAGTACCCCAATTTTTGCCAAAAGTAGTCTCTGCTTTTCATCTGAATCAGGAGATAGTTCTGCCTGTGTTAAAACCCCCAGAGGGTTCAAGAAAAAGGGACAAATTGAGGAATTTGGATGTTGTGCGCACCTTGCGCAATTATGTGGACAGGGTGGAGGGTGTCAGGAAGACTGACACTTTGCTAGTCTTGTATGATGTGCACAAGATTGGTTGGCCTGCCTCTAAGCAGACCATTGCTAGGTGGTTGAGTTCTGTCATTGCCTTTGCATATACTAAGGATGGTAGGCCTGTGCCGGCCAGGATTAATGCGCATACCACCAGGTCGGTCACCACCTCTTGGGCGGTTCGACATGGGGCCACAGCTAAGCAGGTTTGCATGGCCGCGACTTGGTCATCTGTTCACACTTTTGCCAAATTCTATAGGTTCCATGAGTTTGCATTGGAGGACGCATCATTCGGGCGAGCAGTGATGAGAGCTGCAGACCTGAGCATACCCACCCAAAGGACCGGCTCTGGAACGTCCCAATGTTGAGCTGTGTCACCAGGACCATTGAAAGAGAAAAAGGAATTTTTGTAGGAACTTACCGTTCGAATTCCTTTCTCTGATATGGTCCTGGTGACACAGCGATCCCTCCCTTACGCTCAGTAAGTATGCCAGTGTTCATGATGTTTCATGTTATATATGGTTGTAAAGTTATTTTTGAAATTGTGCATATAATATGTGCAGGCGTTTGTACTGAGTTAATGTATTCCAGTGGCTTTGAAAGATTGAACTGAGGAGTCTGGGATGCAGAAGGGAGGAGTCTACCCTCTAAAAGCTTTAGGATACGGACCCTCCTACATCCCAATGTTGAGCTGTGTCACCAGGACCATATCAGAGAAAGGGATTCGAACGGCAAGTTCTTAGAAAAATCCCTTTTTGGTCCTGTTGGCCCATTCATTCATACACGCAACTGCGTAAATGCCATACTTCTTTTGTATAATATATCCAGGGGGTCCTTTGGGCATGACACTTTTGCCCAACTTATCACTATTTTTAACAGCTTCCTTTCTCTGAGAACTTTTGTTCCCCATTGCTGTCACTATTCCTGGATATCTTATTTTCTTTGGTTATCTCCAACCAGCGCTCCAACTGCGACTGTCACTGAGGTCCCACTAGGGCATCTCAGCCAGTTAATGCCTCCAGGCAGCGAATCTTTAACTATCTAATAGCTGAGTTGATAATGGGTACGCAACAGTAGTACAGAGTTCATGCACAGCATTTGCACCAAGAAGGATCTGCGACATAAGTGGTCAGGTTATGCAAATCTCTACTTAGTCGATGTCTATAGCAGCGATCTTTGGTTATCTCCAACAGGTGCTCCAACTGCGACTACCGGTTGGACCTAACCTCTATTTTCTTGATTTGCTTTTAACCTTAGCTGCCTGGCATACCCTGTATGCCTTAAACGGAGACAAACACTTGTGCAGTCTCAATTTAATTGGCCCATAACAATCACCAGATCTGGGCTTTTTCACAAACTATTTAGAATTGATGCCTACGTCGGCGATCTTCAGTTATCTCCAACCGGTGCTCCGACTGCGACCGTCGGTTGGACTTCAGTCAATGCTTATTTCAGCGTACCTTTGACTGGCATTCACACAATACACTCCCTGACTCAAACAAGCAGACTTACTTTTTCTGTACAGAAATTTTTTCCCATCACGGTAGTTCTGTCCCCGAATACTGCATCAGGACATATTCCCTTAAAATTCAGAATTTTATCTTAAAAGGTGTTTGATTTGTTTTATCAAATGCAATAAAATGTAAAATCGAATAAATTTTGATTGTATTAATCTAAAATATATTACCAATAAGTAGTTACATTCCGAACATACTTATTCACATCATTGGTAATATATTTTGGAAAGGAAATGGATCGCTAATGTGTCCGCATATAGGCCACATGCCTATATGCGTGTTTCGTGTTCAAATTGACGCAAGTGCGTCAGCGTTCACGTGGACACAAATGCGTCTGGGATGAGCGTGTGCACAACACAGGTGTGCGCGCACACCCTTGCACTCGTTGGTGACACTTATCAGATGTACACACATGTGTTTAATTGTACCAAGTTCTATATAGACGTTATTGTGCACTTAGATGCTCTTGCGTCACGCACGCAATTCCATTGCGTAATCACTCAGCCGCACATGCGTTCTTGTCACAATGTAAATTACATAAACATGATCGCATGTGTAATGGCATCCAGCATGTGTCCTGATTGGTCACTCACACTGTATACTCGGTCAAAATAACCTTGCTAGCATACCGTTTGAGTATGATTTTACTGGACTCACATGCATAAATCAGCAATGCAATTGCATCACAGCCTACAATTTTATAACAATACAATCACATTTTATAACTTTATACCTTTATCATCTAGTGTATACCTTAACAAAACTTTGTACTCTTCTGGCTTCTAGAGTTTAACAAGCCTATTCATCGCATTTGTCTCCCCCGCCTGCTTCTCCCCCTCCTCCCAGAATTCACAGTACTTTGTGTCATGGACTTATAATCGATGGGGGAAGGGACATCTCTGCAGGGAACACTTTACACAGACCTGATAAATGGGCTTCTCACTCTCAATCTATACAATTCAAATACCCAAAAATCCCTCATTTGTGACAAACCGAATTCCAGCACTTAAAACAGACTTTATACGCAAGAATTTTTTCTTTAAAAATGGATACAGAATAACTACTCCACTGTTTTGGGGTTTCTTTCTAGCATCTTTCAAATCATGCATCAGCACAGATGAGGCTCCATCAACACCAAGGCTAAATTCACGCGTTAAATCCAACCTCTGATGATGAGCCGTAATCTGTAATGCTGTACCGATTTTAAAGCATGTAGGACCACGTTCAGGGCACCAACTATTAAAATCCATAATATTAAATTGGACAATATCATAGTTAGGCTGTATTCATTACCTTCTAAACCATGCAACCTGTTACCCCTGGCAACCACAGCCTGACACTGTGATTTTAGCAATCAATAGTTCTTCTATCGATTGCTTCTTCATTCACTGACAATGTGAATGGCTGTAAAACATTTGCATATGACTAGATGCTATGGACTCCATTGTATTGTGTCCTACCAAGTTTAACCTATTCACTGGCTTTATAAGAAATAAACCTTTACACTTTTTACACGCTATATGCTTATCAGGAAATCAATCTATACTGTATGTCTACTGCAGCTGCACATGTAACTATGCATGTGACTCAGTCGCTACTGCGACTGAGACTCCTAAGTATATATAATGAAACAAATACTATACATTATAACCTTCTAGTTATTGGCCATTAACCTTCAGTAATAATGGCTATACACACTTATAATAATAAATCCTTCTAGATCGTCTGAGACGCCATTATAATTATAAAGAAATGATGCACATAGACACACAGTTATGTTTGAGATCACAGGTCCAACCCCGTGTCCTAGTATATTATAAATCCTTATGGGACAATGGTTCACAAAAGGTAACAGATATTTAAATGGTACAGTTTACACAATACGGTTTAGACTATACACAGGTTACAGCTATACATTAAATGAACGCAGGCCCAGCCATCCTGACACAAGCAGACACACATAAGAATATCAATTACCACCACAGGCACAGGGAATCAGAGTCCATCCTAGGTCACATCTTCTTGGTGTGTGGGAGAGAGAGAGCCAGACAGACACACAGTGCCTGGTCATTTTTAAGGGTAAGGGGTGGGAGAGTCAATCTTGGTGGTCATTGGGTAAAACAAAGAGGCTGGGTATCTCCTCATTGGTTCTTCTTTCCACAGGGGTCTTCCTGTTCTCATGATTCATTTCCTGTGGTTGCTTCCTTTGTTCCTGCCATGAGGCAGGAACCAGTTTTGGCTGGCTTGTCCTCAGTTCCTGTATTTGGTGTCCCACAAAATGATTCACTAGATAACAGTCCAAATATCTCTAAGGTCATGTATGGTGATTGTATTACAATCACCATACTGACCTTGCGTCTGTGGCGGCAATTACAACATTACTACACATAAAGTATGGATGATCTTATTCCAATATTTTGGGGAATACACAAATGTACATATAGCAAGAAATATCACTATGATTTAGTCATTAATGCATTAGGTCCATCCTAGATCATTTAACGATTCTTTTGAATTAAAACTAGAGGTGCAAGAGGTGCAATTTCGTTTTCCACAGCGGGGTGGAGCAGTGGGGCGGGCAGTGGGTGCAGTAGTCGTGCCAGTGAGGAGCAGTGGGGTGGGCAGCGGTGGTGCCAGTGGGAGGCAGCAGCAGTTGCTGTGAGGAGCAGTGGGGCGGGCGCAGTGGCGGTGATCATCAGTGCTGCGGGGGCACACACAAATGCTTTAGAGACAACAAGGATGTGGGTGTTCCCTTCCAAAGGCGCCTGAAACCCCAATAAGAGAAAGATTACCACCCTGTATAACAAAAGGCGATCCTCTTCTCCGTAATGGGGTCACTCGAAAGAAGACTTTACACAGACACTTTACTTCCCTCCTGATGGGGTAGCGTATCCTCTTCTCTACAACAGTATAACAAATGATTTTCTCACTCCTCAGAAATATCAATATAAATGGGAATTCACAGCTCCAATCTCCAACAGATAACCCAAAACAAATGGAAGCACAGGTATATGGTGCAAAACCACTTTTATTCACATAAAAGTGAGTAAGACAATGGCCAATTACCCGGATGGTGGAGAACTGGGGTAAGCAGCTCTCGTCTGCGCTTAATGAAAGGAGGGTTTACCCGGGATACACCTCCAGACTAGGCACAGCAGGTTCTCTGTCCAAGGTCCAACACATATGCCATAGGGATCTGACTAGAAGCTCCAAACGCGTTTTCGACCATCACCACGGTCTTTTTCAAGGAGAGTGCCTCTAGTCACACTCCAAACAGAATTTAAGCTAACATTAGCTAATCATGAAGCATCAATTACATGTATAACCAATTAAAATGAATTTGCATGTTAACCAATAACAACATACGCTAACCAGACAAGGGAGAAAGATAGTCCAATCATAAGCTCATGGCTTTTGGAAGCCACCCATTATAGGCGGTATCTGTCCCAATTGTCCAATCAGACCATCTGTGCCGGAATCTAATTACTGCCGATTAGTGTGCGGACCCGGAAGTGTGTCAGGTTGGAATCCCCTCCATACCCTGTCGAATCGTAAGCATGCTTGAAATGTCCTCCGTCCAGGATCCTGTGCTAGATAAGTCTCCTGCATACATCCGTCCACCGGAAGTGTCTCTGAACACTTCCGTCCAATTCTCCTCGGCGGCCTTCTTAGTTAAGTCTTAATGCGCGCACTGCATATTCGGAGCTGAATCTCACTTTCAGTATCCGTCATATGTTTCAAAGGCCGCTGATTCTCCTCAGAAATAACAATAAGTACACAATAAATACATATTACATACCATGCAAAAATACACATAAATATCTTATTAAAACAGATAAAACAATGCAGGCATTAAAAATATAAAAGGTAACAATAAAAAAATCATAAAAACCATTTCACTTCAAAATCTAAATTCAAGCCGCCAGGGATCAGGGTATTAAAATATAAATGCACCGCATTTCCTCCCTTGCCAAAGTACTTGCAGTATTTTTATTTCTCAAGTTACCCGTAACATGTCTCATGGCGAAAAACCTCAAAATGTGTTTCAATTTGAAGTGATGGGATAGAGAATGGGAGTCCAATCCCTTTTTTATATTATTGAGATGTTCCCCCAGACGTATTTTAAGAGGTCTGGAGGTACGGCCAATGTAAAAGAGGTTACAGGTACACTTTACCACATACACCACATTTTTGGCGTTGCAGGTTATGAAGTCTGCTATAGAAACCGATATTCCATTTATAGTGGTGGTAGTGATCTTGGAAATGCCTTGACAATTGATGTCTCTACAAGCCTTACATAACCCACACCTGTGGAATCCTTTGCTGGGGATTTTTCCTCTAGGTTGGGATGAAGGGAGAAAGCTTCGAACAACCTTATCTCTTATGGGCGGGCCTTTCTGTATATGAACTTGGGGTGTTCTGGTAACATTTTACCCAGAATTGGATCTCTTTTTAATATCCCCCAGTTTTTTTTTAAAAACCCCTTCCAGAATTTTATGTTGGGCATTGTAACCAGTGATGAAAGCAAGTGTATGGTCCCCTGCAATGAGATCACCAATCTGAGTGAGAGACTCACTCCACCGCCCCCAAAAGGGCCCGTCTCATAAGGGCTTCTCGTGGTAAAGTTGTAGGTAAGAAACATCTCTGAGGGTTTCCCCTGAGATTTGTCCTGTACCCTTCCTAGATTACAGTCCTCACCCAAAGGACCTGCAAGGACCACAACCAGCTGGTCTGAAATTGCAGGAATCGACCACCACCCTGAAACCAGACTGGGGATGCCTCACCCCGTCATGCCGAGGACTTCTCCTCGGACTTTGAGGGGGGCTTCTTTGCAAAAGCACCAAAACGGAGCTTTGCAGACTTCCCTCTGCCAACAGAAAATTTACCTCTGCCAAACTGCCCCCTCCCAGACCCCCCCCCCCCCGGAAGAAGGACCGAAAGGAAGGGCTAAAAGCCCTACATTTTGAAGAGCCTTGATTGCCTCCAAAAAGGACCTTCCAGTGACTCACTGTCAGCCTTCCAACCCTTAAGCCATAATGCTCTCCTCGCAGCGACCGTGGTAGTGGATACCTTTGATGCCATTATGGTGCCCTCCTATCCTGCCTCATACACATATTCAGCTGCACACTTTAATTTCTCAGCCAAAGCAAAGAGCTCAGAATCCTGCTGCAGATCAGCACACAAACTATCAAACATCCTAGGCATTTTTTCAGGAGTTTTCAAATCAGTGATCAATCTGCCGGAAAAGTCACTCCAGATCAGTCTTTTGAACACCCCCTCTGACTGATCCGGGCTCACATCAGGTTGGCAGCAGCTCCTTACTTTTTAAGGGTCATGGAGCCTGAGTGAGGGGAGCCAGGGCAGGAGGCTCAGGGGGATCATGGAGGATTTTGTGGTGCTGGGTGCCGGTGCGTAGCAGTCCTCAGTCAGTCGTGTGACTCAGAATCACTGCCATCTGTTGTCAGCAAGTGAAACTACATTTACTAGCTTTCTAAGCATTAGCTTTGAGCTGGCTTACCAATATATAGGTGTGTGCAGGGCTATTTTTGTGCCGGAACGGCCCGGAACGCTGTTCCTGAAGCTGACCTGAAAAATGAGGTCACCTGGAACGGTGTTCCGGAACCTCCTGGCCTAGCCCTCGCAGCCCCCGCGGCGGTACAGCGTGTATCATTTGGTGCCACACTGCCATTATAAGAGAAACCTCGAGCGCACTATGCAATGCGCATGCGCCATGACGCTCACCGCCACGGCGCATCGGCGCGCTCTCCTGAGTCTCCACACAGGAATCCTGGCCTGTTATTAGCAGCGTCTCCTACACTTCCTGCCGGCTCCGCTCACCGCCCAACACTGAAGCCGCCGGTCTTCGCCGTACTCCACTGGCCGAAAGGGAGTCACCGGAGCCCCTGATAGGTATTTATGCTCCCTCAGCACCGCTGTCTGTCTCAGCTATGCTGCGCTGCTCTGCTGTTATCCATCCTTCTCAGGGACACTGCGCCCTGTCAGCACCGCTATCCATCACCTTTAGGCTGCGCAGCTCTGCTTATTGAAACTGATGAACTCTCTAAAAATTTAAACAAACATTCATTAACTTTTATAGGGACATATTTAATTAAATTGATCAGAACTGCCATATGCAGCAAAGGGTATTTCTGCTTTTTATCCTATATAATAAAATGTTACCTCTGCTCCTCATCTCTATGGGGGGAATTAAAATGTACCGTATTACAAAACTGCAGCCAGTAGATGGCCCAATAGAGACTGTAGTGTGGCTTAGATTGTCTGCAGCCATCCAGCTCTTTGGGACCATTTTTCGATGGTCTCCAGAGAGTAAAAATATGGGTGCAGCATGTGTGGTGTAGGCCCCCATGGACATAAGCGTGGCTTAAAGTAAGCATGGGGGTCATGCTCTGTGGTGGATTGTTATTTTACTGGCACTGTTGGGAGGAATTGCATGTTTTTTAAAAAAAAAAAAATGTAATGCACCAATTGATGCCCCGCCCCTTTTGTAGCTCCTCCCACATCACCGCCCACTTTCTGCCCCCGCCCACAGTTCCTGAACCTATTTTCGTACAAAAATAGCACTGGGTGTGTGTAATTATGTGTAAGTAATCTTCTCTTTCACATAATGGCAGGAAAGGGGTTCTTTGTACTAATTTTCTGTTTCTCTTAATATCTAGATAACAGAAGACCCCATTAAAAGATTGTCAATTTTACATCATCACTTTGTAAGAAATCCAGCAAAATTCTATGAATCATCATATGAAACAGCCATAAATATTTCAGGTATGTAAAAATCACTTGACTTCAGCTATGACATAAATGTAAGCATGATTTAGAAATACCTGTAGCTCTAGGATTGTTGGATTTATTAATAGTTGCTACATCTGTTAATTATATTCTTAGTAGTGCAGGTGGATATTCACTGTTTTTTTTTAAGGACACATTTAATTTCAATCAATTTAAGTAAAGTGCTGATTCTTTGTCTAGGTGAAAAATTGAGCATGTGCAAAAAATGTGTGGATTGGCTAGAGACTCTAATGTACTTGTCTTCTTGCTCAGTTGTGCACCTGGCCTCCCACTTCTCTTTCTACTCTGGTTAGAGCCTATTTTTCTGTTTTCTGAAGGCAGTAGTACACACTGTTGTAGGAAATCTTCAGTTACTTGCCAATTTCTTGCATGGAATAGCCTTCATTTTGAAGAATAAGAACAGATTTTCACATGAAAGTTCTCTTTTTTTTGGCCATTTTGAGAGTATAATCGAATCTACAAATGTGATGCTCCAGACACTCAACTAGCTCAACCTGCTATCAGCTGTGCTAACATAATTGCACAATAGTTTTTTTTTTCCATAATAAATTTTTATTAAGTCAGGTAGCTAGACATTCAATTTAAACATTATGTAATCACATTGATACCAATCTGTGCAATAAACACTTATACAGTAAATGAGCAATTATTACTTAGTCTGATTAGTACCAGTAGATATACTACCGACTCTTGTTTATAGAAATAGTGGGGGGAGGGGGGGGTATAGGAAGGGTGCAAACCATATAAAATCAACATACAAGACAGATACACAAGGGAGCAAAGACACAGAGGAAAGGGCTTAGGGAGAGGGGTGTATTTCAGGCTAATCCAGTACATATCACAAATGTATACATTTATATATCCACGGGTGAATGTAAGATCATATATCGGCATCATGGTTAGGAGACAATAACATTGATATATCTGACAGATGGTGGGCTCCAAGGGGAATGTCATTCTCTCCCTATATTCGCTCCACTTAATCCACTTGGGATTGCATCTATAATCAGCTGTCTCAAATAAGAAATGCTTGTGTACTTTATTTATGACCTGTCGTTTATCAGGGACCAGGCTTGACCTGTCGCTGCTTTGGTGGCTATTAGTATCTGTCCCATGATATAGGCGTTATTCTGGGAAACCGATAGGGAATAATGGAACAAGGCTACAACAGGATCCCTAGGTACATGAAATCCCAGGACATCTCCCAATAGAGAAAATATCCCAGTCCACAATGGGCCCACCACTGGACAGTCCCAAAATATGTGTAGGATAGACCCAACATGTCCGCATCCCCTCCAGCACAAGTTGGAAACTGATGGCCATATCCTGTGCAGCCGTCTGGGGGTGAAATAGGCTCTATGACATAGTTTGTAGAACATCTCGGAATGGTTGAGACATTTAGAGAGCTTGAAACCTGAATGGGAGATATAGTCCCATTCTTCAATCGTCAAAGTCCTACCCAGATCATTCTCCCATCTAATTTGAGCTACCAGCTTGTCAGATTTAGGTTTACTAGTCTGATAGGAATACCATTTGGAAATACTAACCTTATGGTTCTGTGAAGACAATCCTGCTACAATCCTTTTAGGAAAGGAAAGTGCAACAGAGGCCTCACCACAACTCGAGTTCAACCAATGACGTATCTGGAGATATTTATAGAAATCTTGTCTAGGTAGTTTATATTTATCCATAAGTTCAGTAAAGGGCAGGAGGCTACCTGACGGGCAAATCGCTTTAAGGGAGGTAAGACCTGCTTGGTGCCAATCATTCAGTTTCAAATTGGGGATAAGAGCTGCTATTGTTGCGAGGGACAAATCTGGATTTGGTAATGAAGCCTTGTTGTCCCCCAACAATAATTTGTGCCAAGTCGACAAGGTGTCCCTGATAGCAGCACCAGGACTCGCCCACAGCAATAACGCCCATGGGGGCAGCCATAACAGCTCGGACAAGTGGATTTTGGGCAAAAAGGATTGTTCGATCATCACCCATGGTTTAGGTACACCATTGACGAACCAATCTCTGGCCTGGTTGATGAAGCAAGCCGATTGATAAGCATTCAAATCCGGGTATGCTACTCCCCCCGATTGCTTAGGCAGCGTCAGAGTTTGTTTGGAGATACGTGGGTGGGATCCCTTCCAGATATATCTGGAAAGAAGTTTATTATAGTCGGAAAAATATGTTTTGGGAGGGGTCCTAGGAATGGCTCTGAACAAATACATAAGTTTTGGTAACAGGATCATCTTGGATGCCGCTATACGCCCTAGCCAGGACACTTCATGGATACTCCATTCATCTATAAGTTTTTCAAACGCACTCCGTAATGGTTTGTAGTTGCATAAGAATATGTCGGGGCTCCTAGTTATCTGGACTCCTAGATATTTTATGGATTTCAGTTGCCAGGCGTATCGGTACTGGTCCTTCAGTAATCTAATCTTTTCCAAAGGGATATTTATGGGGGAAAGCTTCTGTTTTGGAGGTGTTTAATTTATAAAACGACACTTTAGAGTATTCTTTCAGGACTATGTGTAGTGCATGCAGGGAAATTTCAGGTTGTAATAGGCATAAGAGTATGTCGTCCGCAAAGAGGCTAAATTTGTGTGGTATTCCCCCAATCACCGGTCCCTTGATTAGGTCATAGGACCTGATTTTCTCCGCCAGTGGCTCAATGGCAAGGGCGAAAATAAGCGGGGACAAGGAGCAGCCCTGTCTGGTCCCATTTGATATTTTAAATGTATTGGATAAACATCCATTTACAAACACTCTCGCAGAGGGGAAAGTATAAAGGGCAAAAATAGAATCCACAAATCTGCCACTAAAACCAAATCTATGCAATACCGAACGAAGATATCCCCAGTGTAATCTATCGAATGCTTTTTCAGCGTCAAGCGACAGGATCAACATGGGGGACTTCTTATTCTCACAGCTCTCTACAATACCAAAGACCCTGCAGGTGTTATCTGTTGCCTGCCTGCCCGGAACAAACCCAACCTGGTCTGCTGCTATCAATGTGGGCAATAGAGGGGCCAGTCGATTCGCAATCAATTTGGCGTATAGTTTAAGATCTATATTCGGAAGGGCTATATGTCTAAAATTTTGTACTGCCGTTGATGGTTTACCAGGCTTGGGGATAGTGATTATGCGTGCCTCGAGCATTTCTTTCGGGAATTCGCCTGTGTCTGAAGCTGTGTTAAATACTCGTAAAAGAATAGGGGCTATGATTGATTTAAAACGTTTATAGAAATTTGATGGGTAGCCGTTTTGTCTTTAGGCATGGAATTTATAGCCTCCTCCACTTCTGACAAACGCCATGGGGAGCACAGGGCGCGGAAGACCCCTTCATCTAACTTCGGGAGGGAAATACTTTGTAAGAATATATCGATGTGAGAGGTTGGGGGGATTGGCGTCCGAATTTAAATTATATAATTGGGAGTAATATTTTGCGAAGGTGTTTGCAATATCAAATGGGTCTGTGACCTTAGATTCCCCTGAATTGTAAACTGCATGTACTCTAGCTTTTGCTTGACGTCCTCTCAATTTCCTGGCTAATAAGTGACCTGCTTTTTTCCCCAGTACATAAAACATCTGATTTAACCTGAAAAGGTTCTTTTGAACCTCTCTAAGGGAAGAGATATTGGCTTTTTCATGTGCTTTGAGGAGTAGATTAAGGAGTTGTCTGTTCTGTGGGTCAGCTTTATGAGCTGCTTCCAGTTTTGTGACGTCCTCATGATAGTGTTGAGTTTCTAAGAGTTGAGCCCGTTTCATTCTAGCAGCTACCTGGATGGCCGATCCCCCTAATCACTGCCTTTAGTGAGCACCAGTGGTTAAATACATTGATGTCATCTGGATCATTAGAAGAGATATATGCTGTTAAAGAGTCCAAAATAGCTTTACAGGCCTCAGGGTTGGACAAAGAATAGGCGCCTAGGCGCCAGGGGCCTGGGGACACTTTCCGGGCTTTGAAATTGCATTTTATCAGCTGAGGGGAGTGGTCCGACCAGGTCATAGGTAGGATGCAGGCCTTAACCACAGTCATCAGAGTGCACTTATCAGTCAATGCTAAGTCTATCCTAGAATATGTGCTATGCGGATGAGAAAAAAAAGTGTAGTCTCTAACATTTGGGTTCTTGGCTCGCCAAGCATCATGTAGATCGTATTCTCCCAGTAGTTGGCGGAGCCCCTGTGACTGGTTAGGGAGGGGTGTGGAGCGGCCCCCTATGGGTCTAGTTCTGTCAACCGCTGGGTCGGGGACAATATTGAAATCTCCCACAATTATCGTGGCCCCTTTGGAGTGTTGCTTAACCAGTGTACATAGTCTCCTGCAAAACTGAATTTGCCTGGAATTAGGGGCATAGCAAGAGACCAGTGTAACATCCATATCTTCTAGTTTCCCCACCAGGATTAGGTATCTACCTTCTGGATCGGCATACTGTGAGTTAACCGACAAGGAGCAGCTGGAGGATACCAGTATAGCTACTCCCGCCTTTTTAGAGGGGCCATCATTAGAATTATAGCAATGGGGAAACTATTATCATAAAATTTAGGTGGAGAAGTTTTGATAAAATGGGTTTCTTGAACCGCCACAATGTCAGCTCTTAGTTTATAAAACGTTGCTAAGGCCATTTTACGCTTCTGTGGAGAGTTCAATCCCTTAGCATTTAAGGATACAATATTCACCATGACTCAGTCCAGAAGGCAGATAGTGACACAAAGAATATAGATTGTAGAGTGAATATGTAGACCTGAAATATAGGGTTGGAGGGAGGTGACGGGGGGGGGACAAGAGACAAGAGGGGAGAATACACAAATACACATAAACCACAACTCTGTATAGAGTCGAAGTGAGGCACCAGAAGAGAAGCGTCCCACCTAACATTTCTAGGGAGGGAGAGGTGGCTTCTCACCCCGCAACATAGATATAACAGAAAATAATGTAAACAATTCTGTGACCTTGTTCTAGCATATATGCTGGAAAGCCAAAGGATAGGTAACTCCAGAGAATTATACAATTGGAGATCTAAATACTCTGTAAAATTACTATCTCGACTACAACTAAATGCGTAATCTCTACTAGCAGTAATTGAACACATTTAAAAAGAGAGTAACATACATCTATGAAATAGTGCAACAAACTCAAAACGTTAGTATATGCGAGGGCATGAAAGGTATTATGGAAGGACCTGCTTCTGCCTCACTTCCCCACCACCGCCCAGTCCTGCTGGAGGCTGCGGTCCGGGGACAAGGCAGAAGGGGCCTCCAACAGCTTCCAATTACTGAGGAGTTTCATGCCCACCTCCCACGTCGGAGACGGCAATAGTGGACCCATCACTGGAAATAAGTAATTTTGTAGGGAAACCCGACCTGTATAGAATATTAGCTTTTCGAAGTGCACTTGTTATAGGCTGGAGAGATCTACGTTTGTTCAGCGTAGCCCTGGATAAATCACCAAATAGTTGGAAGGATCCCAAGGCCTCCACCGACTCGGAGGTGGGCCTTGCAGCTTTTAAGAGAGCTTCCTTTATGTGAAAGAAGTGTACCCGCATCAGTATGTCTCTTAGGGCACCCTCTGGAGCACTCCTGGGCTTGGGTAGCCTGTGTATCCGATCAAGCAAGAGATCAGAGGTGGATGCTGATGGCAGGAGTTTCTTAAAGATGTCCAATGTGAAGTCATAGAGGCCACTATTGGAGATGTTTTCGGGGACGCCCCTCAGTTTGAGGTTATTTCTGCGAGATCTGTCCTCCATATCAGTGACCTTGTGTCGTAGAGAAGCCACCTCTTCCTCCAAGGCAGCATGAGAATCTATGAGGTCATTGTGCGAACCAACTACTTCGCCCATTTTAGTTTCCAGGGAGTTTGTTCGGTCGCCCAAGTCCTCTATAGAACGTTGGCAAGCCTGAAAAGAAGTACGGAATTCTGCTGCGATATATTCTTTAAATTGGAAAATAAGTTGTTTTAAGGTACCAACCGTCAGGGCAGCGTTATCATCATTCTCTGGTGCAGCCGATGGATCCGTATATGTGGGTTGAGACAGATTGAATGGGTTTAGAGAGGGGCCGTCCGGTCCCAGCTCATCGGCTGGAGGTCTCTGGTTCTCCATACGACGTGGCGACGGCTTGAAAAATGCTACCTGTGAGATTGATTTGGACACCTTGGTCCTTTGTCCTTTGAAGGCATAGTAGAGAAGAGGGAAATGAAACAGGGCACTCCAATAATAATCTCTAATGAGAATATAAAAAGAAAGGGTAGAGGAAGATCCCGTGAAGGTCCACGCGCCGTATCACATTAAAGAGAGTTCATTTGTTTCATCAGCAATATTTAAGTCAGAAGTTGCGGGGTGGAGATAATTAGAATTTATTCATTCCAATTAGTTACATTCTGTGTTCATTAGTAGCATAGGTAAACCTCTGCCCTTAGGCGAACGACAACACACACCAGACTCAAAAACTGTAGGGCTTCAATCAATAAAGGCGTTCCCCTTGCAGGGGATTCAAAGGGGGGCTGTATCAGACTGACAGAGGTAAATATTGTCTTTATAAAGGCAGCTGTTAAATCTGGCCTCCAGAAAGGACGCTGACCCCTAAAGCTTCTGCAGCAATCAGGGCTTTGTGTTAGATGGGACTGGTGGCAGCTAGATCCTGCAGCCTGTGCCTACGAGCTGCAGTGAAGTCTCCTCTCCCTGGACACCTGCACCAAGATGGCCGCCGCCGGGACCCAGCACCCGGCTGCACCCCCTCCGTTCTCCGCTGTCGGTGTCCTCACCCTCTGCTGATGCTCCCAGGCAGGTAGGGGCACACCTCACCTTCAGTCCTCTCTGCTCCTGGCCTTCCAGGCCGCCTCCGCCACCTGTTTTACGCTGCAATGCGTCCACGGAGCTCAGCCAGCGGGTCCCATGCCAACTCGAGGCCGAGGCCTCAGAGCCGGAGAGGGCCACAACCCGCAGGACTGGAATTCTCCCGTCCCCGATTCCGCGGCGCCTCTCCTCTCTCTGTGGCTTGGTCTGTGGCACCTCCGGTCCCTCACAGAGGGTAAATATGTGCTTTATGGGGAATTTAAAGCTTATTTTATGTGGGCTTTTGTAGGAGCACTCAGAAAGCGTGACTGGTCTCCTACGCCGTCAAGCCACGCCCCCCCATTGCACAATAGTTTTATAATCCTACATTATTCTTCTAATGTGATTAGCATGTGATTTATCACATGCAAAACTTGGCATATGAAGTGCCTAATTGCATGTGATAACTTAGGACAAGTCGGACTAATGTATGGGGGCCTTAAGTGTTCACTACCCTGGAGGTATTTTCACTTCACTCTATTGTGAACACCATTTTTCAAAGAATAGATTGAATCAAGTGTGATAAGGTAGTGTCATCCTACAAATGAACATGCGGACATGAATTATTACCTGTTAAGTGTAACTTCACAAGGAGCAATTATTCTAAATTATTGGTTTCTCTTATTGGAAAGAAAGTTCTCTTGCACTTATGTGAAGTTTATTTATGCCCCTGATGAAGTCCGATTCTATTTTATATTTTATTTATTTATTTATTTATTAACAGTTTCTTATATAGCACAGCATATTCCGTAGCACTTTACAAAGGAGATAGTGATACAACAAACTGAGTATTTACAGACAGTCAAATGTTTGAGGGCCCTGCTCGCAAGCTTTCTATCTATTTTTAAAACTGTGATTTGACTAATACAGTTTTGAATATTATGAAAAAATGACATGGAACGATTTTATGCTTTTTTGTGGACTTTTATTAGATGGAATTGAGAATTATTCTTGAACATCATTATACAGGCTTTTTGTAGGTCATAAAGTGGTGCTGGTCCTCCATTGTTGTTTACAGTATTTTAGCTTTTTTGATCCCTGCCAACAAGGGCCAGCCTTCTAAATTGATTGCCCATGGTTAGCACAAAAGATTTTGTTACTGTGTGTGTGTGTGTGTGTGTGTGTATATATATATATATATATATATATATATATATATATATATAAGTCCAGAGAGTTCGGCACTTAGCCCTGGGTGCCCTCCTTGGCATACAGGTAAATAGAAGAAGATGGTTGGCGGCACTCACAGGAGTTGAAAAAAAATCAGCTTAACGTTTCAATTCTTGTTTGAATTTTCACTTCCTTGGATAAGGTATTTATATCACTGTTGTCTGTTAACACATTTGCTTCTGATGAAAATTCGAACAAGAATTGAAACGTTAAGCTAAGCTTGGGCTAAGTCTGATTTTTTTTCAACTCCTGTGAGTGCCGCCAACCATCTTTTTATTTATATGGTCAGGGACCATTTGGAACCATTTAACATTGATTCCTATGGAAAAATCGTGTCGATCGCATCGCATGTGCGATTTGGTCGCATGCGGTGCGATTTGGTTGCATGCGATGCGATCAACGCGATTTTCCCGACCCAATGAAAAAATCGGGCGCCCAGATAATACACAAGTACCTAAAAAAATTCAGAACACCTTCAGAGCACGATATGGGGAGCGAGGATGATGGATAAGGATCTAGGTTTGTCAATTGAAGTTCCTTTCATAAATTACCTGTTTTGGTCTATCAGGAAGTTATGTTTTTAAAGGATAGTGATGTTATTGATCGCACAGAGGTTGGTTAGCTCTGATACATTAAATTAGCATATTTGATCGCTATTTCTGAATCCTGCATAAATGGGGAACAGGGGAAAAGGGGAATACGTGGAATGAGGGAGAACAATGAGGATAAAACTCATACCGTTAGTCTTCGTATATGGCACGGCCTCATAAGAATTGTAATTCTGAGGTGGTGGTCCCAATCCTAAGTATGGGTAATCTAAGGATGGAAACGCCGTATACGCAAGTAGACTACTTTTTCACCACTAAGACCCGGAGTGACATCTGTTTGCAAAATCGCTATGTGTGTGGACTTGGATCCATAAGTGATGGGCATCTGGGCAGTGTATGACTGTTGATTAAGAGGATCAATAGTGGTAGTGCCAGAACCTACAGAATGTATATGTATGTATGTATGTGTATATGTGTATATGTATATATATATATATCGAGATATATAGATATAGATATATACATATACCATGGGTCCTCAAACTGCGGCCCTCCAGATGTTGTGAAACTACAAATCCCAGCATGCCTTGCCACAGTTTTGCTATAAGGGAGTGTTAAGTCTGTGTCAAGGCATGCTGGGATTTGTAGTTTCACAACATCTGGAGGGTGGCAGTTTGAGGACCCATGATATATATACTCAGAAATCCCAAATGAGGGAAAAACAGCACTCACCAGTCTTCTCATGAAAGTATAAATCCAGAGTTTAATCCAATCAAAATTATAGCCTGCCAACATTTCGGCCTTGGTGCAGACCTTTATTAAGGCAATGGCAATACAAGCAGCAGTAACCAGCAAACCAACAATGGTGGTGGGTGTCAGGGAATGTATTATACCCACAAATGTTATAACTTGCTCTAGATACTAAGAAGTCTGATGTATAGGATTCTATCCAGTTTTCTAGAATGTATTATACCTGCTGCATACCATGCAGAATTATTCTAATATTTGATAAAGCAATAAGAGTAAAGTTTGGAAGGCTGCCTAAAAAACGGTATAGCCGGGTTTATTAGAGCAATTACATCTTGTAACTGTATCCTGAATTTCATCAAGTGTACAATTTTTTTTCTCATATCAGAGATACAAATATTACAATCTTCTTTAACTGCTGAAGTGTTTGATTTCCATGGTTGATTTGATTTAATGTACACATGAAATTGTTTCACAAATACCAGAAAAACCTGAGGTCAAATCGGATCATATGACACATCATTTGTGTATAATAAAAAAAAAAACTTTTTGATCCCGTTTGAAAACATTATCACATAAATTTTCACATACTGGCAGATATACTCAAAACATGTCTAACAATATAGGACCACTATATATACTGCAGTATATGATAGTAAATCAGTATATAGGCTCTAGCCAGTGACAGAATTCTTCCTCCCATCCTACACTTACATATTATAAATATTACGATACTATATTTTAACTTGCTTATTAAAAGTAAAGTTTTAATCTTATAAATATTTCAAATAGTGCCCCCACAAAGAGGTTCTACTGTACTTTCTGGTCCCCTGGAGGTCTTCTCCAGGTGATATTTTGTGGTTATATACGTTTCTAGAACCCTGGGGAGCACCACTAATGGCATAATATTAATCGTTATATAACTTTTCTTATCATTTAAAATAAATTTTTGGAACATTATCATCGTTTTCGCTAATTAGGTTATTCACCTTTTAGGTTACCGCCCGCTGTGCTCGGTACGGATCGGAATGCTTGTACTTTTTTTTTTTTTTAAATAATTATTATTATTTTCCTTTTACTGTGCTGTGTGGCTTCCTGTTTGCGCTCCACGGATAACCTCCGGCGTGCGTTCCATCTTTTACATGACCGGCATCTCGTGTTTGGACTTAATGGATTTCCTGTTTGCGTTCCATAGATCATGCAGTTGTGTCTCTCCCACCCGATCATGTCTATTTACATTGATCTATTTAGGCCTGGGAGACCACGGAGAGGATCCCGCTAGCTGCAGTGCTCGCGCCTAGCGCTTGGGACCCAGTGGCTTTCCCTGCTAGGAGTGGGCGATCTGCCCAGCATTCCCTCTTGGTGGTCAAAGTGGCTGCCTGCGGGGGGTCTGGAGGCCGGCACACACCATCAGACGTGCCGGTAGGTGCCCGCAGAAACTCCCACTTCCCCTGCCTCTCTATAATTCCCTGACTCACGCCCTGTTCAGCATGACAGTTTCTATTTATACCACACAGTGTGGCTTGATAGCCTTTAGGCTTATAGCAACTAAATTTGCCTGTCTCTCAATTACAAACAGCCCTTACACTTGGGGCTCTGGGCCAGCCCCATCTTTATTAAAGAGAAGACTAGCTCTCCATCCCAGAGCTTATTGGTACTATACCCATACATAGTGTTCATTCTAGCACCCACTATCTTTGAAAACCCATGCAGTTCCTCTTCCCTGCCTGGGGTCTCGCTGTCTGCTCTAGTGCTTCTAGCACAGTGTGGCCTGTATATCAGCACTGATATGCAAAGCAGACCTGTGCTAGAAACACCACAGCAGACAGCGACACCCCAGACAGGGAAAAGGAACTGCATGAGTTTTCAAAGATGGCGGGTGCTAGAATGAACACAACATACATAAGCCAAGAGCTCCCTCTTGTGGCCTTCTAGACTCCACCAGGCCCTTTCAAGGATTGATAATAGCCGTATTCTGGAAAAAAAAACATGCATGAAAAACCATATAACATTAAAAAAAAAAACATACAAAAAATAAAAAAAACAATACTGTTGTAACGGTACTTATGTTATATCTGGGCTCCCGGTTTTCTTATGAGACCGTGCCCCCTCGCGGGGCTCGCTGCGCTCGCCATGCTTCGGGCGCGGTGGCTCGCTGCGCTCGCCACACTATATAAAATCAACTCCATGCGTAGTTGGATAGTAGGGGTATGAAAAAATGGGGTGCATTTAACATGGGAGTCCAGATAATACATAAGTACCGTTGTAACTTATCCATTTAGTGACCGCACAGAAACGGCCTACCTTCTCTCACTGTGACCCCCCCCCCCCGGAACCAGCTAATGTGAGCTCCCACCCTCTGCCATGCTGCCTCACTAACGGGGGAATGTGACATTCGTTGCCTAAAATATGCAGTGCTCCATCTACATGTAACCACCTTTTAGCTACTTCTCTTAAATGGGCAGGAACGGGAAGGGCTCTCAAAGCCGGACCCCTCAAAAACCTTGTACCAGCTCCCACCAACAGAATCTTCGCTCCTTTCTGTCTACTTCATATTCTGCGGACTTCCCAGAAGCCCCCTCAGACGAGTTAACTTCCATCTCTTCTGTCATGGCCGCAACCCCCTTCCCAGGGCCCTCGCAGGACGCCATGACACAGTTAAGAGGCGAAATGACAGACATCCTTTCTCATGTTAAATCACTGCCCTCTAAACAGGACATGCCCTTAAAGCGAGACTTCGAATCTCTTTAATCCCAAATTTCTCAGGTCCAGACCGATGTGACCCATCTAGGCACACGTGTATCTGCACTAAGATGACAGATGAAGTACATTCCCAACTCCTACGTGAGTCGCTAACCCAACAATCCTTAGATTTATGGGCAGCGCAAAGCAAATTAGACGATTTGGACAATCGAGGATGTAGGAATAACTTGTGAATTTGCAGCCTCCCAGAGGACATCCCCCCCGTCGGGCCTCATCGGCGCTCTCAACGGATCGCCCGGGAGAGGTTATTTGCCGGGTCCACTATTTTTCCCAAAAGGAGGAAATTCTCAGCAAGGTAAGCACCTTGAAAGCAGTGGAATTAGGAGGAACCCGTATTCAGATTTACCAAGATCTTTCCTGGCGAACTCTCCAACAACGTCGGATGTTGAAACCCCTTACTGAAGCCCTTCGCCACAAAGATATCAAGTATCGCTGGGGATTCCCATTGTCCCTCCAGGTTTCACAAGGTGGCCAACTTCTCACCCTTAAAGATCCATCAGGTCTCCCGGACTTCTGCTCCACACATGGCCTGGACCCAATACAACTGCCGGATTGGCAGGTTCTTTCCCTCCCCTCCATTCCCTCTCCGAGCCTCCCAAAAAGGCCCCGTTGGGAGCTGGTCAAATCCCCCAAGAAAAAGTCTAGAGATGCGGGCCCCCCCTCAACCTCAGATCCTCCGTGACATGCATTGGCCCTCCTCCCTGCCCATACTTACCTCTCACCCTCTTGGCACCTTTCGTTGCATCTAGAGGCTGACCGTATCCTTCTTCATCATATTTGAATGTGTTACTATATGTTCTATTACCTATTAATTGGGAAAAGTTCTGCCTGGCACACATGTTCCACTAATGGAGGAGTCCGAGAGACTGAATACAAACTTATGTCCCGCTGGTATAGATGTGCAGACACACTCTCCAAAATGGGTACTGATGTTCCCAACATCTGCTGGCGTTGCTCCTGGCTCCTGGGAATCCACTGCACATATGGTGGCAGTGCCCTCTCATCTTGCCTTTTTGGTCAGAGATTTTTAGATTATCTAAGACTATTCTTGGTCATCCGATCCCAACGGACCAACTATTTTGGTTATTTTACCTCTCCCCTGTCCCCCTCTCGAAATATAAAAAACTCCCTGTTATGCCACCTGAATAACGCCGCTAAGTCGGTTATCCCGGTGAAATGGCGATCCTCCTCCCCTCCAACAATAAAGGACTGGTTCAAAAAAATAGACTTTTACATGGACATGGAGGACATCCTTTCCTCTGTCGATGACAGACACGCCCAGTTTAGGAACACTTGGTCCCGTTGGCTGCTCTTCAGAGATACCAGGACCTATAAAGAAGTTATGGCGTCCCAATCCTCTTAGTATCCTCCCTTTCCAGCGACTTGGAGCTCCTCTGTCCCCCTCTTACTTACTAACCTGCTGACCCTTTCCTCTTTTGATAATGTTCGACTGTTTGTACATGTATTTTCACATATCCATGACTTTATGTTTTATTTTTTTTATTTTCTTTTGTCATACTCAAGAGCGTACCTGAGTACCCCTTCCCTTCCCTTTTCCATTCTCTCTCCTATCTCTTCTTCTTTTCTCTTCATACATACCACTGTTTCCGCACCAATATCTGTGTATCTTACTATGCAAATATACTATTCTTTACTTGTCAACCTTGTAACTGAATTAGACTGTTTTTGCTGTACTTAAAATCAATAAAAATGTAATTTGCAGTTCATTGATGTATTTAGATATATAGTGTCATAGTGTCATAGTGAATATGACACAACCTACAGTAGTACAGTGGATGATGAATTGCTTAGTGTGTGTGTGTGTGTGTGTGTGTGTGTGTGTGTGTATATATACCTTCCAGTCGCACACAGCGGAGGCAGCACTTGGTAAAGTAATGAAACAAATCAGAAATTGCCCTACAATTCGATGTCACAACTTATCCTTTTGTAAATGTTGGATTTTCTCAACAAATGTAGTTATGGTATGACCTCATGTTGCTAGTAATTGAGACTAATCGTGAACTTAAAATCATACGGGATAAAATTACTACTTTGAATGGCGTCAATAAACAAAATTTGTAGGCCGATGTTCATACTAATTGGTGTGAAAAATTAAACAAACAACTTATAACTTACAAGCGAAATCGATTGCAGTTCATACGCCAAAAAATTTATAAAGTGATTGTGGATTATGAACATAATGCAGTCTACCAATTGACCAATACTGATCCTAAAAGGAGAGGTCAACTTAAGCTCTTTATAGTATGACAAGTACACCACCAGTGACTCTGATTTCAATAATGATTACCAATATGCTTTATCATCAGGAGTGTCAGCCCCTTTAGAGGTAAACTCGCATACAGTTCCTAACCGAAAATGACACCCCTAGAGGCGAGGGGGTAAAAGGTCAAGGTCGAGGAAAGCTCTGCAGGCCTCCATTCTTCAGAAGACCTTAATATTTCATTTGTTTACATTTACCTTGTCGGATGCTGACTCAGGTTCTCAGCCGAGGATTATTGTATATCCCGACCTCGAACTTTAACGAGTTTGATTGGCAAGTGGAAAAATACAGTTTAAATAGACAATTACATTTGCATAAACATTTTCAGAACTCCAGAGTCCCTGTAGCATTTTCTAGGATGCTTGAACATGATGTCGATGTTGTTTGGTCATGATGATTTTTTTCGTTTTTCGCAATCAGTTTTTTTATTTAGACATGTAGCAGGTACACAATCTAACATAAACATTTCCAAGGGGACAATAGTAGGTAACAATAGTCTCTTAAGTGAAGTATAAAGTCCCAAAGGCACAAAATTAACAGGAAAGTATCAATAGATCACAAGAACATATTTCTTCATACTTACATGTATAACTAAAGAACATCAAAAACAAACAAATAAGGTGTATAGTGAGAATTATATAAAAGTAAATAAAATAAAAAAGACGGAGAGAAGAAAAGAACAAATGAGAAAGAAGACTTGTCAGTGTCTTTCATTTTTTTATGGGACCGCTGTAGGGGAGGGCAAGGGAAAATATGTAGCATACTTAGTAGATTCCTTAAATTATTTATTTTTTTTCTAAAATGTTTATATTGAGGTATTGTAAGTTAAACAATAAAATACAACTTATATGTATGCAAGTTGTACAGCATCGTCATTTTCAGTGGAACAAAACTGATGTCAAAGATATACACATGATGGTATGATTAAGTGTTTAACCTTGATATTCTGGTATACTGTATCATCCACAAATTTAACAGTGACAAATTGAGTATTTGAATAATGAACAACATATAATATGGGTGTCGATTAAGATAGGATCCGTTATTGTTCCATATTAACCTGCGTCTATGGTAGAAACATCGTTAACAAGATATTACAGTAAAATATTTCACAAAAATAAAAATACATACGTTAATACAGAATAGATACTAAATTGTGACTCTATCTCATCCCATAACTCCCCCCCCCCCCCCCACCCTGTGGCCCAGTTTGTAAATGGTGAGATTATGTAGTTATCTCATCAAATGTAATGGGAGGGTCATTAGCCACTAAGCGTAGTAGATACCAAGATGTGTTTTGTAAGCTTTGGTGGATTTCTTGTCTCCTATCCACCGACAATGTGGCGATATAGCTTTCCTATTTTGTAAAGAATTTATTAATGTTGTGTTCCTTGTCCAGACTGACCTCAATCCAGTTCATCCCGAACAAGTGAAACAATTTACATTTAAATAAGGGAAATGTTGGAGATGAACTAGAAAGCCATTCATGGAGAATAGTTTTCCGGGATTCCTTAAATTTTAACCAAGGATACCATGTGACAGTAAAATCAGAGGAAGGTATCTTTGAAGATGATGTAAGATCTTCCATAAGCATATATCAGTCTACTCTCTGGAACCATCGGGAGATGGAGGGGGTCTCTTTTCAAGTGTAAAGGCTTCCCTCCACTAGTGCAATTTGGAGTGTTTTTATCTGATGCAGAGAAATTAAATCAAATTAAAATGCAAAATGGTGGTACAGTTGGAGCCCCTGTCAACTTTGTTCCGTAGGCCATGGCTAGCCATAACTATCCTATTGTTCTCAGCAGCATTACAATACATAGAACAATACAGTAGGGGATTAGCATAGTAATCCTATTACTCACTTAATCCAATTAACAGGCTAAATGAGGAGGGCTCCATCTGTAGATTCTACCTCCATTTTACATTCCCTCTCCCCAAGGACCCAGATAGCAACATATTCTACCTGGTAGATTAGAAGATGCTGCTATATGGGTCCTGGGGGAGAGGGGATGTAAAATAGTAAATAAGCAAGTTTAAATTATATAGCGCACTTTCTCCAACGGGACTCAAGGAGCTGGGGATAGATGGGGATGTGTGTATAGGAGAGGAGGGTAGCTGGATATTTGTGTATGCTAACTATAGAGAAATAATATTTTACATGTACTGAACACACATTTACTCATACAGGTGTCCTGGTGGTTGCCTGTATTTAACCATATTCAATGTAAAATACTTCTAATCGCATATAAAGCTATTAACCATACTGCACCAGCATATATCTCTTTACTTATCACAAAATATCTCCCATCTCAACCACTCTGCGCTGCGCAAGATCTACGTCTCTCTTCTGCACGGATCACTAGCTCCCATTCATTATTACATGACTCATCGGGCTGCACCCACCCTATGGAATGCCCTTCTACACACAGTAAGACTATCTACTAGCCTCCAAACTTTCAAGTGTTCCATGAAAACTCACCTCTTCAGGCAAGCCTATCATATTTAAGTAAGCCTCTGAGGCACTTATGTATTGTATAGCTTTCCTTCTGGACTTGCAACTTGGTTGGGACTGCTATGCTATTACGGTGCATGTCCTTGTGTTTTGTCTCCTTGATCCCTATAGATTGTAAGCTTGAAGCAGGGCCCTCTTACCGCCAAGTCTGTCTGTTGTTACCCAATTTGTTTTATCGCTGTCTACAATTGTAAACCGCAACTGAATCTGTTGCGCTATATAAGAAACTGTAAATAACTAATAAATAAATAATATTAAGTTTTATTTTCTATGGGGTTTGTGTGTGTTTATTTCACTATTGGTTAAATTGTGGCCTGCATGCTGGGACTTGTGGTTTGCCAAGTCCCTGCATGTGGAGGAGGCTTGCTGGGTCTTGTAGTTCCACAAATAATAAATAAAAAATGTATTTATTATTATTTTTTTTACACAGGGCAGCATTGCATGGATCTTACTGATTCGTGTGATGCTGCGGCAATACGTTAAATACGGCCACCGAATATGAATGGCTACACTATCGGAAAATTCAAATCAGATGAATTAGTAAATTTTAGTATTAGGGACCCACCAGAAATGAGGTTACCGTGAAGCTGGTTGGTGGGCAAATATTTCTTGGCCAATTGATATACCAAGAACCTCTGTTATTGATTGATTAATAATATGGAGTGTGCATCTGCACCACGTGTTTTTCTTTGCAGAACTACAAGTCCCAGCATGTATATTGGGTGTGCATTCTAAGATCCCCTCCCCCTTATGAATTAGTAAATTTGCCATATTTACGATTTGTATTTTCCGCAGATTATGGACGATCCCAGTCATATCCATTTTTACCACGTATCGGCCGTATTCCCTCGTGTTAGTAAATTTACCCCATTGTATCTTACTGTAGAGCCGTGCTTACAGCTGACTATCATGATCTTCTGTAGGGCAAGCAATAATACTACAAATTAATGAATTTCCTTGTTTTGTGAAAAATAAATACATTGTACTTGCTGTGCTCTGGGCAATTTGCCAAGATATATTGTGTGATCTCTTCCAAATATACACTACTGTTCAAAAGTTTTGGGTCACTATATTTCCTTATATTTGAAAGAAAAGCAGTGTTTTTTTCAAAGAAGATAGCATTATATTAATCAGAACTACACTCTATAAATTGCTAATGTGGTAAATGACTATTCTAGTTGCAAACGCCTGTTTTTTGTTTTTTTTTAATGAAACTATTTTATTGACTTTCAATGCAAGAGTATTACATGTTTACATCATTGTCTAATCATGAATAAAACATAAGTAATTGTACTTCTTTTTCAATTATTTTGGGTATACAGTCCTCAATAACCTCACATGTTAGGTAACTTTAACAAAATCTGTTTAAAGAAATATCGGTAGATACTGTATAACAATATATAACTCTATCCTCAAAATATCTGGAATGACCTGATTTGGTGAGTCAAATCGTCAACATTACTTACAATTATCTCTAAAATTATAATATATTATCCCCTCTCCCTCCCTCCATTCCCTCACCCACCCACTTTCAAGACTCGTTGCGCCCTAACCATTAGATAATGACCTAAGCAGGTACCAGGTTGTGCCTTCAACTATCCTCATTACATGCCTCTCTGCTTCTTCCTCCAATGAACTTATATATATTCCCCATTTTGCATGGAACTTTTTAACCCCTTCCTCCACCAAAGGCAGAGTAGCCCTTTTTATCAAAGTACATAATTTGCGTTAAGGTAGCCGTTACTTCCTGTAAGAATGGCTGGGATGAGGTAGTCCAATTGCGTAAAATAAATTTTTTCGTAACAGTTATAGTAAGGAACGGAAATATTTCAGTTCTCCGTCCATGTATATTCCAATTGGAGAAATTAGCACATAGCATGGCTAGGGGGTCTTTAGTAAGGCAAAGCCTACATGTATTGTTAATAAACATCATAACCTTATCCCAGAATTTCCTAACTTTCCCACATATGATAAAAAAAACCATAGCATTAGAACCTTTACATTTGAGACATATACCAATTTCCCCGGTATGAAATATTTTCTCTGAGCCTGTGAAATATATGCTTTATACAATGTTTTGATATGTACTTCTTGCAGCATAGCGGAGTGTATTATTTTCAATGTTTTTTCCATATGCTAATGTAGCACTTCTACTGAACTTATTCCTGGGATAGCAGCCTACCATTTCGGTATGATTGCAGCCCAGACTTCCTCCTGTGTAGACGGAAGAATGTCAGCATATAAGTATTTCATCCTAAAGGGCCCAGTGGCACCCAGACTGAACACCTGCTGCAGTACATCCTGCTTCCCAGGTTCTATCATAGGGGCCTCTCTTAGATTGTATATAATGTCTGACCTGTAGGTACATGTAAAAATCTCTATTTGATAGGGAGTACTTGACTGACAGATCATGAAAAGAGAGCAGTTGGCCCCCAGGGTCAAACACATCCTTAACTGCCATAATGCCCTGATTTTTCCACCTATCATAGCCCACTTCCAAAAGCTCAGGAGCGAAGTCAGGGTTTCCCCAAATTGTAGCATATTTGGTATTTTGGTAATCTCAACCCAGACTTTTATTAATACTAATCCATGCAGAATATGTATCTAAAAACAAAATATTTTCCCGAACCTGCTGTGGCAATTTAGCCTGTGGAGCAATCCCGCCAGGGAAAACGGCAACACCATATCTCCCTGAGTCTAGACTTATGCGTGTAAGAACTATTGCCCTGGAGCCAGTCCAAGGTGTATCGTATAAACACCGCCTGACTGAAGACCATGATGTTAGGAATCCCCAACCCCCATAAGCTTTTTTTAAGGTATGCTTTATTTCTAGAGATAAACGTTTTTTCCCCTGCCATAGAAAGCTAAAAAAGGCCAGAGCGATTTTTTTTTGTATATCTTTCTTTGATAGCTTCATTGGGAGCATTTGAATACAATAGGACAGTTTTGGGAATGCTATTGACTGCAACACTGTTGCTCTCCCTAGCAGTGATAGTGGCAAAGGCCTCCAAATATCCAGCAACCTCATGACTTCCATGACAATGGGGGAGTAATTAGATTGATAGAGTTCTATAATATTACCAGGGACGTGTATACCCAGATATTTTATGGATTTTGTATTTAGTTTAAAGGGTATGTTACCAGGGTGGGCAACTCTACTGCATTAGGCCCCAACACTTGAAGGATTTCTGATTTGTGGAAATTGATTTTATAACCTGCAAAGGATCCAAAATATTTAATGATTCTCCGTATCATAGGTAAGGACTCGGGGAGATCAGATACAAACAAAAGCATATCGTCCGCGAATAGACTGACTTTCAGTTCTGTGGAACCCATAGTGATACCCCTATACTGCTCATTAGTGCGCAGTGCTATCGCCAAATGGCTCTAAAGCCAGTGCAAACAGCAGTGGTGACAACAGGCACCCTTGCCTGGTCCCCTTTTGGATCAAGAATGGAGCAGATAAATAACCATTACATGCCACCTGTGTAAATGGTCGGTGGTATAAGGATCGTATGGTATTGATAAAGGTCGGTCGAATCCAAATATCACCAGTGTTTCGTATAGGTCAGGGGTGGGCAATTATTTTGGCTAGGGGGCCGATTAACACTTCCAGTAAATGTTCGAGGGCCGCACTCAAACTATCTTGTATAATATACAAGATAGTTTGAGTGCGGCCCTCGAACATTTATATATGTGTGTACATATATTTATATATGTGTGTATATAGATTTATATATGTAATAGAAAATAATAATAATTACAATTAAAATTTTCAATTGTAAAGCACAATGGAATATGCTGCGCTATATGTGTGTGTGTGTATATATATATATATATATATATGGGTCCAATCCTGCCGGCACTCTGGAAAAATAGCAGCTTGCCCTGGTGCCATAAACAATATTCATATAACGACTCCAAAGAAATAAGGCACTCAGGAAACAACCAGATCAACTGAATCCAAATAACGTGTAATGTTAACATTACACGTTATTTGGATTCAGTTGATCTGGTTGTTTCCTGAGTGCCTTATTTTTTTGGAGTCGTTATATATATATATATATATATATATATATATATATATATATATATATATATATATATATTCTCCCGGAGGCGGCACTCGTACAAAATAACGACACCAGACTGTGGCTTGCTTTAGACCGACGTTTCAAGGCCGTCTGGCCTTTTTATCAAGGTGCAAAGAAGAGATACATACAAATACAAAAACACAACTTAAATACCTGTGGATCTTGTTCACGTCTCCCGCCGCAGCCCAGCCGGGCGTCTAACAGTGACGTCACCGACGTCACGTTGCGTCAGGGGCGTGAAGAATCACCTGTGTCCCAAAGAAAAACAATAACCAATGAAAAAACACGTAAAAAATCACCATGGTGATACATATAAACAACAATAAAAGACGGCATCATAAAAGACAAATAACGCCAGCATACTTAAGCTTTTTTTTAAAAAAGCATCATAAGAATATGAATAACCGGAACTCTTTTTGTGAAACCACTGAAAGGCGGCATACGTAGAAAGAGGCACAATAACACAATAGACAACCTGGAAGAAATACATTACATATAACAAGATAAACCTAAATACTCGTTCAGACCCCTGGGGGCGAGAGTATCAAGTCGGTCAATCCACCTGCATTCAGCACGGAGCAAAAGTAATGACCGATCACCACCGCGTTTTAAGGGGGGAATGTGATCTATAATGCGGTATCGTAGTGTAGTGATGGGATGTCGAGCCTGCGCGAAGTGACGTGCAACAGGCTGTTCACTACTACCGGAGATGAGAGCTGCTTTAATGGCAGACCTGTGGGCTGCTGCCCTTTCCTTAAAGGCGCAGTCTGTCTTGCCCACATAGTGTCTGCCACAAGGACATGAAATAAGATAAATGACATATTTCGTAGAACATGTCACCCGGTGTCTAATGGAAAACCTTTTGCCGGAATAGGGATGATGAAAGAATTCCCCTACCACTATAAAATTACAGGTAGCGCAGCCGCAGCATTTAAAACAGCCTAGTTTGGGTTTACCCAAAAAGGTTGGTCTAGTGGGTGGGAAGTTGACATCATTTTTGACCAAGAGGTCTCGCAGATTGCGGCCCCTGGTGTACGCACACATAATGGATTTATTATTTAATGATGGCAACGCAGGGTCAGTTTTAACAATCGGCCAGTGTGATTTGGCGCTAAGGCTGATGGCTGAGCTTTTTTGATGGTAGGCATTGACCCAAATCAATTTGTCTTTGCTTTTGTCAGGTTGAGGCGATGATGGCAAGGAGTGATCAGGTCTGGGTAGTGCCAAGACTTTGGCTTTGATGGTATCTAATTCCAATGGGTCATATCCACGATCAATGAATTTACAAATCATGGAATCGATGGCTGGTACTAAATCCTCTGGCTCACTGGTGATCCTATATGCACGAAGCATTTGTGAATAAGGAAGACCTTTTTTAAGCGGGGCAGGATGATTGCTGCTGGCCAGCAACATGTTGTTGCGGTCAGTGCTTTTGGAATATAAAGAAGTTGAAAAATGACCATTAACAATTTTAATGTCTACGTCCAAATATTGAACGTGCGATGGATGAATATTAAATGTAAATTTCACTGGGGACTCCGTGAGATTATGGCTGTTAATGAGGTCAGAGTGTGTCTGTGATCCTCCTGACCAGCAAACCAGGAGGTCATCAATATATCTAGTATACAGAATGAGAGCACTCCTGGTTAATGGATTAGACAAAAACAACTGTTTTTCAATAATAAACATAAATGCATTGGCTAGTGAAGGGGCCACAGAGGACCCCATCGCACAGCCGCGTAACTGTAAATAATATTTGTTATTAAACAAAAAGTAATTACGTTTCAACGTTAAGTTCAAAAGCTGCAAGAAAAATTGGATATTAGGGCCGGTGTACAAAACATTATCGGTGATGAGTGACTGAACAGCTGCTATACCTGCATCATGTGGGATGCAGGTATATAGGCTGGTCACATCTATGGTACCCAATACACAATCCTGAGGAATCTCCGGAATGGCAGCCAGTTTGCTGAGTAATGCATTAGTGTCTTTGAGGTAAGAGTCCTCTGCCTGTACACAAGGTTGTAAAAACGAGTCCAAATAAATTGATACACATTGATATAACGACCCCCGTGCCGAAATTATCGGACGACCGGGGGGCGCTTGAGCATTCTTGTGTATTTTGGGCAGGGAATACAATAAAGGCGTAATGGGATGCGTTGTAGTGAGAGCCTCTTTGGTAAGGTTGTCAATGACTGAGTTGAGACAAGCCTGATGTAAGATCTTGTCCAGTTCCCCCTTGTACTCTGAAGTAGGGTCCTTGGGGAGCGAAGCATAGGTTGACTTATCGCTGAGTTGACTGTCCAGCTCTGAGACATAATCACTCGTGTTGAGCACAACAATTCCACCGCCTTTATCGGCTTGTCTTATTACTATGCTCGGATCATTGCTTAAGGAAGTTACTGCCTTCCATTCTGCCAAACTGAAGTTAGAATGACCAGGATTGGGTTTGTTTAATAGGTTGCGGGTGTCATGCTCAAGAATTCTGCCATATTCATACATACACACATCTATACATTATAGGGGTGTGTGTGTGTGTGTGTATATATATATATATATATATATATATATATATATATGCAACTAATGCAGATAAAATAGTAGCCTGCTCCTTACTTTGCTTTGCTTTAATATTATTTTTCAGTGGCGTCTGAGAGAGGGGGGGAAGCCAGGAAAGAGGCGAGTCGCCGTTTACCGCCTCAGATGTGCCCGCCAAATCCGGACTGCGCATCATTACTGTGGTGTGGGAGGGGATGCGGTCACACGGCGGGCGCACCAACCAATGGCGGCAAAGCGGCTGTCGCGTCACCGCATCCCAACCCACGCTCCCAGTAATGCTATGCGCGGCAGGCACAGTCCGCCATTGACGGCAGCGGAACAGTGCTCCCGGTCACCACCAATTTAATTGACAAGCGGCTATTCATAGTCGGGCCGCTTGTCATAGTACTGGGTGTCAGTGCGGCGGGCCGCCTGTTGCCCACCACTGGTATAGGTGGTCCCAGGTGACTAGGTCAAATGCCTTTTCAGCATCATAGATAAAACAACCTGATCACCTGAGTCTCCCCCCCACTCCTATCTTCTGTACCACGGCTAACAGTTTGCGTACATTCACCACTGAGTGACGGCCATAAATGAATCCAGTCTGATCCTCAGAGATAATTGTAGGCAAAATGTGTTTTATTCTCTCAGATATTATTTTCGTCAACCGTTTATAATCTGTGTTTAACAACGATATTGGCCTGTAAGACCCTGGATCCTCCAGATCCCTACCCGGCTTAGGCAGCACTTTCACCACTGCTGAGTTGAAGTATAAAGGGAGTTGTTTACCCTGCAATATGGCATTGAAAACTAATACCAAGGTATCACTTATCCTAGATTTTAGTATTTTTTTAAATTCCCCCGAATACCGATCCGGCCCTGGGGCCTTGAGTTTGGATATTGCCTGTGTCACTTCCTCCATTGTAATAGGTGCCATAATACCTTCCGCTGCCGTATTGGAAATCTTGGGCATAGATATACTGTAGATGCCCAACATTTTTCTTTTTCCCCCTGGTCTATGTCCTCCTGAGTATAAAGCTTAGAATAAAATTCCCGTAGAATGTCCAAAATCTCCGGCCCTTTGTTTGTCCTGTCTCCCTGTGGATCCTTCAAAATTTTAATGAACGCGGATGGTCTGGAGCCTCGCATTAGATTAGATAATAAACGCCCATTCTTATTACCGTGTCTATAAAACTGAAAATTGGTATGGTTTATACATTTCAATGTTTGGGATTCCAGCAAGGCGTCAAATTGAGCTTTAGCTTGAGAATATATCCTTCTATGTGTTGGGGAAGGGGACTATTTAATAGTGGAATATGCACTAGTCAGTAAGTCTCGGGCCTTAAGTATATCCACCCACCTCTCCTTACGATATTTGTTGACATAGGAAATAATTTTCCCTCTCAGTACTGCCTTGGCAGCCTGCTACATCATTAGCGGATCTGTCTCCTGGTCCCCATTATTGTCTATACTCCATCCACTTGGCCTCCAAGGCATCTCTAAAGGTCTTGGAGGACGCTAGATAATAAGGGAATCGCCATTGGTGATGCGTCCCGACATCCAGAGTAGTCTCCATTAAGATCCAGATCACAGAATGATCCGACAAACACATGGGTTCTATACCTGCATCGATCATGTTACCACAGAGACCCGTGGATAGGAGTATATAGTCACTATGTGACAGAGACCCGTGGGCCGCCGAAAGACATGAATATTCTCAGTAGGGTGCAACAGCCTCCAACCATCTACCAAATGTAATTGAGCTTTTAGGAGTAGAGGATTTATCAATTGACGACCATTGGCTACTATATTGAAATCTCCTCCCACTAGTAGGCATGAATCGGCATATGGATATAGTTTGGTCATTTAAGCTAGCAAAAAAATTTAGGGAATTATTAGGGGCATAAATGTTACACAAAACAGAGCTCCCACTGTATGGAAATCTCCACTATAACATAACGTCACTCTGGGTCTTTGATACTTTTGGTGACCAATGCTCCCTGGGACCTGCGTGCCAGAATAGCCACCCCTCTAGCCTTAGAAGTAACAGAGGCGTAGGCCTCTACCTTAAACCCCAATGTTCCTAGTTTGTCGTGTTCCAAGTCGGTAAGGTGAGTCTCCTGAAGCATTATTACATCTGCTTTTTGCTTTTTAAGATATAGCAGGAGCTTCTTCCTTTTTATCGGGGAATTTATTCCTCTAACGTTCCACAAGCAAAACTTTATACTAGACATAAAACATTTAGTACAAGATAACACCTAGATAATGACACACCAAGTCCCGAATCCCACCCCCCCCCCCCTATTCCCATTCCAAGAACAAACTCCCCCATAGTGACTCTTTATGTAAGTAGTTCAAGCATTTGAATATGGTGACCCACGGCCTCTCATTAATTCCTTCCTTTTCAGGCCCCAGCCTGTGAGCCCTCTCTATGACCATGTCTGCGCATTCACTTTCCACACCTAGCAGTGATGGCAATGTGTTACGAATAAAATGGTGCAGAGTAGGTCCCTGTACTGACTCCGGGAGTACTACTAGCCTGAGATTGGATCTTCTCGACCGATTCTCCAGATCGCCAACCTGGTTAGTTAAAGAATACATAGATTATATATAGTCAGCATTATGCGCCTTTAGATCTTGCACCTCATGGAAAACTGTCCCCAGCTGTGATTCGTGTGAGAGACTCTCTGGGAGAGCTGTGTCATATGTCCCTTCAATTCAGCAAAGCTTAGCTGGAATGCCTCTGCCTGCTTCTCAAACATGGGGGCCACAGTAGCCTTAATGGCCCTCACCATGTCCTGGTAGGCCGCAGTATCCATATGTGTATCCCCTCTGTATTGTCCCCCTACCAGGCAGTCCGGGGTGCCCCTGAGGGAGTGTGTTGGGGAGGCTGGACTACCTCTAAATACCTGCTGTTCATCTTCCTGCTGGTACAACTGTGCGGCCGGTCTCTGTGCCTCTGCCGAAGTCCCGTGTCTGTCAAAGGATAAGGGCGCGGCCGCCATCTTGTGCATCTGTGTCAGCTTCTTAGCTGTGCTCGTGCGGCGGTTCTGGCGCTTCGGCATGGGAGAGAAATATCTCTCCATGCACAACGCCCTGCTTTCCCTCCTTTCCACCGCCCGCTGTGATGCTGTGACCCGGCGAGTTAGGGGTGCCGCCCGCCTCACCGCCCACGGAGCTCCTGCCTCACGCGGCTGTCTTGACGGGAGCTGGAACCGGCAGCCTGCAAATGCCTGTTTTTTAAAGGAATATCTACATACTGTACAATTTTATGTTAGCACAGCTGAAATCAGGTTTTCTCATTAACTATAAACTGGCCTTCCTTTGAGCTAGTTGAGTATTAGTATCAGTAATGGCCGGAAAAAAGAACTTTCATGTGAAATTCTAGTATTTGTTTTGTTCTTAGAAATGAAGGCTATTCCATGCGAGAAATTGCTAAGAAAGTGAACAGTGTGTACTTCTTCCTTCAGAGAACAGCACAACCAGAGTAGAAAGAGAAGTGGGAGGCCCCGGTACAAAACTGAGCAAGAAGACAAGTACATTTGAGTTGCTAGTTAAAGAAATAGACGCCTCACAGGTCCTCAAATGGCAGCTTCATTAAATGGTACCCGCAAAATGCCAGTGTCGATGTCTGCAGTGAAGAGGCTACTCCAGGTTTGTGGCCTTCTAGGCAGAGTGTCAAAGAAAAAGCCATATCTAAGACTGGCAAATAAATTCCTTGTGTTTTCTATACAAAATACATCTGGAAACGGCTCAGAGAAGAACAACTACTGTAGATTAGGCATTTAACATTATCCACTATTAGGGTTAGAAGAAGTTTTGCAGCCAGTGAAGGAAGAGTTTCTTCAGAGTTAGGGCAGTAAAGTTATGGAATACTTTGCTTTTATTAGAAAGTTGTGATGGCAGACTCAATGGATATGTTTAAAAAAGGGTTAGAAAAAATTCTAGCAGAAAAATATATACCAGGTTATAACCATAATTAATAAGGTACTATAGTGTACTTAGCAGTTAATAGGATAACTGTTTTTGGTTGTCCGTGATCCTGGTTTATAATAGATGGCTAGTAACCTTATCCAGTTTATTTACACCGCAAGAGAGCCTACAGGTTGAACTTGATGGACTTATGTCCTTTTTCAACCTCAATAACTATGTTACTACAGTATATTACCTCTTATCTCACTAACCGATACACTCAGTATCTGCATCCGGCTCCACCTCGCCCCATCTTACCTGGGTGTGCTCAAAAGCTTCTTTGGCTTCTAATACCACCTCTATGTCAATGATACACAACTATACCACTCCGAACCTCTTCCCCACTGTCCCCTTTTGGGTATCCAGCTGCCTCTCTGCCATCTCCTCCTCAATCTCTGAGCTCTCTCTGAAGCTCAGCATGTATAAAACTGAATGTTTTTCTCCACCCCACCACCCCCTTATTTATTCATCACTGTTGACAACACCATCATCTCCCCTGTTCCCCAACTCCACTGCTTGGGTGTCACTCTAGACCTCTCCTTTGTCTTCCCATCCAATCTCTGGCTCAACTGTTGTTTCCAGCTACAAAATATTGCTTGCATCAGGCCATTCCTCTCCTACAGTATAACTACACTTATTATTCACTCACTGGTTTACTGCAACATTCTCCTCACTGACCTCCCACAACATTTACGTCTATTCTAACAATTTTGATTTACATTGATCCCCCATTGTATCCTTCAACATAACCTAGTTCTGAGGCCGATCCCTGTCACTGCCGCCTTGCGTCTTGACCACACCTACCATGCTCAATTCCTGCCTTCAGATTTCATTGCCTGCACCTCATGTCACCTGTTTGTCTCCCCCCTCCCTCTAGATTGTAAGTTCCCTCTTCCCTTTTGTTCTCACAGTTCTCTTCTCTCGCACTTCAATAACAGTTATCTCCTACTCCGCTTCCAAATAGAACCACATTTTTTTCTAAGTCATAATCGTTTATCCCTACTAACGACATCCCGGCTCAAGTAGTATGCAGAATTCCTTTACTTACCTGTTGTAGTTTTTAAGTTACTGTAAAAAATAGTTCTGTGTACTCTGTATTTTGCAAATGTGTGCCATATCTAGTGCACTGTGAACCACTTGCGTCACTTAGTAAATAAAATATAATAATAATATTGACATATTATATATCCACAATCCCCAACAACATTTATTATAATAATATGTTTAGTACAAGTACACTATTAGCCTCATTTAAACACTGGGTAATGTGGACACTATGAGAGAAGGGGAAGGGGAGAGGGAAGGAAGTCTGCACAATTATGTGTTTAAGCCTATTGATAAAGGCGATGTTTCCGTAATATTATCTCTGTTCGTGGGGATGCCCTCCGAAACCACCACTTCTAAGTATATGTAGAAGAGAGAAAAGTGGTTGTAGGATTAGACGCACACCTTGAGTTTGTTTGTTGATTATTTATTAGGTAAATATGTAAATTTTTATAATTTTCTTTTCTAAAAAGAATGTCCCCTTTGTTCACTTATTTGATGAGACGAGAGGGTAAGGTCATAAAGGTGAAATAAGGAGTTGAAATCACAAACCTAGACAAATATTGTGCTCAAAGAAATTGAAAAAAGTGTAAATAGTTAAAAAAAATTCAGAGCCTGTTACTGGCCACAATTTTTATTACAGTATATGACTGGAGGACTAGTACTGGAGTCTCTTAATGAGATAGATGCTGTATTGCAACTTATTTATTAGTCTAGCCCAGTGCTTAAAGTGGTCCTGGAGAGGTGGTGGAACTCACTTCCCCGCGTCTCCCCCCCCCCCCCTCCCCCACATATGTCACAGCCAGGGTAGGTGCTAGGGTGTTCGGCACCCCCTGCAATTTATGGCCTATCCCACACACTTATGAAAAGAATGATGCAGGCTACATAATACCACCCCTAATTACCATATATACTCGAGTATAAGTCGACCCGAATATAATCTGAGGCACCTAATTTTACCACAAAAGACTGGGGAAACTTATTGACTCGAGTATAAGCCTAGGGTGGGAAAAGCAGCAGCTAATGGTAAGTGGTAAACCGCATACGCAGCATTACCACATATGTATGGGAAATGCTAACGCAACACTTGCAGTAACAGTGCGTACACGCAGCATGTATATTAAGAGCCCTAACACAGGCTGCTCTATGCATCCCCTGCATGTTACATGATTTATTTAATTAATGTGCTCATAACCAGACAAACCTTTTTTATGTGAAAAAATATCTCTGATGTATTCTGCTGCTGTATGTTAGCAGGCACATGTCTCTTCCCCCTTACACTGAGCTGCTGCTGTGGTGTGCCACCTACTAGAAGCTAATATTGTCCCTCCTTCCTCCCAGCTAATATTGTCCCTCCTCCTCCCCTGGTGAGCTGGCTTCCCCAGCACTTTGCCTGCCCCCTTCTCGGACATGCTGGCTGCCTGTCACTCTCCGGGCAGGCTAGATATTACAGACAGCTGCAAGAGATCCAATGAGTGCCAGGGGAGGGGAGGCAGCAGCCTAGAGACCTGAGCCGCACAAGATCCAATGGGAGCCAGGGGAGGGGAGACGCCAGTCTAGTGACCTGAGCAGGTAGGTAACAGACAGCCGCAAGACCCAATGGGAGGCTCAGCACCTCCCTCCCCTTGCGCCGGGCCCCGCGGCTGTCTGTTACCTAGTGCGGCTCAGTAACATGGAGACAGCCAGCCGACCAACTGCAGAGGATGTTAACTCTTCCGTCGCTGAGCTTCCGGCAGCCAGGGAAGCGACGGTCAGCACACGCTGGGCAGTGTCTGGTCTTAGATTTCATATGCGCTGGGCACATGATGCCACTGTGCAGTGCTGGGATGCTAACAGGTAACACACTACTGCCCCAAACCCACACTCGAGTATAAGCCGAGTAGGGCTTTTTCAGCCAAAAAAAAAGGGCTGGAAAACTCGGCTTATACTCAAGTATATATGGTAAAATGGTGCTCCACATAGCAAAATAACCAAAGAAAACTGAACAATGCGCTCCGTAGGCACGCAGAAAAATTTAGGGCATTACCAATTACACATTATGCCACACACCGCAATGCCCATTGCACAATATGCCACACATGGTAATGCCCAACATTTCTCTTTCGTCCAGTCCGGTGACACAGCGGTGTCACGATGGGATGTAGGAGGGGTCCGCAGGAGCCAGGCACCTATGCTTCAAAGTCTTTGGGAGCAGGCTCCTCCCTACTGCATCCCATAATGCTTCAGTTAGTTTTAGGTGCCCACAGGAGTGGGTGCTATGCTTCGCAGCTGCAGTATTTTCTTTGGATTTTTGCTAAAGATAGTTAGGTTTTTATTATTTTATTAATTCACTAGCTTAGAGCAGGTTTTCCAGTGTGTTACTTCATACTGAAGTTCACACACACTTAGAGTGCAGCAGAGGCTGACAGAAGCGTGTCCTGTCAGCTCTCTCTGCGCAGAGGGACACTTTTTACTCCCTCTGCACAGCGCTTAACCTCTCATCAATAGAGGTTTTCCTGGGCCCCGGGGGTGTCCTAACCGGCTCCTTACAGAAGGGGATATTGGGGGACGGACCCCCCGCGATGGCTGCCGCCATCTTGGAAAGGCTTAAAGACTGAAATCCCGCCATGGAGTTAAAGTCTTTTACAGGAGTCTGGTGCTGCCGGACAACTCCAAGTGATCCCATATGAAGGGAGACACACGGAGGTAAGAAGAGACAACAGTGGGAGCGGCTGAAGGGGGTGAAAGCGCCAAATAGGCTAGTCTCCCCGCTGAAGCACAGACTTGGTCTCTTCCTGCACTGTGTTTTTGGCGCCTTTTCTCCGTGCTGCGGAGCTGACGGTGATTTACTACACAGACTACAGTTTCTTCTGAGAAGCGCTTCCCTCGCTGATCGCTGACAGGAAGACAGCACAAGATAAGTATTCTGATACATTGCTCTGAGCGGTGCCTGTCATTTTACATTGTGTTATTTGCATTGGTGAAGGGTTCACTTCTGCTGCAATGGAGGAGGGAGCGCTGACCATGGTTAAGTATTGAAAAAAATGTGAAGCAAAATTTACATGTGAACAAGAGGACCAGGGGAATTTATGCCCTTCCTGTGAAGCTGTTCCCAGTGGGTCCCGCCCCCCCCAGAACTGAGATAGCTGAGCCAACCTGGGCTGTGGCGTTAGGCAGGTCTATGAATGCCTTAACAGAGGCTTTGAATAGACAGAAGGACTCCTTGTTAGGGTCTCCTGGCCATTTCCCCTCTTCTCAGGTTTCTGGGGGGTCAGTTACCTCGGCTCAGGGGGACCCCATTTTGTTGCAAGCTATGCAAGATACTGCTCAGGGAGTTCATAAAATGATAGCCTTGATGGAGCAGTTCACTAAATCCTCTGATGATAGTGTTTCTACACCACCCCTCTAACAGGGAGATTCTGAGGATGATGGTGTGTGTGTGAGGAGAATTGGAGTTGAGACAGGAGTGATGAAGCTGAAGCCTTAGCTTCTGGCATTGAGGATTTGATTGTGGCTGTAAAACAAACTCTGAATCTTTCAGATGAGGAAAAAACTCCTGCACACTGTGTCTTTAAAAAGTGTTGCAGGGACCCTGTGTGTTTCCGATCTGATGAGGGAATGATTTCTTTATTGAGTGAAGCAGGAAAGACTCCTGACAAGAGGCTATTAATGGCTAAGAAATATGCTAATATGTACCCCATGCCGGAGGAACATAGCAAGTTATGGAAAAAAGCCCAATGGTTGGATGCATTGGTTGCTAGACTGTCTAAATCCACAGCATTACCTGTTTAAGGGGGCACTGCCTTTAAAGATCCAGTGGACAAAAAGGTAGAAAATTGTTTAAAAGCTATCTTTGAAGGTGTAGGAATCACGCTGCGTCCCATTATTGCCTCTGCATTGGTTGCAAAAGCAATGGTCAAGTGGGCAGAGGATCTGAGTAGTCAGCTTCACCAAAATTCTAAATCTTTCATACTGGCTGAAAAGTTGAGATGTGCCTGAGAGTATGTTTGTGAGGCCGTTGAGGAAGGAGCTAAGATGGCGTCCAGAGTGTCTGTCACCTCTGTTACTGCTAGAAGTGCTCTTTGGCTAAAAGCTTGGGATGCTGATAGCGAATCAAAAAAGTCCCTGGAAACCTTGCCGTTTAAGGGTGAGTTATTGTTAGGTTCTGAACTGGAAGCCATTACGAAGCAGGCTACTGGTGGTAAGAGTACATTACTCCCTACCACATCCAAGAGTACAGGGTCCAAGTTTGGAGTATTCAAGCCGTCCTTTTGCTCGTCCTTTCGGGGAGGAGCATCCAAGATGAATTCCTATAACTTGTATCAAGACTCCAATATACCCTCCTTTTCTTCCTTTTCTGGATACCTTATTGATGCTATTGCGCAAGGGATACTTACCAGAGAACATCACAGCATCATTATCATAAATATATTATTTTAAAAAAATTCTTCCCTCTCATTGTTCATATTTATTTTCACGATATTATGTGTAATTTTTCTTCCCTTTGTTTGGATACCTCACTGACCCCATTACTTGAGGGATACCTACTAGAGAACATCCCAGCATGATTCTCATAAATAAATATTCCCCTCTCATTGTCCATATTCACCTTCACGATATTATGTGTAATTTTTTGGTGAAACTAATATCACCACGTATTAGCCACCGGCTCTGACCATATTCACTTAGCTGCTATACACTGCACGTGTTCTCACCCTGTTGAAATTATTTCTTATTTTTCATTGTTCTGTGTGACACATGTTTTTACATTTTCTGTATACGCACCCATTCTTCAGAGATAACTCATTATTTCACACAGCTCCTATAGTGCAACAATACACGTTCAACACAGCACATCTGCCCTGAGTATCAATATCCCGTTCCACATTTCACACATATACCTCAATAATGTGCGGCCGCATTCTTTATCACCCTCACTACAACCACAAATACGTCATTCAATGCATATTCACATATGACAGCATTCTGTCACATTCATCCTACCCACAGGTTTATATTAATATTAGAGATCGCCACCTATATCCTTCAGCCAATTTGGAAGAGTTGTGGGACATCACAGGTACGAGGATTGACATATGAACAGAGACCTTACCCCAAATCTCATGACGGTAGCACCGTAGAAAATCAAAACAAGCCAGACATGATAACCATGGCAACCTGACGCCTAATAATAGAACGTGATAGGATCAGAACGGATGCACGTCATGGATGCGCCCGCATCTGACCACACACAACCAATGACGATCGGTAACCATGCCAACCGCAAATAATATTATGCCCAGTCATATGCGAGCGGACAAGGAAGGACGCACGTCATAGACGCGCCCACCTATGGACACACGCCTAGATGTTAACCATGGCAACAACATTCAATACTTGAACTTACAGGACACCTTACGGGGGCCCGCCGAGCAGCGGGTCACACTATAGGACTGCACTTCCCGCCAGACTTCCCGGGGGTGCGTCCTTCCAGACGCATTACGATTGGAGCATACCACAGTACTAATGGTATATAATCCCTTGTAATCACTCAGGCAGGTTGGCCCTGAGGAAGCTGAAATCTGCAAAGCGCGTGCCGGCTAGCGGTGCGCGGGCAGATGTTTGTAGTTGTTTATTATTTTTCATATTGATGTGTTATTTGTTGAACTAGTGCCCTACCGCTATAGCCCTTCTAAGGGCGTTCACTGCAGCCAGCTAGGTCCTTTTGGAGGTGACTCCACGGGACTAGCACTGTGAAATTACCCAGGCGGCACCTCTATCTAGCACACAGACTCCCCTACTAGGCAGGCATTCTAGCCGATGGGAGATCACTTTTCTATCTGATTGAGTGTGTCCACAGTGGGCGAACAGCACTAGGGACAGTGGCTTAGAAAGGGATTATACACTGTGTAAATCAAGTGTATATTAATCCCCTGCCACCCTGCCACCACGTTCCCACTGATGCTTTAACCCAGCTGGCACAAGCGATATTGCGGTAATCAGAGCATCCATTAAAGAGGTTTATTAACCCGCTCATATTACCAGTATCAATAGTGGGTCTGTCAGTTAATTCTGTACGGACCAAGAGCACACCGTTCTAAGTGAAATCAGTACATACACTATACCCTACTACAAGCGTCTGCCTGCCACCTTGGTTTTAAAGTGTGTTACACCCCACCCTTGTTTGTTATTATATGCAATTTTATCTCGCAGTTCTTAAGAAATAAAATATAACTTTTATTATTCTCTTTTATCTTGGTGCACCGATACAGGACATCCTTTTTTTCTTTTTCTCATTTCCTGTTAACTCCCATGTCCGAGGTAGCACACCCCCGTACGTTTAAATGAAATTCAGAATACCATAATTCAGGGGGTCCACCTTCTGTATTATTGTGTCTTGTGCGACCCACTACACCCCTCTTTATCCCTCTTATCCTAGGATAAGGCACTTTGGCAACCACATTGCTACTTTCTCCATCATTGGCCCAGACCAGCCGCCACCGGAGCTCACTTTGCTTACATCCCTATCCGCATCACCACTTGGGAATTCTACACAATCCATCTGAAGACTCCTGCAGTTATTTCTTTCCTTGCCAAGGATCAATTATCTTCATTTGGACATTTCCCTGCGGTAACTATACCTTCACCTTGAATACTTAACCCATCCGGACATTTATCTGGAACACTAATTGGCGGTGTACTAGGAATGGACCACCTTATCAAGTAGCCCAATAGGTGCCAAAGCCTTCACATATGCTTATTAATACTGTGCAATTTTAATTTCTCTCTCATGCAGCAGGAGACACTGGAGATTACATCGGGTTTAGAGCTGGGAATGCTGGGAGCTAGGCACACTAAATTTGTTTCAGGGCAGGCTGGCTCCTCCCCTCTAAGACCCATCATACCCCCAGTTAGAAAATTGTGCCACGGGAGCTGGTCACAGTTTTTACACTGCTCCAGAAGTGAAGATATTTAAAAGAAAGGAACCCTTCCCTGCTTCACTTAAAAGTGTGGGTCCGGGTGTCCTGCGCCCTTGGTTATACCAAGCAGCCTGTCAGAGCCTCACTAAAGGCATCTGCCAGACCTTCCAGTGTTCCTGCGGCCGCCTACGAAGGGACCGTCAGACACAGACACAGTGAGTACCGCTGCATCGCGACCGCGCGCTTTCCCTAAGACGGCAGCGGGGGTCAGAGCCGCGCTTCCCCGGTCTCCGGCGGTGCACGCAGAGGTGCTCGTCGGAGGTTTAGTGACAGATGCGCGGCTGGAGCCCTCAGCAGCGCGTCGGAGGGAGCGCGGGAAGCCGCCATTTTGGGTGAGGGTGCAGGCGGGAAGAAGCCTGAGGCTGTTTGTAAGCGGCATGGCGCGGCCACAACACACACGCAAAAGCCCTGTTAATGTCTGCTTCTCCCTATAGGTGTTCAGCAGCATCGGGCTACACAGCGCAGTAGTGTGGGGAAAATTATTTGTCCCAGTGAGGACAGTACGGGGCAATAGGTGGTAGTTTTTAACCTCCAGGACCCAACACCCCAGTAACATATCTGTACTGTGTGTCCTTTTGGTGTGTGTGTGTGTGTGTGTGAGTACAGATATCTGTATACTATCAGACCGGGTTTGTGCTGAAATCATGACCAGCAAATCAAGTACCAAGGCTTCACAGAAGCTATATGTCTGTACTGTGTGTAATGCTAGATTTACACAGCACTCGGCTGATGGAAAGACTAATTTATGCAAAGCCTGCACTGTTTCTCCACCGTCTTCCCAGGCAGGTGATTCAGGGGAAGCACCCACACCAAAATGGGTATCTCTGTTGTCAGGTACCATGGAAAGGTTATCTGCAGAATTAGCAGAGAACCGTAGTGCTGAGCCTCCATGGGTGACTACTCTAGCTAGATCTGTAGACACCCTGGCTACATCCATGCAAAATCCCCAAAGAACAGCACCTGTGAGACAAAAGCGTCCTTTACAGGTTGTGTACTCTGAAGGGGAGGGTGATTCAGAGGAGGATCATGCTCCTTATAATGAAATGGAGGAGGGAGAATGGGAAGAGGTACAGGAAGTTCTTCCAGAACCTGAGCCTGAACCCACTCACATGGGAGTGGAAGCTCTTATTGTGGCGGTAAAACAAGTGTTAAAATTACCAGAGGATCCAACTCCAGAACCACAGGAGTTCGACCTGTTTGGACAAACAAAGAAATCCTCCATAGTTTTCCCCTGTCCAAACCAGGATAAATTGTTAGCAGCATGGAAGCAGCCTGACAAACGTTTCCAAATGCCAAAACGTTTTCCAGTAGTCTATCCCTTTGAAGTTTCTGCCCTAGGAAAATGGGAGACCCCACCTCCAGTGGATGCATCGGTGTCCAGATTATCAAAAAAGACCACTCTACCGGTCCCTGGCGCATGCTCCTTAAAGGACCCGTCAGACCGTAAGTTAGAGTCCACCCTAAAAACCATTTACATGGCGGCTGGGGCCCAACTCAGACCAGCTATTGTCTCTGCCTGGGTAAACAAGGCCAATGCCAAGTGGGCGGACATGATTATTGAAGGACTAGACTCAGGTATACCTCCAGAAGAAATTAGACAACTGGCGGAACACATAAAAGAGTCAGCTAACTATTTAGGAGAAGCGGCCAGAGATATCTCTTTGATATCCGCACGCATTTCAGCTAACGCAATATCCGCCAGACGAGCTTTATGGCTCCGCTCCTGGCAGGCCGATGCTGAATCTAAGAGGGCTGTAGAAGGGCTCCCGTTCACGGGAGAGGTCCTTTTTGGCCCAGAATTGGACAAGTGGATAGCCCAAGCAACAGGTGGCAAATCTGCTTTCCTGCCAACAGCACCTCCACCTGCTAGACGCCAATACACAGGGCCATCGTTCCAGTCATTTAATTCCTTTCGCCCACAAAATTCCTTTCGAGGAAGGGGACGAGGTTTCCACTCCACTAGAGGTACTCGTGCCAGAAGTAGACCTCAGGCCACTGTCACCCGTACAGAGCCCAAACAAGCTCAGAAACCAGTGGCATGACAATTTGCAAGCTTTCTTAGGAGAATCTATAGTGGGGGCAAGGCTACTGGACTTCAGAACCCAGTGGTTCTCTCTAACAGAGGACCCTTGGGTTCGCAGCCTAATTTCAGAGGGTTATCGGATTCAATTCGATTTTCCTCCCCCCACTCGATTCTTCACTACAGCTCTCCCCACTGCACAAGACAAGAGGATGGCACTTCAGAGTGCAGTAGACACCTTACTTGCGGCTCAGGTAATCATCCCAGTGCCTTCTACTCAAAGGAGCAAGGGATACTACTCCAATCTCTTTGTAGTGCCCAAACCGGATGGGTCAGTACGACCCATCCTAAACCTCAAATCTCTAAACCTGATGGTGGCCTACCAACCCTTCAAGATGGAGTCTATTCACTCCGTCATAGCATCCTTGGAACACAACGAGTACATGCTCTCGCTGGACATCAAGGATGCCTATCTTCATATACCAATATGGAGGCCTCATCAAGCTTATCTGAGATTTGCTATAGGCAAGGAGCATTTTCAGTTCAGGGCCCTGCCCTTCGGATTATCATCGGCACCCAGGGTCTTCACAAAGACACTGTCGATCATTATAGCGTACCTCCGGAACCAAGGGGTCACTATAATACCATATTTAGACGATTTACTCGTCAAAGCACCATCTCCAGCAGTACTGGAACAGCATGCCCTGTTGACGGTCCAAACCCTAACCAAGCTGGGCTGGATCATCAACTTCAAGAAGTCATCACTCCGACCAACACAGAGGATCCTGTTCCTGGGACTCTGGCTGGACACAAGAGAGAGGAGAGTATTTCTGCCGGACGACAAGATCAGCGACATACAGAGGCTCATTCGACAGACCCTGAGTCACCGTCGAGTACAACTACACCTGTGCGTAAAGCTTCTTTGGAAGATGGTGGCAGCATTCCCAGCCATAACGTGGGGGCGCTTCCACTCAAGGCCTTTCCAGTTAGACCTACTGAGGAAAGGAGCGGGCTCGCATCTGTTGCTATACAGACAGATCCAATTATCCACTCGAGCCCGCCACGCCCTATTGTGGTGGCTCCACTCCGACCATCTCAGACAGGGGCGCCGATTTGCAATATGGGATTGGATCCTATTGACAACGGATGCCAGTCTTCGAGGGTGGGGTGCAGTGGTACTTCACCTTCGACTTCAAGGGCGATGGAGTGCAGAAGAAAGTCTATTGTCGATCAACGTCCTAGAACTAAGGGCAATCTACAACGCCCTGATAGAAGCACAGGATCTCCTACAAGGGAGGTCTGTAAAGATCCAATCAGACAACGCAACAGCAGTAGCGTATGTAAATCGACAGGGCGGCACAAAGAGCCGACAAGCAATGATAGAGGTCACCAGAATCCTCCAGTGGGCGGAGAATTGGCAGGTACATCTGATAGCCATATTCATCCCGGGTGTAGAAAATCTAGAAGCAGATTTCCTCAGCAGGGAGGATCTACACCCGGGGGAGTGGTCACTACACCCCGAGGTGTTTCTGGAACTCACAGAGAGATGGGGAACTCCCGAAGTCGACCTAATGGCGTCAAGAAAAAATCATCTCCTGCCAAGGTACGTAGCAAGAACAAGAGATCCAGGGGCCATAGCAACAGACGCATTGGCAATTCCATGGACGTTCAACCTGGTGTATCTATTCCCACCTCTGCCCTTACTGGGACAGGTGCTAAAGAAGCTAAAAAGGGAAAGAACACAGGCAATTCTAATCGCTCCGTTTTGGCCACGGAGAAGTTGGTTCTCGGACATCCAACAAATGCTAGCCGATCAACCATACCCTCTACCGCAGAGACACGACCTTTTGCTACAAGGTCCATTCCATCATCAACACCTAGCCTCCCTCCATTTGACGGCGTGGCTATTGAATCCGACGTCCTGAAGGAAAAGGGGATTCCAAGGACAGTCATCCCCACTATGTTAAAGGCGCGCAAACCATCTTCAGCTGCTCACTACCATCGCATTTGGAGATCGTATGCCGAGTGGTGCACAAGCAAGAGGTGGCCGTTTCGGATATTCAAATTATCCAGGCTCTTACTATTCCTTCAAAGAGGCCTAGACGGTGGCCTCCGCCTAGGGTCACTTAAAGTACAGATCTCTGCACTGTCGATACTATTCCAAAGGAGGTTGGCCCTCCTTCCGGAGATTCAAACTTTCTTACAGGGGGTTCTTAGGATACAACCTCCCTTCGTTCCACCGGCTCCGCCGTGGGACTTAAATTTAGTCCTGGCATTCCTACAATCAGAAATGTTCGAACCTCTGGAAGAGGTTCCGTTAAAATCTCTAGTCTGGAAAACTGTACTCTTGCTCGCTTTGGCATCAGCACGGCGTGTATCCGAGCTGAGTGCACTATCATGCAAAGCACCATATTTAGTATTCCACGAAGACAGAGCAGAATTGAGGACTCAACCGTCTTTTCTACCTAAGGTAGTGTCCTCTTACCACATAAATCAACCGATAGTAGTCCCTTCTTTCCAAGGTGCTCCTACGTCTCAATCTTCCTTGGACGTAGTTAGAGCTCTTAAGATTTATGTCAAAAGAACTGCACAGATCAGAAAATCGGATTGTTTGTTCGTTCTATACGATGCTTTCCGCAGAGGATGGCCAGCGTCAAAGCAGACACTGGCCAGATGGATTCGGCTGACCATTCGGCAAGCATACATCCATGCTGGAAAGACTCCGCCGTCAGTGGTGACAGCACATTCAACCAGGTCAGTAAGTACTTCTTGGGCTGCCAGGCGAGGGGCTTCTGCATCTCAGCTTTGTAGGGCAGCCACATGGTCATCAGTGAACACGTTTGTTCGCTTTTACAAATTTGACACCTTTGCAACACCGGCGACAAATTTTGGTCGGTTGGTGTTACAGGATCCACAGAGCTCACCCGCCCGGGGAACGGTCTTTGGTACCTCCCCGATGTAATCTCCAGTGTCTCCTGCTGCATGAGAGAGAAAAGAGGATTTTGGTACTCACCGATAAATCCATTTCTCTGAATCAGCAGGAGACACTGGACGCCCTCCCAGCTCTTGATCCTGTTGGTTGTGGGGCCAGTTCAGGCCCGGTCTGTTCATAAAGTTAAATATGACTGTTGTATGCAAGTTGTTGTATTCTAGTTGTATAATTATGTTTTTTCGTTACCATCTCCTCGAGTAGGACAATTTCCTAACTGGGGGTATGATGGGTCTTAGAGGGGAGGAGCCAGCCTGCCCTGAAACAAATTTAGTGTGCCTAGCTCCCAGCATTCCCAGCTCTAAACCCGATGTAATCTCCAGTGTCTCCTGCTGATTCAGAGAAATGGATTTATCGGTGAGTACCAAAATCCTCTTTTGTGTTTATTAAACCCTGTCAATTTTTTCTATTTACTGTCTAGCGCTACTACTTTTCCTTTTTTAGCTTGGTTTTGTTAAAGGGACTCTCACCCCCTTTCTTAGTAGCCGCACTACAAATCACCCCATCAAAAGCGCCTAATAGGTTGGTACCACAACCACTTTTTCTTGCTGACTATACACGTGCCTACACCAGTTCCTGACATTAGTAGCACTGACAACACACGTGCCCACACCAGTTGCCGACATTAGTAGCGCTGCCTATACAAGTGCCCACACCAGTTGCTGACATTAGTAGCACTACCTATAGACATGCCCACATCAATTGCCGACATAGTACACTCACTCTTTAGTATCCTGGCAGCTCATCCTCTCCTGTGTCCACTGTCTTCAGTCTTGCTCCCTCGTAGCTCCGCCCCTTTTCATCCGTACTGCTGACCAGTGAGTGACATGATGTTTAGGAGCCTGGAGGGAGCTCTGTGCCTCCAGGCTCGGCAGCCACAGAGACAGCAGGGGATGCACAGCAGGGACAGCGCCTCTCCTGCCTGGCGCCTACCTGCTTTGCATCCTCTGCTGAGTGGGTAGCGCTGGCCCTGAGTTTACTAGCCATACTGATTGCACTAGATTGGCCCAGGAGGTCATGCTACTCAGACATACTTAGATTGCCGATGGACTCGTGGAAACTACCTCTTCATCTGGATTTGCTAAGACAAGGACTGTTCCTACAGCTGGACCTAGCTCGTCTCAATTTGACGGCATGACTTATGAGACCTCCTTATTAAAAAAGAAGGGCTTATCGGAAGCGGTTATACAGACCATGCTCAGGGCTCAAAAACCGGTGTCAGCAGCCAATTACCATCGGGTCTGGAAGATTTACATCAGGTGATTTGAACGACAGAGAGTTCACACATCTAGGTTAAGGATAGCAAGGCTCCTGGAGATTCTACAGGATGGCCTTTCGTCTGGACTTAGCTTACAGTCTTTGAAAGTGCAGATTTCTGCACTATCCATTTTCTTTCAAAAAAGGGTGGCTCTGTTACCAGAGGTTCAGACTTTTTTACAGGGTGTGACCAGGATTAAACCCCCATACAGACAGCCAGTGGCACCGTGGGATTTGTCTCTTGTTCTGTCTGTGTTGCAAAACCTCCTTTTGAGCCACTGAGATCGGCTGATCTCAAATATGTTTCTTGGAAACTTGCCTTTTTATTGACCATTGCCTCAGCTAGGCTTGTGTCAGAGTTGGGTGCCTTGTCCTGCAAGTCACTGTTTTTGATTTTCCATGATGACAGGGCTTTGCTCAGAACAGTACCTAATTTTCTACCTAAGGTAGTATCCTCATTTCATTTAAATCAGGACATTGTTCTCCCGTTTTTTTTCCCCGTCTGAGGGAACGAGCAGCATGTTGTCGCCGGCATTACTGTGGTGTGGTTTGGCACTGTTCTGTGCTGGCTGCAGTGTACCCGATAAGACACTGCCAGGTAGATGCCAGAGAGACCATCCTGGAGAAGCAGCTGCAGGGGGTGGATTCCCCCACCCACTTGAAACTTGTATGCTATTACATCCTGCCACGGGTGTCAGAGAGAGTGGACACAGAGAGGAGGAGAGATAAAGAAAGATAGATGGATGTAATGGAAAGAGAGAGGGTATCAAGAGAGAGACAGGGAGGAGAGCAAAAGAAAGGAGTGGGAGGGGGAAGCAATAGAAAGGGTTTGAGGGAGAAGAAAATGGACTCAAACCTAAATCCTAGAGTCCTAGATAACGTCCTTCATTGGTCACTCGTGCAATGAATAGATATGGCACAAATAAGTTATTCTTATAATTTCTTTAGTGTTACAATAGAGGGGGGGGGGGTTACCAGGAATAGAGGGGTAGTGGTGGCCAGGGAGGGAGAAAGAGGGGTAGTTGCTAGGTATAGAGAATGAGAGGAGTAGAATGTCAGGGAGAGAAATAGCGGGCAGAAAGATAGTAAGAGAGGGGGCAGAGAGCACTACGTGTGCAAGCATTAGGTCTGCTGGACTTCGGTGGGATAAATCTTCCGCTCCATCTTTATATTATATGGGGGCCACAGTCCGGGGAGTGGAGCGCTGCTCCGCGTGTACACAGCAGATCTCCTGGAGAGCAGCTCTCAGGTCAGGTGTATGGGCGATGGAGACAGCCGGATAGTGCAGTAGCCATCCTGCTGCCATTTCAAATGTAGTGCTGCCCTGCACATCAGTGCTCAACAGCCAATCAGGGGGGCCATGGCCTGGCTGCCGGTAAATATACTCTGATTGGCTCTGACTCGCAGCAGCAGCACCTTGCTTGCAAATGCAGCTGGATGCTGTTTAGATGGCTGCCCGGTTCCTTCCTTACTGAGGCGCAGACTACTCTGCATAATGGTCAGGCTTTACAGACAGTGGGGCAAGGTGACCTGACGGAGTCGGAACCGTTCCGCCTCCAAAATGTAACTGACAGAACGCAGTTTCGCCCCGTTCAAGCTCACTTTAACCCCTGATAGCCTTATTTCACATTGAGCTCAGACTAGTCTTTCCTGGGGAGTTTGTATTGCTTACAATTGTTTCTCTTCTTGGAGTCCAAGACAGAAACAAAATTTTAATTGTATCTATCCTTTCTTATTGGATATATGAGTGGGAGACCTTTCATATGACCCATTAAAAGTATATGTGTCACTGGGTTTTATTTTGTTTGAGGGTTTGGTTTGAGTTTTGTTTGAGGGTTAGTTTGGTATTTAGCAAAGGGTTAGGTTCAGTGGGTAATAGGGTGGTCTGTGTGCTTTCTATTGTTAATTCCCGTTAATTGGTTAACATTTTTATTTTCAACATATGTTCTTTCTTTGGTATTGATATATCTACCACAAGGGTTCCACATAGATTGGTGTCAGTGATTATTAATATTTGCCACAGTGTGTGTGTGGGCAAACATTGGCAGTAGAGCTGGCACACAATGTGTGTGTGGTCGGCACAGTTTTTGTGTCATTTATTCACCATGTTTTAATGGGTTGATGGTTTTATTTGCAACATACATTTTTCTAGTAGGTGTGGCGAATATTAGAAATATATTAGCATTAGTACTAGCACGGTTTAATATTGGTTTGTTCACCATATTATTGTGTCACTTCAGTTTTGTGACCTGTTGGTGGATGTCAGCTAGGTTGGTGTTACCACTATGTATACATTTTTCACCTTGTTTTACATAGGCAAGTGATCATGTTTATTCCACCCTTATGCGTGCATAGTCTACCATCACTTAGGTGATTAGACCCAGCTGCTCCGTTCCCCAACCGCAGTATAACCTGCATCCAACAGGTGATAGATATCTGGATAAAATGAGAAGGGGCACTCAATAGTGCATAAAACATTTTAAAACATTTGCATGCACTATCGAGCACCCGTTCTCATTTTTCCAGATATATATATTTATTTATGTGTGTGTGTGTGTCTGTATCATTTGAAATGATTAATGTGACATATGATTCTTTTCTAGAGTCTTCAATGTTGATTTATGTCGAAACAACTAACTGGACACACACAGTTATCAACGTAAGTTTATCTAAGTTCCTGAGAATGAACTACAGTATGAATAAGTTAAAATGATCCCACTAGGCAGACTCATTGTGTCTGTCAGAGATTCTTTATTTCAACGTACATCGGTATATGTTGATAACTTACTCCAGCCTTGTATCCGTGGTTATCCGTGGATACAAAAGTATCTTTGTATACGACATCATGACTAAACAAATTGCTGTTAATTCCATGATTGGAAGAAGATCCATGCTAACCATGGCTGCTAACCATAAACGTGAGTGATTCTGCATGAAGAGGGACTCTTGAATGAAGAGGGACTCCTGGCTGTGGAACCATTTTTGTTGAATAACATCTTATATGAGGGACCAAAGGGGTCTTTAATTTTTGAGTTATTGATACTTAATTCTTACCCTAAAAAATTTGTATATAAGGATGTACCAAAAGTTGTGGGGAGGGAGACCTAGGTCAGCCCCTAGTTTATTGTTTTCTGTTATAATTTATTTTATTTTTACAGGGGGTGCAGCCTCAGACTATTAGGTTAAGCGTAGAAGAGGAGAGAACAAAGAAAGAGTCTGTTTCTGGCGCACTGGAAATAATAATGAGTATTTAAAATATAACTTTTATTAGTTAGTACTAAAATTGTGTTCTGTTGCCACAGCGAAATTTTAAAAACTGTTCGTAGATAAAGTGTGAAGAAAGAATAATTTAAAATAAACTGTGTCCACAAAAACGACTGGGTATGTGTGTTTTTATGATTTCCTTTCTTATTTAATCACAAGAATAGTAGGTTTAAGTAAAATACCTGAGTATTTGCAATATAGATTTGGTTGATTAGATACTTTGTATTGCTATAGCTAGCCAAAAGTTCTGAGCTTCGTTACTGTTGCTCTTTTTAATGTAACGTTTTTGGTTTCACAGGATATATTGGCTCAGTGCCCAGTTTCTGATCAAACACCTTTCTCACTGGAGTATATGTACTATTCACGAGTAGTGATTTATGTGCATAATGGGCAGTTATTTGCATATGAGTCTGTTGGTGCAGTTCAGTGGATTGTGTAATAAACAAGTTTAATAACTGTGTTCCAATACTGCCTGTGGGGAGGCTGATGTGTATACTGCCACACATATATATAATCACAGTGTTGTCCTCTTCCCGGACTGTACTGTTACATCTCAGTCTGTTTTATTGGCCACCCCAATTTATTTCTTTATTATTATTATTATTATTATTATTATTATTATTATTATTACCAGTTATATAACTACCATTGCACTATTAGGCATTTATTTGCTCTTTGCAGTGCATCTGGACCGATGCTGCCTGCTATTTAGCTAATATATTTATTTTTCTGGAGGGTTGTAAACCAACTATTATTACTCCATGGGTGAAACCAATTTTATTAGTGTATGTTTATTGACATATATACATTAGTACAGTATCAATGAAATACAGGCTGTATTTATCAAGTCCTAGCCCATCCTGCAAGTCACAGTTTGTTTTAGCTGTTTACAAGCTGTGACTTGCAGGACTTGGATGAGTATTTTAAATATTCATTATTATTTCCAGAAACAGACTCTGTCTTTGTTCTCTCCTCTTCTATATATCTATATATATATATATATATATATATATATATATATATATATAGGGCTGGGGGAGACAAAGGCACTCGGAGGCTTGTTTTATGTAGCAAAATGTGGACCAATTTTAATCCAGAAAAGGTGCTGAGCCTGTCTACGTTTCGGGGGTCAAGCCCCCGTCGTCAGGACAATGCGGCTGGTGAATAACAACATATACAACAAGTGCAAACATATATAGATGCATAATCAGTACAAACTTACCCCCACTCCGGCAACACCCCACACGTGAGCTTCACGGCTGGTCTTCCGGTATCAGGCGCCCTGTGATGACGTCACCACGTCAGGCTACGTCCATCCTCAGGTGCAACAGTACAGCCCCCGGCCGGCTGATCACGTGGGAGCGCTGTGAAGAGGGCATACAGAAAAGGGCAACTTTAAATACAATTCAAAACCAAATCATGTGTACATATCACTAAAGGCATCCTAATAACACACAATCCTAGGAGGATGCGAAAATAAAGTGAACAAACTAAATCAAAAACGAAGTGAAGGATATGTGAAACACAAAACATGACTGCCATCTAGTGTTTCACATATCCTTCACTTCGTTTTTGATTTAGTTTGTTCACTTTATTTTCGCATCCTCCTAGGATTGTGTGTTATTAGGATGCCTTTAGTGATATGTACACATGATTTGGTTTTGAATTGTATTTAAAGTTGCCCTTTTCTGTATGCCCTCTTCACAGCGCTCCCACGTGATCAGCCGGCCGGGGGCTGTACTGTTGCACCTGAGGATGGACGTAGCCTGACGTGGTGACGTCATCACAGGGCGCCTGATACCGGAAGACCAGCCGTGAAGCTCACGTGTGGGGTGTTGCCGGAGTGGGGGTAAGTTTGTACTGATTATGCATCTATATATGTTTGCACTTGTTGTATATGTTGTTATTCACCAGCCGCATTGTCCTGACGACGGGGGCTTGACCCCCGAAACGTAGACAGGCTCAGCACCTTTTCTGGATTAAAATTGGTCCACATTTTGCTACATAAAACAAGCCTCCGAGTGCCTTTGTCTCCCCCAGCCCTATAGTTGTCTGCTGCATCCCATGCAGCTTTCTGACCTATGGCAACGGAGCAAGAACTTTTCCCCTGCAGCAGAAGCAAGTCCTGAGTGACGGTTCTCTCCCCTCTTTGCTATATATATATATATATATATATATATATATATATATATATATATATATATATATATATATAAAGATGTATTTTACCTAGAAAACTTTGGGTGTGCAGTGGTCTCTCCCTCATTTGCAAAAATGTATATGTTTGATGTAGAGATTAAATTTTTCTTTTCAGATGGATTGTGTCTAATCCAGATCTAAAACTGGGGGATACACAGTTAATGCCATGTTTCAAGAAATTTGCGTGATATGTTAGTAAAAACTTATACCTCTGCCACCACAAGAGTCACTAGAGCAAAAATATTGGGTTGTTTGAGATGTACCTGTGTGACGTGCAGATTCCTTATACTGGGGACAATATTTTATCATCCCCAATCTGGTAAACTATTAACTATTACATACGTTAACATGTAATTCCAGGTACATTATCTACCAACTTATTTGCCCTTGTGGCTTAAGCTATATCGGAATAGAAAAGATAGTGAATTTGAAAGGTCAGCGCTCAGAGGTAGCTATGTTACAAGGTGGATAAACCTTTATATACTTACACAAAATCCAATACAGATTGACTAGAATCACAGGTTGATGTAATAAAGGTCATAGGTTTTCAGGTCCTTCTTTTCTCCCCTATGAGATATGCAGGGGAGACAGAATACAACACAACATAGTGCAGATCAGTTGAGTTTAAAATAATTTAATAAATGAAGCGCACTTACAATAGAGTGACTTTGATAAAAGCATAAGACAGGTACTCCTCAGGCAAACAGCAGGCATAAGATGTTCAGTTCCTCCAGTCTGGATTCCCCGCTCTGGAAACAGGCAGCCACAGTCCAGGGGTTCCACACCGCAAGCCTTTTAGGATGAACGAGTCCACAATACAAGCATGAACACGCTTAATGCGTTTCGGAACGTATTCCTTCTTCAGAAGCGTGTTTTTTCAAATGTCCACATGCAGCTATATATACACACATGTTTAGTCCTATACCGCTGAAATAAAACGCCGCTAATCAATCAATTGATTGTACACAGTTTCCGATTTTTTTGTGAAATACATCTATTGTGCCTTATATATATAGTTTCAGGAAGCATTGGAACGCAAGCGGCGCTCTCAGGAATGAGGTGGAACGCAAAAAGATAGAGTTCCGGGTTTTGATTAATGGGTGGTGACGTATGTCAGCCTATTAAGGTGCACCGTTACTAACAGACGGAACCAGGAGAAAGGGATACGCTGGTGGTGCCGTCTAGAATAAGGTGATTAAAAAAAACATTGAGTTCCGGAACCAATTGAACAGGTGGTGACGTGTTTCCAGTTATTTGGAACGCACGCCATGATTTTTACATGGAAGTCGGAAGTTGTACGCCGATTAGCAGTGTTTTATTTCAGCTGTACAGGACTAAACATGTGTGTATATATAGCTGCATGTGGACATTTGAAAAAACACGCTTCTGAAGAAGGAATACGTTCCGAAATGCGTTAAGCGTGTTCATGCTTGTATTGTGGACTCGTTCATCCTAAAAGGCTTGCGGTGTGGACCCCTGGACTGTGTCTGCCTGTTTCCAAGAGCGGGGAACCCAGACTGGAGGAACTGAACATCTTATGCCTGCTATTTGCTTGAGGAGTACTTGTCAATCAAAGTCACTCTATTGTAAGTGCGGTTCATGTATTAAATTATTTCAAACTCAACTGATCTGCACTATGTTGTGTTGTATTCTGTCTCCCCTGCATATCTAATAGGGGAGAAAAGAAGGACCTGAAAACCTATTACCTTTATTACATCAACCTGTGATTCAAGTCAATCTGTATTGGATTTTGTATAAGTATATAAGGTTTATTCACCTTGTAACATAGCTAACTCTGAGCGCTGACCTTTCAAATTCACTATCTTTTCTATTTTGGTGTATCTTTTCAGTAGTTCAAGGTATTTCTGCTGAGTGAATTTGTGTCTAGCTGCATTTTTGGTTTTATTGCGCACCGTTTGGTTATAATCTTTGTATTCTCGCATTTGTTTTAAGCTATATCTGATAGTATGACAGCCCATCGGTTAGCTATGAAAGTGGCCCTACAAGCTGGGACTAGCCCACAACCTGTGGCTCACCACTTTGTTGCTGGCCACAGCTTGGCGAGTATCAATTATCGGATAATTGATCATGTTGTGGCATCAGTGTGAGGTGGTGATAGGGAGTTGCGACTGTTACAATGCAATGCCAGGTGAATCCTGCGCCTCGATACTATAGCAGGGATTAAATGAAACTACAATACTTGAAATGCTACAGTACTTAACTGATTAATTGTAAAACTGTTGCTGCTTTAGTGTTTGACTAATCATTCTGACCTAGTATCTTTGTGCTGAATTATTGTTAAAAATGTTAGCTTTGATACGAAAATACTAAGGATCTATGTAAATTGTATAATGTATATGTGTATTTTAGTATATGTGTATATAGTGTATGTGTACTTTAGTTTATCTGTTATATCAGGGGTTCCCAATCTTTTTCTAATCACAGCACCCTAGAGTATCAGAATTTTTCCAATGCACCCCATGGCCCAAAAAATATATATCAAATTAAGTAGATTGTGTTTATATGTGCTTCTTAGGTTCAGTTATGTGGTAAAGGGCAGGATTTGGTTCTGATTGTACACATTTTATGATTGGCAGCCACCAGCACTGGTTTTGTCCAGAAATAATTGAACATAAATAATTTGAATTGGTCCTGGACGATCAACTCGAGTCACCCCTGCAAGTTTCCCGAGGCACCCCAGGGAGCCTAGGTGCACAGTTTGGGAACCACTGTGTTATATTATTTATATATATGACACTTGGTCACCATAGTTACATGTTAACTAATCTACACGCCGTGCTGTACAGCGGTGCCATGTGATAAGTGTCACTGAACTGGGTGTGTCTGCCACGCCGGGAGTGGCAGACACAGGTTGCAAGGTTTGTCACTTTTACTGTATATTATTAGCCTGAGGAAAATACTTAAATTGTATTGAAGCATTACTGTGGGGTAAAAGATTTCTATTTATTCCGTCTGCAGTTCCTGTGGAATATATATAAATATATACAGATGGAGCCGGCGTTGTCTTTGCAGGGGATGGCGGCAGAATCGCCAGTTGCCATCCCCCGCCAGCCGCCATCTGCTCTGCGAAAGGGGATGCGCGCGCACGAGATGCGCGCGCGTCCCCTTCTGACCCCGCTCCCCTCCCACCACCTCCCCTAACCCTGTCCGTCTCCCTGAAGTGGAGACGAACAGGGTTCCCGTCGCCCCGCCGCCCGGATACTGAGACGCGCATGCGCGTGAGACGCAAGCGCGTTTCAGTCAGATGGAGTGCCGGGCTGCTGGCGGATCACCAGCGGAGACAGTCTGGCGATTCGCCAGCAAGAGGGAGCCCGGCTCCATCTGTAAATGTGTGTGTGTGTGTATGTATGTATGTATGTATGTGTGTGTGTGGTATATATATATATATATTCTCCTTGTAGACGGCGGCACTCAGGGACTATATAACGCTGATTACTCTGTGAATATTTTATTCAACGTTTCGGGGATCTTGCCCCCTTCGTCAGGATAAGAACAGTGGTCACACTACAAACATTACACTTACCCCTGCGCCTCCTCCCCATCCTCCGTGGCTGGCAGCCCACCCAGCGTGCTTCAGCCCCGACTTCCATGCATGCTGGCCGGGTTGCCAGCCACGGAGGAGGAGGCACAGGCGCAAGTGTATTTAATGTTTGTAGTGTGACCACTGTTCTCATCCTGATGACGGGCGCAAGATCCCCGAAACGTTGAATAAAATGTTCACAGAGTAATCAGCGTTATATAGTCCCTGAGTGGCGCTCTCCAAAAAGTGCATATACACGGGTTGTTCAGGTGGCTTGCCTTCCAAGGCAGCTTTGATGGCACTTCTATGTTGCGCCATCCTGGTTTTAAAGCTGCAGATCGTTTTACCGACGTAATATTTACTACACGGGCAGATTATGCAATATTATTATTATTATAATTTTATTTATAAGGCGCCACAAGTGTTTCGCAGCGCCGTACAAAGGAACAATACAGGGAGACAAAACTTGGCATAACATTGAATAAATAACAAAAATACAGTACAAATAAAGAGCACCACAATTCAATACACATTACAGCTTAAATGTAAGTAGTGAGGACCCAATCAACATACAACTAGAGGCTTGAGGCCAATGATGGAGATGAGTATGAAGATGGTCACTGAGTGTTGGAGTAAAGGAGAGCTGTGAGTGAAATGTTAAGAGAAGTGGGCTTTGACAACAGGAGGGAAGAGGGCCCTACTCGGAGGAGCTTACAATCTAGTAGGAAGGGGAGACAGACAGATTACAAGAGGTGCAAGCGAAGGGGTGGTGGTTAGATAGCAGGATGTAAACAGGCAAGGGGTCGGAGAACTAGCTGGTTTATGCAGTGGAAGGGTACGCTTTGATGAATAGGTGAGTTTTCAGTGCCCGTTTGAAGCTTTGCAAGGTCGGGGAGAGTCTAATGGAGCGAGGGAGTGCGTTTCACTGAAGGGGTGCAGCACGGGCAAAGTCCTGTACTCTAGCATGGGAAGCAGTGATCAGGGTGGAGGAGAGACGACAGTCGTCAGCTGACCGTAGAGGGCGGGAGGGTGTATGAATGGAGATGAGGTTAGAGATATATGGAGCAATGGAATTAGAGATGGCCCTGTATGTGAGTGTGAGGTGTTTGAAGAGGATTCTGTAGGGGAATGGAAGCCAGTGCAGATTTTGTTGAAGGGGAGTAGCAGAGTTAGAGCGGCGGGAGAGGAAGATAAGCCTGGCTGCAGCATTGAGGACAGATTGGAGAGGAGCTAGTTGGGATTGAGCGAGGCCAGTGAGAAGAGCATTACAGTAGTCAAGCCGTGAGATGACTAATGAGTGGATGATCAGCTTAGTTGCACTCTGTGAGAGAAAGGGCCTGATGCGAGCAATGTTGCGTAACTGGAACCGGCAAGAATGGGCCAACAACATAGTTACTATGGCAACCCAGTCTGTGTGTGATGGAAATTTTGTAACCATCGTGAGGGTGTTTTATGTAATCTGCTACAATCAGGTACATGCATGTAGTACAACCTGTACATTTGAAATTGCCCAAGTTTTTTTCTTAAGAAGTGTGTTTCCTCTTTTTTGATCAAAGTCTGAAATGTCCGTTTTCACAATGTGATCCCTTATATTTTTTCCTCGTGTGAAGCACTATTGCCACTTGATGTTTCTGTGTCAAATTGTTTTTTATTGGGGCGTCTATTGTATCTTCTGTTAGATCTCCCTCTTCCAGTTTGAAAACTGGTCCAGTTGTACACCCGGTTGTCTTCATAATCTTTATTGACTACAGCAAATTTTTTTATTTTTGAATGCTATTAGATCATTTTTATATTTTTCAATTTCTTTATTAAGTTTGTCCATCCAGTCACAAGTTTTGTCCGCAATTAGTATTAGAAAACGTTAACATACAGCGACTGAGTGGTCTCAGTTTATTGTTGTGAGTGAGTGCCGCCGTTCCACAAAAGTTATATTTGAACTTCCTGTTCTTAGATGGCACCGCAACGCTGTTTACTAAGAAAGCAGGAGTGCAGAGACCAGAATATTGGTAACTATTGACTGTAGCAACACATGTTACGGTTTATTTCTAAGGCACCCGCCTAATATTGAAGAAAGGATATACTTTTAAAGGGATCTTTGGGACTTTCACATTTACCTATCGTTATCCATGGAGCCTGTATCGGAGGAAGTAGTGGCGGGATACCGCAACACTCAATTGCCACTTGGAGAAATACTCGCACTATCAGATGTGGACGCCAACCGCATATTGATTAAGGTTAAACTCTTCAGCACTGAGCCACAGGAAACAAGTGAAATGCAGTACCTACAACTCCTCAGATTGAAGAATAAGAAAACAGATTTTTACTTACATGGAGTATGCTTATCAGACTACTTCAGAGACCGCAAAATTCCGAGAGGATTCCGGATTCGTAAAACACCGACCATAGGATGCAATAACCCTGATTTTTGTAGAAAATAGGCCGCAGTCTTGAATAAAGCATTGTTCGACCTGATCCTCTTAGTTATAGAGGAAGCTACAAGGGAAATGCACATAAAAGAAAAATAGCGTATTTTGAAACCATCACTCTGCCCATACTAATTGCGGACAAAACTTGTGACTGGATGGACAAACTTAATAAAGAAGTTGAAAAATATAAAAATGATCTAATAGCATTCAAAAAGAAAAAAATTGCTGCAGTCAATAAAGATTATTAAGACAACCGGGTGTACAACTGGACCAGTTTTCAAACTGGAAGAGGGAAATCTAACAGAAGATACAATAGACGCCCCAATAAAAACCAATTTGACACAGAAACATCAAGCGGCAATAGTGAATCTGATGGAACATCCAGAGAACAAGCTGAATCATCTCGTACTCACCCTTTAGGTGTATGCACCAGAGGACAAAGAGGAGGCATAGCACCACCAGAACAAGGAGAGGGAAGCAATGCGAGAGAAACCAAAGGAAGGAAGGCAAAAAAAGCCAAATAGTATATAAACTCTCAAGCAGACAACTCTCCCCCACTGAATTAGTGGTACTGAATAAAGGACTTAATTTTGTGCCCACTAATAAACCCAATGAATTGAGTAACAAAGTAGACCTGACCCAATTAAACCGACAATTATGATTAAAAGAATACTTTGACAAAAAAGATCCAATGGACCGAAGAGAAAATACTTGCCCCATAAGAACTAAGTCAACGTTTGACCCAATGTCTTTAAATCCAGCTATAAAATCATTTACAAGAACAATAAATGCAGAAATCTAAAAAAAAAAAAAACAAATACAGAGGAGAATACAATTTAACAAAAGAAGAGAACAAAGCTCTGAAAGACTTGTCCTCCTATAGAGACATAATTATCCGCCCGGCGGACAAAGGAGGAGCACTGGTAGTGCAGAATTTGGAACAGTACAAACAGATCTACCGGCAGCTTAATGACACCCAAGTATATCACAGATTGGAGGAAGATCCTACCCAGGGATACCAGAGGGAATTGGAGGGAATACTAAATAAAGCAGTATTGGAAGGCATCATTGCAGAGGACACCAAGAAAGTCTTAATGATAACGAACAGCAAAATTCCAGTGTTTTACACAGTCCCCAAGTTACATAAAAATCCAAGTAACCCTCCGGGACGCCCTATAGTGTCCGCAAGGGATTCCCTTTATTACAATGTAGCCAGGTACTTAGATTATTACTTGCAACCAGTAATTCAAAAACAACCAACCTACTTAAAGGATACAAACACCTTCTTAAACAAGATCAAGGGTCTTCATAACCTGGAAGATGGAGATTGGTTGTGTACAGCAGATGTCATTAGCTTGTACACAAGCATTCCCCACAGGAGAGGGATACAAGCAGTCAGAGACCTCATAACGAATAACACGGACTATGAGGGACCGCAAATTGATTTTTTTTCTTGGAACTCTTACGTTTGGTACTTGAAAGAAACTTCTTTCTGTTTAATAAGGAGCTGTTCTTACAATCGCAGGGATAGCAATGGGGGCTTGTGTCATCCATTGTATGCTAATGCATTTATGTTCAAAGTAATACAAAATCTCTTTTTCAGTAATACGCAGTATTCATCAAAAATTAAAATGTACACTAGATTTATTGACGATGTCTTTCTAGTGTGGTCGGGCACTAAGGACGAATTTGAACAATTCATGGGTGAAGCTAATACTGAGGATCAACACATCAAATTCACTTTTAACATACAAGCTGAAGAATTAAACTTTCTGGATGTGAAATTACTGGTCAAAAATAATCAAATAGGGGGCGTGGCTTGGCTAGCCAACAGGGAGGACGTGAATAAGACCAGCTCCTGCCCTTACCAGCCTAAAATCTCGACGAGAGAAAAGAGAAAGTACCAGCCTAAAATCCCCTCAATCCCCTGGATTATCCCTCTCCTACCCACCCATCCCATCCTACCTGCCCCTCTCAGTGCTCCGACAGCCGGGGACCTCAGCTGCGGAGCCGGGGAGTGCTTGTAAGCACTCTTGCAGGTTGCGGCCTGGTCGGACGGCCGGAGCCGTGGCCTCGATTTCGGCCGAAGAGAAACGCCGCGGACCGTTAGCAGACAGCCTGTGGAGCCGGCCGCGCTGTCGAGGGACCGGAGACCCGTCCCCACACCCGCCTGCTACTGCCGCACGTCAGGGACACGGTGAGCGCTCCTGCCGCTGGTCACGCGGTGAGACGCCGGACGCCGCCGGTGACTAGGAGACGGGAGCGAGCGGTGAGTTACACACCCGCCGCGTCATCCACTGGGCTCTGGCCGGAGGACAGGGGAGGCGGCGAACACCCGCGATAAGGTGCCGGGGTGTTCTCCCTCCCTCTCCAGACCCACTAAACTACTCCACTGGCCGCCATTTCCCCTGCCCACCACTGACCCTGAATATACCCCAAGGCCTTAAGCGGACACACCCCTCCAGTCTGGGGTGAAGCCTGGTGGAGCATAGCACGCTGTCAGCACCCACTGTACTCAGGCACCACCTCCACCTACCCACTAAACTCCCGTCCCACACAGTGCTCGGCCTGCTTTCCCTGCAGACCCGGTGGGCAAGATAACAGTGCCACATTTAGCTGCTAACCCCTGCGACCTTGCCCTCCAGGCGATCATCAGAGCCCTCCTGTATAGCTGTAGCTGATTGCTTCTGTTACTACAGCTTCAGGGTGGAATACATTGCGAAACAACCAGGAGCTACCTCTAATTAACCCCTGATGTGAGTCAGACACCTCCTAAAGCTGCCGCTCACTGATGCTACAAGTCTAGCGACAGCCATGCCAAAGTGAACCCGCTGGGTGCCCCCGCCGGCTCCACCACCCATATAGATCATAGTCCCTGCTACGAGTGCCGTTGTACCTTATTATGTCGCCTAAGAAAGCCAAAGAGGCAGCCCCAGCCAAGATTTCCCTCTCTTCTAAGAAAACTCCACAAATCCCCACGCTGCGTTCTAGCTCCCCGAAGCACCTGCCCCCCTCCTCAGGAGCGATGGCCGAGGCGCTACACCCAAGCAGCGGGGATAGATGCTGATTCGGATAAACCGGTGACGGTAAAATCCTTGTGCCAGGTCTTTGCGATATTTCAGGCGGAGATGTCCAGAGATTTGAAATCGGCAATACGGGAAGTCAAAACAGAGCTCGTGGCCATTGGTGACAGAACCGACCATCTAGAACGTAAAATGGAGGAGCTAGTCACATCTCATAATGACCTTATCGCCTCCTATGACCGTCAACAGGAAGAGATCGGCCAATTCAAAGCTAAACTAGCGGATTTGGAAGACAGGTCCAGACGGAACAATATCAAAATTAGAGGCATCCCTGATTCAGTAGCCAACTCGGAGCTAGAGGGCTACGCCAGCACTCTATTCCGCAAGCTTCTGCCCTCTGCCGACTCAAGAGATCTTCTAATTGACCGCATCCATCGCCTCCCAAGACCCAAAACAGTCCCAGCTGACCTACCCAGGGACACCCTACTACAGGTACACTTCTTTACAATCAAAGAAAAAATACTGAGAGCGGCCAGGGAATCAAGCAACACAGACAATCTGGGCGGCCTTCAGATTTTCCAGGATCTCTCCCCCGCGACCATCGCAAGTAGGAGAGCATTTGCACCTATCACAACGGCACTCCGTTCCCATGATATCCGGTACCGCTGGGGGTTCCCGGTCAAACTTATTGTCTACCATGAGGACACCACCTACACCATTTCTACTCTGGATGCAGGAGTTAAACTCCTGATGGACTTGGACATGTCGGTCTCGAGACCCCCAGACCCGAAACGCCCACGCACCTTTTAACAGGAATGGTCCGCTACTTGAGGACCTGACGAAGAGCCGGGCGACCTTGAAGTTCTGCTATGTGAACTCTGCTGTTACCACCCTTGCTTCCCCTTCCACCGCGATGGAGGACATGCGATAAGTATTGCCTATGTTGTTACTTACTCAAGCAAGGCCTTAAGCAGTTGCCTCACCTGATTATGACTTACTGTCTCAGTTTACCATAAAGTTTTAGTTAATTATGTTCCTATAGTATCTGATTGTGGTTTCTAAGCTTGTTGCTAGTTCCTATTTTTGGTTTACTATACATTGCATGTGTATTAGTGAGTGGCAGCTCTCTCACCTTTAGAGAGCTGAGCCACCCCCTAACTTTATACATACTACTGCAAGAAATCCCCTTTCTCTTTCCCTAGCAGTAGTCATGCAGGTCCTATATACCGGACCTTTTTGTTTTACCTCTCCCTTTGTCCCTCCCCCTTTTTATTATGCCCATGTCTCCCCCCTTTCTTACTCACTCCTTCCCCTTCTCCCCAGCCCTCCAGATGGGCAGCAGATGCCGATACTTTCTCACCAACACAGCATTCTCCCTTTGTCGAATATCAAGCTTCCTCTATCTCTCTATTACACCCTAGAATGCCTAACCTGTTTTCTCTAAATGTTAAAGGGCTAAATTCTCCAAATAAACGGAGATTAGCCCTGTCCTACTTTTATAAACAGAAGGCAGACGTGGTCGCCCTGCAGGAAACTCATTTCGCTGCCTCTAACCCCCCCATTCTTAAGGACTCGAACTTCCCTATAGGATATTTTGCAAATGGTCCATTTAAACGGAATGGAGTCGCTATCCTAATCAATAAACATACTTCCTTCACTCTCCACTCCCAAATCTCTGACAAAAATGGCAGGTACCTAATATTGACCGGCCTTCTAGACGACAGATTGACTACCATAGTATCCCTATATGCGCCTAACTCAAATCATATCCCCTTCCTACGTAAACTATTCCTCCTTATACGGAAATCCTCTAAGGGCTCACTGGTGATCCTTGGAGACTTCAACCTACCCCTAGACCCCAAAGTAGATAAATCCCAACAACCTACCGCCCACCGAACCCTTATGTCCGACCCATCCTTGGCTTTCCGAAACCTCCTCTCAGAATTTGACTTATATGATACCTGGCGTTCTACATATCCAACTGGTCGAGAGTATACTTTTTATTCCCCGGAGCATAATACATATTCCAGGATAGACTACATCCTATGCGATAAATGGATCCTACAACACACAAAAGATGTCACTATTCTCCCAATCACCTGGTCTGACCACGCCCCTGTTATGTGGAAATACAATTTGAACCCACCCAACCCCACCACAAGACCGTGGCGACTCTTCCCGCACCTCTTAAAAGACCCCATCGAAAAAGACACTATATTGAACTCCATTAACTCCTACATGGCCTCCAACTCTCCCCAAGATACATCCATTATCAACCAATGGTGTGCCTTTAAAGCAGTCACGAAAGGAGCAGCTATACAAGCCGGGGCCAACTTAAAACGTAGAGCCCTTAAAACCCAAAAGGACCTAGAGGCCAAATTGACTGACCTCGAATCCCAAAATAAACACTCACCCTCAAGATCTTTGAAAAAAGAGATTTCAACAGTGCGCAGCCAGCTCCAAAAACTCTTTCTAGCCCATACCCAATTAGCTTTAAATAGACTACGACACAAATTTTACCTGTCAGGTAACAGATCCGGTAGACTGCTTGCCAGGAAACTACGCGCCCAACAAGCTAGAAATAGAATCAAATGTATTATTAGCCCCAATAAAGAAAAAATTCTTTACCCTAAAGCCATAGCGGACCAATTTGCACAGTACTACTCCCAACTTTACAACCTATCCTCTGATCCGTCCACACCACAGCCCACCACAGAGTCCATCTCCTCCTTCCTAGACAAACTACAGATCCCATCCCTCACGCCAGACCAATTAGCCTCCCTGAACGCCCCATGGTCGCAAACAGAAATACAGCTGGCCATCAAATCACTTCCCAGGAACAAAGCTCCCGGACCAGACGGGTTTATTACTGACTTTTATGTTACTTTCAGCGACCTATTATCCCCACATCTAACAAACCTTTTCAATGAACTCTCTTCAACAGGCTCTTCCCCCCCAGAATTACTAGAAGCCCGCATAGTGACCATTCCTAAACCAGGCAAGGATCCTGCCCTTTGCCAAAACTATCGCCCAATTGCGCTGCTAAATTGTGACATTAAACTTTTCGCCAAATTGATGGCACTCCGCATCAACCAATTTCTGCCGTTGCTGGTGCACCCGGACCAGACGGGTTTCGTGCCTGGTAGACAGGCGTCTGACAATACCAGGAGAGTGTTTAACTTAATTGACTCCCTGACGGGAGAGCAAGATCTCCTCCTATTGTCCCTTGACGCCGAAAAAGCGTTCGATAGGCTCAATTGGCATTACATGCAGGAAGTTCTTACCCGATTCAGCTTCAGAGACCGTATCCTCACATCGATTCTAACGCTCTACAGCTCTCCCACGGCCAGGGTGTTCAGCAACGGCTTCCCATCAGACCCTTTCAAGATTTCTAACGGCACTAGACAGGGATGCCCATTATCCCCCCTAATCTTTGTCCTCTCTATTGAACCATTAGCTATCACCATTCGTAATGACACCAATTTTCCCGGCCTCCAAATGGGCTCAATCAATCATAAACTCAGTCTCTTTGCTGATGATGTGCTGCTTTTTGTTACAAATCCCACTAGATCCCTGCCCTGCTCACACACCATACTTACATCCTACAGCGCAGCTTCCTTCTATAAACTTAATACCACTAAAACAGACGCCCTCCCGAACAACCTCATCGGATCCTTAGCCCACCTACAAACACTTTACAAATATAACTGGCAGACAGACTCCATAAAGTATCTGGGCATCCACATCCCCCCAAACACAGCGAAGGTATTTGACGCTAATCTCTCCCCACTCCTCAGCACCCTGTCCACCCTTTCCAAATCCTGGTCAGGATATGATATCTCCTGGCTGGGTCGTATGGCTGCTTTTAAAATGTCCCTTCTACCCAAACTGATGTACCTATTCTGCACCATCCCCTACACTTTCCCTAAGAAATCCCTACGACTAGCCACTTCCATTATGACTAAGTATGTCTGGGCATCTAAACCTCCAACCATGGCCCGCACCAAAATGTCACTACCCAGGGCCTTTGGCGGACTGAACTTACCTGACCTATCCCACTACCAGTCGGCATGCCTTTTGGCCCCGATTAAACAGTACGCCGAGCCTACTTCCCCCACTGCATGGGTAACTACTGAGCAACTCCGATCCCCCTCCATCCCATTATCTGAACTGATTAGAATCCCGAAACATGTCAGACCCCCACAACCAAACTTATTACCAACCACCAAAGCGACTCTGCAAACATGGGACTACCTATTATCTACCCTACCCTCCTCGATTACCTCCATCTCTAGTATATCCATAAACACAGTAGCGAAACTAATCCCCAACCTTAATCTTAGTACATGGAGAACCCAAGGTATAAACACTTTAGGAGACGTGCTTACTGCCCACCACATGCTCCCCTTTGACACTCTACGACAGCAATTCTCGCTCCCACCATCTGCATATCTCCAATACCTGCAAGTCAGACACTGGTGGAAAACCCATTTTGCTACATACTCCCCCCCCCCCGGATGCTACGTCCCAGATAGTACTCTCTAGACCCTTCTTGACTTCTTCCAAAGGCGATATTTCCTTTTGGTATAACATACTGATCACCCCTACTCTTTTTTCCAAAATGCCTTCTCATGTGAAATGGGAAACAGACCTAGGCAGGACATTCACTCCAGCACAATGGCGCCAGATCTTCCTATCCTCATACACTATGTCCAGGTGCCTGAATCACACAGAAATGCACATCAAGCTCACCAATAGACTTTGCATGACCCCAGATCGTCTACACACGTTCTGGCCTTCCTGCTCCAACCAATGCTGGAGGCTGTGTGGTAACATAGGTAATATCTACCACATCTTTTGGTCCTGCCCCAAAGTTTTGAATTACTGGTCTGAAGTTTTCAATCTGATTGCAACTGCCCTATTACGCCTGACCCATCCACGGCTCTGTTTCATATATACCCCCATGAGGTTCCATCAGAGAAAAGATACGTCTTAGGCCATATACTCATTGCCGCCCGAGCGAACCTGGCCCAACACTGGAAGCAAACTGCCCCCCCACCCTTTCTGCAAGTTATTCTCAAAACAAACTATCATTTCCTCATGGAAACTAATCATATGCCATTTTCAGCTGTACCTTCTTCCCCTCACATCCGCTGGCTCCCCTGGCACGTATATGTGACAGAGGGAGAAGGGTCTAAGTATTTCCCATCCACTTCCCACAGTGCCATACCTCAATTCGGCCTGAACGAACCCCCAGAAGACCAACAATGAGGATCCCCCCATATATGTTTGTATATATACATGTGTCCGAGGTTGTTTAGATACATAGAAATTTAACCTATTACAACTACTGATATTTGAATAGTGACCTGCGTTATGCCATATAATCACTGTATTTAATATATGTACCACCATCCATCGCTCTGCGTAGCGATTTGTTTTCTGTTACATATTATTATATCTCTTGTTTATATTGGACAGCTGCCCCCCCCCCCCCCCCCATTGTCCCCTCTTTCTTTCTGTACCCCATTTGAAAAAAACTGTTCTAATAAAAATGTATTGATGGGAAAAAAAAAAATAATCAAATAACTACAATTTATTCCAAACCTACAGATACTAATAATTTATTACTAGCCTCCAGTCATCACCCTGAAACCCTATTAAAGGGATTACCGTACTCACAATTTCTTAGGGTACAAAGAATTTGCAGTGACTCACAGCAAAAATTAGTGGAGATGGAAAAGATGAGAACAGAATTCCTCCAAAGAGGCTATAGTAACAAACTTGTCCAAGAGGCAATGAACAAAGTACTCAATCAAGGTGTGTCTACACCAGACACAAATATGAAGCAACAAGAAAACCGAATTGTTTGGGTAAACAATTATAAAACTGAAACTGGAAAGATAAGCAAATTGGCTAAGCATATATGGCCAATTGTCCAGAATTTCCAAAATAGGAAATTATTACCTTGCTTCACACGAGGAAAAAATATAAGGGATCACATTGTGAAAACAGACATTTCAGACTTTGATAAAAAAAGAGGAAACACACTTCTTAAGAAAAAAACTTGGGCAATTTAAAATGTACAGGTTGTACTACATGCATGTACCTGATTGTAGCAGATTACATAAAACACCCTCACGATGGTTACAAAATTTCCATCACACACAGACTGGGTTGCCATCGTAACTATGTTGTTTATTGCATAATCTGCCCGTGTAGTAAATATTACGTAGGTAAAACGATCTGCAGCTTTAAAACCAGGATGGCGCAACATAGAAGTGCCATCAAAGCTGCCATGGAAGGCAAGCCAGCTGAACAACCCGTGGCAAAACATTTCCAACTATGTAAACATAATTTGTCAAGTTTGAAATATATCATGATCGACCATATTCCAGTGGATCGCAGAGGGGGAGACGGGAATCTCAAATTATTACAACGTGAATCATATTGGATATTAAGATTGAACACTGTAGCACCAGCAGGACTTAATGAACAATTACAGCTTAATTGTTTTTTATGATACGTCTTGCCTGAATATACGTTGTTGTGAATAATGCATTGTGCAGTCTCACATACCCTGAAACGTGCAGTCTACCTGTGTGCATCCAAACATTTCCCATTATTGCTATAGCGACTTGTCTCCAACAGCGCTAATTGTTTACAGGTTACTATGGTAACGTCCTAAGCCGTATTTGATACCCCTCCTTGAACCCTGTAACGGAAGGAGGAGGGAGGAGATATGGTGCACACAGGGTGAACACGAGAAGGGGTTGAGGCACTTGTATATATTTGGTGAGTAACTCATTGTCTGTTTTATGTCTGATGAAGGTTGAATAAATCGAAAACGTTAACATACAGCGACTGAGTGGTCTCAGTTTATTGTTGTGAGTGAGTGCCGTTCCACAAAAGTGTTATATATATATATATATATATATATATATATATATATAGCAAGGTAGGTGGTCGGCACTCCAACAATGTTCAAATATGCAACAGTTGCGGTGCCTTCCAATATTTCCAGAATAGATACAATATAGCACACGGTGGCACTCTCTTGCTCTCAAATAAACTGACTCCAAGGAGCTCAGAACTTAACCATGACGTTTCGGTTTTATTAACCGTCTTCAGATCTGAAGACGGTTAATAAAACCGAAACGTCATGGTTAAGTTCTGAGCTCCTTGGAGACAGTTTATTTGTGAGCAAGCGTCATGTGTTATGTTGTGTATATAGATATGTGTGTTTGTGTGTATGTATATATGTGTGTGTAAATGTGTGTGTGTGTGAGTATGTGTATATATATATATATATATATATATATATATTCTAGGAGGAGAAAGAGTAGTGCTCCATAGTGCTTATATCATTTATTTGTGCAGAGTATAAAAAGTATCCAACAGGTATACACAAGAGTGTATATATGGCTTACGCCATATATGGCTTTCCCCAGTTTAGGTCTGCCAAAATTCAGGCATTTATTGAAAATGTATTCAAATGGAAAGCTTAAAACCTTTTAGATTTTGTCTTATTTTGTTTTTGTATAAGCATTTCCTTATTAAAAACGGTAGGACTTATAGTACTGTACTGTTTATTCTGTGCTAGATTTTGATAATTATACCTGTTTTCATCCACTTACAGGCTTGCAACGAAACATTTTTTGCATTTTCTCTTCAAGATAAAAGAAAAACATATAGTCATTTTCACTGTCGAAACACATTCTTGGTAAGATATACATTTGTTTATTCAATCATGTGCACAGGTATGATTGTATGATGTACTATAATATACCATACAACTATTTACTTTTTTTTTTTTTTATGCAATCAATTTTATTGAAGAGGATTACAATACAACTGTGACGCATACATGTCTTATACCAATTAAGTCATCAAAGATATAAGCAATCACAAAAAAGGGGTATGCAATTGTCATGACTCTAGTCATAGTATGTAAATATTATAGACATGTTAGCAACATGACGTGACTTCTCTTCTTTTTCAGAGAAGAAAAAATAAAAATAAAAGATATACACATTATAAACAAGACATAGTGTTATAATGTTATATGGAAAAGACAAATACAAGAAAAGAGAAAAAAGGAGAAGAGAAAAAGAGAGGGTAGTGAAGGAGGGGACAGGGGAGAGATGGTGCAGTGTCGAATCCTCTTAAGTTTAAGGTACTATCCTGATGTGTTGTAATGGGAATAATCTGGCGATTCTTTATATTCAAGCCATTCCAACCATGTAGCAGTGAAGGTCTGTGAAGATTCCTTCAGAAAGGACGTCAAGTCTTCCATAGACATATAAAGATCTATCCTATTGAACCAATGTGTAATAGGAGGGGCTGAACTAGTCCTCCAATGACAGGGTATGACTGCCCTAGCTGCGTTCATTAAGTGTTTAATTAAAGATTTTTTAAACCGGGAAATGGGGATGTCCATAAGATTTAGTAGCCAAAACTCCGGCTCAAAGGGAAGAGAGGAGTTCGTAATTTTCTCTGAGATAGTATGGATCTGACGCCAGTATATTTGGATAATTGGGCAGGACCACCATATGTGTAGGGGGGAACCTGTATGTAGATTACATCTCCAACAAAGATCAGGTAACATCTCATTCATTTTATGCAATATAGTCGGGCATTTATACCATCTAGATAATATCTTATATTGGGTTTCTAATGTCTGTATTGATGAGGAGGTTGCAAAGGTATATTTGAATATTTTACTCCATTGGTCCTCCGATAGTTCCTGACTCAGTTCCCCATGCCAGGCCCTCGTGAATGCAGGCATTTGGTCTGGGAGACTTCTCAGACATGTTTGATAGAAATTAGAAATCAAATGCCTTGGAGGTTCCAAGGCGAGTACTAACGACTCAAAAGGGGTTGGTTCCCAATTGAGTTTCCGTTTAGGAAGAGTAGATATATAATGTCTAATTTGGAGGAAGAGCCAGAAGAAGCTTACCGGGAGACCAATGTCTTTATGCAAGTCTTCAAAAGAGCGTAAACCCCGTCTATCTACTAGAAGACCTAAGTAAGATATGTCAACAGAGAAACGACTATGGAAGTCTCTCAAATTAAATCCAGGGGGGAATTCAGGATTATTAATAAGAGGAGTTAGAAGCGTCACCCCTGGATTAAAATATGAAAGACGCCTGAACCTCTTCCAAATGAGGAGCGTTGGGGTCAGAGTGGGATGTCGAATGGTTGGGGTCTTCTGAAGCCAAGGGATAACTCGAGGGGAAATACCTACAGAGTGACCCTCTATAGCCGGCCATTGTTTGTATTGAACCGGCCTGGACATTTCTACGATTCTGGTGAGATGAATTGAGTGATAATAACTAAGAAAATGAGGGAGTTGTAAACCACCTCTCTCTCGACTTTGGATAAGGATTTTCTGAGAAAGTCTGGGCCTACGGTTCATCCAAACAAATTTGCCTACTATACCTTGTAATTCCTTGAAAAAGGAAGAAGGAACGGTAATTGGGAGAGTCTGAAGTAAATATAAGATTTTTGGAAGTATATTCATTTTTACCGTATTGATTCTGCCTAACCATGACAGCTTAAGAACTGACCACTTTGCAATAGAGGCTTTAAAGCTGGCTAGTAGTGGCAGATAGTTGTGTTGAAAAAGATTAGAATTATCTTTAGATAGGAGGACCCCCAAGTATTTAATGTACGTTGGGTGCCACTGAAAGGGGAAGGCCCTCTCCAAACCTGCAACCACCTCTTCGGGCGCTGATATGTTTAAAGCTACAGATTTATTAAAGTTAATTTTAAAATTAGAGAGGAGTGCAAATTTCTCAAATTCAAACATCAACGATGGCAGGGAAGTAACGGGACTTGAAATCGAGGCCAACAGGTCATCAGCGTATAGGGCTAGTTTGTGTTCAGTTTTACCCACTTGAATCCCCCTTATATTATCATTTAGCCTTATCGCCCGCGCCAAGGCCTCCATGCACAGTACAAAAATTAAAGGAGACAAGGGACAACCCTGACGTGTACCATTGCGAATCTGAACAGGATTCGATAGGGCCCCATTAACCCGGATGCTTGCTGAGGGAGCGTTATATAGGGCAAGGATACGGTGAAGGCAGGCTGGTCCTAGTCCTATGAATTCGAGAAGAGTCTCCATAAATGTCCAATCGATCCTATCAAAAGCCTTCTCTGCATCAGTTGACAATAGGACCACGTGGGCGTTACCCATTTTCGCGAAATGGACCAGGTCCACCATCTTGGTCGTATTATCCTTCGCCTCCCTGCCCATGATGAAACCTACCTGATCCCCATGTACTAACTCAGGCCAAAGGGGACCCACACGCTGAGCGAGAAGTTTGGCAAACAACTTCAAGTCAATGTTTAAAAGTGAGATAGGCCTGTAACTTGAGCAGAGAGACGGGTCCTTTCCCTCTTTCGGGATAATAGCAATATGGGCCTCAAGACTTTGTGGGGAGAAGGCTTTCTCTTTGGTGATAGCATTGCACGCCTTTAGGAAAAGAGGCAGGAGGAGAGAGCGGAAAGATTTGTAGTAAATTACTGGGAAACCATCAGGACCTGGGCTTTTCCCAGAAGGGGTATTTGAGAGTGCTTGTTCTAATTCCTCTATAGAAAAAGGCCGTTCTAGCAGAAGTAAGTCCTCATCAGAGAGTTTGGGGAACCGTACTGCTGCCAGATATTTATTTATCTTCTCTTTAAGTAGAAGTTTATCTGGGGGTGAAGGCCCAGGCCTTAAATTATATAGTTGAGCATAGTACTCTTCAAAGGCACGAGCTATCTGGGCAAAAGTATGCACCCGTTTCCCATCAGAGTTCAATACGTTCTGCACATATGTTTGCGCCCTTTGCGCTCTCAGCGCCCTCGCCAGCATGGTACTGGGTTTATTACCCCAAAGGTAATATTTATGCCTACATTTACGTAGTTCAGATTTGGTTTTGTCATGCAATAGCTGCTTAAGAAGCGCCCTAGTCTCTGTCAACTCCTTCAAGGTGTCTGGGGAAAGAGAAGTTTTATGTGATGTTTCCAATGCTTTTATCTGTTCAAGTAGTTCCAATCTCTTCGCTTCCCTCTCCTTTTTCATCATGGACCCTAATTGAATGCATTTTCCCCTAAGTACACATTTATGTGCTTCCCATACCATAATAGGGGAGGTTAGATCATTATCATTAATAGCGATGTAATCAGAGATTGCTGTGGTCAGCTCCTTTTTAAATCTCAGGTCAGAGAGCAAGAGTTCATTAAATCGCCAGGACCAGGGGCGTGGCGAAGGCAAAGGTGTGCGAAGTGTGGTGTAAACAGGGGCATGATCAGACCAAGTGATCTGTCCAATTTCACTATGTGAGAAGTGTTGCAAGAACCGATGGTCTACCAAAAAATAATCTAAACGGGAGTATACAGAGTGAGAGGATGAGTAAAAAGTGTAGTCTTTAACTGAAGGGTTAAGAATTCTCCAAACATCTATTAGTTGGTGGTCATGAAGTAGTTGCTTAATCTTACGATGGTCCCGTAAACGAGGGGAGCTAGGGACTGGATTACAATCTAATAAGGGATCTAAGGACCAATTAAAATCCCCCCCAATCACAAGGCAACCTTCCCGAAATGGCTCTAGAAGACGTAGAATTCTATTAAAAAATTGTCTCTGTCTTGTATTTGGAAAGTACACATTTACAAAAGTATATTTTTGTGAAAACAATGTACATTTTAATATTTGACAACGTCCCTCTACCAATGTGTGGTGTACCATGTCTTGAGGTTGCAATCTACGGGATATCAATAGAGAAACCCCTAGGGTCTTTCCCAACGAGTTACAGCTAGAATATACCAGGGGATAATAATGACTACGCAATCCAGGTGAGGCTCCCAGTTTAAAATGCGTTTCTTGTATGAAAGCAATATCAATCTTTTTTGACCTAAGGTCTCTTACTAAGGAAGATCTTTTTTCTGGCACATTAAGCCCTTTCACATTAAGGGAACAAAGGTTCAGTGTTGTTGTGTCAGAAAACATCATGGAGGTAGTATGCAAAACATGCAGTTATGAGACCATTTTACCTTATGTACCAGGACCATTTGCGTACAGATCCATTCAACTGCTAACATCGGTAGGGACGGAAGGCGGAAGAGAAGAGGAAGGGAAGGGAAAGAAGAGAGTGAAGAATGAAGAAAAGAAAAGAAGTAGAGAAAAAAGAAATATAGAGTATTCAAATAAAAACAACAATTTCCAAGCTTCAACACAGAAAATGTAATACCACAGTTGGAGCGAGCAGGGCCCGAAGGGCGCCGCCCTCTCCAAGAAAACATATTGTGGTTCACCCTAACTGGGCAAGGCGGCCGAGGCCACCACCGGGCAACTATTAATATCTAAGCTAACAAATAGCTAGTACATTACAAAACAATAAGAACTGTAAAACTTGTCAACAGGTAGCATTGCAATTAGCAAATGTGCAGAAACTATCCATCACTAAAGGAATAAGTACATTTTTAAGGACGAGGAAGACAAAGGGTTCACCAGAACCGGACAACCCAGCTCTCCAACGCACAGCACTCAATCCCTACAGTATATGGAATGGGTAGGGGGCGGGAAGTAAAAAATGTTGGCCACAGTGCAAATCCATTCTCCCAAAGGATCACAGGTCAGGGGACCATCACCAAGTAGGAGATATGTGGCACCACGGGCAGACGGGGTGATAAAACGGCAATGAAATGGGGAGGAGGGAATCCCACGTAATATTAAACAGATTTGGAGTCACTGACTATTGCAGACCAAGCGAGGACGAGAGAGCGTTCTTCCTCAAAAAAAAGACAAAAAAAAACAGGACCTCCTCCCAAAAATTAGCAGTACGTAAGTCACTATATTTTTGAGTATCCGGGGGTATCCCAGAAGGGCCTCTGAAAGGGAAGAGGGTTTAACCTATGCCAAAAAGTTAGACAAAAAGAATAATAGAGCTTATCATCAGGACTAACTCACAAATGAGGTTACTAACAGACCCTTTCATTTGTCAAGGGAAAGGTCATCAGGAGAGAGATTATTTCAGGTCACGGCCTCTGGCTGCGTCGCCTCAGGTGTCGAGGCTGCACTAGACTTTCTTCCCACCACCTGCCACTGTGCATGACTGGTCGGCGGGCGAGGAGGTTCCAGACGCTGTGTCAGGTGTATCCAGTCCGCGAGGAGCGGCCTAGATAGGTCAAGGGCCTTGCAAAACGTATCCAAATCTTCCGGAGTCTGGAGAATCACCAGCTTACCTCCAAGGGATGCTTGGATACTTAGAGGGAAGCCCCAACGGAACCTGATGTTCTTTTGTTTGAGTAGATCAGTGAGGGGCTTTAGAAGACGTCTTTGCTGGAGGGTATGCCAGGAAAGATCTGGGAATATCTGGATCCTATCTCCATTGAACTCAATCGCTTCTAGTTTCCGAGCTTTGGTCAGAATATCCTCCCTTTCCTTGTGATAATGCAGGCGGCAAATTACGTCTCTGGGTTTATCAGACTGTAGGCCTCGAGGTTTCAAAGCACGATGGGCTCGATCAAAGATAATGACATTATCAGGGGCAGCGTCCATTATTTCGTTGAAGATTTTTGTAAGGGCATCTTCAAGGCCAGGCCCCTGAATATCCTCCGCGAGGCCTCTTATCCGCAGATTATTTCTCCTCCCCCTATTATCCATATCGTCTAAGCGACGTTGAAGAGTTATCAATTCTTGTGCATGAGTAGTTGTGACTTCATACAGTTTGTCTTGATAAGCGACAATGTCTCCCGTCTGGTCCTCTACTTCCGAGACTCTTTGCGACATTTGAGTTAGATCAGATTGCATCGCCGACACTTCCACTTTAATTGTTTCCCGTAGTGAGCGTTCTAAGTCAAGGAAGTCCTTTTTGGACGGAAGGTCAGCTTTAGTAGGTAGAGTACGTAAATAAGACAGGACTTCCGTCAGGGTGACCTCTGAGTTTTGAGGAGCGGAGAGATTTGATGAGGAGGCCATGTGCGGAGAGTCTTTCGGGGACTGTGAGGAGTCTGAAGAGGCTAGACTGCCCTCAGCGTCAGCACCGGGACATTGTGAGAGGTAACGGAAAATATTGGTTTTAGGCTGAGAATCGCTCGGATTTCTGGACACCGGCGTCTGCGTTCCCCTCTTGGTCTTCCCCATAGGTTTAACAGCAGTAAAACGAGGTAGGAATAGATGGATAGTTTCAACGGTTCATGGACTCATGGCAAGAAGTTCAACTCTGAGTGTGCCCATCGGTGGATCGTCAGTCACGCCTCCCCATTTTGTACGGGTGGTCAGGGGGCCATGGCCAAGGGGCAGATGTTACCACATTAAAGTAAGTTGAGCAGCATTTTCAGGGTGTAGAGACAATGAGCCCTGTGTTGGGCAAGCACTAAAAGCAAACTACAGTCAATAAGCAGTATGTCGTGTGCGAAGGTCAAATACCCACAAACAGAGTGAGGGAGCACTATGAAAGGTAAATGTAGGTTCCTGATGGTGCTATATCTGCAATCCCCACAAGATGGCGTTCCTACCAATATAATATTATTAACTGGGGTCTAGAGAAGCTTAAGCTTAAATATACAGGAATAAATGGCTGGAGATAGCAACTCACTGAGGTCAGTGAGCATACACGTTCTGATCTTCACTAGGGCTCTGGCATCAGGGTCACAGCACCTTGCCTGCTTTTGCAGTGAGGTTATAGCAATGGTGTCCCTTTACAGGGATGCAGGGGGATCTCACTATAGTCCCTGTACCTGTGGTGGCCTTGCAAAAAGCCACGGGCTGATCCTGAGGTGCTGTGGTTCTAGTGGGGGAGCTCCTCTCTGCCCACCTCCCCTGCTGTGTCACAGGCTGGGCACCCGGCTGGCCGCGCTGGTGGTGTAGACCACTGACCTCCCTAGCTTCTGGGTAGCCTCTCCGGTATCCACCCGGGCGTCGGACAGCGTCCCGAGGAGTCCTGGGAAGTCCGGGAGATGAGCTGTCCCCGACGGCTTTCCGGGTCCGCCCACCGCCGCCTCCCGTGCGTGCGCCCCCGAACTCCAGTCCCCGGCGTCACAGCTGAGGTAGGCCGCAACCCGCAGGAGGCCACGGATGACCCCCCCGGCTCCGCAGCGCTTGCTCAGTGGCAGTCGGAGGGCTCCGATGGCAGGTGGGAGCTTCTGGCTGGAAACTGGGGCTTCACAACTATTTACTTTTGTTTTCTATACAGAAAGACAAATTAAACTATAATAATAGTGAAAATGTGGACAAAACCATAATAAACATTTTCATTGTCATACTTACACCACATGTATTGAAAACTAAAATATTAAAGTTAAAAGTCAAAATGATGGCTTCTTCAATATACTTTCACTTTGAGCTGTGACAGTGAGAGCAAACTCTCCACCCCACCCCCAGTCCCTATCAGTTTTCCCAATTTTTGTTCCCATTTTGTTATGACATAATTTGGTCCGCGAGTGGCCTTTAGTGGTCACCGGCGGTACTTCACCTCATAGAATCAATATTTACTGTATATTAATTGCTATGGTTTTATACACGTTGGGAGTAATAATCTCCCCTCTCAACTTTTGGTATAAGGAAGTCGGGTAAGAAGTGGTGTGGCTATATGTGGGCATGGTGTCGGTTGGGAGGGTGTGGCCTTACAATACAATCCTGTTTATGGCAATTTAGGGGCATGTATCATAGTCTCCGAACAGCAGGTAACCCCCCTGGTCACTGCTGCAGTGTTTAGATATTGTGTGTCTGCAAATAGCATCTATTCAGTTATCAACAGCTACTTTGTAAAGCAGCTGTGATCACAGGCTTCCCCAACCTGCATCACCTCCCACAGGAGACTGCAGCCCATGGGTGGGAACAGTGTCACAATAGCCAGTGCCAGATTAAGGTTCACATGGGCCTGGAGCTGACATTTATGAATGGCCTATTGTGTGCCTTGGCAGGAGGTCTGACAAGCATGGCGTTGGTGTGTCAAATTATGTGGGGATGTGACCAGTGTGGTGTTGGTGTGGTCGACATAGCTACTAGTGCTTACATTCTACCTCTGTCACTGTTTGTTTCTACCCAGCTTGTTTAATCACTGTTGTTTCCAATTGTAAAGCACAACGGAATATGCTGTGTTATATACAAAACTGTAAATAAATAAATTCTAACATTTAATACCAGAGCTATAATATAACAGAAACGTCAGTGACCACCATATAATACAGAGAGCATTTTTTTTTTGCCCAGCATGTAATAGGGAAAATCAATGGGCTGAAAAACACCAGCCAATCAGTTCCTAACTGTCTGTCTCTGGCTGTGCTTGAAAAATGACCGGTAGGGTCTGATTGGTTGGTGGTTTATTACTCTCCATTTTATCACTTTTCAAAGCTTAGTATGTCACACCCTGGGCGTTTTTTTTGTCCGTGTTAGCGACTCTCCCCCCCACCCCCCCCCCCCAGGGTGGACGGCTTTCCATAGAGGCCCATAAAAATTGGGCCATTTATTATTGGATATTTGCGGTTAATGACCTGAATATCCATTTCTTGTGGATTAGCTGCAAATATTACATTTCTCTGACATGTAAGATGGAGGGACTGCAGCAGAAATTCCCGTTATCTGCTGTGATCCCTCCTATCCCACATTCAGTCGAATCCCCTATAGCTTCCTACGGAGATGCGATGCTGCCCAGTGTACCAATATCGGGCAGCATTGTACAGTTATCACCATTCTGAGATGGTGGCAGCCCATTTTAGCCTATTGGATACTTACAGCACTGCCAGCAGGACAGTGCTGCTCATCACATGGATGGGGTCCTTATGCAGCCCTTTTCCGTGCATCTTCAGGAACATACATCCCACTAATTGGCTTACATGTTGCACTGTGATCATGGGAGGTAGATCCAATAGTAAATGTACATACTATATGCATAGCATATACTGTAGAAAATGCACCTGGCAGGTAGGGGTTTTACAAGACTAGGTCCAGAGAATAGAGATAAGGACCATGCAGGTTAATTATTATTAATTAAACCCTTACAGTACTGTACACATGTGAAGTGTGTGACTCTGAATGAGTCGTTCGGGTTGGTCCGGGGGCGGAGCCTCGGACTGATCCTTGGCACAAACAGCAGCTTTCAGTCCGTGCTGTGGATGGATGGGCATCAGATGGCCTGCTCTGTCCCATTGTTAATCCGGCCCTGACAATAGCGGGAGTGTCTCACTGAATTCAGGACAGATGAGTGGTATGTTTATGCATTTTAGTAACTAAATAAGCTGAAACATTTTCAGATATACTCTACAGGCAATTCCATGTACAATACTTGGATATGGAGTAGGTACTACGAAGAAATATATATTTTTTCTAGCTACAAACTTTTTATCTGCATATGTTGTTATTGCCCATATTATGTAATACATGTCTTTTACCTTATTGAAAAGCACTCTCATTTGAAATTAAACCAAAGTTATATATAGACACTGGTTTTATAAACTTTTATCACCTCACCCAAGGTTATTTATAGCACTATTGACACCGCTTCTCTATTTCTCTTGCCCATGGAGTAGGTACCTTTTCTGTGAATTGAAAGGACCTTCATAAGAGATCGGCTTGCTAATGGACTAGAACTGTTGTAATAGGTTTTAGTGATGTTACTCCATACTAATTAAACTTTTCTTTGCAAACATTAATGGTGCAGTCTAGTGTGCCTATATGGATGTCTTAATGCATTGTTCATGTATAGAGTATTGTATGTGTTTATTACCTGTGTGTTCTGTGTGTGATTACCATGGGTGTGCATGATCTCAATATCCATGGTATCCAATAAAAAAAACAAAAAATGCAGGGTTTTCAGATCTGAAAATCCTGTGGCACATGATAAAAATATAATAATGATACTCACCTGACCTGTAGTCTTCCCTCCATCTTCCCACCTTTTTCTGGCCATACACTAGACCAGCGTTCACCAACCAGTTGCTAGCAAGCGAAGGGTAGCTCACAGTCATATTTGCGGTAGCTCGCTCTGTGATGGGAGGTCACTTTGCAGCAGAAGGTCACTTTGTGCCAATTACAACAAATGCGACCGTGTCATGTATCGGCAGTGGCGGATTCAGGGGGGGGGCTCCTGGGCACACGTGCCCCCCCTGTCATTTTATTTGTAGCTGAGGCCAGGGCTTTCCAACGAGCCCAACCCCGTGTCTCTAGCCCCCCCCCGGGAACCAAAGATATCGCCTGGCAAAGCTGTAACGTTTTTTCCCCATAGGATAATATGGGACTCGGCAATTCTGACCCCCACCTAGTTCTGACGGCTGCCAGTTCCCACTCTGGCATCACAGAAGCTTGTGGTTGATTTCATTCAATCCCAAATCGCTGGGTCTTCAATATGATACCAGGCTGGTCCAAATCGGTCAATCGGTTCCAGAGATATTGCGTGTAAACCTATTTTTTATTTTTGAAATGTAATTTCATGGCTGTTCATGATTTTGAGGGCAGATTACTCTGGAACCAAACGTTCCAGGTCACTGGACCAAAATCATTCAAAGCCCACTCAAAAGTTCTTCAATATAATACTTGTCTCATGTAAATGGGTCAGTTGGTTCCGAAGATATAGCCGGTTAAATGAGATAACTGGTTAAAGAGGGGGAGGGGTGGTTTTCTCTCCCCCTCACACCAGAAAATGCAGGGACTAGGCTGGTGTAAAGGGGGCAAACCTGGGAATGCATTTTCTGGTGTGAAAGGGGTATTATTTCAAATAGCCGGGACCTGCAGTGCTCTGAATACAGCCAGGTTCTGCTACTGTCAGTGGCTATCACTTCTGCCTGGCGGCGGCTGTCCCCCATTTACCGCGAGCATGTATTCTCCCTTGGCAATGAGCATGTAATCCCACATGGCAACAAGCATGGAACCTCTGGCAAAGAGCATGGAACTCTTGGCAATGAGCATGTAGATAAGCAGCACTTATGTAGCATAATTTTGAATAGGCATTATGGTGTTTGGCATAATACATAATGGACATAATGGCATGTAACTTAACGTGTAATGGACATTATGGTGTAAATGTTTAATGCGCGCCTTTGATGGACAATATCCCTGTTTATGAAGCGAATTGTGAATTTTGGCTTAATCTGTGTGTCATTATGTGAATTCTGGCTCAATGTGTGTGGCATTTTGTGAATTTTGGCTCAATCCTAGTGGCATTATGTGAATTTTGGCTCAATCCGTGTGGCATTTTTTGAATTTGGCTCAATCTGTGAGGCATTATGTGAATTTTGACACAATCCATTAGGCATTATGTGAATTTTGGCTCAATCCATTTGGCATTATGTGAATTTTGGCTCAATCCATGTGTTATTATGTGAATTTTGGCTCATTCCGTGTGGCATTATGTGAATTTTGGCTCAATCCATGTGGCATTATGTGAATTTTGGCTCATTCCATTTGGCATCATGTGTAATGGGCAAGTATAATGGGATCTAGTATTTTGTTGCATAATGTGTAGAAGTTGTATATGGTGTTGTACACTACACTCAAGGACATGCCCCTTGTTGAGTTTCCACACCCCTTTTCCGGAGCACGCCTTCGGCGCGCGCACAACTGTGTCCTTCAATTTTGTCGCCATGGGGAGCCTGCGTACTTTAAATGCCAGGGCCTATTTTTAATCCCATTCCCACCCTCTCTCTGCCACTCTCTTAGCATGTACACTGGCATTACTAACACCGCCCCTCCCCCACCTAAACCTTCTTTTATCATGGTGCCCCCCCTGTCATTTTATCCTGGATCCGCCCCTGTGTATCGGGTCCGTGTGCTGTAGGTGGCGTAGGACACATCCTTCACAGTGTTGCTGCCGCTTCACTGTGACTGTGCTGTAGCCGCCGCGCTTCTCCCACCATCCGAGTGCTCATTCCTGGACCGTGGAGCAGCTCCCAGGGCCTCCTACACTTCCCTGAGTCTTGCATCACTGGCGGGAAGTGATATTATACCACACAGCTGTGACAGGCAGTGGCATCCATGCAGGGGCGGATCCAGGATAAAATAACAGGGGGGGCACCATGATAAAAGAAGGTTTAGGTGGGGGAGGGGCGGTGTTAGTGGTGCCAGTGTACATGCTAAGAGAGCGGCAGAGAGAAAGTGGGAATGGGATTAAAAATAGGCTCTGGCATTTAAAGTATGCAGGCCCACCATGGTGACAAAAGGGAAGGATGTAGTTGTGCATGCGCCGAAGGCGCGCTCCGGAAAAGGGGGTGTGTCCTTGAGTGTAGTGTACAATACCATATACAACTTCTACACATTATGCATCAAAATACTAGACTCCATTATACTTGCCCCTTACACATGATGCCAAATGGAACGAGCCAAAATTCACATAATGCCACATGGATTGAGCCAAAATTTACATAATAACACACGGATTGAGCCAAAATTCACATAATGCCACACGGATTGAGACAAAATTCACATAATGCCACACGGATTGAGACAAAATTCACATAATGCCACACAGATTAAGCCAAAATTCACATAATGCCACACAGATTAAGCCAAAATTCACATAATGCCACACGGATTGAGCCAAAATTCACATAATGCCACACGGATTGAGCCAAAATTCACATAATGCCACATGGATTGAGCCAAAATTCACATAATGCCACACGGATTGAGCCAAAATTCACATAATGCCACACAGATTAAGCCATAATTCACAATACGCTTCATAAACAGGGACATTGTCCACCAAAGGCATGCATTAAACATTTACACCATAATGTCCATTACACGTTAAGTTACACGCCATTATGTCCATTAAGTATTATGCCAAACACCATAATGCCTATTAAAAATTATGCTACATAAGTGTTGCTTATCTACATGCTCATTGCCAAGGGTTCCATGCTCATTGCCAGAGGTTCCATGCTCGTTGCCATGTGGGATTACATGCTCATTGCCATGGGGGAATATATGCTCGGGATAAATGGGGGACAGCCGCAGCCGGGCAGAAGAGATAGCCACTGACAGTGGCAGAGCCTGGCTGTATTCAGAGCACTGCAGGTCCCGGCTATTTGAAATAATATGTCTTTCACACCAGAAAATGCATTCCCAGGTTGGCCCCTTTTACACCAGCCTAGTCCCTGCATTTTCTGGTGTGAGGGGGAGAGAAAACCACCCCCCCCCCCCTTTAACCAGTTTTCTCATTTAACCGGCTATATCTTTGGAACCAACTGACCCATTTACATAACACAAGTATCATATTGAAGAACTTTTGAGTGGGCTTAGAATGATTTTGGCCCAGTGAAACTGGAACATTTGGTTCCAGAGTAATCTGCCCTCAAAGAACATGAACAGCCATGAAATTACATTAAAAAAATAAAAAAATCGGTTTACACACAATATCTCTGGAACCGATTGACCGATATGGACCAGCCTGGTATCATATTGAAGGCCCAGCGATTTGAATGAGATCAACTATAAGCTTCTGTGATGCTAGGGTGGGAACTGTCAGCCGTCGAAACCAGGTGGGGGTCGGAATTGACGGGTCCCATATTATCCTATTGGGAAAAACGTTACAGCTTTGCCAGGCGATATCTCTGGTTCGCGGGGGGCTAGAGACATGGGGCTGGGCTCGTTGGAAAGCCCTGGTCGTCAGCTACTAAATGAAATGACAGGGGGGGCGCATGTGCCCGGGTGCCCCCCCCCCCCTGAATCTGCCACTGCGTCCATGCAAAAGACCAACTCTTAAGGAGAATTATGCCTCCACTGATCCTTAACATAAGGTAAAAGCTGCATTTTACACTGGCTACCACAATTTTTTTTAATATATACTTTTTTTTTCGTGTTTAAGGGCACATGTTTTTGTGCTTTGCAGTCTGCAGGAGCGTGCATTACAAAGCAAAATCACTTTGTGTATGTTGGGCACCTTAAGAACCTTGAGTCCTGTTGGACAAAGTGCACTATATAAATTTAATAATTATTATACCCCTTTCACATCGCACCTAATTACCGGGTTCATGCCATTTTTTGTTGGTTCGACCCGGTAATTGGTGCGATGTGAAAGGGGTTTGCCGTTTACAGCTAACCGGTAGCAACACGGAAATACAAACCAGTAAAAAAGAAGGGTTCTTACCGGTTCGTTGCCATGTTGCTTTGCGGTGTGAACAGGTTTATTGGGTTGAGCGACCCATTTCCCGTTCCCACTATGGAGGAGGCAGTTTGGTATGTCTGCAGATAGGATGAAAATCACATGGATCCGATGGTTATGGTGTGACACTAGCACTAGGATGCTGAAACCACACATTTTATGTTATCTGTTCTGGGCGTGACCTATTTCTCCCTAGGTAATCCTACGTTGTGCGCCCAAGATGGCTGCAGTGCCTGGTATTTTTTATGGTTGGAATATATAACCCATAGAAGTTATTACCCAAACTGTCTGCACCAACCCAGAAGTATGCTTTTTTTTTAATAAAGTTTTTATTTTATTTGTTTTTATCAATTTTGCACCCAGTGCCTTATAAAACGGTAAACATTATACATATATAAAAGGAGACACATTTTCACATTCCATATAAAACATTTTTCATCAAAACTAGTATCTCCCTTCTTCTATTCTGTACATTTCTACTACATATACTACCTGCCTTAATTGTCTACCGACCCCTCCCCCACCCCACATCTCCCCCCCCCCCCCAAGTGGATTTTGTCCTACGATGTCGCTCTTTTACCTATTACTCTCTGTCCTTGTTCTTCTTCCTTCTATATCTCTTATGCTCTTTATATTTCCCTGTGAGGGTTTCCTGCATTAAAAGTGTTACTATTTTTATGTACGTGCTTCATTTGTTTGTGTAAGAGACATTTCTTTTCTATTTACATCTACTCACTACTTTATCTATAGTGTATGTGTGACTTTTATATTTTTATGTGTTACCCCCCACCCTATTTGTTTTTATTTCGTACGGGTCCCCCTTCTATCCCTCCTTTACTGGGGGTTTATTGGGTCCTTACACTTCGTGCCATCCTTACTATTTGTGTGCCTATTTATACTTTTGAGTGTTACTTTTCAATCTTATAGTGTTTTGAGGTCACCCACCTATCCCATACTAGGTGAAACTTTCCTATGCTGTTCCGTTTACAATACATGTATCTTTCATGGCTTATTATTTTGTTTACTAGGTTCACCCACTGTTTAAAACTGGGGCTCTCCTTTGCCATCCATCTTCGAGCTATTAAAACATTCACTAACGTCATTAATTTTTCCACGAATATCTGGTCGTCTTTACTTATTCCCTGTTGGGGCATTATGTTCAGTAGGCCAATTTTCCCGTTTACTTCAAAGTTCGAGACCCCCAGCTGTTCTATCACTTGTCCCGCCTTCTCCCATAACTGTTGTACCCTGGGGCATAGCCATATCATATGGATAAATGTACCAATTGCACCCCTGCACTTCGGGCACACGTCGCTTTTTGTTGCATCGTACTGTTTTAATTTTACCGGGGTCACGTATACCCTATGCAGTATGAACAACTGAATTTGTTGGTACCTTATAGATGCCGTTGCCCTGGATGGCGCTGACAACGCTCTAGACCATTCGTCTTCCGATCCAGAAGTATGCTTAATGTGCTCTCTACGTTAAGTCCTTAATTCTCTCTGTTTTCCAACTTCATGAAATTCTAATGCCTTTGTTTAATGTACAAAAACAGTAGACATTCTCTGTCTCACAACTGTCTCACCTGCAAATACCAAGCAGTAAAAACATCCGCTGTCTCACGAGTGTCTCACCGGCAAATACCAAAGAGAAAAATCATCCGCTGTCTATCAACTGTTCCAGTGTGAGTAAGCTCTCCGAGGGAAACTCGCCTCACTTCTGGTCTCAGCTATCATCGATGCGGTGAAAGACTGGCCAGACAGCTACCACAGACCCTCCTTACCTGCTATTAGCAAAACTTATCCGGCTTGGATGCCGATTTGTGAGTAACCAAACAATGCAGTTTTTAAAGTATCGCATTAGAGCAATTATCCCATGTGTGCTACCTCCTTCCAAGGATAACAGCCGGGGGACACAGACGCGTAACTAAGATTAAGTAGGAGTATTGTATTAATGGTGGCACTCCAATCCACTTCTTAGTGGCATGTCAAATAGGTACAATAGCAACAAGCACTGAGTAACTGCCAGGATAAATATCTATCTGCAGCAGCACCAAGCACTATTCCCTGCTACATTGTGTCTCTAAATGCATGAGTAGCTTTAAAGCAGATTATCTGTCCATCTATGATTTGATTTATACAAGACAGTTTTAAATACCTAAATAACTATTCAAACTCCGCATCTCCTCCTGACACCTGCGATCTATCCCACTCCTATTTTTCCAAACTTGTACCTCTTTCCAGTGCCGACTCTCTTATCTTGACGACTGAGCACTCTTTCTACAGTGCTAAAGCATCAGAATCAGTGACCTTGTCCACCTCAGGACAGCAGAAACCGTCAACATTATGGTCTATCATTTTCCTCTGGGTAGCAACAGATATCGGTCTCTCATCTGACATTTGATGCTTCAGAGGCAGTTGTCAGACAGCAGAATAGCTACTGTTTAAATCCCATAATCTCTCTACCTTACGCACGGTGATCGAACTCCCTTCACCCTCCATACCTCAATAGTAAGCTCTCTGTCAGACAGTCGAGCGGATACTCTACGCTGCAACAGAGACGCCCTGAGCAGTCACTATTGACAAGCAGAAGCATATACTAACTCTGCCTCTATACTTTTGTGCCTAAAACACTGTTGTTTCTCTCTCTCATTAGGTATTCAATATTACTGATAGATACCGGAAAGCAGAAACACTGTGAGATAAAAACACACTCTATCTCTGCTTCTATGTCTTTTAGACACAGTATTATACCGACAGTCTCTTTTGTGCAGTAATTCCCAGTATCTTTACAAGATCAGAGGGTAATGAATTCGACAAAGTTAAATGTATTCTCAAGAACTGTTACACTGTATATATCAGACAGACACAAGGTTACACTGATTACTCACTTACTAGACTGACTGGCATAACCCAGCAGAAATAAATAAATCAGAGGAATACCTATTAATGTTAAATAGGTATTCAATAATAGGAAATATAGGCCTGGAGGGACTGGACTATGGTCTCATTGGCCCCACCGATCTTCATATATGACCATTAAAGTAGCTAATATTTTCACACCTGGAGTTAGTATTTTATATGATGTTATTTATATCTGATACTGAATAAAAATACTTTAGAGTTGTATACAAACAAACTGGAATATTCAAGGTTGAATGAGGGTATTGGTGACTAGTACATGATCTATTTTCTCACTATGATCGAAGACATACAGTCCACCCTACATTTTAGTTTCATATATTTTTTCAATACAGTGGTGACACGTCACCTTCCCTTTTACGGTACAAAGAATAAAAGTTATATTTAAAAATTTGACAATTACACAAATTAATAAAGAGTGCCCCAGAAAATACGTATTGAATCTCTTCTTGCGCCCTTGCGCAAGCGCGTCCCCCCCCCCCTCAAGTTAAGTTTTCTGAACTTAAACTGGGAGCACCACCAACCTAGTCACTGATGATGGCTTTAAAATTAGTACTTAGAGGAATTCAGTGCGGATTCACAAAAACCCAATGCTACTGACTAATGAACATGTTGACAATTGTGTTAGGATGGGTGTTTCAAGTTACCAGCCAAACTTTACAACGATCATAGAAAAATTGCAGTACTGGCCATATCATTAAACATTGTCTGATATTAAACTTTAATTAAAAACGGCAGCAGTATAGATGTTTTGCAAACACAGTTAGCACCCCTGAGCTATAGCCAACCCTTCTAGTGGCACAACTCAGTAGTGCAGAGAGGTTTTTTTGTGACACTTTCATAAAAATGAGGCAACATTATTGATTTGGATATCTGTGTTACTGTATGTATTAATTTTAAAGAAATATTTTTTTTCCTATGAAATATTTGGTTATTAGCCTGTTTTTATTGTTTAAAAAATTTAGTAGCTAAAGAGGTTTCATTTTTCAAAAGTAGCTCACACCCCGACAAAGGTTGGAGACCACTGCACCAGTCCATCTTTCATCCATCTATTTGGTTGGTTAGAATGAATATCTGGTACACTATGGGAGCAAATGACAATCAGTAATTTGCTCACAAACTCAGAAAAATGGACTAAAACTTTGAGTGAAACAGATTTAACTACATATCGTTGTCTGAATGATCGTTTTTGTCCATTTACAAATTGAAGGAGCAAATGATTGTTTTACAAATAACATGTGCTCCCATCCAGTACCAGATTTGTATTGCATTCAAACAACTGGTTGGATTAAAGTTGGTCTTATGTATGGCCGGCATTAGTAAACACAAATAATGTTTATTTGATATTTCTTGCTTTAAGATGTTTATAAGGATAGCCCCTACCAGCTATATTTTGTTAAATTTTTCTGTTCATGTTTTGGATTTTTTTTTTTAAAGTTAGTATTTAGTGGTTTATTTGAAGTATATGTATGCCATTAGTTGGGTTTAATATATGAGGTGGGGGTTGTTTGGGTACAAAGACTGACTGAAGCTGTTTTACAGCCCAGACATTTAATTTAGTGTGCAAACATGATTAGGGTGTGTGCCAAAAGTCATGGGGTCCTGGGCTCATGGTTAATGCTCCCCTACACTTATAAAAGTTTTGATTTTACCCAATTCCGATGGATATTGGGAGAAATCAACCCATATCCCATGTGTATGACAACGGATCCAATGTGGGGTCCAATACGCATCAGAGACAAAGGTCAGACCTGTCTGCACGTCCGACCTCCAACTTGGCACCCCTCCCAATGGCAGGGAATGGGGTATCGTGATATACCATGGGCTGTTCAATAGGGATCGGGGTGGCCATACAGTGCTAGGACTTCTCTCAGTAGTGTGTGGCCACCTTAAAACCTGTCTCTCTAGTCCGGGCTGCTAAAAAGAGTTCTGTGGGGTTGGACTTGCACAGACAATGAAAGTAGCAGGTCTGATAAAAGTTTATTTATAAATTAGCTTGAAAATCACAAGATAAATCATAAAGGGGAATTGAAACATATCAATATACTGCTGAAGAGTGTGCTGAGAGAATGCTGGTCAGACACACTAGTGCTTGTACTCTGAGTGGTGAGTTGGGAGAAAGCAGACCAGCTGGTTGGAACACCATTCTGTAAGGTCTCAGACCAAACACATAATAAAAATGAAAAATGACAGAGCGCAGATCTATCTTTAAAAGTACTCAGAATCTGCTGCTGTTTTAATAAGGGAGTACTCCACCCCTTAAAATATACCAAAGAGACAAAAGAAAAAAACAGCGCTAATCCGGTGGATATTTTTTTGAATTATTTTACTATAATACTAAATCAGTTTACACAAATCACCGGCCGGTAAATTAAAAAACATACAATGAATTTATAAAAAATTGCACATGATCACTTTATCTATATCTAACTTTGAGGCATTGCATATAGTAAGCCTGTTTGTTAGTATAGCAGAGAAGCTTCTTACATTGTAATAGATTAGTCCAGTTTTTATTATTGTAGCTTCATTAGTATTATGAAGAATGCTAAACAATGAAATACCCAGTCAATTAGCTCAGTGGCGTAACTACCTGTTTTGTGCCCCCCGCCGCAAATTTTTGGGCGCCCCCACTCCCCTCGGTGCCCCCCCCCCCCCATGCCCATACCTGCTGCCCGGCTGCATCTGTGGTCATGGTCCCCTCTCTCCCGGCGCGCCGGCTCCTACTACTATAATGGAAAGTGACTCTTACAAAATGGCTGCCCCCATACTGCAGACAAAAAACTGTCTGCAGTATGGGGGCAGCCATTTTCTAAGTGTCAGTTTTCATTATAGCAGCAGGACCGGAGCCAGCTCTGGGAGGGACTGGACCATGACGGCAGGCAGGTACCGGCAGAGACAGCAGCGGGTAACTATAGCCCCGCAGACCCCCGGCGCCCACACTTTCTCTGCGCCTCCCCACCACCGCGGGGGCTGCGGAGCTATAGTTACGCCACTGAGTTTGCTCTCTCACAGCTTAGTTATTGATTTATAAAATGGCTTAGAGGTCAGTAGAATGCATGGTTAGTATTTGTAGAATAGAAACCAAATGGTTAAATAAATACAGGTTTGTAATTAAGCTCCTGTTTGACTTGCCAACCTCCCAGCTGCAGTGCTTGTTCTTGTCTAAAACCACGGTGTCCTGGCTGCTGGTACTCACGAAAGATATGCAGCCCTTCAGGGTTCCTCCACGGGACAGTCAGCGAGCGGCAGTGTGGTCGTCGAGTTGTGTAAAGCAGGACCTTTTACACGTTTCTAAATCGGCGGCTTTCTCATAAAGATGTTTTTTCTTTATTTATAATAGGATAGGAGTACCTTGAGTGCTGTGTAGTGGTGAGTTGTAAGGTTTCAGGCCAGCGTGTGGAGCAGGACACAACAGGTACTGATCGAACGGGCAAAGCACAGCAGGACAGAGATTGAACTGAAGTGGAGACCTCAGTGCAGGTTACCAGGATGTACCGACAAACAGAGATGAATAGGTTCAAATACCAGGATTGAACAGAAGTGCAGACAGCAAAGCAGGTTACCAAGATGTACCGATTAGCAGAGCAGGTGCAGGTACCAGGATTGAACCGGTGCAGACAGCAATGCTGGCTACCAGGATGTAAAGATAAGCAGGTACTGGGATTGAACAAAAGTGCAGACAGCAATGCAGGTTACCAGGATGTATTGGATGAGCAGAGCACAGCAGATGCAGGTACTGCGATTAAGCAGTGCAATGTTACCAAGGTGTACCAGATGAACAGACCACAGCAGTTGCAGGAGCCAAAATTGAACCAAAGACCAGCAGCAGTGTAGTTAACTGGGATTGAACCACATTAGCAGATCACAGCAGGTGCAGGTACCATGATTGAACTGAAGTGCAGCAGCAGTTTAGAGCCACTACCTTAGAACACTGGGTTTGAACTGATGAGAGCAGTGGTGCCGCTACTCAGGATAGCTGTGGAGCCAGGCGGTGCTAGAGATGGAATAGTACAGGAGCAGGATAGCAGAATGCATACACAGGGATGTACAACAAAGCAATGGCCATTCCCCTAGTGCTGGAGTGCAGACTTATACTCCTGGCTCAAAGGTGGTTGGTTATAACATTTCAGCTGACAGGAGTCTGTGAGGTCACTGCATCCAGAGTTGTCAGCTGATTCAGACTGTCATGACTCTGTATAGCAGAACCACATGGAGACTGTAATGGCTGTAGAGGCAGGGAAGGTCATGAACACTCTGGGATACATGTATAAGGCAGACCAGGACTGACACATGGAGTCAAAGTATTGTATACGATACACATCTCTGCGAGTGGCGCAGACAGGTGAGTGGCTGGCAGGGCAGCACTGCCAAACAACGCTTTGTGACAGTCTGATTGCTTTGCAAGATAGGCAGTCCACAGGGCCGCCACTAGTAATTTTGGGGCCCAGGACGGACCTTCAGTCCGGCCCCCCCCCCCCCCCACTCCTGCAAAACCCCCCCCCCCCACTCCTGCAAACCCCCCCCCCCCCACCTTAAGGCTGGGGACCGGGTCTGGCAGCTCCTCTTTCCATATCACGCAGCATGCAGCAGCAAGTCTCGTGACTGTCTTCGGATGTCGGATGTCATTACGTCACACCGCGGTTGGGATCGGGCTGTTTTGTCAATGACACACTGACACTGTATGGTGCATGTGACTACGCAGTGAGTGCGCAGTCACAATGTGCCGCCGCGGCCGCCTCGCTCGTAATAAACTCTGAGCCGGGCGGGCTCAGTCAAGCCGGCTGTGGGACAGTGAAGGGCAGGCAACCGCGGTGAGTGACTAAGCCTGTGACGTGCTTCTGGGGAGAGTTGCCTGGGCCCTACCCTCGGTCAGAGCGGCAGGGCCCGGGACTCAAGTACCCCCAGACCCCCCTGTCGGTTGCCCTGCCAGACCAGGCCATGTTTGGTAAGTTGCTAAGGTTTTCTTTATCATTGTTTATTTTTTATTACCTTTAGTTTCACACATATTCCCTGGCTCACTGTAGTTTGGGCTTGAATGGTGCCTTTTTGCCAGGTAACTTCATCCCTGTATCTTTTTGTTATGTCTATTACATTTACAGTATGAAAACACTTGTTTTGTTCCGCACAGGATTCCTATCCCAATGGTTATAAAACCTAAGTTATTTTGGCCACCGAGCCCGAAGCGTGGCGAGGGGACGCGGACACCTGTGAAGCCCGCGAAGGGACGCGTATACCTGTGAAGGTGTCCGCGTCCCCTCGCGGGGCTCGCTGCGCACGCAACGCTTCGGGCTCGGTGGCTCGCTGCGCTCGCCACACTTTCTATTCTCAACTCCACGCCGACGTGGATAGTGGGGGTATGAAAAGGTCGTAGGACGCGTACCGCCACCCCTCACAGGCTCGCTGCGCTCGCCACACTTCGGGTTGACATTAATCGTTGGGTGGCATTAACAATTGGGGGGCCCATTTCACACTTCAGGGTGCCTATTTGGCCTCTGTGGGCCATTTAACATTGTTCCCTATGGAAAATCGGGTCAATTGGGACATTTAACATTGTTCCCTATGGGAAATCGCGGTAATCTCGTCGGTCACATCGCATGCGATTTTTTGGTCGCATGCGATGCGACTGACGCAATTTTTTTTACCTTACGATGCCCACGATCAAAATCGTGGGCGCCCTTATAGGTAAAGAGTACCAAAAACATCTTTCAAGAGAGGGTCAAGCAATAAAATATCCCAATGTCGACCAAGGATATCTCTGATAGAAGAACTCTTAGAATTAAATTTTGTGACAAAAGGAACAACATTTTCAGTTTTATTTTCACGTTTTTTATACTGCAAGAGTTCATTCCGATCTCTTTCACGAGCTTTTCTCTGACAGTTGTTAACTAATTTTGGAGGATATTTTTTATCAATAAATCGTTTGCTGCAGATTGTTCATCAAATTTTTCAAGAGTGGCACAATTTCTCCTAACTAACAAATTGGGAATAGGGAATATTATTCACCCATTTCCCAAAATGTCAACTGTTAAAATGAACATAACTATTGTATATATATATATATATAGAGGATTGGTCCGTTCAGCACTCCGGACGAAGAAGCAACTACCTTGGTGCCTTCCCAGGATTGTGGATAAATGCAGCTATTCCCTTAGGCTCTTGAATTTGAGCTTTAGGAAAGAAAGAGGCGGCACTCCAAGGATTTAGTAAAGTAGCGGAAAAAAATCAGGCCTCCCCCTCATAGCATCCTCTGTCCAGAAGCCTCAGCCCTTAACCCCGACAGAAGTTGTCAGAGAGGTAGCGTCAGCATTTTATATACAGCAGCTATCTTTCATCCACATATCCAAGTGGTAGCAGCACAATAATGTCCCATCCAAGAGCAGCACCCTGACGGGCCGTTTCGGCGATCAAACGCCTTTTTCAAAGGGTAACCACTGATTGTAAGTATACCAGACCCTTATAACACAGTGGGATTTACCACTACTTACCAGGCATAGGGCGATCACTCCACATTCTCCCGCCGCGTTCCAGCCATATCAGCGCCGTATCACACAGCCGTGTCATTGCCCCTCACTCCGGAACCAAAGAACCGGAAGTGGAACTAAAAGACGACGGCCGCAGACCCGGGGAGCTGTATTAGCGGGCGTACAGGTAGGAAGTGTGCAGGACGCCTCACCGTTGCCATGGCAGCGCGGTACTCCCATACATTTTCTAATAATTTACATATAAATAACACCAGCACCTTTATACTTACATCAAAGATATATACACATTTGTCAAAATGCCCTACCGGCCAGATTATAAACACCAAAGCTCCTGCAGAGCATAAATGTACAAATCGGAATTTTTTTTTAGATAAAGATACAAAATATGTGCGTGAGGAGACGTGGTGGCGGCTGATCCAAATATTCACTAAAAAGAGATAATGGATGTTACCATACATTAATTGCACTGCACCACTATTAATAACAGTGTGCAAAGTGCTTTTTTATATAAAGAATATAGTTTATGTATAATGCCAGCCAGCCACCAAGCCTCACCATATATCAAATCAGAAAAATAGAACAGGAAAAAATACAAAGGAAAAAATGGACACACTCAAGACAAATCACAGGCTAAAGCAAAAATATAACATTAAGGTCCGTGGTCAAATACTGACCACATGTGTCCGATCAGGAACACCCCACTCAGCCAGACTAAATGAAAATTGACATGTTGATCTCCTCATTAAGTCCCTGGGGTGCCAATGATTGAAGATTGTAGATCCATTGGCTCTCACGTTGGAGTAGACGCCTGTGTCTGTCCCCCCCTCTTCTCAGTGGGGGTATATGGTCGATAGGCATAAACTTGAATTCATTAATCTTATGACCGCAATAGGCAAAATGTCTGGCAACTGGCGGGGCGGATAATGATGGCCTTGTTATCACGTAGTGATCCCAGGGCCAACATTTGTTCACGTGAGAGGTTGGATCTCTGAATCCGAGCCTTCTTGAACTCTGGCAGTGCTTCATTGCGTACAAGACGCATAACTGTGTCTATGGATGCATTGTTACTGGGGGGGATCGAAAGTGGAGCAAACTTTAAAGGGATTGATAACATTGTCAGACGTATTAGACTTATGTCTGGCAAAATGGTCCTTCAACCTAAGTTGGCGGTGGAAACGGTATAGCTCAGTCTCACAGTCAAAGATTTTTTGTCTGTAAGTAGGGACAAAAGTGAGGCCTTTATTTAATACCTCTAACTCAGGTCCCGTGAGCTGATAAGCCGAAAAGTTAAAGACCATTATTTCCCCCTCCCCTTTCTGCTTTTGTTTTTTTCTGTGTTTTGAGCCACCCCTTCTGCAGGGTTTCTTCCTCTTGGCCTGGTGCGTGTCGATGCGCCCTCTCCTAAAAAAGATGCCTTAGCACCCTTAGGTATCTGTTCTGTTTCACTCTGAGAGGAGTCAACATCAGTAAATTCGGTATTATCTCTCCTCCTATTGCCAAACCCACCTCTCCAGTTCCTACGAAACGGCCCGTCAGGGTGCTGCTCTTGGATGGGACATTATTGTGCTGCTACCACTTGGATATGTGGATGAATGAGTATCATGACCCTTTATTAAACTTTCTTCTTTTACATCATTGGAAGTATTGGATGTGCTGGTCTGTTCAGGTGCATTGGACTTTTGGTTTGCTGCATTTGTATATGAGATTATATATATATATATAATATATAGGGGGAAACAGAGAGGCTGCACACGGAGACGGTGGTAAATGGCAAAAAACCCCTCAGGTGGTTTAATGTGACATAGAGCAACGTTTCGGGGCTGCGCCCCTTTCACAAGCAAAGTCAAACAACAAGACTTGTTGTTTGACTTTGCTTGAGAAAGGGGCGCAGCCCCGAAACGTTGCTGTGTGTCACATTAAACCACCTTAGGGGGTTTTTGCCATTTACCACCGTCTCCGAGTGCCGCCTCTCTGTTTCCCCGTATACACGCACCTTCCGTGTCAGGAAGGCACTTTCTATTCTCAACTCCACGCCGACGTGGATAGTGGGGGTATGAAAAGGTCGTAGGACGCGTACCGCCACCCCTCACAGGCTCGCTGCGCTCGCCACACTTCGGGTTGACATTAATCGTTGGGTGGCATTAACAATTGGGGGGCCCATTTCACACTTCAGGGTGCCTATTTGGCCTCTGTGGGCCATTTAACATTGTTCCCTATGGAAAATCGGGTCAATTGGGACATTTAACATTGTTCCCTATGGGAAATCGCGGTAATCTCGTCGGTCACATCGCATGCGATTTTTTGGTCGCATGCGATGCGACTGACGCAATTTTTTTTACCTTACGATGCCCACGATCAAAATCGTGGGCGCCCTTATAGGTAAAGAGTACCAAAAACATCTTTCAAGAGAGGGTCAAGCAATAAAATATCCCAATGTCGACCAAGGATATCTCTGATAGAAGAACTCTTAGAATTAAATTTTGTGACAAAAGGAACAACATTTTCAGTTTTATTTTCACGTTTTTTATACTGCAAGAGTTCATTCCGATCTCTTTCACGAGCTTTTCTCTGACAGTTGTTAACTAATTTTGGAGGATATTTTTTATCAATAAATCGTTTGCTGCAGATTGTTCATCAAATTTTTCAAGAGTGGCACAATTTCTCCTAACTAACAAATTGGGAGTAGGGAATATTATTCACCCATTTCCCAAAATGTCAACTGTTAAAATGAACATAACTATTGTATATATATATATATATAGAGGATTGGTCCGTTCAGCACTCCGGACGAAGAAGCAACTACCTTGGTGCCTTCCCAGGATTGTGGATAAATGCAGCTATTCCCTTAGGCTCTTGAATTTGAGCTTTAGGAAAGAAAGAGGCGGCACTCCAAGGATTTAGTAAAGTAGCGGAAAAAAATCAGGCCTCCCCCTCATAGCATCCTCTGTCCAGAAGCCTCAGCCCTTAACCCCGACAGAAGTTGTCAGAGAGGTAGCGTCAGCATTTTATATACAGCAGCTATCTTCCATCCACATATCCAAGTGGTAGCAGCACAATAATGTCCCATCCAAGAGCAGCACCCTGACGGGCCGTTTCGGCGATCAAACGCCTTTTTCAAAGGGTAACCACTGATTGTAAGTATACCAGACCCTTATAACACAGTGGGATTTACCACTACTTACCAGGCATAGGGCGATCACTCCACATTCTCCCGCCGCGTTCCAGCCATATCAGCGCCGTATCACACAGCCGTGTCATTGCCCCTCACTCTGGAACCAAAGAACCGGAAGTGGAACTAAAAGACGACGGCCGCAGACCCGGGGAGCTGTATTAGCGGGCGTACAGGTAGGAAGTGTGCAGGACGCCTCACCGTTGCCATGGCAGCGCGGTACTCCCATACATTTTCTAATAATTTACATATAAATAACACCAGCACCTTTACACTTACATCAAAGATATATACACATTTGTCAAAATGCCCTACCGGCCAGATTATAAACACCAAAGCTCCTGCAGAGCATAAATGTACAAATCGGAATTTTTTTTTAGATAAAGATACAAAATATGTGCGTGAGGAGACGTGGTGGCGGCTGATCCAAATATTCACTAAAAAGAGATAATGGATGTTACCATACATTAATTGCACTGCACCACTATTAATAACAGTGTGCAAAGTGCTTTTTTATATAAAGAATATAGTTTATGTATAATGCCAGCCAGCCACCAAGCCTCACCATATATCAAATCAGAAAAATAGAACAGGAAAAAATACAAAGGAAAAAATGGACACACTCAAGACAAATCACAAGCTAAAGCAAAAATATAACATTAAGGTCCGTGGTCAAATACTGACCACATGTGTCCGATCAGGAACACCCCACTCAGCCAGACTAAATGAAAATTGACATGTTGATCTCCTCATTAAGTCCCTGGGGTGCCAATGATTGAAGATTGTAGATCCATTGGCTCTCACGTTGGAGTAGACGCCTGTGTCTGTCCCCCCCTCTTCTCAGTGGGGGTATATGGTCGATAGGCATAAACTTGAATTCATTAATCTTATGACCGCAATAGGCAAAATGTCTGGCAACTGGCGGGGCGGATAATGATGGCCTTGTTATCACGTAGTGATCCCAGGGCCAACATTTGTTCACGTGAGAGGTTGGATCTCTGAATCCGAGCCTTCTTGAACTCTGGCAGTGCTTCATTGCGTACAAGACGCATAACTGTGTCTATGGATGCATTGTTACTGGGGGGGATCGAAAGTGGAGCAAACTTTAAAGGGATTGATAACATTGTCAGACGTATTAGACTTATGTCTGGCAAAATGGTCCTTCAACCTAAGTTGGCGGTGGAAACGGTATAGCTCAGTCTCACAGTCAAAGATTTTTTGTCTGTAAGTAGGGACAAAAGTGAGGCCTTTATTTAATACCTCTAACTCAGGTCCCGTGAGCTGATAAGCCGAAAAGTTAAAGACCATTATTTCCCCCTCCCCTTTCTGCTTTTGTTTTTTTCTGTGTTTTGAGCCACCCCTTCTGCAGGGTTTCTTCCTCTTGGCCTGGTGCGTGTCGATGCGCCCTCTCCTAAAAAAGATGCCTTAGCACCCTTAGGTATCTGTTCTGTTTCACTCTGAGAGGAGTCAACATCAGTAAATTCGGTATTATCTCTCCTCCTATTGCCAAACCCACCTCTCCAGTTCCTACGAAACGGCCCGTCAGGGTGCTGCTCTTGGATGGGACATTATTGTGCTGCTACCACTTGGATATGTGGATGAATGATAGCTGCTGTCCGCCAGTGTGATGAGTATCATGACCCTTTATTAAACTTTCTTCTTTTACATCATTGGAAGTATTGGATGTGCTGGTCTGTTCAGGTGCATTGGACTTTTGGTTTGCTGCATTTGTATATGAGATTATATATATATATATATAATATATAGGGGGAAACAGAGAGGCTGCACACGGAGACGGTGGTAAATGGCAAAAAACCCCTCAGGTGGTTTAATGTGACATAGAGCAACGTTTCGGGGCTGCGCCCCTTTCACAAGCAAAGTCAAACAACAAGACTTGTTGTTTGACTTTGCTTGAGAAAGGGGCGCAGCCCCGAAACGTTGCTGTGTGTCACATTAAACCACCTTAGGGGGTTTTTGCCATTTACCACCGTCTCCGAGTGCCGCCTCTCTGTTTCCCCGTATACACGCACCTTCCGTGTCAGGAAGGCACCGGGGCAATTTATATCCAGCACAGCATCTAGGAGTGCCGGTTATCCCGCATCTTTATATATGTGTATATATATATATATATATATATATATATATATATATATGCAGCTATTCCCTTAGGCTCTTGAATTTGAGCTTTAGGAAAGAAAGAGGCGGCACTCCAAGGATTTAGTAAAGTAGCGAAAAAATTTTTATAAGTTCATAGTGAAAGATCACAGCGACGATCAACAGCGACGTTTCAAGGCCATTCGGCCTTTTCATCAGGATGCCGTCCAAAGTGCAGTTAGTGCTGTGCAAAACAAAGATCTGAGCTGCAGCTCTCTTACCTGGTTATATGGCTTGTGCGTGCCCATGTGTCTCTGCTTCCCCAGCGTCTGACGGAGCCGTGCTTCCGGGTGCATCAGCTACTCCCCCTGCGTGCGGTTGTTGCTTAGCAACCCTGGACGCTTCGGGTTCCGTTGCGCTTGAAGGGTAAGAGGGACAAATAAATCAGACCAACTACAAATCGTTGGATATGTGTGATAAAACATGTGCAAACATATATAAATTGTATAGTGCTTGCCAAGCCATATGTGTGCTAATCAGTGCATGTATGTAAAAAGACATTCCTCAAAATAATCGACGAATCGGTGCATAAATTCCATACAAATGCCCCCAAAAAATGGACTAATATGGATCAATAGGAGGTCACAGCATTGAGAAATTTGGCTCAGAATTCCAGCATCACTCTACGCCCCGCAGATAAGGGTGGGGGTATAGTGGTGCAGGATACTGAAAAGTACATTCGAGATCTGGATGTCACATTGGGGCAGATGTATTAAGCTTTAACAAGAGATAAATCCAAGAGTGATAAGGAGAGATAAACGTCCAGCCAATCACCTGCTAACTGCCATGTTACAGGCTGTGTTTGAAAAAAGTCAGTAAGCAGGTGATTGGCTGGACGTTTATCTCTCCTTATCACCCATGTATTTATCTCTTGTTAAGGCTTAATACATCTGCCCCATTGGGCCTTATTTTGGTTCATTCTTTCTGACAAAATCCTTCTTAGATGGACAAAACCATGTGCACTGCAGCGGGGGGCAGATGTAACATGTGCAGAGAGAATTAGATTTGGGTGAGTAATTTTGTTTCTGTGCAGGGAAAATACTGACTGCTTTATTTTTACACTGCAATATAGATCTCACTTTGAAGTAAAACCCCACCCAAATCTAATTCTCTCTGCACAAGTAACACCTGCCCCACCTGCAGTGCACATGGTTTTGCCCATCTAAGAAGGATTTTGTCAGAAAGAATGAACCAAAATAAGGCCCATTATCTGACACCGCCACTTACAGGAAATTACCGGGCGATCCTACCAAGTCTTTTAAAAAAGAATTGGACACAGTCCTAACACAAGCTTACCAAGAAGGACATATAAGTAAAAAAGTCCACAAAACATTAACTCAAGACTTTCCCATCAACCCGGTCATTTACAGTATTCCAAAAATACATAAAGATTCTCAAAATCCGGGGTCACTTTTTCAGCCTGTCTCACAATTTTTGGACTCACTCATTCAACCCTATTTAGCTAAACAGAGGACATTTCTAAAGGTCACTACCCAACTGCTTTTAAAATTGGATAAAATACAACTTCTTCCAGAAAATTCCACACTATGCACTCTTGATGTAAAAAACCTCTATACGGTAATACCACACTCCGGAGCATTATCTGCGATGCAGGGTTTCCTACACAGAGTCAAGTTCATGGCCCTCGACCTTACGCTGTTCCTGACGCTGCTGGAGTTGACTCTCACCAAAAATTATTTTATCCACAACGGGAAATACTTCTTACAACTCACAGGTTGTTCAATGGGGTCGAACGTGTCGCCCTCTCTAGCCAACGTATACATGTTCGAATAGGAGAACGAATTCTTCTTTTCTGACATCAACATCAGTCAAAACATTGTCATGTATACGCGCTATATAGACGACCTGCTGCTTATATGGTCAGGCCAAAGTGAAGCAATAGCCCCATAAAATTCACATACAACATGGATAAAGAGACAGTCAACTATTTAGATGCTACCATCAGCATCAAAAACAGCGAAATCAAAACTGCAGTCTTTTACAAGGATACTGACAGGAATACACTCCTACAGTATAGCAGCAATCACCCCCCGGCGCTAAAACGCAGTCTCCCCAAATCTCAATTGATGCGGGTAGCAAGGATTGATAGCGATACAACACAGCGGGACATAGATCTCAAGGTTATGACCAATAAATTAGCTGCAAGAGGATACAAACCGTCAGATCTGAAAAAACAGAAGGAACAAATAGAGAAGATCCCAAGACAACAGCTCTTATCAAAAACAACAGAAAATAAGAAGTTTGAAAAAATACCATTTGTGACCACATACAACCCTGCCACGAGAATGCTATCCAGAGCTCTAAAAGGGATCTGGCCTATAGTAAAATGTGACAAACAACTGCCGACATTCAGCCAGAAAACAATAATGCCCAGCTACCGGAGGGGAAAAAATCTACGTGACATGTTGGTCAAATATTGAAAGTAAACCTAAAGCTACAATATTCAACATCCAAGAAAAGAAACCGGGTTGTTACCGATGCCCATCATGCACAGCTTGTAGTTATTTAGAACCAGGAGTCCGCTTTAAACATCCACACCTGGAAAAAACATACAAAATCCGACATGTACTTACCTGTAAAACTCCCTTTATCATCTATATCATAGTGTGCCCATGTAATAAATATTACGTGGGGCAAACTATAGTACACCTGAGATCCAGAATGGCATTACACAGGTCTGCCATCTCAGCCAGCCTACACGGAAAATCCATCAACCAACCGGTAGCCCGGCATTTCAAAGAAAATGGACACACTCTGGCAGATCTCAAGTGTAAAATTATAGATCATGTTCCCGCTCTCAGCAGAGGCGGCAATAGACAAAAAGTGTTGACACAAAAAGAAGCACAATGGATATATAGGCTCAATACGATGGCACCAGCGGGACTAAACGAAATGATAGCATGGGATGCTTTCATTTGACAGGAACACAGTTATAACAAAGCCTCAACAAAAACTGGACTTTCATACAGTATTAGTATTAACAACTTTCTGTAAAACAATGGAGCAGTAAACTAACAATATATTTTTCTGTACATTATAATAATAACTGTACCGTGTAGGACAAAGTGCAGTAGGTATTGCAAAACAATATTGAGTTAATCTACTAACTGTAAAAAGGCACCTACAGGCACAGGACATAGTGCGTCTTTTAAATATTTTATTCTGTATCATTACACATGCACTGATTAGCACACATATGGCTTGGCAAGCACTATACAATTTATATATGTTTGCACATGTTTTATCACACATATCCAACGATTTGTAGTTGGTCTGATTTATTTGTCCCTCTTACCCTTCAAGCGCTAAGCAACAACCGCACGCAGGGGGAGTAGCTGATGCACCCGGAAGCACGGCTCTGTCAAACGCCGAGGAAGCAGAGACACACGGACACGCACAAGCCATATAACCAGGTAAGAGAGCTGCAGCTCAGACCTTTGTTTTGCACAGCACTCACTGCACTTTGGACGGCCTCCTGATGAAAAGGCCGAATGGCCTTGAAACGTCGCTGTTGATTTCGCTACTTTACTAAATCCTTGGAGTGCCGCCTCTTTCTTTCCTAAAGCTCAAATTCAAGAGCCTAAGGGAATAGCTGCATATATATATATATATATATATATATATATATAATATATATATATATACAGTGGTCGAAGTGGAAATTTTGAAGTGGGGGTATGGAAATTTTGAAGTGGGGGTATGGAAAAGTAAAGAGTGAATATAGTGCGCACCTTCGGACACCCCCCTGTCCATCAACGTCCCCTGCCAGACTGCCCCGTTGTACAGGGGTATTACAAAAGCACAATATGTGCTGCTGAGTGATCAGAGAGCATCCTGAGGGGGAAAAATAACTTTTTTTTTTATCTTCAGATTAAAGTGGGGGTATGCCATACCCCCATATACCGCCCCACTTCGACCACTGTATATATATATATATATATATATATTAGAAAAATGATACCACTGCGCAAAACCCTTCAGGTGTCAATCAACAGATTATTCCTCCGTAGTGTGCAGCTATCTCCCAGACTCAACCACGGTCCATCAGTGTACTTTGAAGAAAAAAATAGGAGAAGTGCACCAATGAGCAGAATGTAAAACAGTTCCTTTACTAATAACAAAGCTCACATACACAGAGGTTTCAGCTTGCCAGCATAGGTGAAGGTGACAGGTGAATACAACATCAGCGATACAAGGGTGTAACAGTCCTCACGGTCTCCGTCTCAGCCCAACAGCCTCTCACGCTGTGGAAATGGACCTCTCGCCGGCACCAGCACTCGTTCAACCCGATAGTCAGACGCAACCACGTCCTCCGTCTTAGGTGGCCTAAGACTGAGGACGTGGTTGCGTCTATCGGGTTGAACGAGTGCTGGTGCCGGCGAGAGGTCCATTTCCACAGCGTGAGAGACTGTTGGGCTGAGACAGATTTTTTTTTACCTAAGTTCCGCTAACATTTTCTTTACCTAAGTTCCACATCACAATATCAGTATGTGCAAATATACATCACATAAAAAAATACGCCCAACGCGTTTCGTCACGCCAAAGGACTTAGTCAGGGGGGTGTGTCCAGTCTGATATTCTCCGCTCTTATATAGGGCATTCCAAACCCTTTCAGCTGTTATCACTGATCACCGTCAATGTAATTATCAAACGCTAACATTTTCTTTACCTAAGTTCCACATCACAATATCAGTATGTGCAAATATACATCACATAAAAAAATACATACATAAAAATACATTTTAATATCTCATATATAAAACACACTTATTATACAACCTCAATATATATATAAAAGTCAATAAAAATATATAAATAAAAATGCAATTTCATAAAATACGGCAATAATATGGGAGAGACAGGAGGAAGAAAAGAGAAAAAATATATTAGCAATATCATATAATATGACATAAAAATGCTGTCACAAATGTGCTAAATATATCAATATATCATAGCCCAATCATAAAGCGGGACTATTTAAAGAGATAGTCTTCTCAGACATGACAAGTATGTACAGAGTCACAGAATAAAGCAAATGCTGAGCTGCAAATATTAAAAAAAGGCAATCCTCATCAATAAGACAAATGCTCAAAAATGAAAGAAGGAAAACGGCATCACATATGCACTGGCAGTCCCGAAACCATCAGTCCCCTATCGACACAGTCCTAGGAGCACAGCTCAACAGCAAGGACCAGTCAGTGGACCCACAGTCATCGGGAAAACCACCTAGTGCACTAGGTGGTTTCCCGATGACTGTGGGTCCACTGAAAAAAAGAAGTCTAATATATACAGTTGTGTAATTTTATATATATATATATATATATATATATATACATACATGCACTGCGGGCGGCACTCACGGAAATAAATACAAACGCAAGGTTTTAGCTTAACGTTTCAATTCTATTACGAATTTTCATCAGCTTCTGATGAAAATTCGTAATAGAATTGAAACGTTAAACTAAAACCTTGCGTTTGTATTTATTTCCGTGAGTGCCGCCCGCAGTGCATGTATCTTGATTGGTCTATCCAGGAGTGCACCCGGAGCAGTCTATAGTTACTGGAGTATGAGTGCCGATTTCTTGGAAGGATATATATATATATATATATATATATATATTATACACATACATACACATTAAACAGAAGGGGGGGGCTTCATCACAGGTCGTAACTGGGATAACCTTACACTTGTGAAGAGACCCCCTTCCCCCACATAACAGCTTATAGAACCCCCCGCATGCAGTTCATGTCCCCACTTTAAAGTCCCTACATTTTATCCTATAGGGGCCACGAAGCTCCATCCCATTCAACTCCCCTCCTTCCCCCTTCTGCCTCCTCCTCCATAGCAGTTAAACACACATAAAAAAAATCCACATTAATCCCATATTACTTTGTTTAATGCCGCTTCCCCGCTTCAGTCTGCAGCCACAGCAGTTTAGCCTTCCCGCCCATGCCTTTTAGCCTTCTTGCAAGATGGTGACACCGCTGAGTCCTGCCTCCTTGTGGTGCGCGGGTGCGTGATGACATCACAAGCGCACCCAGCGCAATGCATCCCTGGGACCGTGGCTGAAGCCAGCAGAGGCTTCAGAACAGGGATTAGCACTGCAGGGTGTCGCGATCAACGCTTTGGCCACCCCTGGTTTAGCCACTCCCGCAACCCCCCTGCCGGACCAAAAAGAATAATCAGCATGGCCGATCTCCCTGATCAGCGGTGCAGATTATCCATGCAATGCAACCTGTGCGGCCGGGTAACATCCACTGTATGTCTCCCGGCCGCCAGACGCACACAGCCGCTGGCCCGCGGACACTTAACTCATTGTGGCCCGGGGGGCATATGGCACCCTGCTCCCCTGCCCAGCCCGCCACTGGATGCATGCTGTTTTTAACAGGTGTGGGTAAAAGCCGGAATCACAGTACATGCATTGAAAAAGCCGGAAACCATGTAAAGTGTATTAGAAAAGCCGGAAATCATAGTAATTGCATTGAAAAAGCCAGAAACCATGTAAAGTGTATTGGGTATGTATCATTGGATAGACAGCAACTAGGCCAACACCACTAGGTCGACTTGACTGAAGGTTGACATGCAAGAATGTCGACATGACTGAAGGTCAAGGTGGGTTAGGTCAACATGTCACAGTTGACATGGACAGTGAATTGTAGCACTGCGTCCCCTCAAATGGCTCGATGCACTCACCATGCTTTGGGTGCAGAGCCTCGCTATGCTCAGCACATTATTTTATTCTACCACCACGCCTGGTGGATGGTAGGGCATGAATGTTGGTAAACATGTCTGCTCAAAACAAAAAGGTGAATAACCACATGTCGACCTTTTGACTGTTGACCTTCCCCATGTCTACCTAATGACATGTCGACCTAACCCATGTCGAGCTTCAGTCATGTTGACCTTCCTGCATGTCAACCTTAATGCATGTCGGCCTAGAGGTGTTGACCTAATGCTTGTATACCTAGTCACTGTATACTAGTGTATTAGAAAAGCCAGAAATCATAGCAAATGCAGTAAAAAAGCCGGAAACAATGTAAAGTGCATTAGAAAAGTCAGAAATCATAGTTAATGCATTGTAAAGTGTATTAAAAAAGCCGGAAACCACAGAAAACACTTTAAAACATATATACATACTGATTTTCTGTCTGCCCCATGGGGGAGTAACAGGTAGGACAATTTGATGGGGGGGGTGACCCCATCAGGGGTGAGTGGAATCGGGGCATGGATGTGCGATTGCATCATTGTAGCCTCGCCCTCCGCACCCCATTTTCGTTGCTACATGCATCCCGGAGGTGCAACCTGCCCCCAGAGACTGCCCTGCTTGCAGTGCTGGCTCCGACACAGTTACAGGAACTGGGTGCTGCAGGGAATATTACAGTGCAGCACCCAATACAAAGCAATACAACAATTGATGTGCATGTTGCTCATTCATCAGCAGGGAAAAGGCAGGGACCTTAGGATTTAGTAGGATTTTGATAATATTTTTGCAATTTAGCTGACATAGGTTCCTGACCCTACACAATAAATGTATTCGTTTTTCTCTAGCCATTGTTATATTCAAGAAGCATGCTGCTGCTCAAAACAACAGGGCCCATTTACCATAGATTGCATATGCTTTTTCAAAGCATTTACTATTATTTCCGGCTTTTTCAATACATTTACTATGATTTCCAGCTTTTTCAATGCATTTACTATTATTTCCAGTTTTTGTAATACATTTACTATGATTTCCAGCTTTTTTAACGCATTTACTATTATTTCCGGCTTTTTCAATGCATTTACTATTATTTCCTGCTTTTTCAATGCATTTACTATTATTTCCAGCTTTTTCAATACATTTACTATGATTCCTAGCTTTTTCAATACATTAACTATGATGTTAAGCTTTTGTAATACATTTACTATGATTTCTGGCTTTCTGATACACTTTACCTGGGTGGGGTATATGGTCCCGACAGTCGGGATCTCGACAGTCATTAGCCGATGTGCGGGCACGGTGGGGAGCATTACGCTCACCACCTATTCTATTCTCCCTCTATGGGGGTCGTGAACCCCCACGAGGGAGAATAGCCGGTGGCCGTCGGGACCCCGGGTGTTGGGGTTTTGACTGTCGGGATCCCGACGTCGAGGTAATGACTGTCGGGAAACTGTCCTGCACACCTTTACCTGGTTTCCGGCTTTTTCAATGCAGTTGCTATGATTTCCGGCTTTTCTAATACACTTTACATGCATTTGCTATGATTTCTGGCTTTTCTAATACACCGGAGTCTTCGGCTGGTAGGTCCCTGTCGGGTTTCTGTTTTTTTGTCCCTGCGGCTGTCCACCTTCCGTGCTCGTCACCTCTCCAGGATTGCTGGAACCGCCGTTGAGTGGTATGCCCGGAGATTTTCCGGGCTCAGCTGCGCTGCCGCAGCGGGCTGTCCCGGAAAATCTCTGGGCATACCACTAATATACAATAGGTGCGCGCCAGTGGTGTCCAGGTGTGGACAGCCCACCCCCCGCCACAAACCTTGTCGTCGTCGTCCCCCCCCCCCCCATCACCTTTGCTCCGGCGATTGGTACGCCGGAGCTCCCCATACCAGCTAGCTAGCCGCCCGTCACTCATTTTACAGAGAGGTCGGCGGCAGGCTCGGGTATGGTCGGTGCAGCTCGGGGGACTCGGGACTGCTCACGCACCCGAGTTCTCCCGAGCCGCCGCGATCATCCCCCAGCCTGCCGCCGGCGTCACTGCTGAATGTGACAGGCGGCCGGCTAAGGCAGCAGTGGCAACTCTGGCGTACTAACGCCGGAGCAGAGGTGAGGGAGGGGGGCTTACAAATTCCTGTGGTGGGTTTTGCTGGGGCAGGATAAACCTGATGTATACGGTTTTTTAGAGTTCTGCACACATTATTAAATTAACACCCTAAAATTGGTGAATATTCCTTTTCTATATTTTAGAATTAGTGGAAACTCCTTTTATCTTTATTAAGAATAAACTGGATAAGGAGACGGCCACTGTTAGCGAATAAGGGGTTAAAAGATTACATTGACATACATACACTTAGTGATGATCAAGAAGAAAATTGTGATTTAAAGATTTAAAATGTAGGCAGAGATGACTGTAGGTGATGGTGCTTAGGTATGTACAGGGGTATATTCCCCACCAGGATGTTATTATGCACTCAATTTGGAACTCAAAATAGTTTCCACCGATTACACTTTTTAATATTTTGCCTAAATTGGCTTTCTGGAGTGTAATGGTTTATTCACTTTTTAAAGGAGATTGATGAGGGTTTTAGGCAGCTACAATGTTTAAAATATTATACATTGTCTAGATTTTAATTGTATCCATTCATTCCAATCTGGCGTTATGCCCAGAGATTGGGACAGAAGGCCTCTTGTATGAATGTCTCAGAATCTGAGAGCATGGAGCAGTAGTGCCATCTGCTGGACAATTTTATCTATTGTACAATTTAGTTTAATGCACCACACTGGTACCCTTATACTTGGTGGTATAGGGTATGCTTTGGCAGTTCCTGCTCTAATTATAACCCTCTATTGGTGAGGTATTTATACCACCAAACTCCTAAGTGAGGAGACATAAACACCTGGTATGATAATAAAGCATGAGGACAATAAATTTCCTGCACTAACACCAAACAGTCATTATTCCCTAGCGCTACAATGAAAGTTTAGCTTCTTCAAGCTGACCACCAGAGTGTTCTCTCATGCTTGAATATTTATTAGGAGCGTCCAGCCAATGGCTGAATCCGCTCTTGTCATGTGGTGTAATTTCGCCTATCACAGGGCGCATATGCTTCAGAATAAACCTGCCCTGGTAGGTTTGTCCTGCCCCACCAAAACCCACCACTCAAGCGGTTAATCTAAACCAGGCCTATCAATCATATCTTAACATCCCTTCTGAACCCAACAAAGCTGATTACATGCAACATAAACTATTAATATATTAATAGATACTTTCTTAACAATTGAAGCTCACCTGAAAGTAGATTACACAAAACATAAATATTTTGAATGGAGGAAAAGCTGGAAAATTATTGGCTTACAGTATATGGTACACAAAAAGACTAGAAGAAAACGAATACCAAGATTAAAACATGAAGGACATTTTTTAACATCTCACAATAAAATTGCAGCTAAATTTCATTCATGCTTTTCTAACCTATACTCTGCTGCCGCAGATAATACCCACCTCGCCACATCTTTACTCTCTGAAGCTGCCCTACCCAAACTAACCATATCACAATCAAAGATTCTGGAAGCAGAAATATCTCTAGAAGTAATCACTACAACCATTAACTCCTTAAAATTGAATAAATCCCCCGGTCCAGACGGCTTTATTGGAGAATATTATAAGCTTTTCAAAGATGATTTAGGTCCTGATATGGTGACACTATTCCAACATATTATGAACGGACAAGCTGCATTTCTAGACTCGTCACTCGGTAACTGGAATAAGAGCCGCAATCACTGCAATTGCAGCTGCTAATAACTCACATAACAAAAAAATATGTTGTTAAGCCTTGATGCCGAAAAGGCATTTGACATAATAGCATGGACACACCTATATAGTAGAGAGAATTTAGCCCTCGATTTATAAACCTTATTAAATTTTTCATAATAACCCATCGACAAAGTTGTCAGTAAATGGACCAATTGGCCAACCTGTCCACCTTTTTAGAGGAACTTGACAAGGATGTCCTTTGTCGCCCCTGCTATTTAACCTTTCCCTAGACCCCCTTAAACACTTTTTCCATTCATAAAGGCATTCAGATGGGTAGACGAGAAGTAAAACTTTTAGCTTTCGCAGATGACTTACTACTATGCTTCTCTAACCCACAGGAGAGTCCTACCAAAGTGATGTAGAAAATTTCACAATTTGGAGAAATTTCAGGATTCACAATAAATATCCAAAAATCTGTGGCATTACTCCTATCACCGGACAGATATCTTAGATGGGCACACAATTTAAATCTCACTTGGGCACCCACTAGTATCCCATATTTAGGTATACAATTACCGAAACATCTTTCACAACTTTACTCTTTAAACATAACACCCGCCATAAATAAAGTAGTCACTGAATTAAAACAATGGCATAATATCCAACTATATTTTTTAAGCCAAACACATCTTATCCAAATGATTTCCTTTCCTAAACTCCTATACCCTATCCAAGTCTTTCCTTTATTAATTAAAGCTTTTCGCAGATTCATCTGGTCTGTCAAAAATCCCAAAATCAGCCTAAAACTCATACAAAGAAATAAACAAGAAGGAAGTATAAACTTCCCCCATACATCCTTTTATAATCAGGCTGCTATTTGTCGTTATATTAAAGATTGGATGTCATCGGCAAGTCAGTACGCAGATTCCGACCTATAACAACAACTAATACCAAATATCCATTTTATTGCTTTTTTACATATGCAAAAAAAAAGACATACCCCTCTCACTTTTAGAAAATCCAATCTTCTCATCAACTCGATCAACTTGGTTTAAAATAAGACGCTCTTGGAAACTGTCTCCGTCATATTCATTATTTCTTCCTTTATACCACAACCCAGCTTTTCAAAATGGAGGCTATAACTACCCTTTTTATATATGGGACCGTTCTGGACTAAAAACAGTTAGTAACTTAGTTGACACACATCTCCAAATATCTATATCTATAAACCCGATCATGGATAAATATACCTTTACATGCATTAACACCTTTGCATTATTTCAGGCAACTCACTACATACAAGACTTATTAAAAAATATTTGAGAAGAAGAATGGAATAATCCACAAAACAAAGCTATGTCCCTACCAGATCACCCAAATAAACCTATCTCCTTTTACTATGTACTTATTTTTCACTTATATTATTACTTTTCAGTTAATCATCGTTCGGGTATGACTACCTGGCTAGAACACTTTCCACATCTCCAAATAGCTAACATTATAAACGCCCTAAAATATTCATTATCAGTCCTGCCAAGCACCTCTTACGCTGAAATGACATACATACTGTATACTGTAGAGTTTATTTATCTCCTTCTAGAGCTAGTATAATAGGTATGCTGGAGTCTACATCCTGCCTCAAATGCGATCATTCACCAGCCACACTATTTCATTGTCTATGGGATTGGCCAAGGATTCGTAGCTTCTGGGTCCATGTGAAACGATTTGTGTCAATATTCTATCCCTTAGAAATAACTTTAACCCCAGAATGGACAACCCTGGGCATAATGGATACCTCCACCAGGCTTTCATCTGACAATAAATACCTTTTAACTATTATATCCAATGTGGTACGCAAATGCATATTACAACAATGGATCTCACACCTACCACCATCCTTAAACATGTTTAAAGAAAAACTCTTTTTCATCTTTAGAATGTCGTGGATAGAAGCTTCTGTACAAAAATGTTCCCACATAACCAAATTTTTACGCCTTTGGGATAACTATATTGATACTCAAACACCCAATGTGGTGAGACAAATTAACATATGCTTTAACCGCACATAGAGGTACTATTGTATTTCTGCTATGACTGGGGACTGTGGGTGGACAGTCCAGACTCGGTGCTCTTCTCCTCCTCCTCCTCCTCCTCCTCCTCCTTCTCCTATTCCTCCTCCTATTCCTCCTCCTATTCCTCCTCCTCCTCCTCTTTTCCCCTCTCTTTCTTGCATACATACACAACTAACTACAATTTTATATAAACTCACCTCCCCTCCTTACCATTTCCCCTTTCTTCCCCTTCCCACTACTACACTTTGTCCGTACTCTCTACTTAATCACCTCTACCTTAATTCCCTCTCCCAATACACACTTTATATAATGTTTGACATCTGCATTACCCCTATAAAATAAATAAAAGAAAAATTCAGAAAGACTTTCTTTAGTTTACAGTTACCAACTTTAATATGTATATGCATGACCAAAGACATATTTGACACAATGACTTATTTTCATAACATACAAAATGCATAATTGTACTGAAACTAGCAGAAGTAGATACTGTACAAAAGTTTAATGCACATCAGAATATACAGAATATACACAATTTATTGTTATAATTGAATGTCAAGGTTATTCACTTCAACATTCCTAAAGCATGGATACTGTGTTTTGTGTAGACCTTTGACTTGAAAATACCACATATGTAAATCTTACTAAATGATGACGTGTATAAATACGACTTTTCTTTGTTGTATAAAATGTGTACTCTTATACATTTCAATAAAAAAGATTATTACAAAAAAAAACAATACAAAAATATTCCGTTTAAAAATTAACAAATTTAATTCACATTTGTTTCTTTATTTACAGTACACTCACAGTTGGATCTTTGGCTGTACCGAGAAAGTTTCCGCCAAATGGTAAGTTTTTTTATTGTTTACATTGATCTTAATTTTGTATCAGATTGCAGTGAATAAGGTTACAAATCTCATATTTTTTTCATACATCTGAATGCATTTTATGAAGTGCACCCAGATTACAGTGGTAAGGGTAACTCAGGGTTGCCTACTTTCTGGCTACCCTCTATGGCAGAGTGCAGCCAGCTCCATAAGGCAGGGTGGAGTGGCCTCAGGTGGGACAAAAAAAGGGCAAGGGTGGTGCTATAATGAAACAGTACTATTTGTGGGTGTGCCCAGCGCAATTGCATCATTGTGGTCACACCCCTGCCATGCAATGCTGGTTATACAGGCATCACACAGCAGGGGGTGGGGCTACAATGACATTGTTGAAGTCATTTGATCCCCATTGACCCTGCGGGGGGGGGGGGGACCTTGATAAAGAACAGAAGCTCGAAATGCGTTGGAAGGAGGTGGTGTCACTCTTTCTGAAGGTGTCCATGAGGTGAAGGTTGGAGAGAAGGTATGATCTAACTTTTAGACATTTTGGTGTACACCAATTTAACACCATGGATTCAGACCCTATCTCCATACCTCCCTCATTGCCCAACAGATTGGAAGTCACACATTTTAGGAATCTTTTACTATAAGAGATTTGGACATACTTTTACATACAGCATCCACTTAAGAAGGAGACCTTTAAGAAAACTTTTGAGGAATGTTATTATCAATCACATCATGAGTACGGGTATGCACCCAGTTTCCAAAGATACTGCTGTGTGTGTGTGTTTAATACCCCCTTTTTGTGTAAGTAAGGTATGCACTCTTACTGGCACTTGATGTTAATTTAACCCTGTTTGGAGTGACACACCAATACAATCTATTCCCACATCTTATCTTTACTTGTATCCTCCATCAATGATATGTATAACAAGCATGGATCGTTATCAGCTTATGATATACCCCATGATAAGATAAATATACATCCGCATTTTTAACCATTCAGCACCATCTTTTCAAAACCCTATCCCCTCTCTCCAAGCATACGTATACGATTAATAGGGATTGATCCGAGGATTTTGAAATAAATGCAGCAGAATCACAGGAGCGCCGCACTTTATTGAAGCTCCCACAAAAATTGATTACCGCAGGATTGGTTATTGTCCTCCCATTCTTATGTTGGCGAGCTGAAGGCCACACAGTGACATATAGACATGTTGTCCCACCCTACGCCTTCTACCCCCAGTGATCATATACACTACCCCCTACCCCCCAAGTAACATACAGAACCAACCTTACCTCTCCCCAGCTAAATGCACTACCTCCTTACCTGGGGTGTGCTTGGAGTGAGTAGGAACAGCAGCTACCCACACAGACCCTTCTTTCGATTTTACCCTGGCAGTACCTTTAACTGGTATGTTAGCAATGTATACAGGACCCACCAGGTCACTCCTTCCAGGTTCAAAATTTTCCACATTGGTACAAGACAATACATTATCAATGTCTACACCATTATCCCTATATGGTGGATCTTCATAGGATACCTGGAAATTAAACTGAACATTTTCAACACTACATGGGATCATTTCTGCTGTCCTACAATTAGACAACTACTTAATATCTAAGTTCCATGGTCTCTGAGAAGGAATGTGGTTATCTGAGCATGTTGACAACATTGCATTTATCAAATCAGGCACATTACTATCACCCTTTCCATGTTTACCTTTTTCTGGGCAGGCATCCTGGCCTACCTAAGGGGAAGCAGGGTTAGCAGCAATCCTAGTAACAGGACATTCATTATTATCAGTTACATACTCCTATCCAACTCGGATCTGTCCCATTTGTACAGTCAGTGTACCCTGGCCCCATGTCTCGGCCATACATCACTGGAAGAACAGGGTTAACTTCTAGCACAGTAACATTAATGACATCACCAGCAGCACCCCTACCACTATTAGGTTTTGGTAGCTTATTCCCAAAACAATTAGGACCTCTGTTTAACTCCAGATACTGGCAATAATTAACCAAGATACCTGTCTCCTTCTCACCCTCCCCTATCTCCATCACAAAAGATGCAACATTATTACAGATCATCCCAGGAGCATAACACAGAATTCCAACATTGCAAGGTTCAGCATGTTACATACTACCTGAGATGCATCATATGGTTCAATAGGGTTAGAGACCGCGGGGACAACATTGACAGATATGTGTAGAGTAAGTAAATGTCCCAAGTCAGTAGTCCCAAACACATTTGTGTACATAAAGTCAGAAAGTCTCACTTCTTTTCTAGGACATAGCCTCTTTCATGAGTATGTCTACTTCAATCACCTTCCTCCATAAACAAATCTTGGGCTACTGGTGGGAGCATGCTGCTCACATCCTCAGCTTTTGGGTCAATATACCCACTTGGCTTTTCTGGTGCTGTAGGGGATTGGTACTCTGCAGCCTCCCTGACTGCCATGCATCCTACAGTCTCCCTGTTATTAGCAGAGGGGTCAGACCTTTGAGTATCTGTTGAAATGTCCTGGAACAGCTGATTATCCACAACCAAGCCGGAAATTACTTGGCTGTCCCTGTCCATTTCAAAGACAGGGAAATGGCTGTGATGCTGTCCGTTGAAATTCACATCACCGGTCACAGGTTTTCAGTTGAGTTGAGCTATCTCCAACTGGAGTTTGCTTCCTCCTTTGGTTCTGCCACCTCTCTGGCAGATTCTCTTTCTGCTGCAGCCTCTTTTCTGTTGCATTCTGCAGCCTTCTATTCGTTAAACTGCTGTATCCGCTTCAGAGCCAATGCAGCATCTGACTCTTTCACATACTTAAGAACCATTTGTAGATGCAGATCTAAGGCAGAGCAGTCACTGGGAGCATTGGAGGCATCCAATCCCCAACGGGCGGGCCCCACATCCTTCAGTGTCTGCTGCTCCTCTTTCACTGATCTGTAACTTAATTGATTCCCCTACCTCAGACCTGGAATATGATTTATTCCCCCCCAGCTACTTGCTGCTAGTCCGCATCTCTTGGATCATATGTTCCCTGGTCTGCCCCTTGGCAGGCTCCACGGTTGATACCAGAGCCCACATCATGATCCAACTTCACACTATTAATTTCTGCAGAAAGTACAACTTCAGTACGAAGTCCACCTCCTGCTACCTCAGTAACCATGGCCGATGAACTTTTATGCACAAGTTTTCCATCATGATGCTCTGTATCGTCCTCCCATAGAGTCACAGATCAAGCTCCACTTAATGTGTGTCTCTTTGTGCTGCTTCGTATAATTAGCTGCCATTCCTCTGCAGTTACTTCTTCAAAATAATAATAATTTTAAGGGTGTGGTATATTAGGTCAACAGTGTGTGGGTTAACCATGTCTAGGACAACCCAAAAGATGGACATGCATAAGCTCGGCACTGGAAAAAAGGTTCACATATGCAAAATGATGACACAGTATAAGGTTGACATGTAAAAAGTTTGACATTTTTCACATTCACAAAAAAAAAATGCAACTCCATTCGATCCTGGTGTTCTTATTTGAGAACAATGGGACAGATAAAGCCTGGTGAGGTGATAATGTGGAACCAATTAGCTGTGTTTGAAAAATGACAGAAGTTAATTGGCTTGTGCGTTATCACTTTCCACTTAACACTTCATCACCACTTTATCATTTTACCAGGCTTAATACAGCTGCCTCAGTGTTTTATTTGTCATTGAATTGGCTCTCTGTGTCAAAGCTGTTTTTTATATCATATATGTAGCAACAGTGTCATTTGAAAATACTTTAATATACATTTGAAATAAAAACGAAAAAAAAAAATGGGCGAACAAAATTACATTAGAAATATTATTTTTTTGAAATTTCGAGTTACAAATGTTTATGAAAACAGTTTGTAGTGTCAATTGACATCTTTGGTGTTATTCTAAGTAAACAATTATTTGTTTTAGTGCACAAATGGAAGACTTTTCCTGGAGAACTGAACTGCTATCTACTGCAAAGGTAAGACCAGCTGAACAGTGGTTGGAGTCTTCACAATTGAAAAATTGGACCCTTAATAATTTAATATCATTTGGCATAAATCCATGTTTCAAGGACATTACAAGAATAGCATAAAATTAGTTGGTACTTGTTTCCTAGCACAGCGCCCACGATTTTCAGTCGTATGGCATCTTATGCATTGTATCACCGCATATATTGCCATATAGCCGCATGCATTGCGATGCAATGCGATTTAAGCACCCTATACAATTTTTAATTGTATAAGCACCCTAATGGGTGCTTACAATGTTAAATGCACCCCCACGCCACCCCCACTATCAACGCCAACCCGAAGCGTGGCGAGCACAGCGGTACGCATCCTCCAAACCTTTTCATACCCCCACTATCCACGTCGGCGTGGAGTTGATTTTATATAGTGTGGCGAGCGCAGCGAGCCACCGAGCCCGAAGCGTGGTGAGCGCACGCGTATTACTTTACATGTATTCCGCATCCCCTCGCGGGGCTCGCTGTGCTCGCCACGCTTCGGGCTTAGTGGCTCGCTACGCTCGCCACACTATATAAAATCAACTCCACGCCGACGTGGATAGTGGGGGTATGAAAAGGTCGGAGGACGCGTACTCCCGCCCCTCGCGGGCTTGCTGCTCTCACAACGCTTCGGGTTGGCGTTGATAGTGGGGGTGCTTTTAACATTGTAAGCACCCCTTACGTTGCTTATACAATTAATAATCTAATATATGGCATACAATGCGATGGTATACGATTTAAAATTGTATAACTTTGGCTGACATCGCGTAACATCGCATCGCATACCATTGTATGGCTTATGGTATACGATGCAATGGGCACCGTGCTAGGAAACAAGTACCAATTAGTTTGATGCATAGCTAGCATGAATTCATTTTAATATGTTCATGTTTATAAAGCAAAATCTTTTACATGTATACTGCTGGCAACATTGAAATGCTTTAATTTAATGGTGTTACCACCATCATTATTTATTTATTTATTTACAGTTTCTTATATAGTGCAGCAGATTCCTTTGTTGTACAGTTGTAGACAGTGATAAAACAAACTGGGTAACAACAGACAGACTTGGCGGTAAGAGGAGTGGGGGTTAAGGTAGATAGGTTTAGCGCTTGAGTTACCTCTGTGCGAAGGGGCTGCAGACCCAGAGTGGTCCAAACTCTAAATACAAAGCTAAACTAAATGTAAGAGGACCCTGCTGCAAGCTTACAATCTAAAGGGACATAGGAGGGAAACCCAAGGACAGGCACCAGTAATAGCATAGCAGTCCCACCAAGTTACAAGTCCAGAAGAAAAGCTATATAATACAGAAGTGCCTCAGAGGGATATGAGTGTGGTAATTATGCCATGGATTGAAGTATAATGCCAGGATTATCAAGAACATTTCATATAGTCTTCTTGCTGACATAACATACCCAACCCATATTCACCCATTCATGTACTTCATAATGATTCTACAGTGCAGGGGTATTTTCTTGTAATCACAAATTGGTACCCCTGTTTCTGTGGCTGGCAGGATGTGGGTGATAGCAGTTTTAAGTTTTAGCATTTTAATACATATAAGATTAAGAGCTGCATAAATGCACAAAAATTTAAGTTTTATGGTTTCCAATATGCAGAACACCGGCTGGTAAAATGAGTTTCCTATTGAAAAGCTATGTCCAATTTTTCTACATGTAATGTGTGTAGAAGGCAGGAACGCTTCTCTAGGACATTGAGGCCTCGTACATTGTTAGAGTAAATGGTTAATCTAGCCATAGGGAAGATGTTTTAAAGAGCTTCTAGAGATTAATCGATTTAGCCCACTTTGCAAAAGGTAGACCGCATTTGCTTGAAAGGGGGAAGGAAGTAGAGGAGAAAGCAAAGCATGAAAAAGAGAAAAAAAAAGAGACAGGAAAAACACCTAAAAAAAAACAATTAAAGTGAAACCAATATGTAAAATATGACACGTGCCTAGAATAAAGATGGCCAATATATAGCAATATATAAGACTAAATATAACACTAAACTTAATGTATGTGGGAAAGAGCAAAATATACAATTATAGGTCAGGGTTTACCAATAAGAACAAAAGGATACTCAAGTACAGATGGAGCTGGCGTCGCTCTTGCAGGGGATCGCCAGCCGCCATCCCCCGCCAGCCGCCATCTGATCTGCGAAAGGGGAAGAAAATGTCAATATGTGTGTTTTTGAATTTTTTTCCCTATTCTTGATTTTTTTTTTTTACTTTTCCATCCATGTGGACAATTGTGAACAGTAAAGTGTGCAGAGTGCAACAGTAGCAAAGAACCTGGCTTGAAGCATTGCTTGCAATGCAGCTACTTGATGGTCCACATGCTCTTGTGCAAATAATGACATAAAAATGTGGCAAACCCTTGTCGAATTTTAAATGTTAACTGCCTGCTTTTGTCAACATTTTATCAATGCTGACCTTGTAGGGTTTGGATCATTGGATAGACAGCAAATAGGTTGACAAGAAGGAAGGTCAACATGACTGAATGTCAACATGGGTTAGGTCAACAGGGTCATTAGGTCGGCACACGCATTAGGTCGACAGTCAAAAGGTCGACATTGGGGTTTTCACTTTTATTGTCCCGAATTTCAACACAGTCGACATGGACACTGAAACGTAGCACAGCGTCCCCTCGCATGGCTTCGGGCACGGTGCCTTGCTACACCCGGCACACTATTTTTTCTCCCAACGCGCCCTAGTGTGTCGACCCAATGACCCTGTTGACCTAAGTCATGTCGACCTTCCTGCATTTCGACCTAGTGGTATCGACCAAATGCTTTTCGACCTAATGCTTGTAGACCTAGTTACCCTATCCCGACCTTGTGTATGTCAACATTATGCTGTTCTAATGACTGTCTACTTGGACATTTTCTGTGAGCTATACTAAACCTGTAGTAAATCTTCTGGCCAGAGTTTAGCACTAACTGGAAGGAGTGGCAGAGACATCTACAATTACATTAGGAAATACACTTGTTAATTTTGGATCTAAAAGACTCTATGCATAATAGTATTGTCTTTAATATTTATTATTATTTATTTCTGTAGACTGTGACGTTAAATCTTGACGAGTTCTCTAATTTTTCACATTTCGTGCTCTATCTGCCTACAACCAATAACAGTAAGGTAAGTCATTTTTATTACTTCCAAATGTCAAAGTATAAAGTACAAATCCATGTGTGTGTGTGTGTGTATATGTATGTATATATGTATGTGTGTATATATATATACTGCAGTACGCTCGGCACTCCGGACAAGAGGTTTACTCACCGTGGTGCCTTCACTTGCATGCATACAAACTGGTATCTCCAGGCTTATGGCGGGGCCTCAGAGAAGAGAGCGTCACTCACAGGTTTTTTTAAGAAGATTTTATATAATCATTGTGCAAAATACAATAGTCTCATGTTATCCACGTTTCAAGGCTGAACGCCTTTTCCTCAGGAGAGACATAAACTGCTGGGTGTGCTGATGTGTTTTTCCCTATCTCCCCACATCAGCACACCCTTCACTTTATGTCTCTCCTGAGTAAAAGGCGTTCAGCCTTGAAACGTCGATAACATGTATTTTGCACAAAGATTATATAAAATCTTCTTAAAAAAACCTGTGAGTGCCGCTCTCTTCTCTGAGGCCCCGCCATAAGCCTGGAGATACCAGTTTGTGTATATATATATATATATATATATATATATATGTGTATATAAATATATATATATATATATATATAAGCAAGGGGTCCGGCACTCGGGCAGAAAGGAAACAACGACTTAGGTGCCCTTCTATCTTGCGGAGGAGAGAAATAGTCAAAGTAGGAAGAAGTCACTCTAAGAATAATTCAATGCTGCACGGCGGCAGTCAATGCAAAAAACGGAAAGACACTGGTATAGTCCAGTGTCTTCCCGTTTTTTGCATTGACTGCCGCCGTGCAGCATTGAATTATTCTTAGAGTGACTTCTTCCTACTTTGACTATATATATATATATATATATATATATATATATATATATATATATATATATATATACAGGTTGAGTATCCCGTATCCGTATATCTCTTACCCGAATTATTCCAAAAACCGTGGTTTTTGGAATCATTCAAATTTTTTTTTTTTTTTTACCCCCCCTAAGCCTCTTTTCATACTTACCAAGTCCCAGTGCGTCCACAGCAGGCCTCCGGCATCTTCTCCAGGGTCTCCAGCGGTCCCAGGAATGCATTGCGCGAGTGTGCGCGCGCGCCGGTGACGTCACCGGTGCGCGCGCACACTCGCGCATTGCATTCCTGGGACCGCTGGAGACCCGGAGAAGATGCCGGAGGCCTGCTGTGGACACCCGGGGACTGCGTGGACGCCGAGGGACCACCGGACACCATCAGGGGACAGGTAAGTATGGCTAAAACAATTTATTCCAAAAACCGGAATATTCCCCTATCCGGAATGCTCGTGGTCCCGAGCATTTCGGATAGGGGATACTCAACCTGTATATATATATATGAATATATATATATGAATATATATTAGTGGTGGGCAACGATTAAATGTGGGCATCTCGATTAATCGCATTAAATTTTTGCGATTAACTGCGATTAATCGCACTGATAGGCACATAAGTGCCGTTACCTAAAATCTTGTTGCCAGGGGTTCCGTGCTCATTGCCAGGTGGGATTTACATGCATGTTGTTTAGGGGGGATTGCATGAATGTTGCCATAGTGGGTTCCCTGCTTGTTGTCAGGGGAGGGTTACTTGCTTGTTGCCAGGGAAGTTTACTTGCTCGTTGCCAAGAAAGTTTACTTGCTCGTTGCCAGGGGGGTTTACTTGCTCATTGCCAGGGGGGTTTACTTGCTCGTTGCCAGGTGCGGGGTTTCTTGCTCGTTGCCAGGTGGGGGGTTTCTTGCTCGTTGCCAGGTGGGGGGTTTCTTGCTCGTTGCCAGGGGGTGTTTACTTGCTCCATGCCAGGGGGTGTTTACTTGCTCCATGCCAGGGGTTGCAGGTCCACAGCGCTCCTGGAATCTGCACTTCCGGGTAGCGCTGTGTGTGCACTCTGAACTTCCCTGACAGACGCTAGAGGTAAAGGAGCACCTCTAGCGTCTGTCTCCTACACAGCGGAGGCCATATTTGGAGGGGCGCTCTGCACCCTTGCGGTGCAGCCCCATCGTCCATTCGTTTCCCGTGCCAGCCAGCCCCATTTACTGTTCCCTGCTGCCACATCGCCACCCCGTGCACCCGCGCACCCCCCCTCCCCGCGTTAACTGCGTTAAATATTTTAATCGCAGTTAATGTGCCGGTGCGTTAACGCGATATTAATGCGTTAAAGTGCCCAGCACTAATATATATTCCATAGACCAGTGGTTCCCAAGATTGAGAAATTTAGAATACAATATAAAATTATATAAATTGTATTTATATGTCATCCTTAGGTTTAATTATGAGGTGAGGGACAGGATTCACTATGTTTGTTCACATAGTTTATGATTTACAGCCACGAGCACTGGTTTTGCCTATTTCAATGACTATAAATAATTTGCATTGCTCCTGAAGCACTAACTTGAGGCACCCCTGCAAGGGTCCCTAGGCACACAGTTTGGGAACCACTGCCATAGACAAAAAACCTTATGGTTTCACATGTCCCATTAAGGCTTCTTACACATGAGCTGACAGTTCAGAAACCTGTTGTAACTCTTTAACTCAAACTCAGGTAGGCAGTTACCTGTCGGAAGCCGGAAGTGTGGTGCAGTCCTGGCAGTGGAGGGAAGCGGTCCGCGGTCTGAGCAGCTCTGTCTTTTGCTTCGACCTTTGCATAGACTGCAAGTGTGTATTCCAATGAGCACACAAATCTGTGTTTTAGCAGCTCCACTATTGTGTGAGAGTGCTGAATCTGCACTTACCCAGAGGCTGTGATGGCTTACCATATCCATACCTCCCAACTGTCACGATTACAGCGGGAGTTACAGCATGTTTGCTGAAATGTCAGATCATGTGTAAGAAGTCTTAAAGGGACATGTGAAATCATAAGCTTTTTTGTCGATTATTTTCAATTAATTTTTCAACTCAGAAATTTCACTGTAAAAATAAATATTGGATTTTTTAAAAATGTTTAATGAAAATGTTCGTATATCACTGTTTTGTGCAAAATGCTAAATATATTTTTATTTACCAAACAGAATTTTTATACTTTTAGGTCAAACTACTTTGTTGCCTTAAAAAAACATGAAAAATATCAACATATAAATTCAAATTTTTTTATGCTTTTGTCTTAATATTTTACTTGGATTGGGATTCACACCCTATGTGTCACCCCCTACAGTCCACTGCACCTTGTGTGTCACCACCGATTCACTCCCCTGCATCCTGCGTGTCACCCCCTATTCAGTCCCCTGCACCCTGTGTGTTACCCCCCTACAGTCCCCTGCACCCTGTGTTACCCCCCCCCCCACAGTACCCTGAACCCTGTGTGTCAGACCACCTACAGTCCCCTGCACCCTGTGTGTCACCACCTATTCACTCCCCTGCATCATGCATGTCACCCCCTACAGTCCCCTGCGTCCTGTGGCACCCCCCCCCCACAGACCCTGTGTTTCATCACCTACACAGTCTCCTGCACCCTGTGTGTCATCCCCCAACAGTCCCCTGCTCCCTGTGTTTCACCACCTATTTAGTCCCCTGCACCCTGTGTTGCCCTCCTACATTCCCCTGCACCCTGTGTTTCACCCCCCCCCCCCCCCACACACACAGACCCTGCGTGCCGCCAACTTTACATTCCCCTGCACCCTGTGTTTCACCCCCCTACAGTCACAACACCCTGCGTGTCACCCCCCCCCCCCCACAGACCCTGCGTGTCACCACCTTTACAGTCCCCTGCACCCGTTGTCACCTCCCCTGCATCCTGTGTGTCACCCCCCTACAGTCCCATGCATCATGTGTGTCACCCCCCTACAGTCCCCTGCATCCTGTGTGTCACCCCCTACAGTCCCCTGCATCATGTGTGTCACCCCCTACAGTCCCCTGCATGCTGTGTCACCACCTATACAGTCCCCTGCACCCTGCGTGTCACTCCACTATAGCCCCCTGCACCCTGCATGTCACCCCCCCCTACAGTCTCCTGCACCCTGTGTGTCACCTCCTATACAGTCTTCCGCACCCAGTGTGTCACCAGCTATTCAGTCCCCTACACCCTGTGTGTTACCCCCCTACAGTCCCCCTGCACTATGTGTGTCACCCCCCCACCAGACCCTGCATTTCACCCCCCTTACGTCCCCTGCACTATACAGTTCCCTGCACCCTGTGTGTCACTCCCGTACAGTCCCCTGCACCCTGTGTGTCACACCTCCCACAGACCCTGCGTGTAACCAAGTTTACAGTCCTGTGCACCCTGTGTTTCACCCAACCTACAGTCACTACACCCTGCGTGTAACCCCCCCCCCCCCCACAGACCCTGCATGTCACCACCTTTACAGTCCCCTGCACAGTACTGTGTCACTCCCCCTACACCCTGTGTATGACCACCTATACAGTCCACTGCACGCTGTGTCTCACCATCTATACAGTCCCCTGCATCCTGTGTGTCAACCCCCCCCCCCCCCCCTACAGTTCCCTGCACCCTATGGGTGAAATTTACTAAGGTGTGAAATACACTTCACAGGTCATGTTGCTATGGGCAACCAACCACATCATGTCTACTTTCTTCTAGAGGGTGGTAAATAAATAAGAAGTAGCTTCTGGTTGGTTGCCCATAGCAACATGACCTGTGAAGTGTATATCACATCTTAGTAAAAAAAAAGTCCCCTGCACCTAGGGTTGCCAACTCATCCCTTTAAAACTGGAGACATATTAATTACACAGGTTCTGTGGCTGATTACAAAAATACAGTTGGAATGAAATCTGATGGCTGTTTAATAAAAAAAAAAAACAGTTGAAATTGAGTCTTGAAGTGAGCCAGACACAGAACCTGTGTAATTAACCCCTTACCGACGCAGCATGTTTTTGCCTTCCTGACAGAGCCCTTTTTTTCAAATCTGACGTATCACTTAAGTGGGGATAACTTTTTTTTGCTTTTACTTATCCCAGTGATTTTGAGATGTTTTCTCGTGACACATTGTACTTTAAATTAGTGGTAAATTTTGGTCGATACAGTTTTTTTTTATTGTGAAAAATACCAAAATGTCGTAAAAAAATTGAACATTTTGCTATTTGCAAAATGTTAAATTTTCTGCTTGTGAGACAAATAATCATACCACTCTAAATAGTTAATAACTAACATAGACCATATCTAAACTTTATTATTACATCATTATTTCAACCTCCTTTAATTTTTTTGGACACTAGGGGGCAGCAGAGTCTAAATTTTACACATCACACAGTAAACACTGCTTTTGGCTGTTCACGTTTGAACAGCCAATCGCAGCGATCGCCGATGGCGGGGGGCATCGCTGCCCCCCCTGGGCAATGAGGGAAGATGTCTGTTGTCAGGGACAGCAGACATCGTCCCTCTGTCACCGCGTCTCTAGACGCGGTGGCACTTTAAAGTCATGACGTACATTTACGTCATGTGTCGGGAAGTACATCCCGACCATGACGTAAATGTACGTCAAATGTCGGGAAGGGGTTAATATTTCTCCAGTTTTAAAGGGAGGAGGTGGCAACCCTACCTGCACCCTATGTGTCACCACCTATTCAGTCCCCTGCACCCTGTGTGGCACCACCTATTCAGTCCCCTGCACCCTGTGTGTTACCCCCTACAGTCCCCTGCACCCTGTGTGTCACCCCCTACAGTCCCCTGCACCCTGTGTCACCACCTATACAGTCCCCTGCACCCTGTGTGTTACCCCCCTACAGTCCCCCTACACCCTGTGTGTTACCCCCCTACAGTCCCCCTGCACCCTGTGTGTTACCCCTCTACAGTCCCCTGCACCGTGTGTCGCCCCCCCCCCCCACAGACCCTGTGTTTCACCACCTATACAGTCCCCTGCACCCTGTGTTTCACCCCCCCTACAGTCACTACACCCTGCGTGTCACACCCACCCACAGACCCTGTGTGTCATCACCTACAGTCCCCTGCAATCTGTGTCACACCTATTCAGACCCCTGCACCCTGTGTATCACACTCCCCACCCCCACAGTACCCTGCACCCTGTGTCACCCCTCCTACACCCTATTTGTCACCACCTATACAGTCCCCTGCACCCTGTATCTCACCATCTATACAGTCCACTGTCCACCCCCTACAGACCCCTGGGGATACAGTCGAATGGTCGCCCATTAGATTTTCAACGTTAATTGGGTTGACAACAGGAAGGTTGACAGGGGTCTAAGTCGACAAGGGACTAGGTCGACGCATGCAGACAAATGCCGATAGGTGGTATTTCATGCCTATCATCCACTAGGGCGGGGTGGGAGAATAATATAGTGTGCACGAAGCATTGCGAAGGGGATGCGGAGCACTTAAAATTGTGTATGTCAACTGTGTCGACAATCGGGTCAAAAAACATATGCCAGCCTTTTGACTGCCGACCTAATCCAGGTCGACATAATGCATGTGTCGACCTAGACCCCTGTAGACCTTGTCCTCTGTTGACCTAGACTACTGTCGACTTTGCCCCATATCGACCGAGACCCCTGTTGACCTTGCTTTATGTCATCCCAACGGTGTCGACCTAACGATCCCAGTCCGTCTCCTGGACCCTGTGTGTCACCACCCTACAGTCCCCTGCACCCTGTGTGTCACCCCGTACAGTCACTACACCCTGCGTGTCACACCCCCCACAGACCCTGCGTGTCACCACTTATACAGTCCCGTGCACTCTGTGTATCACACCCACCACAGTCCCCTGCACCCTGTGTGTCATCACCTATACAGTCCCCTGCACCCTGTGTGTCACCCTACACAGACCCTGCATGCCACTCCCCTACAGTCCCCCCTACACCCTGTGTCACCCTCCTACAGTCCCCAGCACCCTGTGTGAAACCCTCATACAGTCGCCTGCACCTTGTGTGTCACCACATATATGGTCCCATGCACCCTTTGTGTCACCACCTATATAGTCCTCTGCATCCTGTGTGTCACCTCCCCTACAGTCACTACACCCTGGTTCTGTCAACACCCCCCACAGACCCTACATGTCACCACATATACAGTCTCCTGGACCCTGTCTGTCACCCCCTACAGTCCCCTGCACCCTGAGTGTCATCCCCCTACAGTCACAACACCCCCTACAGACCCTGCATGTTACCACCTATACAATTACCTGCACTCTGTGTGTCACCGCCTATACAGTCCCTTGCACCTTGTTATAAAAAGTAGGCAGGTATGCTTCACCCTGTGTGTCACCCCCCCTACAGTCTCCTTCATCATGTGTCACACCCACTACAGTTTACTGCACTGTGTGTAGCCCCCTGCATGAGACTGCTTCCCACTCTCTCCTCATGCCCAACTGCCATTGCAAAACAAGTTGAAATGCCTATCTTTATAATGGGGCATATTTCACTAAATAAAAAAAAACAGTAACTATCTGATAAACCTTAACCCCAAAAGGCACTACACTGGGACAAGCTTTAGCTAATAAAACAAACCCCAAGTCTAAATTCTTCCTCTGCCCTGAGTCATGCCTTCCCAAATATCCCCTCATAGACTCTAATGGAAAACGATGTCAAAAAGCCATTTCTGAAGTGGCAGAAAAAACTGACAGTTGGAAGTTTAGATTGCTCCCAATTGCTCATTTTTTACTATTTTGCCTTGAAATTTGACAATTCTACACGCCCATGCCAAATCTCAGCTCACTTTTGAGGTGTAGCCCCTCAAACACCATGCCCCATCTCATCATCATGGGTGACTTCAACATTGCTATTGATAGCCCAAAATATGCTGCTCATGCCTCCAAACTACTCTCTCTAACCTCCTCTCTCGGCCTCCCACAATGGACTTACTCCTCTACTCATCGGGAGGGCCACTGCCTTGATCTGGTTCACTAAGCCTTGATTCACTAAGCTGTGCTCAGTGTCTGAATTCACCAATACTCCTTTTCCTCTCTCAGATCACAACCTTATCACCTGCATGCTGTTCTCTAGTACTTCTAACTCAAAAACACTAAAATCCTTCAATCCACCTCAAGCCCGCAGAAATATTAATAATATTAATTTTCAAGTACTCTCCTCCTCACTGCAACAACAGCTTGCTCCTATTTCTGCATTCACTACTCCTGAGATGGCGGTATCACACCTAAACTCTCAAAACAGCCCTGGATGATGTGGCTCCTGTTACCCACCACACTCCATGTAGGCCTAGACGCCAACCATGGCACTCTAAATTAATTAGACGCCTACAAAATCTCTCACACAAAGCTGAGCGTAAATGGCGTAAATCTCACAGTCCAATGGATCTCTTTACATATAAGACTATCTACCAGTCCTATAGTTATGCCATGGAAACTGCCAAACAAACATATTTCCAAACTCTCATTTCTACTCCAACTTCTAACCCAAAACGTCTTTTTAATACATTTAAATCCCTTCTCAACCCTCCCCCACCCAAGCCACCAGCCACTAGCCACTATCCATGAACAAGATCTTGCTTCCTACTTCAGGGATAAGATTGACAAGATCAGAGATGAATTGGTACACTCCAACTCAGTTGGTGATCTGCTCAATTCCATACCTGAGTCCTCTGACGCATTTACTTAATTTGATCCCACAAATGAAGATGAAGTATTTGCACATTTCTCTTCCTCCCACTCTACTACCTCTCCTCTTGACCCTATACCCTCACAAATAAGTAAATCTCTGTCTGCTGTGCTCATCCCAATCTTAAATAAAATCTGTAACCTCTCTTTCTCTACTGGTGTCTTTCCGTCATTGTACAAACACGCAGTTATTACTCCGATTCTTAAAAAACCTGATTTCTGGTCCAAGCTCTCTCTCAAACTACCATCCCATTTCTCAACTTCCAATCACCTCCAAACTATTTGAAAGACGTTCCTACACTCGCCTCACACACTTTCTTAACTCACACAACTTACTGGACCCGCTTCAGTCAGGCTTTCGTGCCCAACACTCCACAGAGACAGCACTGACTAAAGTTGTGAATGATCTGGTCACTGCTAAGTCTAAAGGCCACTATTCACTACTAATTCTACTTAATAGATTACTAGATAATGACCTAGGTAGATCAGTAATTGCTCTAACTTGACTCAAAAAATCAACAATGTCACGAATATATCTCTCAGCCCTATGAAGCACTGGTTGTAAAAATTGATCTACACATACAGTACAGCAAGCGATTGGAGTAATGAACCCCTGGCCTAGATGATAGGTCAGCCAAGAGAATTCTCCAACCACTTGTTTATCTTGGGTAGAATGTAGATGATGGGTACAGTTGGTAATCAACACTCAGAAAAGAAAACCTGTTCTTATCAATCCACCCCAACTGAAAACCCAATAGCAAAATATCATCAATTATCTTTATGGTTGCAACAGTGGGATTATACCTTAGATCTGGGGTGGGCAATAAGAGACCGTCCTGCTGTTGATGAACTACACATCCCAGCATGCATTGCATCGGTTTCAGTATGGCCACATAGCAAAACTAAGGCAAGGCATGCTGGGATGTGTAGTTCTTTACCAGCTGGAGGGCCGCTTATTACCCAGCCCTGCCTTAGATTGTGGTATTAGTGTCAGATAACTGATTAAGCTTCTCATTGTGATATTGTGCCCAGTCATCTTCTACAATTGCCCTTCCTATATCGGTGGGCAGTATGACAATGTGGGTGTTGATTTTCAAAGTCACCAGTCCTTTTCTTTGCTAAGGAGATTTGTTATGATACAGTATGTGTTATTACTCCTCTAAAGTGTCCTTTCCACAAGATACTGTAGCTATATAATTATGATAGCTATAAATTTCGCAAACGGAAATATTTAGGAAAACATTATTTAGATGGTTGATGCTCATTTACTAAGATTTGCTTTCATGCTTTGTAACTTTAGCCTTTTCAATTTAGTAAGAAACAAAATCAAATGTGTGTTAAAGTTTTTAGTGCAAATTTAGCACATACAGTAAATGAAATGTATGTAACTAAAGGTGCCTACACTATAGGCTTATTTGCCCAGAGTGTATGCAAAGTGATGATCGCTGAAATCACTGGGCTGGAAATTGCTCCGTGTATACACACGGAGCGATTTTTTCCCCTGTCCAGCGATATTTGCCACTGTGAAAGGCTTTCCATAGCAGGATGCCAGCAGATGAATGGCGGCTCCCGGCGATGGTGCGGGAGCGCACTTCAATTGAAAGCAGCTCAAAAGGGGAAACTGAGCTGCTTTCAGCTCAAAATCATCATAAAAAGTTTTTGTACTCATCTTATATATTTTATTCACATTTTAGAGACTGCCATCGTGTTCCCCTTTTTTTATAATATGATTTAGGGACATATTCACACTCTGATGTGTGACTTATAACTTATGAAGCGCTCTAGGATACTTGTGTTATATATCTATCTGTCCATAAAAGTGCTGGGCACCCTTTATATTTGTGATTTGCTACGGTCACTACACTATATCGTGTAACTTTTGTACTGTAATATGGCCTCTTGAATTTAACTGGTTGCATATTTTTTTTTTAGTTCTCTGTGGAGTGTGAATTCTTAAACGAAGATTTGAAAACTATGCAATTGCCTGTAACACATGCATTGTCATTTGGTATGTACAAATTACACCAGTTTTTTTTTTAATGTATTTATTGATTTTTTCCATAATAAATGCCAAGAAGTAAACAAACAGTTGTACTTTGCATAATCAAGCAAGGAAACCATTCAAATAGTCCAAGCAGTAGAAGAGTACATAAAGATCCCTGACTTCCAGAACTGGGATATCCAGAGGACCAAAGTGTCCATAATCATTAAGGGCATGGGTCCTCAAACTGCGGCCCTCCAGATGTGGTGAAACTACAAAACCCAGCATGCCTTGCCACAGTTTTCCTATAAGGGAGTGTTAAAACTGTGGCAAGGCATGCTGGGAATTGTAGTTTCACAACATCTGGAGGGCCGCAGTTTGAGGACCCATGATTAAGGGTATAAGAAATTATCAATGGAAAGTGCCACAACACAAGAGATTGTATATATTAAAAGGCAAAGAATGTTGATAATATAAGTTTAGGGCTAATGGCATAACAAAAAAACAACAACAATTAGTACAAATGAAAAACAACAAAAAAGATAAAGAAAAATAAAAGGTAGGTTAGAGGAAGGGGGGAAGGAAGGAGGGACATAGGTGGATTTAATCTGGATTGCATATTATGGCACTCAAAAACATGGATTTGTGAAGTGTAACATGGGCTGCACATTAAAGTAAATAAAACAAACAAATGACAAAATTAGGAGGGTGGGTGCAGCCATTATACAAAATCGAGTAAACAAAATTGGGTCAGGCTTTCAAGAGTTGTTCGAGATCTATCTAAGTAGGAACCATTTTGTATACTTGAAAAGAGATAACATATGTTGCTGTTGAGATCGGGCTAGCAAATCTATAATCGGGCCCCATTTCCTATAGAAACGTAGCACATTGCACTTAACCCCTTCCTGACGCAGCCAGTTTTTGCCTTCCTGACAGAGCCCTTTTTTTCAAATCTGACATGTATCACTTAAGTGGGGATAACTTTTTTTTGCTTTTACTTATCCCAGTGATTTTGAGATTGTTTTCTCGTGACACATTGTACTTCAAATTAGTGGTAAATTTGGGTCGATACAGTCTGTGTTTTTTTGTGAAAAATACCAAAATGTCGTAAAAAAATTGAAAATTTAGCAATTTTCAAAATGTTAAATTTTCTGCTTGTGAGACAAATAATCATACCACTCAAAATAGTTAATAACTAACATAGACCATATGTCTACTTTATGTTTCCATCATTATTTCAACTTCCTTTTAAATTTTTTGGACACTAGGAGGCTTAAAATATGAATAGCAAATTCTCAAATTTTCAAGAAAATTTCAAACACTGTTTTTTTTAGGGACCAGTTCAGTTCTGATGTGACTTTGAGGGACTTGTATGTGAGACACCCCCATAAATGATGCCATTTCAAAAACTGCACCCCTCACAGTATTCAAAACAGCATTTTGGAAGTTTGTTAACCCTTTAGGTGTTTCACAGGAATTAAAACAAAGTGTAGGTGAAATTTCAAAATTTCATTTTTTTGCAGATTTGCAATTTTAATACATTTTTCTAAGGAACACAGTAGATTTTACTAGAGAAATGTGACTAAAAATTGATTCCCCCAATTCTTTTGTTTTCATAAATATCCTATATGTGGCCCTAGTGTGCACGTTGACCAAACCACAGGCTTCATAATAGAAGGAGCACCTACTTGATTTTGGAGCCTCCTTTTTATGAGATTATTTTTTAGGCACCATGTAGGTTTCTAGGCACCATAAGATGCTAAAAGTTAGGAACCCCCCCACAAGTGACCCCATTTTGCAAACTACACCCCTCAGGGAATTCATCTAGGGGTATAGTGTACATTTCAAACCCCCAGGGGTTTCACCAATTTTGATACAACTGGGCTGTGCAAATGAAAAATTACATTTTTTACACAAAAATGCAGTTCTGGCTCAAAATTTTTCATTTTCACAAGGAATGAAGGAGACAAAGCACCCCAAAATCTGTGCCCCAATTTCTCCCGAGTACGGCAATGCCTCACATGTGACCAAAAAATACCATTTGGGTGCATGGCAGGACTCAGAAGGGAAGGAGTGATTTTTGGATTTTGCAGCTCAGATTCTGGTGAAATGTTGGTGGGTGCTATGTCGCATTTGCAAGACCCCCGAAGCACCAATACAGTGGAACCCCCCCCACAAGTGACCCCATTTTGCAAACTACACCCCTCAGGGAATTCATCTAGGGGTATAGTGTACATTTCAAACCCCCAGGGGTTTCACCAATTGTGGTACAACTGGGCAGTGAAAATGAAAAATTAAATTTTTTACACAAAAATGCAGTTCTGGCTCAAAATTTTTCATTTTCCCAAGGGATGAAGGAGACAAAACACCCCAAAATCTGTGCCCCAATTTCTCCCGAGTACGGCAATGCCTCACATGTGACCAAAAAATACCATTTGGGTGCATGGCAGGACTCAGAAGGGAAGGAGTGATATTTGGATTTTGCAGCACAGATTCTGGTGGAATGTTGGTGGGTGTTATGTCGCATTTGCAAGACCCCCAAAGCACCAATACAGTGGAAACCCCCCACAAGTGACCCCATTTTGCAAACTACACCCCTCAGGGAATTCATCTAGGGGTATAGTGTACATTTCAAACCCCCAGGGGTTTCACCAATTGTGGTACAACTGGGCAGTGAAAATGAAAAATTTAATTTTTTACACAAAAATGCAGTTCTGGCTCAAAATTTTTCATTTTCACAAGGAATGAAGGAGACAAAGCACCCCAAAATCTGTGCCCCAATTTCTCCCGAGTACGGCAATGCCTCATGTGTGACCAAAAAATGGCAGGACTCAGAAGGGAAGGAGTGATATTTGGATTTTGCAGCACAGATTCTGGTGGAATGTTGGTGGGTGCTATGTCGCATGAGCAAGACCCCCAAAGCACCAATACAGTGGAACCCCCCCACAAGTGACCCCATTTTGCAAACTACACCCCTCAGGGAATTCATCTAGGGGTATAGTGTACATTTCAAACCCCCAGGGGTTTCACCAATTTTGATACAACTGGGCAGTGAAAATGAAAAATTACATTTTTTTTACACAAAAATGCAGTTCTGGCTCAAAATTTTTCATTTTCATAAGGTATGAAGGAGAAAAAGCACCCGAAAATCTGTGCCCCAATTTCTCCCGAGTATGGCAATGCCTCATATGTGACCAAAAAATACCAGTTGGGTGCATGGCAGGACTCAGAAGGGAAGGAGTGATTTTTGGATTTTGCAGCTCAGATTCTGGTGGAATGAATGGTGGGTGCTATGTGGCATTAGCAAGACCCCCGAAGCACGGTGAAATGATGAACCTAATAATCCATAGATGTGTGGTATATTTTAAAACACTCCTTTATACATAGGCCGGGTTTGTCGGGGCAAGTTTCACAGTGGAAAATAGTATCCTTTCTTATTCCCTTTTTATAGCAAACTTTGCACCTTTTTTGTGTCCTGCCCTTTCTTGCAGTGGAGGGGATTTCGTTAGGAAAATGCTGCCCTGGTACAATACGGGGGCCAGTACTAGAAGTACTGGGGCCCTCTGCCTGCTGGTTCCCAAATATTAGGCCCTTTATGACTTCCTCTTGAAACTGCATAAATGTCCCCCTCTGGCCGGTAGAACGGAATAGCACGTAAGCGTTATACAGTGCCATCTGGATGATATACACGGCCAGCTTCTTGTACCAGATTTTTGTTTTCCGCAGGGGACTGTACGGCTTCAGTACCTGATCTGAAAGATCCACTCCGCCCATGTACCTATTGTAATCTAGGATACAATTAGGTTTTGAGGTGTGGGTACTGGTACCTCGTACAGGGACGGAGGTGGTACTGTCTCCATGAATTGTTGTCAGTATAAGGACATCCCTCTTGTCCTTATATTTGACCAACAACATATTTTCGGTGCATATTCCCCTGCTTTCACCCCTTCTCAGTACTTGGGCAATGTGCGTTTTTGGGAGGCCTCTTTGGTTCTTGCGCACAGTACCGCAAGCTGCTGTACCTCTTGAACCAAGGGCCTTAAACAGGGGGATGCTAGTGTAAAAGTTATCCACATAGAGGTGATAACCTTTATCCAGGAAGGGGTGCACTAAATCCCAGACAATTTTTCCACTAACACCTACGAGGGAGGGGGGGCATTCTACCGGTTCAATTGTTGAATCCTTCCCTTCATATACCCTAAACCTGTGGGTGTACCCTGAGGTGCTTTCACACAGCTTATACATTTTTATACCATACCTTGCCCTCTTATTGGGAAGGTACTGGCGGAATTGAACCCTTCCTTTAAAATGTATAAGGGACTCGTCGATACAAATAAATTTTTCAGGGATGTACATCTCTGCAAATTTGGCACTGAAATGATCAATGACCGGCCTGACTTTGAATAGCCGGTCAAAGGTGGGATCATCTCTGGGTGGGCACTGTGCATTATCGGTGTAATGTAAAAATTTAAGGATTGTCTCAAAACGAGTCCGAGTCATGGCCATACGGTAAAATGGGGTGCTGTACAGAACATCTGTACTCCAATATTGCCTAATTTCTGGCTTTTTTACTATGCCCATATGTAACACCAGACCCCAAAACGTCATCATCTCTACTGCATCTACAGGGGTCCACCTAGCAAATGATGACGTGGGGTTTTGAGCAATAAACTGCTGGGCATATAAATTACTTTGGTCCACCATTAAATTTATAAAATCATCAAAAAAAAATTAGAAAAAGTCAATTTCTCTGAGACCTGTTGAATCAAATTGGATTCCTGGGATGGCCAAAAACTCAGGAACCTGGGGCTCAAAATTGTCTGGTGGTGGGGTCCATACGGGATCAATCATTTGCGGGGGGGTCTCAGCTGCTCTACGGGGGCGTCTTTGAGGGGGTCCCTCATCACCAGAGGAGGAAGAGGAGCTTAAGACGAATCCTTCAAATTCCCCGCTTGCATCACTGGCTGTGTCAGAGTCAGAGGCAAGCATGGCATATGCCTCCTCCGCTGAATACATTCTTCTGGATGACTGGGATGACATTTGGGATGACATTTGGGATGCCATTTTTATTTTTGTGTTTCTGTAAGTGTAATGTTTCAACACGTGTATAGTGTAGGGGGGGTACAAACTTTATTTCAACATGGGGGGTATGTAGTGTGTAGTGTGTATGTAGTGCAGAAAAAAAAATACTTTATACAGGAATTTGATCCCAATAAAAAAAAAAAAAATTGAAGGGGTTAAAAAAAAAAAAAAAAAAAGGTCCTGCGCCAAAAATTGAGCACAGATGTTGGTCAGTAACGTCCGTCACTGAACAGCGCTCAAAGGCAACAGGACACCCACAAAAGCAACGTGGGTGTAAAAATAAAAAAAAAAAAACAATTTAAAAAAAACTGCAGAAAAAAAATTATATCAACCCTGTGCCAAAAATGCTGTTCAGTGATTGTACGTCACTGATCAGCGGCCACAGGACACCCACAAAAGCAACGTGGGTGTAAAAACAATTTAAAAAAATATACCACAGCACTCTCCAAAAAAAAAAAACTGCAGAAAAAAACTGCAGAAAAAAAATTATATCAACCCTGTGCCAAAAATGCTGTTCAGTGATTGTACGTCACTGATCAGCGCTCAGCGGCCACAGGACACCCACAAAAGCAACGTGGGTGTAAAAACAAAACCCCACTGCACTCTCCAAAAAAAAAAAACCTGCAGATCTCTGATGCAGTGATGCAGTGAGGGGCAGCAGGCACACAACTGTGGGTGCAACCTGACAGGGTATATATAAAAAAAAAAAAAAAACCCTGGACCCCCAAAAAGTTGCTGATTAATTAATTTAAACTGATCAGCACAAAAGGGGGGCAGCAGGGGGGGCAGCAGTCAGTTGCACACGCAGCACAACCTTTGGTGCAACTGACAGGTATATATATATAAAAAAAAAAAACCTGGACCCCCAAAAAGTTGCTGATCTTAATTAATTTAAACTGATCAGCACAGCAGGGGGGGGCAGCAGTCAGTTGCACAGGCAGCACAACCTTTGGTGCAACTGACAGGTATATATATATTAAAAAAAACCTCTGCACCCCCAAAAAGTTGCTGATCAGATATAGTGATCAGCACAAAAGGGGGTGCAGCAGACACAAAATATAGCACTCTCTATCACTCTCTCTCACTATCTCTGACTATCTCTGACTATCTATCACTATCTGTGACTCTATGACACTGCAGCAGCAGCACACAGGAAGTCACAAGATCCAGGAAGCATCCAGCTGCTGGAAGCACGCTACCAGCGGTGATCAGCGGTGATCAGGTAAGTATCAGGCAAGGTTCAGGTATGTATAGCAGGACAGAGTGGCCGGTGACCGCTCTGCACGCAATTCCAGACCGGAATGGCGTCTGCAGCGCAGTCACCGTTAGTTTAAATGGCGCGCCATGGCTGTGATTGGTCCGTCGGTCCGACGGACCAATCACAGCCTTGGGGGCAGGTGGGGTGAGGTGTCGTCGTCACCGATGACCCCCTCATGCCCCCTCACACCCGGCGGTGACACCTGTGTTACCGAGCGTCTGATTCGCCGGTAACACAGGAAAACGCTGCGAATGGCTGTTCACATTGAACAGCCAATCACAGCGATCGCCGACGGGGGGGCGGCATCGCCGCCCCCCCTGGGCATGCAGGGACATGTCTGCTGTCAGGGACAGCAGACATCGTCCCTCTGTCACTGCGTCTCTAGACGCAGTGGCACTTTGAAGTCATGACGTGTATATATACGTCATGTGTCGGGAAGTACATCCCGGCCATGATGTATATATACGTCAAATGTCGGGAAGGGGTTAATATTCGGCAAAGTGGACTGATAGCGTATCAAGTTGGGGAGGTGACTTTATAATCCAATTAGTGAGTATTAATTTTTTCCCCAACGTCAGTAAAATATATGAGGGGCATAAGGTGTTTTTTTCTGAGACGTATGCCCCAACCTGATAAGTTTAGATTTAGCATAGCTGAATCGTGTTATATAAGTTGAGATGGACTGTAGAATAAAAAAAAACACAGGACCTTAACCAGAACTTTTTGATTTTGGGGCAATCCGAGAAGCAGTGTCAGAAAAAAACGTTGGGAGTACCACACTTTAAACATTTACCAGATTCAGTTAAAACCATATGTTTCCTTTGACCCAGATAAATATAAGCTCTGTGAGTGAATTTAACATGAGTCTCTTGGAGTAGGGCTTTAAGGATAGCAGTTAAATCCTAGTCAGGTCAGGTCTTTAAATGTCAGTGTCGATAAGTAGTTAGATTCCCACTTTTGAATTAGTTGGGCCCATAGTTTAGTTTCAGAACCAGCAAGTATGTCCCAATAAAGATAGCAGGATTTATATGGGGATAATGAAACTAAGGCCAATAGAGATGTAAGGGGGTCAACAGAAATAAATCTACACGTGGAATGTCAAACCTAGCTGTTAGTCTGAGAAAGAGATCAATACACCACCAGAGTCAAAAGCAGGGGGGTAAAGTTGACAGAATACATGTCCGATACCTAGGGATCTATATCCCTCTTTTGTTGTTTCAGTTTAGAAGTGTAACGTTTGAATAGAGATAAAGTAGAAAAAGATAGGGCGGAGAGAAGCAGTGAAAGTGAGAGGGAGGAGCTGAAACTTAATTTTATATCCGAGAATAAGCCAAATGAAGCAATAGTTTTGAGGATAGCTGGGACTGAGAGCAAAGGGTCAGAGATAAAAAGTAGCATGTCATCATCGAATAACGCAACATTAAGGGAATGCTGAGTGATTTTCACACTTTGGAAGTCTGGGAGATTGCAGAGCGCTTTTGCCAAGGGCTCAATCACCAAGGCGAATAATAGTGGTGACAAGGGACAACCTTGCCTAGTGCCTCTTAATAGGGGAATAGGTTGGGATAAATATCCATTACATACAATTCTGGAGGATGAGTTTACATATAGACCACATAGGACGTTGATTAATTGAGTAGAGAATCTAAATTTAGTGAGAGTATGAAAACAATTGTCCCACAAGACCATATCAAACGGTTACTCAATGTTGAGTGATAATGAAAAGGAAGCGTTCAAGTCTGATGTGGAATGTAGCCAGTGAGATGCCGCTGTAACTTTTCGAGGGTTAGCTGAGGAGTATCTGCCCACAATGAATCGGATAATGCCAGGGAGCAAATGTTTTATTCTGTGTGCCAAAAGTTTTGTAAATAATTTGTAATAGACATTGAGGAAGGAAATATGCCGATATGAGCCAGGGAGGTGGGTGTCTACCAGATTTGGTTAATAAATGAATAATGACATTCGTGATATATGCGGTAATTACAATGGTGGTAAAAATGGCATTAAAAACTGACATCGGAAAATAATCACTTCTCTAATTATATGTATGTATCGATATGTGTTTATCATACAAGGGCTAAGAGCTGTAACCAAACGACTATTTGGGATAATTAATTTGACACACCCAATGGATCTTTTTTATATTCAACCATTGTATATTGGAGTCAATAGCTCATTTATAATACTAACCTTCTAGCCTTTGCTCTCACTCGATGGACCATTATAATAAGAATCATACCCTTTGATATTTAATATCACTATGTTAAAGCATAAATCTGAATATTACACCTTTAGGGGTTGAGAAAGGAGTTTTTGTTTTTGTTTGAATTCTCATAGATCAATCTCCGGATGCGGGCTGTGGCTACAGCTCCCGTCCTGTTTTCTGTTGGTTTGGTTAACTAGAATAATTAAATGGTTGGAAGGAAAGCATCCTTACTCAACCACTGCACAGGTATTTTACCCCTGCTTTTAGATGTGTCTATTATATACATAACATGATATTTGGTAAATACCTGAGTCACAATTCAACAAGTTTTAATATGAATGTATGTATAAACACTTGGTTGTAAACATGTACAGTATACATATTTTATGTCACAGTTCTTTTAAACTTGTGGACAAATGTAAACAATGTAATGATGCAAATGTTTCAATAAAAATATGTAAAAGAAATACTGATTTTGGTCAAATTTCAAATTCATGATTTCAAATTCATGCACAATTCAATGGTTTCTTCAGATTACCAATCCCAGCAAAGAAAAACATGGGCGAATCTGCGAATCAAGCAGCTATCTCCTCTGGAGGTTGAATGTCCAGAGGAGATAGCTGCTTGATTTTTGCTGTGGGAGATTCGCCCATGTTTTTCTTTGCTGGGATTGGTAATCTGATGAAACCATTGAATTGTGTGGTTTTGTGCATGAATTTGAAACCTCATTAAATACGGGTGATTCCCTCATTTTCTGTGAATATAAAATCGAAGAAGTCACCTAATAGGGTGATTCCACGTAAGAACGTGAATTTTATTAATACGGCCTCAACCTGTGGCTATCTAGAGTGTAATTTGACTCATGTTAGTGAGGTTGTCTTCACTACCTTTATTGGCCTCAACTTATATCCATCCAAAGTGAAATTTGACTTACCTTAGAAAGGTTATCTTCACCACCTTTAGGGAATCGGAATAATTAATTTTTGCTCTGTATAAGGAATACCTCCATTGTTAAAAACCTTGATATCCGAATTTATATTTTGTGTGGCCCCTGATGAAGTCGTGTTAAAAAAAAACGCGTTGGGATTTTTAACAAAAAGAGAATACTTTTTCGAACGAAGTCTACGTCTCATTGTTGAACATCTGAAATCGTCTATGGAAAATAACTGATTCTATAATCATGATGTATATTTATTAACATTAGGTGGTACAGTTGGACTGCACTCTGATCATTCTTTTTCATAGTTCTTTGTCTGTGTCCTTCACTAACAGGAGGGACACTTCAGAGTTGCAGCAACACCTATATATATGTGTATATATATATATATATATATATATATATATATATATACATACATATCTGTGGATGATATATATATATATATATATATCATCCAAGATATGCCGGCACTCAGCAGAAATTTCCAATTAATATAGGTGCCTATCCTTATAAGATAATACAAAAAGTCCAACTGATCAACCTTACAAGAGTACTTTTTAGGCGACAAGGTCCATACCAGGAGCCGAATAAAAGGAGGAGCAGTTGCTGCAGGAGAGGGGGCATAGGGCTCCTCAACTCCAAGAGGAAAGGCTCAGAGGGGAGCAAGGAAATAGTTGTTTATAACCTCCCAAGCTATACTTCAACTGCTGATGAGATCGCCGTACTAAACAAAGGCCATTATTAATTAATAATCACAGTAAGTTCAATCAATTGGATCTCATATATAACTAAAACCAGCAGGTAGCACCATCTTATTTATATGATATAAGTATACATGCAGTTTCCTCCATACATACTGTACAGTATATTAAATTTATAATGTCATCCTAGTACAGGAATCACCTACTATATCTACAATACTGAATACAAAATAAAAGTAAGAAACAATTCAAAATTATAATAAGTTAAAAATAACAAACTTAAGAATCAGTAAAAATTATTGGGGAAAGAATTAAAAAAATGTAAAAACAAAATACAATTAAACTACAAAATAGACTGGCATAAAACACATTTAAATATGTAATGTTACTAATAAGATAATTTCACTAAAGCATACTCCATTATGCATGTATAATACTAATACTATAGATATATTTTTATACTCAGTAAAAAAAAAAAAAGCTTTATTTCTGTACTAAAGTAAATTATATATATTAATACAATGAGTGATATTCATATGGCTATCCCAAACATTAGGGTTATTTGATATAGTAGCACATAGTGTCTAATAAGTCAATGCTTTTTATTTTCAGGTTTTTCATCAAGTCACATAAACATAAATTCCTCAGGGCTGCTTCATGTTTTACAACTTCAAGGATTCAACAAGGTAATTGTCTGGGTGCATTTTAAGCAGTGTTTAAAACGTGTTTGCTTCCATTATTTACTTTAATATTATTATTTTGCTTTCACACAGATATACCAAGCTTTTAACATCTTAATTGAGAAGAACTGTACTGAATCGATAGGCAAGTACAGTAAAATACAATATTTTATTGTGTTCTCCGATTGGTTAAATGCACAATTTTGGGAAGTTACTGTATTCTAATCTAAGAATAAGATATGTATTTTTCATCTATATTAATTTTCTACATACTAGCCATTTTTGTTACACATCATGTGTTAATATTTCTCACCCAAGATATAGATGGAGCCACCCTCATCTATGATGCCTATGGTGCTTGACTCGACAACTCATTGCAGCATGCCTAGTCGTACTGCGGCGCAAAAAGTTGCACAGCATGGCATATGGCATTACCGGATGAGTGCATCCACCAGATGGCTCTTTTTAAAATAACCACTGTGCATGTGTCAGATGTATAATTCAGTACTATAGCGAAATAATCCGCATTGTGAATGCGGGAAGTCTCCATTAAAATGCACTATAGCACAAGAACTAATTTACTGTACTTTACCGTACTGTACGGTATGTTAAATAGACATTTTTTCTCAGAAAATACTATTGCATAGACCATGCTATCAGAGGATATGAACCCCCCACGTTTCTGAGATCTCCACAAGGCTAACAGCAAGCATCAGAACCCATGGTGTGTTTTAATGAACAGGCCCATTATAGTCTATGGGAAAATGTGTCCACTTTGCACCCTGATATCTCTGGTTCTAGGTGTCCTAGAGGCACCCTATGAGGTTGTGAATCATTTGGTCTACAACAACTAGGTCGACATGACATTAGGCCGACACAAGCATTAGGTTGACAGTCATAAGGACGACATGGGGTTTTTCACTGTTTTTTTACCCAAATGTTGACACTGTGCCTCGCTATCTCAGCACACTATTTTATTCTACTACCACGCCCTAGTGGATGTTAGGGCATAAAATACCGCCTGTCAGCATGTCGGCTCAAAAAACAGTGAAAAACCCCATGTCGACCTAATGTTTGTGTTGACCTAATGTCATGTCGACCTTGACCCATGTCGACCTTGACCCATGTCGACCTTGACCCATGTCGACCTTGACTCATGTCGACCTTGACCCATGTCGACCTTGCTGCATGTCGACCCAATGTTTGTCGACCTAGTTGTTGTAAACCAGCCAGGTTAACCGCAAGCAACAGCGAGTGGAGTCCCCTCCAATTGTCCGCCCAACTTGCAGGGGCTTCTGGCTTCCTTTGCAGCCAGGACGCCATCACCGGACTGTGGGGAGTTGACCATAAACAATCCTGTGCTGAGGCGGGTTAGCTCCTGCCAGGTGCTCTGCTCCCTGTTGCACAGCATTGGCACCCAAACCTGGACAGAACTGTAGGTAGGGGACTGGAGCTGCGGGTTGATCATTGCACTGACACTGCCTTTGTCAGCAGCCCCTGTGTGTTTAAACTAGCGTAATGAGATGCACCTTCAGCATTCTGCTTAAGCATGTAAAAGTGAGGCCTTTGCTCGGTCCATAGATAAAACTGGTTCACAATCGGTAGTCATTTTCTTAAACTGCTCGTGCTCGAGTCTGGCCTGCTATGGACAGTCCGATTACTCTATGCTCACCCTATCCCTATAGCCCATATATGTTTTAAATTGCTAAATGAGACGCACATACAGAAGTGCTTATATACTGTACATGCATAAACTACAGATGGAGCCACTCTCATCTGAGCGGCACCCGGTGCGCCATTCGCAAGCCTCTGCCTGTGAATGTGGCATGCATACGTCAGAGATGCTTGGGCGCAATGGACGCATGAGCGTTTGAGAAGCTCTTGTGTCCACATTTGCCGGGGCTCCAGCCACCAGCGGCTGTCAAGCTGGAAACAACAATGACAGTGGCTCCATCTGTATGCAATAGCATTTTCTGAGAAACATGTCTATTTAACATACAGCTCTGTACAGCGATGTAGTGCTTGCACTATAGTATAGTGAATTTGAAAGGAAACTTCACACACTGGTGTTTCTTATGCTAAAGTATTTAATTGGACATCTCACGCATGCAGGGATTAGGGAGGCTCCATCTGTATGCTTTGGAGTGTGCGCATTGAGGCGCTCTGAAAGTTTGTTATGGAAACATGTATTTTTGTTTGTGCATAGTTATATTAAATATAAGTTTCATAAAAAAAAAAGAATATATATCACTCTAAGAATCAACCCAGTTCTCCAAACATGGAGAACGGCACACTTATCCACTACCTATAACACCTGGTGTTAGCAACCCATGCTTATGAGTCGACATAAGCAGTGATCCCTTGCCATCAGTTATGCTTTTGCTGTGTCTTCTACGGATTGCTGCAACACACTGGTTTGCGTTTACAGCATGGTGTGTGTGTGTGTGTGTGTGTGTGTGTGTGTGTGTATATATATATATATATATATATATATATATATATATATATATATGTGTATATATATATATATATATATGTGTATATATATATATATATATATATATATATATATATATGTGTATATATATATATATATATATAAAGCTAATTTTATAAAAGGATTTGCCTTGGGAAACCAGATGCACAAACAAGCCTAATGTCAATAGACTGTTTCTTTAAAAAGTTTGTTTTGCGTCTGAATACACTAATTTTATTTACTTATTTAGAATATTGTAAAAAAAAAAATTCATTCTCCCCACCTGACCACTGTACATTACAGTTGTCAGAGCTTGTATTGTACTGTTCTGTACAAATGGAGCTTCAGCACCGTTCGCCAAGAATGAGATGCACGTGTACCCTATTTGCAGCAATGGGACGTGCGAGCATCTAACATGCAAGCGCATCCTATTCTAAGCGAATGGCGCGTCTCCATCTGCATATCCATCTACCGCTCGATTAGTGGAGCATTATCCACTCAGTGGTGTATTGCATGCATATTGTATGTCGTGCCTCAATATGTTTGAGTGTGCTGCCACAGTGGTGCGCCAAAACCCTCCTCGGGGTGAATAACCGTGGAACCTCTGTATAAACAGAACAGTATAATGTAGAAAAAGGTACTCTTTACCTAGAACGGCGCCCACGATTGAAATCGCGGGCATCGCGGGTAAAATCGCGGTAATCGCGGGCATCGCGGGTAAATCGCGGGTAAATCGCGGGTACATCAAAATCGGGTACCCGCGATTACCGCGATTTTCCCATAGAGAACAATGTTAAAAAGCCTGATTGACCGCGATTTTAGCGTTAAATGCCTCAATGCCCGCGATTTTCCCATAGGAATCAATGTTAAATGGGCTACAGAGCCCAAATAGCCCCAATTAACCCTTAAATGTCCCCCCAAATTTTTAACGCCACCCCACGATCAACGCCAACCCGAAGCGTGGCGAGCGCAGCGAGCCCGCGAGGGGCGGCGGTACGCGTCCTACGACCTTTTCATGCCCTACTATCCACGTCGGCGTGGAGTTGAGAATAGAATAGTGTGGCGAGCGCAGCGAGCCACCGAGCCCGAAGCGTGGCGAGCGCAGCGAGCCCCGCGAGGGGACGCGGATACCTTCACAGTTATACGCGTCCCCTCGCGGGCTTCACAGGTGTCCGCGTGGCCACGGACACCTGTGAAGCCCGCGAGGGGACGCGCTTACCTGTGAAGGTATCCGCGTCCCCTCGCGGGGCTCGCTGCGCTCGCCACGCTTCGGGCTCGGTGGCTCGCTGCGCTCGCCACACTATTCTATTCTCACACCACGCCGACGTGGATAGTAGGGCATGAAAAGGTCGGAGGACGCGTACCGCCGCCCCTCGCGGGCTCGCTGCGCTCGCCACGCTTCGGGTTGGCGTTGATCGTGGGGTGGCGTTAAAAATTTGGGGGGACATTTAAGGGTTAATGGGCTCTGTAGCCCATTTAACATTGATTCCTATGGCCAAATCGGGTGGATTGAGGCATTTAACACTAAAATCGGGTCCATCGCGGCTTTTAACATTGCTTCCTATGGGAAATCGGGAGCATCGCGTCGCGGGCATCGCGGGTACGTTTATGGACGGCCGCGACGCGACCGACGCGATTTTTCAGGTTTAACATGGTTTTCAATGGGAAAATCGCGGGCATCGCGTCGGTCGCGTCGCGGGCAGCCATAAATGTACCCGCGATGCCCGCGACGGGCGCCGTTCTAGGTAAAGAGTACCTAGAAAAATGTAAACGGTTCACTGCAATGGGAATGGTACTTAAATGGTATTTAAAATGGTAATCTGCTGCAGTGGGAATGCTAATACTGTTTTAAATACCATTTAAGATTACCAGTACTTTAAACTGGTCTACAGTGGGAAAGCAGCATAAGACAGTCAACATTTATACATATTAATCTGTCTTTCTATATTCCCTTATCTCCCTCTGATTGATACAAATATTTACAAATATATTCAAAGAGGAAAAATAAATGAAAGGGAATCATAAAAAATGATACAACTATAATCCACTGAGGAAACATTGTATCAATACCTGCAGGAATGACTTGCAGGAGTACACATGATTAGGTAATATAAATGGATGCCTAAAACAGTTCCATCACATATCTCTGGATAAAATGAGAAGATCAAATAAAGACACACTGACACCGTTTTTTAATTAATTTTTGTTTACTGCACTAATATTTTACGGAATAAGCAGTTTTAAAGCAAACAAATGAAAAGTTAAATTTTAAAACAACATTACAAAAATACTTCTCAATTCTGTGCGCCAAAAAAAAGAAGACAATCTGTACCTTTCTCCTTTTGCTTATAAATTTATTGTCTGCACCCCCACAGAAATTGTACATATAACTGTAGTTATTGTCTCCTTTGGGGCCCCGTCGGGTGCTATAGCACCAACCTGTGCAGACTTTCCAACTCCCTTTTCCCCTTTTTGAACTACTAAATGTAAAGTAATTATTTATGGGAACAAAAATGAACAAGCTTATAGGCTAAATGGAGTTATTATAGGGAATTCTGCTGTAGAGAAGGACTTGGGGGTCATCATAAATGAAAAATTGTGACACTGGCATGCATTAAAAGGGGAATGGATTCAAGGGATGCCAATTTAATAGTGCCTCTTTACAAGGCATTGGTGAGGCCACACTTGGAATTCTGTATTCAGTTCTGGGAAACGCATCTTAAAAAGGACATAAATGAATTGGAACATGTACAGAGAAGGGCGACTAAGTAAAAGGTCTTGAATCGCTAGAAAACAAAGGTAGGTTAACTAGGCTGAATATGTTTTCACTGGAGAAATGGAGGTTGAGAGTTGATATGATCATATTGTTCAAATACAGGTTTGGGAATCATAAAGAACTGGGAGATGATTTGTTCAGTAACAGGCCTATACTTAGGACACGTGGGCATGTACTGAGGCTCGAGGAAAAGAAGTTCCGTATTGAATTAAGAAGAGGATTCTTCACCATTAGAGCAGTAATAGTCTGGAACTCATTGCCAGCGGGGGTGATTGCAGCAACTACTTATATTGAATTTAAATCAAAACATTTTTTGCCACTAAGGGAATCCTATAGATATGACTTGCTCAAGTCAGTAGTTACAAGTTAGATAGGTTGAACTCGATGGACTAACGTCTTTTTTCAGCCTTAATTACTATGAATATATACACTGAGTGGCCAAATTATTATGACCACCCTCTCAATACAATGTTGGACCACCTTTTTCCCTTTAATACCACATGGATTCTTCTTGGCATGGGCTCTATAAGATGTTGGTAGGTGGTATGAGGAAATTGAGACCATATCCGATGAACTGCACTTTCCAATTCCTTAAGATTTGATGGTACTGGATCCAGCTGCCTGATGGCCCTTTTGATCTCATCCCACAGATTCTCAATTGGTTTGAGATCTGGTAATTGTGTAGTCCAACTAAGCAAGGTGTAAAGTCTCTGTCATGCTCTTCGAACCATCTACGGACAATGCCAGCTTTATGACAGGGAGCATTGTACACCATTAACATAACAGGATGTACTTGATCTGCAATAACACTCAAATACCTTTGGCCATTCAGACGTTGTTCCACAAGAATCAAAGAAGCCAAGAAAACATCCCCCAAAACCATAACATTGCCTCCACCAGCTTGAAGTGTTATGGCAATGCAGTTGGGGTCCATGCTTTCCTACCGTTTTCTCCATATTCGCACCCTGCCATCTAGATTGTGTAATTTAAAACGCAATTAATCGGACCACATGACCCTTTTCCAGTTGACTACTGTCAAATACTTGTGCTCCTTTGCGAACTGGAGACGTCTCTTCTTGTTCAAAGCAGATGGTAGAGGCTTTCGAACAGGTCTTTGGCTTCCATAGCCTATATGGTGTAATGTGCGGCGAACAGTTCATTCAGAGTCTTTCGCAGTTGCTCATTGATTAAGATTCCCCAGTAATTTGACGTACTGTTACTCTTCTGTTGGACTTGACAACTCTGGCAAGTCTTCTTTCAGATCGAGCATTCAGTAGCCTGTGACGACCACATGCCTGAAGTTGAAACCCGGTTTTCTGCTTGGTAGTCTCTCTGTAAACCTTAATAACTGCTGCTCTCAAACACTTCTCAAGTGCAGCCGTTTTGCTGATACTGGTTATATATACTGGTTATTTATTTGGTACTTATGTATTATCTGGGCTCCCATGTTAAATGCACCCCATTTTTTCATACCCCTACTATCCAACTACGCATGGAGTTGATTTTATATAGTGTGGTGAGCGCAGCGAGCCACCGTGCCTGAAGCGTGGTGAGCGGACGCGGTCTCATAAGAAAAACGGGAGCCCAGATATTCCATAAGTACCATTTATTTATATATATGTAAAAGATAAATGTGTGAGCAGCGCTAAATAGTGAGTCCAATAATACAGTCCTGCCCCAACTTTGCCAAGGAGGGGTTAAAAGAATTTAGCATCAAGTCCACTTTAATGAACTGCAGCAACCTCTCGTGTAGGACAGTATCCAGGGTCAGGATGAAAGAGATTCTAAAACAACCAGAAAAGAGAGAGGCTCCTTATAGTGCAGATAAAAGTGTTTTAATAGGAGAACATAAGTTCCCGACATAAAAAGACAATTGCTCGTACCATATGTAAAAGCACTGTGGACTGATTACCACATGATATGTAATAATACCCGGGGCAAGCTGCTCCTCTCAAGGTACTTATGTCCATGGGAACTGGAGATAACCACAGGTACTGGATTGCGCCGCAGAGTCTCATGCACCAAAAGGCAGAAGGGCATCAAGCAGGAGAGACTCTGGGACACAAACGGAGCGGGAATCACAAGCCACTCCCTAAGGCGTTTCGTCAGAGACTTCATCAGAGAGCGTGGCCTTGTGACTACCCTGTCAAATAATAAAGGAAGAAACAACCAATAGAAAGCTCCATTGGGTACATGCCATCACCACATTAAACCAGCGCTTTAGCACTGTGACAGTTGTATTGTCTAGCTAATTACTGATGAATACAAATCACCAGAAGGCAATTTAAATGATGATCATATATTATAAGAAATAATAAAGGGGGCGTGGCCTGGCAGCCATTAGAGCAGGACGTGGCTCCGATCTCTCCCAGCAACAAAGCAGGCTGAAAGCTCCTTCCCAGGCTCCCAAAACCCGCAGCAGCCGGCTGTACAGCCTCCTAGAGACCCCCAGAGGCGAGCGGAGTTACCGGCGGGTGGCAGCGGAGTCGGGGCGGCCGTTTACGGGCGCTCGCGGATTGCGGCCTACCCGATCCCCGGAAGCCGCGGCCTAAATTTCATCAGGAAGCCGCGCTGCGGGCTCCACAGCGGACGTCCGCCGCGAAAAAGCGCACAGGGACGCCAGCACTCTCCCCCTGCCCAGATAACCACCCGGAGACCCCCCCAGTGCCACACACAAGGTCTGTGCCCGTCCCCACCCGCATTAAACCCCGCTATTAACCCCAGCTCCTGGCCTTCTGAGCGGCGGCCATCTTGGAGGTGGCAGAGCTAAACTCCTCTGCACACAGTCAGCTCTGTGGGCTGAACAGCTAAGCAGCAGCGCTGTTTTCTGCCCTAATCTACAAGATAACTACCTATCTTCCTCCCTCTGCCCTGTTGAGTGTGGAGGGTACCTCTTTGGCAGAGAAACAACCAGCCACCTCAAGACTATTAACCAGACCTCCTGTAATTCCCAGCACAGAGGTCAAAAAACGGTACTACAAGAAGCTGATCCCCCACCCCACTCTCAAATATCTGGCAATATTATTATAACACCAGATCCTGCATTGGGCCCGCACTGCGTCCCCCCTTTGCTCTGACTGAGACAGCCCCGCCCACAGCGCAGATCATAGCGTGGCAAAATAACAGTTACCCATCAACACACTGAAGATCAGACGCAATTTATACACCCCGCCCAGAGCTCCGCGAAGTGGGTGGGGGGCCCACCTGCTGCCTGGAGAATACAGCCCCACAGCAGAAACCGGAGATGATGACCTCACTCCACACTGACCCGTCCTCCCACTTGGGATGATTTGCCCGAAGACCTGCTGATGCCAGGCCAATGAGGGAACGCGGCCGGGACTTCGCCACGCTGCTCTCTTACTACTTTTAGCTACCAACCTGGCGGCCCCATGACCGCCTAGATGTGAACTGCCTTCTCACCAGCATGGCCAAGTCTGGTAAAAAGAAAGGAAGCACCCCGAAACCAAAAGCGAATCCGACTCAGGGAGATCTGAGACCCTTATTACTCTCTGCCATACCGAGTGACTCTGAAACCAACACCCCCCCCAAGCCCACTTCTCAACTGCTCCTCTATACCCCCTTCCCCCAAGGCAATGGAACAACCCCCATCCCCCACCCAAGGGGAACCCACTCTCAAGGAACTCATGGCGCACATGAAAACCTTACCCACCGAACAATATATACAAAACATCATGCGTAAGGAGTTAGCAACGATCAAGCAAGATGTAACTCAACTAACTGAAAGAGTGGAGGTCCTCGAGGACCATCAGGAGTCTGCTGACACATTCACAAAATCCCTCTGCGAAGTCATCGCAGCCCAAACACTCGAAATCAAATCCCTCAGAACACGGGTCCTAGACCTGGACAACAGAGGCCGTCGTAATAACATCAGAGTAAGAGGCATCCCTGAAGATGTCCCCCCGGCAAACCTCATAGATGTCTTAAGTAAGATCTTCAACGAGATCCTGGGGAAAGACTCTTCAAATACTATCACCTTTGATCGAGCACATCGAGCGCTCAAACCAAGAGGTCTCTCTGCAGACCGTCCAAGAGACGTTATATGCCGCCTGCACTATTTCTCCCAAAAGGAAGAGATAATGAATAAAGTGAGGAGATTAGACGGGCTAACTTTCAACAACGAACCCATTGCCCTATACCAAGATCTTTCCTGGCACACCCTCCAGCAGCGGAAAACTCTCAAACCCATTACCGACGAGCTACGAAAACGCCAACTAAAATACAGATGGGGATTCCCCTTTCAACTACAAGTAGCATTGTCGGGGAAAACCTACTCCCTACAATCTCCCTCAGATCTCCCAACCTTCTGCTCTGGCCTTGGCCTTCCCCCCATGAAGATTCCGGATTGGGAATTTAACCCACCAGACTTGACCCCTCCCCAGCTGAACAAAAATGGATCACCATGGCAAACTACTCGAGACTCCAGCAAGAAATCCTCCCTGGCTCAGGCCTGCATCCAGAACATTCCCGCCAAAGACACAACACCTTCTGGGTCGACATGATCATCTTCTAGACTCCAGCGATCCATGGACTTCCCGGGTGTCGACGGATGGGTGAGACAAACCCTTTCACCTGCTCACCAAAAAAAAAATAAAAAAAAAAATAAAAAAAAAAACCCCGTCTAATGACGCCCCTACTACATATTAGTGAGACAGACTGTTCTCCGCAGTTCTTTTTTTTTTGTTCCTTTTATAACAAAGGTTAAATGTTTTTTCTTATTATTAAGTTAAGGTTGGTTCGACTTATACTGTATTTATCTTCTCGAAGTGTACTATGCAACACTCTCAATGTGGCGCCCCAGGTGGCGTTCCCTAGTTACCCCCATACCCCGCACTTGGCCTACTTGGCCCAATGAGACACCGAATGTACAATACAACTGGTAGTCTCATGGCGGGTTGTTATATATTATCGATGTTTATTTTTCTTGTACTTTTTAACCCTTTGTTTCCCCCCATCCCACCCTCATATACTCTTGTCCCCTCAGTCCAATCCGAACATCCTTCTGCTAAACCAAACCCAACCCAGGATGTCAAGTCCAAACAAACTTAAAATTGTCTCATTCAACGCTAGAGGTCTGAACATCCCCGAAAAAAGATCTCAATTACTGAATATGCTTTGGTCGGAGAGGGTGGACGTAGCCCTGATACAAGAAACTCACTTTAAAGGATCCATACGTCCTCCCTCCCTGACCAATTATAGGTTCCCCTTAGCATACTACTCAAACAATCCTGACAGCAAAACGAAAGGGGTAGCTGTTATATTCTCACGATCCCTACAAGTTACGGAGATCAAGACCCATAAAATAGATCCAGGTAGAATACTGGTAGTCACTTGCACAATCTTCTCCAATCCCTACACATTCATAGCCCTCTACGCCCCTAACAGCAATCAACCTGCATTCCTTAGCTCCCACTTACCAAAATTGGAACCTCTATATAAGGGAACTGTTATTTTAGGAGGCGATCTCAATTGGACCATGGACCCACCTGTAGACACCTCCCCCCCCTCTCCTAGATTTTCAATACGCAAACATAAACAAGTAAGGAAGCTATTACACAACTCACAACTAGCTGACTCGTGGAGAGTTTTGAACCCTAATGGCCGCGATTATACCTTTTTCTCTCATCCGCACCAAACTTACTCCCGACTAGACTACCTATTTATTAGCCACAGACACCTCCCACAGATAGTCCAAGCCGATGTCGGATCGATCCACCTATCAGACCACGCCCCAGTTTTCCTGACCCTAGCGACTTCCTACCGCAACCCAGCCCAATGGTCTTGGCGTCTCAATGAATCTCTCCTTCAAGACAAATATTGCAAATCCGAACTAGATAAAACTTTAGCCGATTACTTCTCTGTCAACGAGACAGACGAGGTCTCCAAAACGACCCTCTGGGAAGCGCATAAATGCGTAATGCGAGGGAAACTGATCCAACTAGGCTCATATAAGCAATGGGTTCTTAAGCTTACTTAAAGACCAGTTTATTACACAAACGGTAGAAACTCCAACTCATGATGAGGCGCTCTTGGACTTAGTATTAACAAATAACACAGACTTAGTTTCAAACACAAAAGTAATTGAACAATTAGGGAATAGTGATCACAATATGGTTTCACTGGAAATCAACTTCAGTAAATTACATCAAAAAGGATCTGCAAAAATACTAAACTTCAGAAAAGCGAACTTTGAATTATTCAGGGAAGCCCTAACAGGAATTGGGTGGGAAACGGTTATGGAGGGAAAAAATGCAGAGGAAATGTGGGATACTCTAAAAAAGGTGCTTGATTCACTAACTATTGAATACATTCCTAAAGTAACTAAAGGTAAATTCAACAAAAAAAAGCCACCATGGTTGGACAAAGAAGTAAGGTCAGCTATCAACAATAAAACCAGAGCCTTTAAATTCTATAAAAATAACTTGAATGAGGAGGCATTCGCAAAATACAAAGAATCAAACAAAACTTGTAAAGGGGTAATCAAAGCAGCTAAAATATTATATGAAGAGTGCATAGCCACTGAAAGCAAAAACAACCCAAAGAAATTTTTTAAATACATAAATAGTAAACGTTTAATTAAGGAAAACATAGGCCCACTAACTGATACTAGTGGAAAAAGTGTTACTGAGGACAAGGGAAAAGCAAAACTGTTAAATGAGTTCTTCTCATCAGTATTTACTAAGGGAGAGCAGACTGTGGAACGAACATTTACCACAAACGGGACAAATAAGCCAGATCTCATTGTGGATTTCACGCCGAAAGAAATAATACTGAGGCTAAGCAAACTCAAAACAAATAAGTCACCAGGGCCAGATGGGATTCATCCGAGGGTATTAATGGAATTAAGGGATGAACTAGCTACCCCCCTACATTATATCTTTAGCAAGTCACTATCGTCAGGTATAGTACCAAAAGATTGGAGAATAGCAGAAGTAGTGCCAATATTCAAAAAAGGAAAAAAGGAAGATCCAGCTAATTACAGACCCGTTAGTTTAACATCAATTGTGGGTAAACTATTTGAAGGATTTTTAAGGGATGGTATCCAGGAATATTTAGATCATCACCTTCTACTCAGTACTAACCAACATGGGTTCGTGAAAAATCGTTCATGCCAAACTAATCTACTAGGGTTCTATGAAGAGGTTAGCAAAAACCTCGATAATGGAAATGCTGTAGATGTGATTTTCCTAGATTTTGCTAAAGCATTTGATACTGTCCCACACAAGAGATTGATTAATAAAATGGAGAACCTAGGATTGGGTGAAAATATCTGCAGATGGGTAGGGAATTGGCTATGTAATAGAGAACAAAGAGTGGTTGTGAATGGTGCCGTATCAGATATGATACCGGTACTAAGTGGAGTGCCCCAGGGTTCGGTTTTGGGGCCCATTTTGTTTAACATTTTTATTAACGATATTGGGATAGGGTTACTCAGCAATGTATCCATCTTTGCGGACGATACAAAACTTAGCAAAGTCATCAAATCACCAGAAGATGTCACCATGCTTCAAAATGATCTTGCAATTCTAGATGAGTGGGCAAAAAAATGGAAGATGAGGTTCAATGTAGATAAATGTAAGGTTATGCACCTTGGGAGACACAACCAGTGTGCAAGTTACAACCTTAGCGGAGAGGAACTGGGTAATTCCATACTTGAAAAGGATCTAGGAGTCCAAATAGACAGCAATCTAGGATGTAGTGCCCATTGTAATGTAGCTACAAAAAAGGCCAACAAAATTCTGGCATGTATTAAGAGGGGAATGGAAACTAGGGACTCAAGGGTAATTATGCCACTATATAAAGCATTGGTGAGACCTCACCTAGAGTACGGAGTACAGTTCTGGGCCCCACACTATAAAAAGGACATCATAGAATTAGAAACAGTACAAAGGCGAGCAACAAAGCTTATTAGGGGAATGGAGAATTTAAGCTACGGGGAGAGATTAAGCAATTTGGGACTATTTACATTAGAAAAGAGACGTTTAAGGGGGGACATGCTCAACATGTACAAGTATATCAAGAGCCAATATAAGGAACTGTCACACACCCTATTTTCTACTAGAAAGGAATCTAGGACGCGAGGGCATGAGTATAGATTAGAAGAAAAAAGATTTCATTCAGCTAGTAGAAAGAATTTCTTTACGGTCAGAACAGTCAAACTCTGGAACTCTCTTCCCAGAGAGGTGGTAACGGCTGGCTCATTAAATGCGTTCAAGGCAAAGTTGGACAAACATTTACTGGAGAAAAACATCCATGGGTACAAATAAGAAATATAATTTGTCTGTAAAATACCAGAACCAACCAAATCAGCAATGGATATCTATACCAGGTTGAACTAGATGGACGCAAGTCTTTTTTCAGCCTTACCTACTATGTAACTATGTAACTATATATATGAAAAAATCTAGATCAAAAGCTGTAGAATCACTATTACAAAAAATCCACCTCCTAGAAACTCGCCACAAATCCTCCTTAGCACCCGGTGACCTCCTAGACCTAGCTGAAGCCCGCGACCAACTGAAAAAATTACTCAACCTTAAAACTCAAGCATCCATACGAAAATGTAAATACAGATACTACCAGTGGGGCAACAAGCCCGGACGCTTACTGGCTCAGGCTCTTAGGGCCCAGAAAACAGCCTCCTTTATTTCAAACATAAAAAACAAATCAGGGGCACTCTGCTTTAAAACGCCGGAAATTGCAGCATGCTTTAAAGAATATTATTCAGCTCTATACAACCTCACAGACCCATCCTCAACAACAAACCCTATCCCAAACCTAATTAACTCCAAACGATACCTAGAAAAGGTCGCATATCCCACACTCCCCGCGGCAGCTAGAACCTCCCTAGACGAGCCCTTCACGACACTGGAGGTAGACCGTGCCATAGCCTCTTTGCCTTCGGGCAAGAGGCCCGGACGGATTCCCGGCAACATACTACAAAACCTTCAAAGAAGTCCTTACACCAAAAATAGTCCAAGTCTTTAACTCCATAACAGCTACACATTATTTCCCCCCCCAGTCCCTAGAAGCTCAAATCACTGTAATCCCAAAACAAGGAAAAGATCCCTCTATCTGCCCCAGCTACAGACCTATATCCCTGCTCAATGTAGATCTAAAACTATATGCAAAATTACTGGCCACTAGACTGAACGAATTTCTCCCCATGCTAATACACAATGACCAAGTCGGCTTCGTACCCGGCCGCGAGGCAAAAGACAACACTACAAAAATAATCTCTTTAATTCACCTAGCCTCCAAGAGCCAAATTCCTACCATTTTACTGTCAACCGATGCCGAAAAGGCTTTCGACAGGGTCAACTGGGACTTCATGAGGGCAGTGCTGGAACACATTGGGCTAGGGCAGGTGTCACTCCACAGAATATTGGCTCTTTACTCACAACCCTCTGCCAGAGTTAAAGTAAACGGATCCCTATCAGACACTTTCTCCATTAGCAATGGTACAAGACAGGGTTGCCCACTTTCCCCCCTCATCTTTGTCTTATGTATCGAAGCCCTCGCAAGGGCAATTAGGAAGAATAACCAAATTACAGGCCTACAAGTGGACGACACCAATTACAAACTAGCCCTATTCGCAGATGATGTCCTGACAATCCTCACAAAACCCTCCCACTCACTCCCACATTTCATGCAGGAACTGAATACTTTTAGCGCCCTTTCCAACTTTAAAGTGAACACCACTAAATCATATGCCCTGAACATTTCCGCACCTCCCAAAGAAATAAATGCCCTAAAAGCCCTCTATCCATTTATCTGGAAAAATTCCCATATCACATACCTGGGGGTTCAACTCCCTAGAGATCTCTCACAACTATTCACCCTAAACTTCCACCCCATCCTCAAAGCTATCAAAAAGGATTTTTGCAGATGGCAATACAACACAATCTCATGGTTGGGTCGAATTGGCGTGGTCAAAATGAACACACTCCCTCGCCTACTGTATCTCCTTCAAGCGCTCCCGATTAAGCTCCCAGACTCCTGGTTTCAGACCATACAATCCCTGATCCAACAGTTCATCTGGGCTCGCAAAACCCCTAGGATTAGCAAATCCACCCTGACGCGGCCAACCGCTCAGGGTGGATTCCAACTTCCGGATATTAGAAAATATCACCAAGCCATCATGCTGAGTAGGGTCCTAGATTGGACAAGAAGTAGGGAGCTCAAACAATGGGTGGTTCTGGAGGGACTATATGCTCAACAATACCCTGAAATATTCCCCTGGCTCCCATCCCTTCCCAAACTCCCACATCAACACCCGACCATCTCCCCTACATTGAAAGCATGGAAGCTCTTACGCAAGAAATCGATGATTTCCTCAGACATAGGCCCCCTCACATCATTCCTGGGGAACCCAGCTTTCACACCAGGCATTGCTCTCTCCCACTACAAACAGTGGGCCCTGGAAGGCCTCTTTAGGCTAGGCCAACTAACACAAAACTCGGTGGTGCTGCAATTCTCCGACATCCGGAAAAAATGGGATATCCCACAATCAGACTTCTGGAAATATCTCCAGGTTAGGCATTTCCTCCACACAAAGAACACACTAAAACAGGCCTCTAGAGAAATGTCCCCCTTCGAGAGACTTTGTATCTCCCCTGCCCACCCTAAACGTATAATATCTTCCCTATACTAAATCCTACAACAACATACTTCTCAGGAAACCATGCCCTTTCTCAGGAAGTGGGAAAAAGACCTAGATATCAAAATCTCGGAGAGGGAATGGGAGGTTATCTTCATGAAAACCCATACAAGCTCCATATGCACCCAAGTCAAAGAAACCCAATATAAAGTTCTGATGAGATGGTACAGATACCCATCCCTTCTACACACAATATCCCCGTCAAACTCCCCTACCTGCTGGAGGTGTCGGAAAGATTTAGGCACCATGGTGCATATATGGTGGTCATGCCCTCTAATTCAACCATTCTGGAGGGAGGTAATCTCTGTGTCATCGGACATTACACTTACTCCTATCCCCTCCAACCCCTCCTTCTGGTTGCTAAACCACTCAACTATACCACTTTCCTCACATAAAAAATCCATACTAAGGCACCTAAGCAACGCAGCCCGCGCAGTAATCCCTGCTCTCTGGAAGTCCCAGAATCCACCCACCCGTCTTGCCTGGTTTTCAAGGATAGACTATTATATGAACATGGAGGACTTGCTCCTCAGCTCTCAGGACAGGATGTCAGAATTCACGGCCATTTGGCTTCCATGGTTAAACTACAAATCTTCTAACCTATACAAGGACTATGTAGTGACCCATGGAAGACCCAATCAATCCTCTCTCCCATCACTCTGCAACTCTACGACTAATTAAAAGATACTACTAAGGATTGGACAACCCCCCCCCCTCACCCCCCCCCCCCCCCTCCTCACACTCAACTCTAGAAACCCTCCAATCCTGAATCCCCCCCCCCCCCTCCTCCTTCTATCCTTCCCTGGTTAGAAGATTATTCATGTATGTTATGCTGTTATATTTGAGACTGCAATATTGTAACGAGTGCTGTAAATGTATTGCCAACATCTGTAACCTAAATCATTCGCAAAGATACATGTTATTACTTCTCTAATTTCTGTACTTGAATACTTTAACTCAATAAAAACAGAATTTAAAAAAAAAAAATATAGAAATCACACTACTGAATAAAATGCAGTATATGTGGAAAATGTTCCAAAATAGAACTTTCTTAAATTGTTCACACAGACATGAATACATCTACACAGTGCAAACTGTACTGCAACAAATTAGAAACAATTAAGAATGTCTCTGCACACTGTTAACAGAATATAGATTGCCCAAAGTTACATAATCATAAAATAATGGGAACACACATATAGATACAAATATATAGATAAAATAATGTAACAATATTTTTTACAAAAAAACCCCCATGAAAAACCATAAAAAACCTTTAACTTTCTTTTAAAAAAAACCCATAAAAAACAGAGATACAACAGATACCACAGATACCAGCGGATGGCACACCAGTGGAAATTATGAAAATTGCCCCATCTGTATATGGCAGAGTTTTCAGAGAAACATACAATACTCTTCTTTACTACACAAGTTTAAATCCTAGGAACCTGAAAGATGGTTTACCAACATCACAGTTGCTTAGGGTTTTATTAACAAACATGATCCTAACGCCCATGGTCTAAAGACCAGTCTACGGAAACATTGGTACATTTGATGGTACTCTTTACCTAGAACGGCGCTCATCGCGACCATCGTATGCACTAAAAAAGGGTGCGATGCGATGGCCGCGATTTCCCATAGGGATCAATGTTAAAAGTGAGATTGGACGCGATTTTAGTGTTCAATGCCTCAATGCCCACGATTTTTACATAGGAAACCATGTTAAATGGGCCACAGAGCCCAAATAGTCACCGTGAAGTCTGAAATGGCCCCCACAATTGTTAACGCCACCCCACGATCAACGTCAACCCGAAGCGTGGCGAGCGCAGCGGTACGCGTCCTCCGACCTTTTCATACCCCCACTATCCACGTCGGCGTGGAGTTGAGAATAGAATAGTGTGGCGAGCGCAGCGGATACCTTCACAGTTATACTCGTCCCCTCGCGGGCTTCCAGGTGTCCATGGCGACGCGGACACCTGTGAAGCCCGCGAAGGGACGCGTTTACCTGTGAAGGTATCCGCGTCCCCTTTGCGGGGCTCGCCACGCTTCGGGCTCGGTGGCTCGCTGCGCTCGCCACACTATTCTATTCTCAACTCCACGCCGACGTGGATAGTGGGGGTATGAAAAGGTCGGAGGACGCGTACCGCCGCCCCTCGCGGGCTCGCTGCGCTCGCCACGCTTCGGGTTGACGTTGATCGTGGGGTGGCGTTAACAATTGTGGGGGCCATTTCAGAGTTCAAGGGCACTATTAGGGCTCTGTGGCCCATTTAACATTGTTTCCTATGGCCAAATCGCGGGCATTGAGGCATTTAACAGTAAAATCGCGTCCAATCACTGTTTTAACATTGATCCCTATGGGAAAATCGCGCGCATCGTGTCGCACCCGTTTTTTATGTGCCCGCGATTTTTTGCCCGCGATGCCAATCACGGGCGCCGTTCTAGGTAAAGAGTACCCATTTGATTCAATTAACAGCCCTTTCTTGGTATTGCTTCTTATAGCTATAATGTTATAGGAGGAAATTTACTAAAGTGAAAACTCCTGATATAGGCATATTCATAGGCAGTCGTATGCAAATACGACTGCCTATATATGTATTTTCGTATATATATATTATGATGGAAATATGTCCATTCGTATTCATGGCACATTCATATTCACAAATATGAATGTATACGCCATTGAAAGAATATGAGTAGGAATTGCCATTCAGTAGAATGGTGATTCCTAATTTACTGACCAGCCATATGCAATATACGGCCGGTAATTAGCGGGATACAGCTGGTAATTGCTGCAAAAATACACTAGGGAAAAAACTCATTTTACATGCGGATTTGGCAGAAGATTGCACGGATCAGTCAGATCTGTGCAGGCTTCAGTGTAAAAAAAAATGTTAAAGATAAGTAGACAGCCCCGGGCTCAAAAAGCCGGTCCTTGTTTAAGAAAATGAAAGGAATAAAAGATGGTGTCCCCTGGGTTTTTTAAACCCAGCACTAGGCTTGTCCTGGTTCAAAAAACATGGGTGACAAAATGAGTAGGTGTCCCCCATATTTTAAGAAGCAGCATCGGGCCCAACCAGCCAGCAGGATAATGCTACAGCCGAGGTGAGACTTTTTAAACAAGTCCCCCCTGACTGACCAGCCTGGGTAGAGATCCTGGGGAAGTGGGGACCCTCCAATGAAGGGGTCCCCCTCCTCCAGAATTTACCTGCCCAGGCTGAAGCCTGAAGCTGATGTTTGTGTAAAAAATTGAAGAAAAAAAACTATTGTGTATTGGTGTGGAACTACAAGTCCCAGCAAGCCACTTGGAGAACTACAAGTCCCAGCATGCAGTGCTTTAAAGGGCCCACTGGAACTTGTACAGATGGAGCCGGACTTGTACTTGCCCGGTGCCCGCTAGAAACGTCCCCTCTGGTGAGCGCCAGCGGACAGGGACTCCATTAAACTGACTCGCTTACCAGTCTCTCGGCAGCTGGGCAGCGGCACCCTGCTTGTCTCCGCTTCAGGGAGACGGGCAGGGTTGGCGGAGTTTGAGGGGGACTGTCGGCGGAGGCGGCAGATGTCGGCAGGGAGCTCCGTTGCCACGGGGCGCGCTAGCCCCCTGGCGGGATCTGGAGATGGAATCGCCAGCCCCTGCGAAGATGACAGGGGCTACATCTGTAGTTCAACAACAGTACAAATAGTTACACAAACCCACGCACACCAGTTAAGTAAAACTTTATTTCATACCTGTACATAGCCCATACAAACTGATACTTACCTACCTTGAAACGTAGGTATGCATATGTCTGTCTGATGGTCCTGAAGATTATCCATATGGGTACATGTGGAAGGAAACCATGCTCACTGGGGTCTTCCAGCGTAGATCACATCCTCTTCAATTCATGTAGGCATCCAGTGTACTTGGCAAGAAAACAAATTACCATGTACCTATCCCTGCACAACCTGAGGAGAGTCGCAGAATGTTAGTTTACATTATGCGGTTCCTCCCCCCAGATAACTCTAGTGGCCAATTAGGAGTCGCTAGGCAGCCAATACTGGTATTCGGGGAGGGGGGGGAGCCACAGAATGTTAACAAACAGTCTGCGGCTCTCCTCCGTTCATCAGGGCGGTTTGTTTTTTTGCCAAGTACACTGGATGCCTACATGGATTGAAGAGGATGTGATCTACGCCGGAAGACCCTGGTGAGTATGGTTTCTTTGCACAGGTAGCCATATGAATTATCTTTAGGACCAGCGGATAAACGGATACCTACCTACGTGTTAAGGTAGGTAAGTATCCATATGTTTACACTATGTATGAAATAAAGTTTAATGTTTAATGCCCTTTAATGCCACTCATGCTGGGACTTTTAGTTCCAGAACAATACACAGTAGTCATTCTACTTTTTTACACAAACATCAGCCCGATGCCCATCGCACAGGGACACTGGGGACAGCCACGGGCTTCAGCCTTGGCAGGTTATTGTTATAATATCTTGTTTTATTTTTCCTTGCATGTACAAAATCATACATATAATGTGATGATTTTGTTGATACTATTTAGTTACGAATTAGTGATTCAAATTAGTGATTCACTTAGGAAGGATAATATTTATTTTGCTACATCACTAGTCCATGTATATTTCAACACTCCATTAGCACAGACCACCCTCCCATTTATGCACCTTATTGTTCATTTTAGGGGATTGGGTACCCAAGCCTTCAGTAGCTGAGTACCCATCACCCTGATGGTGCACCAGTACCAAACAGACCTTCCTTCTGGCAAATGCACACACACCCCTACACACATACATTTACACTAACACCTCAACATGGCAGAACCTTCGCTCATAGCAGCGTGATCATTTTGACAGTTTGGTAACTATTTTGTATCTATTTAGTTACTAGCTGACCCGCCCGGCATTGCCTCGGAAAACCTTGGGGTTTTTTAACTTCCAAAATTGCTGTAAAATGTAATCTTATGCTGTGCCAAAGGCCCAAGATTGTAATTTTTTTTTATAACCTCCACCATAATGTTAGAATTTGTTACATTGATATTCAATGACAGCAATGAAATCAGGTGTGGTGTTGTTTGAAACACACCTCTCCTGACTTGATAGCTTGTGTGTGTTGATGAATTCCCCATCCACTCCTGATATTTTGCACCTATGATGCATTTATTTTTTATGTGTTTGTGTGTGTTGTACTGTTTTTGTGTGTGTGTTGTAGTGTATATGGCTGTGTGTTGTACTGTGTACGGTGTGTTGTGTGTATCTGTACAATGTGTAAGTTTGTGAGGGGTGCTATGTATATATGTGTGTGTAGTGTGCTGTGTGTATCTCTGCATTGTTTAAGTGTGTGTGTTGCACTGCTTTTGGGTGTGTGCTGCACCGTATGTTGTGTCTTATATATTTGTGTGTGTTGTGTCATGTGTATCTGTCCATTGTGTAAGTGTGTGAGGTGCGCTGTGTGTGTGTGTGTATATATATATATATATATATATATATATATATAAAGAAGAAGGAGCTCACGATGAGCAGAATTGTAATAGTTTTTACTTCCAAAGTAAAAGCTCACATACATTACAGTAAATGATGATCGGCATGGGACATTGCTGCACAGCATATACACCGTCGGCGATCAAGTGCACCAGCTGGATGGAATCACGGCAGCGTCTCCATGATGTTCACAGAATCAGCGGGACCAAGACACAGTACGTCAGGTAGCTCTGCCCCAATGCGTTTCGTCATTCAAGACTTCGTCAGGAGACGTGTCATTGGTATGGCAGGGTTTATATATGAAGCTAATTAGCAATAATCATCACGGGCTGCAGTCTAATTGAAGCAAAAGCTGCTACTTAAGCACACAATATATATCAGCCTCAAATAGAGAATACAATATAAAAACAATCTATATGCTTTTTACATTATTATAAGATATGCTTAGGGAGAATCAACACATCAATCACATGATTGCAATAATATATACAATTAGATATAAAACTCTTTTATACCAAAATGAGGGAGATGAAAAAAGAATATGTCTACACTGCTCCACACAGCGTCGATAACCGGTCACCAACTAACAGCACAGCGAGGGAGCGTTCAACTCATGCAACAACGCTGGACCAGTGGGATATCCGGACATCGACGCTTCAGTGTAGAAAAGGCACAATGTCGACACCTTCATTTATATTAATGTAAAAAGCATATAGTGATATGATCTGTTCTTTAAGAAATTTATTATTGCTCTCTTATAGTGGGATTCGATATCCCTGTGGATATATATTTACATACTTGCATGAATTGTATTACATATAATGAGGTTTTTCTCTCTTCCATTTAGGTCATTCTAGATCATTTTTTAGTGTCTATGTAAATTATTAGGTTTGAATGCTTTTAAAATAATGATAGTATTTTATTGTATTCTCTCTGAACATATGACATATTTATTGTATATCTGTTTAGTGTATTTCTATTGTATCTGTATGCTCATTAGCACTGTGATATATGCTGCATTATTTGTATGCATTTCTTTATGATGTCATATAATATATATATATATTTTTATTTTTTTGTGGTAAAACTTCTGCGCCTTCAGTGTTGACAAGTAAACATTTTGTGACAATCCTTAAAGGTGCTTTCTATGTGCGTACCAAAAATATTAAACAATCTCACGTGTAGTGATGTCTTTCACTCCTAAGCATTCATCCTTTTCTTTTACTTCCAAATTGCGCCGAAGGCGTGAGGATATTCATTCGTATATGGAAAATCCAAAAGGATGACATTCAGTGACCTTAAATTATTTAGTATAGAATGGAGCCTTTAAAAAAAATGCCCTAATCAGGGTAGACGGTCTCCTATAGTGTGGTCGAAAAAGATCTAATCCCACTCAAATAATGTTACCAGTACGAAATTCTGTTTGTATATGAATACAACGCTTGCTGGCTGGACTCCTAGGAGCACACATGTGACATACATAGAATTGGAACATCTCTAAAGCGTTGTATTCATATACAAACCGAATTTCGTACTGGTAACATTATTTGAGTGGGATTAGATCTTTTTCGACCACACTATAGGAGACCGTCTACCCTGATTAGAGGCATTTTTTTAAAGGCTCCATTCTATACTAAATAATTTAAGATCACTGAACGTCATCATTGGAAATATTCTTTGTTCACCATCCCATTCCCAACGGAATCAAAAATCAGTCTTTGAAAGATATTACTACCTGTGAAGATCAAAAAAAAACCCTGATGAAGTTCCTAACTGGAACGAAACGCGTTGGTTATTGATCAAAGTCTTTTGAAAATAAACGGAAAATTGTTCCAGAAAATAAGAAGCTACAAGCGTATTATTATCATATTAGATATTTTTACGGACATTACATACTATATTAGGGCGCTTGTGACACTTTTGTGGGTATATATATATATATATATATATATATATATATATATATATATATATATATGTATATACATATATAAACTCATCAGCCCATTTTTAGCATTAAATTTATTAAAATGATTTTATTGACTGTTTTCCCATATCATGTAACTTTGGTTCATGATTGACGTTTTTCTCCCGCACCTGAACCTGTTAATAGATGGTTTTTATATTGTATTTCTCTATTTGAGGCTGATATATATTGTGTGGTTACTGTAAGTAGCAGCTTTTGCTTCAATTAGACTGCAGCCCGTGATGATTATTGCTAATTAGCTTTATTTGTAAACCCTGCCATACTTACCAATGACACGCCTCCTGACAAAGTCTTGAATGACGAAACGCGTTGGGACGGAGCTATCTGACGTACTGTGTCCTGATCCCGCTGATTCTGTGAACATTGTGGAGACGCTGCCGTGATTCCATCCAGCTGGTGCACTTGATCGCCAACGGTGTATATGCTGGGATGTGTAGTTTCACAACATCTGGAGGGCCAACGTTGGACATGCCTGCTTTACAATATAACTGAATATTTTTTCTATATATTTTTTGGCCTATGGGTGCCGTGAAAAAACTCTTGTGCTCTTGGGTGCCGTGATTCAAAAAAGATTGGGAACCCCTGGTATATGTATATCCCAAATGATTCCTAATTGTTTAATGCCTTCACCATAATGTTATGCTGTGTACACACGGTGAGATTTGACATTAGATTTTGACTATATGGTCAAAATTGCATGCAGATCGTAAGCAGATTGCACAGGTTTTTTACCTTGCAATCCCGATGTGCGTTCCCGTGACAGCACAAATCTAAATCCAGATAGACAGGGCAGCAATGACTATATAGTGCAAGTCTAATGCAGATTGTATGAATTGTATGTAAAGATTGCATAGCACTTGAATCTTAAGTCGAATAGCAAGGGAATCTCACTGTGTGTACACACCATTAGAATGTTTTTGCATACATACTCAATTACAGCAATGAAATCAGGTAGTAGTAGTAGTAGTACGTTTATTTATAAGGCGCCGCAAAGTGTCCGCAGCGCCGTACATAGCAAACAAAAAAACAAATTACAAGGTAACGTACAGGGTGTGTTGAAAGATACAGTATAAATAGGGGTATAGCTGGTAGAACTAAAATCAGCATCAGTTCAGAAATAGGTGTCAAAATTGTCAAGGAGACTAAAGATGAAGTAGAGGAAGGGAAGAACAGGACAGGAGCACAGGTGAGGTAATGAGGTAGGGTGAGTACGTGAGGAAGGAGGGCCCTGCTCATAAGAGTTAACATACTAAAAATAGGTGGGTGGACGAACTAAATACAATAGGATAAGTAGGAACGGAGAGGAACGGAGGCAGGATAAGAGGATCAAAAGCGGTTAGGAGGAGGGATAGGCTAGTCGAAAAAAGTGGGTTTTGAGGGAGCGCTTGAAGGAGGTAAGGGAATCAGATAGCCTGATGGGTGGCGGGAGGTTGTTCCAGTGCAGGGGGGCAGCGCGAGAGAAATCTTGGACACGGGAGTGGGAGGAGGTGATTAGGTGAGAGGTCAGTCGGCGGTCAGCGATGGAGCGAAGAGGACGGGAGGGAGTGTGGATAGAGATCAGTGAAGAGAGGTAGGGAGCTGTGGAGGAGGAGAGAGCCTTGTAGGTGGTGGTGAGGAGTTTAAAGAGAACTCGGAAAGGAATGGGGAGCCAGTGAAGAGATAAACAGAGGGGGGAGGCGGAGGTAGAGCGGCGGGAGAGGAAGATGAGCCTAGCAGCAGCATTAAGAATGGATTGGAGAGGTGCGAGGCGGGTTAGAGGTAGCCCAGAGAGAAGGATGTTGCAGTAGTCAAGGCGGGAGATGACAAGAGAGTGAATGAGAGGTGTGGTGTTGTTCCTTCGTCATCTGTATTCCGGATCATCAATCTTTTTTACAGATCATCAATCAAGGCAAATTGAACCTTAGTGTTTTTTAAATTTCAAAGTGGAATTTTCCAAAAATGGCTTCAAAGTGCACACAACTGTGTCCAGGGGTACCTTGTTGCAGAATATGGCGGCTTTGAGTGCCACGATGTATCCACAATGCGACAGACACATACACTCCAACTTATTATATAGATGTGCATGCAATGCTGGAGCAATTAAGGTGAACTTGTTCACATCTCTGCACCAACCACCTTATGACTATGCTTAATAAACCAATTTAACAAACGGTGCTACAGTGAAAGTAAGTACCTTTATATGATATAAGCACTGATATTTTCTATTTTACTTAAGTAATTGATCATTTATTTCTTTGTTTTTTTTCAGAAAGCAAACCTTATATTGTTAGATTTCATGTACCATGGTCACATGAGGATAGGATTAGAATATCAAGGTAATATATTTTGAACTTCTGCTGTGAAGCATACATTACACACAATATATTGAAGTAATTTACTGATGCCAGAACTTTGGATTGTTTATACAGTATTTGACTTACAGTATAATGAACTGTCATTACATTTGAGCCTTGGGTAATGCAGTAAGCAGTAGGTCCCAACAAATAATCTGTGCACGCACTACACTTTGATGTTTTTTTGTTTTATTTCATATGCAAGATGGTACAGGGTGATATGGGATAATGGTGATACCAGAAACAAAACAAACTGTACTTGTGAGTGTGTAGACATGCGTGTGTGTGTGTATGTGTGTATATATATATATATATATATATATATATATATATATATACATACATATACAGAATGGGAATCTGCGCAAAGTCAAAATTTCACAATATCATCCGTCTTTTCGGTGTAGTGTAGCTCACTAATAAGAGGCTTGTCATGGCCTCAACATAAAAGAACATGTAACAAGAAGAAAAGAAGGAGCGCACACGTGGGCAAGATAGTGACCAGTTTTACTTAAAGTGTAGGCTCACATACATTTCAATAAAAGGTAGTCAGCATGGGGAGTAATCACCGCTCACTCAGCAACCTGTAACACGGAGACTAGAAAGGATTCCAGCAGACCCGGCACAGAAGAATCAGCGGCGGCGTACTCCACACTGTGACCACGGACGGAACAGCAGCAAAGATCCAGTACGTCAGGAGACCACGCCCCAATGCGTTTCGTCACAAGACTTCGTCAGGAGGAGTGGCGGAGGTAAGTATGGCAAGGTTTATATAGCAGGCTCATTAGCCCCACTAGTGAACAGCTTTTACTCATTAAAAATAGCAATTAATGTCTCATTGAAACAAATAATGGAAATACATAGTCACAATATTATTTAACAAATTCAGACCAGTGATAACAAAAACATCACTGGCCGAAATGACAAGCATAAGAAAATACAATACAAAGAATACATTTAATAGATTTCCGTAAAAAAATTTTTTACCTTATATAAATAAACAAGCAATCAACTATTAATATAAAAATATACATATACAAATATATAAATATAGAATCTAAATTCATAAAAAATGACCTATATAGCAACATTGTCCTATAGAGACAGGGATAAAAAAGAGAAAGAAAAAAACAATATTAGAGCAAATCATAAAATTATCCGATGAATGTAATGGATACCACATTATATATACATTAGACCAGGGGTTCCCAAACTTTTTTGAATCACGGCACCCCGAAGCATCAGAAATATTTTTGCGGCACCCCTAGGCTAAAGGTTTCTCATTAAGAAAGTCAGAAACAAATATTAAGTTAGATAAATTGTATTTATATCTCATCCTTAGGGTCAGTTATGTGGTAACGGACAGTATTCCCTTCTGTTTGTCCATAATTTGACTATTATATTGGACATAAATAACTTGAATTGGTCCTGGACCATCAACCAAGGGCACCCCTGAAAGTCACCCAAGGCACCCCAGGGTGCCACGGCACACAGTTTGAGAACCACTGCATTAGACAATAACCCAATAAATAGAATAATGAAGTGTTAACACTGCTCCGCAGAGCGTCCATGACAAGACACCCCCACAATAGGTGCGGTGACGGAGTATTAACTCAACAACAACGCGAACCAGTGGGAGAACCCCAACATAGACACTTTTAGTGCAGAAAAGGCACAATGTCCACACCCTCATTTAAACCTACAGGAGATATCTATTGATATCCACTGGGATGTACTAATATTGATTTTGGACCTGGCACAGTCATCTATATGAATGTGGAGAAGCATTGTGCGATCTAACCTATGCTATATATGTATATATATATATATATATATATATGTGTAGGGCAAGGGGGTCCCGGCACTCGTCCTTTGGGGTGCAAATACTTGTGGTGCCTCTCAATTTCAAGAGAAAAATGTAACCAGAAAGTCGCAGATGGCACTCACAAGATTGAACAATGAAATAATTTCTCACTGAAGCAGAGATGCAGTTGACTGCATCTCTGCTTCAGTGAGAGATTATTTCATGCGAGTGCCGCCCACACAAAGTATTATATATATATATATATATATATATACACATACATATAACCAGAAAGTCGCAGATGGCACTCACAAGATTGAACAATGACTGCGCGGCGGCAGCAATACCAGAACAAAATGAATCAACACAGGCTTGTGTGTCAAAGTTTCGGGCAAAGCCCTTTATCAAGACATGATACATCATGTCTTGATGAAGGGCTTTGCCCGAAACGTTGACACACAAGCCAGTGTTGATTCATTTTGTTCTGGTATTGCTGCCGCCGCGCAGTCATTGTTCAATCTTGTGAGTGCCATCTGCGACTTTCTGGTTATATGTATGTGTATATATATATATATAATACTTTGTGTGGGCGGCACTCGCATGAAATAATCTCTCACTGAAGCAGAGATGCAGTCAACTGCATCTCTGCTTCAGTGAGAAATTATTTCATGCGAGTGCCGCCCACACAAAGTATTGTATCGGGGCTCCACGCCAGGAGTATCCAGGGAAGGCACCGGGAAAGCTGACCTCTGAGAGGAGTGCAACCCCATTCTTGTATGTATGTGTGTATATATATATATATATATATATATATATATATATATATATATATATATATATATATATATATATATATATATATATATATATATAGCAAATTACTTCCTTGAAGCATGATTCCTTGGAAAAAAACAGCACTGGATCCGCAATCATATGCAAAAAAGTCCTTTTATCACAGACTGACTGGGTCAGTCTGTGAGAATGGCTCTTCTTAGCCGAAACGGATTTGTCGACTGCCGACTGCTTGTCTGATACTACAAGGATGGGTGAATATATGTGTGACCCCCATTACCACTAAAGGCATGATATTGCCGCAAACTGCTTAAAAGTCTGATGCTCAATATTTATGGAGTAATAAATTGTGCTTTTGCTGGACTTTAATTTGAATAAGGAGTGCTGTCTTCTTTATATCTTTGGATATACAGTTTATATATATATATATATATATATATATATATATATATCCTTATGACGATGTGAAGTGAATCCATCGAAAATGTTTGATCACTAGCCTGCAGTATTTTGGGCGACATAGGCCCCCTTTGGAGATATTTAATACATCACTGTGCGCTGTTTGTCTGATGACCCCTCTTGAAAAAGGTGCAGCGGGCACCGAAACAGCCATCGAGGAAACGACCAGTCTGATGAGTATAAGCCTGTTGGGTGTCGCTCTGTAAATATTGTCGTGCTGCATGAAGCACTGAGATGTTTCTGGTAGACAATTAAAATGTATATTTAAAGATTGAAATGGACTGTTGGTGGTCTTCCCTATGTTATCTTTTGATATACACTGGGATGTACTAATATTGGACCTGGCACAGTCATCTATATGAATGTGGAGAAGCAGTGTGCGATCTAACCTATGCTACGTATACAGTTCATCTTTTGAACAATTTGATTGCACTGCTGGACTTTGGTTTTGACATACAGTATAACCGTTTGCTCTATTGAAATATTATTTCATAACTAGTGGTTTGGTCTTGATTGCCACTTTCACAATGGACTTTGATGTCAGTGATCTCACAGGGACAAAGAGATTCCTAGACAAGGATGTCAACAAAATCCTGTTTTCGGACACACAAGTGTTAGCCTTTGATGTGGACAGTCCGTCTGAGATTCATGCAGATCTATTATGGTTAAAGAAGAGATTGGTGGAGTTAGAACTACATGGACTTACACTGTCCCAATACCATAGGGAAGGTCTCATACCTAGAGGCTTTAGAATTAAAAATCAGCTGACTCTTGGGCGGTCTAATAAGGAATTTTGCAAAAATTGATGTGCTATATTGAATCAGTGTAGCTTTGACCTTATTGTTCTAGTGGTCCAGCAAGTGAACGCTGATATTTAAAGTGTCAAGAAAGAAATAGTGTTGTGTGAGGGTGAGGATACTGCCACCTTAAAGGCAGATACATCAGTTGATTGGTTGACCAAGCTTGATGACACCATTTTGACATTTAAAACTGAGCTTTTCTCTTTTAAGAAAGCGAAAAATATAAAGTAAAGGACGATTATCGTGAGATGAGGGTTTATCCCTGGCTTACAGGACAAAAGCGAATTTGACCCCCCTCACGAATACCTCTATTAAAACATTCATGAGGCTGGTGAACCAGGATGTCTTACCCATCTTGAAAAAAAACTAAAAAATACTACTCTAACTAAGTTAGACATTGCATGACAATCCAGATATCATAATTCACCCTGCCGACAAAGGCGGGGGAATTGTGATTCTGGATAGGGAGTACTACATCAGACAAGCGGAAGGCCAGTTGGCAGATGCCGAGTGTTATCTTAAACTTACTTATGACCCAACACAAACATATAAAAAGGAGTTTGACTCCATTCTTAAGATGGGTTTTGATAACACCTGGCTTGATGAGGTCACCATGAGTTTTCTCATCTAAGAATTTCCACTGCTATATTGTCTCCCTAAGGTACATAAGTCATTGGTCTCCCCACCTGGGAGACCAATCATCTCATCTATGGGTTAATTTAGTCAACCAGTGTCTGAATTTATAGATTTTTTACTTGCAGCCAGTAGGGCAAGCTAGTCAATATTTCTTGAGAGACTGTCACAGGCCACCGCGGCAGGACACGGCGGGCTGTGTACTCACTTTCTCATGTCTGCCGGCGCCTGGCCTGTGTGCAGTTGCTCCGGGGGTCTGGCAGCAGTGGAGGCAGTGTCAGCAGTGTCTGGCAGCCGGGGGAGCAGGGCGCGCGCTCAGGAGCCAGGTCTGTGTCTGGCGGTGCTGGGAGGCCGGCACCGCCATCTTTGTTTTGGGCAAGAGGGGATCCTAGGCCAGGTTAGGAGTTCTTCCCCTTCCTGACAGTCTAGCCAATGGCAGCTTCCTCCTAGGTATATATGAGGGCTGTCTAGGCTGATTCCCTGTCAGTACAAAGAGTCTCCAGTGAATGCTGTATCTCTGGGAGCTCTCCTGGCCATCCTGGTGCCTGTTGGAACCCCTGCCCTGCTTCCAGTGCTCTGTAGCCGTCTGGTCCTCCATGCAGCCGATCCAGTCCGATCCGGTCCACTCTGGTTCATCCAGTCCTTCCCATTCCTCTCAGGATCTGTTCCTGTTCTCAGCATCTCCAGCTTCCATTCAACTTCAGTCTTCTCTGTTCTTCTATTGGATCCAATCCTCCCTTCCATCAGTTACAGTTCTTACGGTTTTCCCGTCATCTTCAGTTGTTCCCAATCCAGCAAGAACTTATTGCTTACTGTTAATTTAACCCTCGGCTATCCTCAAAGAAGTATTTGAGAGTGTCTGTTTTGTTTCTATTAATGAAAAGATCAATCATTAAACCAGCTCGTTTTAACCCTACCTCCTCCGACTCGTCTGCTACTCCTGTGACCCACACGACTCCATCCAATCCACCATCTGTGACAGTTTGTACTGCCCCAATGGATTCGAGTGGGAATCAGGGAGTTCCTACAGATGTTCTCCAAGGCATCATGACCCGCCTGGAACAGTTAGAGGCCTCACAGCAGCAAGTGGCCCAGTTTCTCCAAACGCTCATGTCACCTCAACCCACTTCTACTGCTGCCCCTTCAACATCTACGGGAACTCCGGCCACTGGTGCAACAGCCCCAACCCCGGCGCCAGTTGTACCAGGTCATCTTCACTTACCCCCACCAAGCAAATATGATGGAACCCCTAAAGCCTGCCGGGGCTTCCTGAATCAATGTAATGTACATTTCACGCTTCAGCCATCCAATTTTCCCACACCCAAGTCGCAGGTAGCATACATCGTCTCCTTGCTTACCGGACCAGCCCTGGACTGGGTGTCCCCGTTATGGGAACGCTCCGACCCCCCAGCTTTCTGACTACCCCGCTTTCATCGCTACCTTCCGACGAATCTTCGATGAACCAGGAAGAGTCTCCTCCGCGGATTCTGAGAATTTGTCAGGGGGCTCGGCCGGTGGGCCAATATGTAGTCCAATTCCAGACTCTAGCCTCCGAACTCGTATGGAATGAAGAGGCCCTCTTGTCAGCCTTCTGGAACTGCTTAACCAGTCGCCTAAAATACGAACTTGCCACGCCTTCCACCTTAGACGAACTGATATCTTTGTACAATAAGGTGGATCTCCGGTTTCAGGAACGCCTACTGGAGCGGAACAGAGCCGATCGATTCAAGTTTCGCCCTCCTTCCAGCCCGAGTGCCATGCCTAAGCCAAGTCCTTCCCCTGTTCTACCACTTGAAGAACCAATGCAAGTTAACCGTTTCCACCTCTCGCAGGAGGAGAAGGCTCAGCGTAGAAAGGAGAACCTACAGTATGCATGTATTGTGGATCCTCCTCCCACCTGGTTTCCGCCTGTCCCCATTGTCCAGGAAACGATCTCTCCTAATCGCCAGGGGAGAGGCCAGATTAGGGGTTCGTGTTACTTCTCCCATATCTTCAGACTCAACCATTCATGTCACCCTCATACTTCCTCAAACGAGGATCAAAGTTAAAGCCCTCTTGGACTCTGATGCAGCCGGCAACTTCCTTTCGTCTGATCTCGTTTGTCAGTATTCCTTACCAACGCGGATCCTAGACCAACCCCTATTCTTGACAGCGGTTGATGGAAGCCATATCCCTAATGGACAAATTGCTTCCCAGACTCATGCCTTAATACTACAAGTCGGGGTTGTTACATCAAGAGTCCATAGAATTCCTGGTCATTCCTCAAACATCGCATGACATCGTCCTAGGGATGCCTTGGCTTATTAAATATAATCCCCAGATCGACTGGGTCACGATGGACATTAAGGCATGGGGATCGAACTGTTCTTCGTCCTGTTTATCGCAAGTGTTGCCAGTACAGCAAACTCTTTCTTTAAGTTCTTCTTCTGGTCTTCCCACGCGATATTCTTCTTTCTCGGATGTCTTCAGTAAAGGGGGAGCAGACAACCTTACACCCCATCGAGACTAGGACTGCCCCATTGAGCTAATTCCCGGGAAGATGCCACCCAGGGGTCGCACATATCCGCTCTCCTTACCTGAGACAGGGGCCATGACAAACTATATACAGGAAAATCTGCTTAAAGGCTTTATTAGACCTTAGTTTTTCTTTGTTAAAAAGAAAGATGGATCTCTCAGGCCATGTATCGATTATCGTGGGTTAAACTACATCACCATAAAGAACCGGTACCCACTTCCATTAATTACTGAACTCTTCAATAAAGTTAAAGGGGCAACAGTCTTTACTAAGCTGGACTTGCGGGGCGCTTACAATCTGATTCGCATCCGTCCGGGTGACGAATGGAAAACGGCCTTCAACACCCTGGACGGACACTATGAATATCTTGTGATGCCCTTCGGGCTATGTAATGCCCCTACAGTATTTCAACAATTTGTCAATGATATATTCAGAGATATGCTGTATGTCTCTCGTAGTATACTTAGATGATATACTAATCTTCTCATCTAGCCTTCAAGATCATCGACGAACGGTGAAGGAGGTGCTCATTCATCTATGCCAGAACCACCTCTTCTGCAAATTGGAGAAGTGTGTCTTCGAAGTTCCCACAATTCCATTTTTAGGACACATTCTTTCCAGCTCAGGGTTTGAGAAAGTGAAGGCCATCCAAGACTGGACAATGCCAAGTACCCTAAAAGGTATCCAGAGGTTCTGGGGTTTTCCAATTAGTATCGACGCTTTATCCACAATTTCTCCACCATAGCCGCTCCGCTTACAGCACTCACACGAAAAGGGGCTGATCCTTCTCATTGGCCGCCAGCAGCAGTATCCACCTTCCAGCAGTTGAAACAGGCCTTTGCATCAGCACCCATTCTCCGCCAACCAGACATCAATAAACCTTTTTTCCTGGAAGTAGATGCATCTTCAGTAGGTGTAGGAGCCATCCTCTCCCAGAAAGATGAGAATCAGTGTCTTCTGCCCTGTGCCTATTTTTCAAAGAAATTCCTTCCAGCTGAAAAGATTTATTCCATCGGTGAGCAAGAACTATTGGCGGTTAAGCTAGCTTTCGAAGAGTGGCGCTACTTGCTGGAGGGGGCACTTCACAAAATCACAGTCTACTCCGATCACAAAAATCTCTCCTTTCTCCGTAATATTCCGTGTCTCTCCTCCCGTCAAGCTCGATGGACAATGTTCTTTGAACGCTTCGACTTTCAGATCATGTATCGTCCTGGGTCTCAAAATTGCAAGGCGGATGCACTGTCCCGTTCCTTTGATTCCTCCACTGAAGAACCATCACAGTCGCAACCCATTCTGAATCCTTTAGTTTTCGCCCAAGTTACTACTCTGCCTGTACCTCCTCCTGGGAAGACATTTGTTCCCCTTGAGTTACGTAAGAAGCTTCTGCTGTGGGCCCATTCCACCTGGTTTGCAGGACATATGGGGACACAAAAGACTCTCATGTTCTTACAAAGATCCTACTGGTGGCCTTCTATGCGCAAGGATGTAAACAACTTTGTGTCATCATGTGTTAATTGTGCCCAGCACAAGACCTCACGAACTGCCCCCGCTGGTTCCCTTCGGCCACTTCCCATTCCAACTCAGCCATGGACCCACCTGTCCATGGACTTAATTTCTGAATTACCACCATCTAAGGGTCACACCGTAATCTGGGTCGTAGTGGACAGATTCTCCAAGATGGCACACTTCTTCCCACTAAAATCCCTTCCTTCAGCATCGGTCTTGGCACAACTGTTCATCTCGACCATCTTCAAGTTACATGGACTTCCTACCGAAATTGTGTCAGATCGGGGAGTGCAATTTGTGGCCAGATTCTGGAGATCGTTATGATCTTGAAGCCTTTTTAAGACTCTTCATATGATCCTCGCAAGACGACTGGGTAGGTTTACTGCCCTGGGCAGAATATGCCCATAACAATTCTTATCATTCTTCTTCCGGATCCACTCCATTCTTTACAGTCTTTGGCAAGCATCCTCGTTCCCCTGACTTCTCCAGTTTACCAAAACCAGACATACCAGCTGTAACGTCAACTCTACGTCATTTCTCCAAAATTTGGTCTAACGTCCATGGCTCTCTTGTGAAAACCTCTGCCCGTTATAAAAAATCTGCCGATAAAAGAAGGAGAGCTGTCCCTCCACTCAAAGTGGGGGATCAAGTCTGGCTGTCAACTCGAAATTTACGTCTACGCTTACCATCGATTAAACTGGCCCCTCGTTTTATTGGTCCTTACCCTATTACTCAAGTAATCCTGTGGCCTATAGACTTCGTCTACCCTCCTCAATGAAGATTGATAATTCATTTCATGTTTCACTTCTAAAGCCTTTGAGACTGAATCTTTTCCAAAGCAAAGTGCCTAAACCACCTCCGGTCAATACTGAAAGAGACGCCGAATTTGAAGTAAAAAGAGTTTTGGATTGCCACCGTCAAAGTTCTCGCCTACAATTCTTGGTAGAATGGTCTGAATACGGCCCTGAGGAGAACTCTTGGGTTAACATGAATGATCTTCATGCTCCTCGCTTACCAACGCGTTTCGACTATGGTCTTCATCAGGGACACCCCCTGATGAAGACCGTAGTCGAAACGCGTTGGGCGTGGCTTGTTCTTGATGACGGAGTGATGTCCTTTCCTCCACTTGTGGTCCTGCTGTTCCTGTTCGTTGGCAGCGAGGCTCCGGCGTCTTGGTCTAAGATCTTCTGGTCTGCAGCGGAGCGGCGGCGTCTTGTGCTATCGGAGAGGGCTACGGTGACTGTCTGTTCTACCAGGCTGGCAAGCATAACATTTTAAACCTCCATGTACGTGAGCCTTATGTGTGCAGTAAAATTGTCTTTAATATATGCTCATTGGTGCGTCTCTTCTCTAACTTTTTTTGCAAGTGTACACATTGGATCTTGGTACGATCCTGCATGAAGAGGACAGCACACATTGACTGAGATTGTGGACTTTTACTTCACTTTGAGGACTTTTGCGCTGGGTATCTTGTTTTCTTTATATATGTATATATATATATATATATATCACGGGGGATGCGGCACTCCACAGAAATTCCAATAGATACGATTTTATTTAAGCAACATTTATATATATATATATATATATATATATATATATATACAAAGTTCAAGTCCCGGCACTCTCCCCTCCGTATACAATTATGACTCCGGGTGCCTTCACTGATATTCAAATGAATAGTAGTACTGTGGAACGGCGGCACTCTCGGAAATGAAGACACTTAGACTACAGTGAGTCGCTTAACGTTTCAATTCAATGTCAGAATTTATATATATATATATATATATATATATATATATATATATACGTCCAATAAAGAAGGCACACTGACAATACCAGAACTGGTGGTGAAACAATCAAGTTGTATTGGGCACAGCTATTTGGGGACACTCCCCGTCCTTCAGGGCGGGGAGTGTCCCCAAAAGCGCTAGATGCCAATAGCTGTTATGCCATCAGCTATGCCCAATATAACTTGATTGTTTCACCACCAGTTCTGGTATTGTCAGTTTGCCTTCTTTATTGGACGTGTCTAAATATATATGAATGGCACTCACAATCCTCCTTATAGTCAACCTCTGGGGTGCAGATCCCAGGCTCCTAGTTGCGAACAGTCACAGGTCCAGGGCCATAATATACAGCATTACTTTGAAAAAGAGCACTCACCAAATGCCTCAGCTGAATCAATTAGTTCCCAATTAAAACAGGAAGTTGTATAGAAATGCACTTTCTACATATACTACACTCCTAAATCTTATACTCAAGGCTCACAGAGGAGCCGCACATTATATACATATAAAATCACATTTACAGTATATACTCAATGGAATTGACAGTAATAGTCTCACATTGTGGGGGTGTGTTCCATTCACTTGAAACGCATGCCTCGCGCTGTCACAGTACTTCTGGACTCAATGCCCCTATGGGTGGATGTTTCTGGCAAATGACGTGTGCGTGCGAAAACTGTGGAATGCATCGCCATTGTCCTATGCACAGGGTATACACTTTATGTGCAGCTGCATTGGGATATGGGATATCACTCATGCTTATCAGTGCAGTGGAACTCACAGTCATTCTGTCACCACTGTGAAGTGCAGCACTGTGCTATTCAGACCACTTACTGTCTTACCCAATTAAACCATAGCTATAACTGTATGTCAGGCTCAAACTAATATTCAAAAAAGCTCCTGACCTAAAGAAAAAGTTAATAAAAAATCACATTCCACCAAAACCTATGACACAAACATCAATAGATCATTGCCCCCCTAAAGATTTCTTCTACTATGGAAACTGTGCAAGTTGTAATAACCAAAAACAAAGAACAACCAGACTAACCATAACCTTCAAATCCTCCACTAACAGTGACACATACAAAATAAAGCAAAAAAATCACATGTAGTGGTAAGGGTGTAATATACTTGAGAAAATATCGGTGCAACAAACCACATGTAGGTAGAACTACCAGACAATTAAAAGAACGTATATGCGAACATTTAAGGAACATAAAGAGAGGGTTCGAGGAACATAACCTCTCAAGGCATTTCAAACTTTACCGTAACAGTGACCCACAGTCCCTTGAATTTGTGTGCATAGAACTGATACACCAAAACTGGCAGGGCGGGTGGGGGGATTATACACTCAAGATTAACAGAGCTGAATTAAAATGGATGTTAGACCAGAAAACATTTGCACCAAGAGGGCTTAACTCAGACAACGAGGTGAAATCATTCTTTGGTAAAAACTAAGGTTAACTTAGACAATGAGGGTGAATTAGGCACTGATAGAAAGCAAGAACAAACAACTTAAAATGGACAACTGGGTCCATCTCCCACAAATCTATTAGAAATCATTTATAAAACAAGCTTGCAAACCCAACTTATTTCGGTACTTGTTTCCTAGCAGGGCGCCCAGATTTTCTACGTACGGCACCGTAGTGAAATCGGATCGCATCGCATCGTATGCCCTTAATGGCATCCAATCAGATGAGATCCAATCAGATGAGATCCAATTTTTTATCTTATCCTAAATCGGATCGCATCGCATCGTATGCCCTTAATGGCATCCAATCAGATGAGATCCAATCAGATGAGATCCAATTTTTTATCTTATCCTATATTTTTAATGGGCTAAAGGTGCCCACAGACGCTACAATTATCGAATGCGTTTTGTACTTTTTAAGCACAAATTGCATCTTATGTACAATTATTGGATGGTGTTTATGGGCTTGTGCGATGCTGTATGTCTAAAATTGTATGTCTAAAAAAGTACGTGCTGCACGTACTTTTTAGACTACATCTGAAATTTAACATTACAAACATGGGTTCATCACATCGCATCGCATGCATCCAAGTGCACATCTCATAGCAAGCTGGAAGAAAAATTGTATAGAACCATTGTACAGTCAAAAACGCATAGCACAGTACAATTGTAGCGTCTGTGGGCACCTTAAGTCAGAGAATACATTAAAAAGATAGGATAAGATAAAAAAATCGTATGGCATACAATGAGATGGGATCCAATTTTTTTAATCTTATCCTATCTTTTTAATGGTGAAAGCGCCTGACGCCACCCCGCCATCAACGTGAACCCGAAGCGTGGCGAGCGCAGCGAGCCCGCGAGGGGCGGCGGTACGCATCCTCCGACCTTTTCATGCCCTACTATCCACTAGGGCGTGGAGTGAGAATAGAATAGTGTGGCGAGCGCAGCGAGCCACCGAGCCCGAAGCGTGGCGAGCGCACGCGGATACCTTCACAGTTATACGCGTCCCCTCGCGGGCTTCCCAGGTGTCCATGGCGACGCGGACACCTGGGAAGCCCGCGAAGGGATGCGTTTACCTGTGAAGGTATCCACGTTCGCTCGCCACGCTTCGGGCTCGGTGGCTCGCTGCGCTCGCCACACTATTCTATTCTCACTCCACGCCCTAGTGGATAGTAGGGCATGAAAAGGTCGGAGGACGCGTACCGCCGCCCCTCGCGGGCTCGCTGCGCTCGCCACGCTTCGGGTTCACGTTGATGGCGGGGTGGCGTCAGGCGCTTTCACCATTAAAAAGATAGGATAAGATAAAAAAAATTGGATCCCATCTCATTGTATGCCATACGATTTTTTTATCTTATCCTATCTTTTTAATGTATTCTCTGACTTAGCCCATTAAAAAGATAGGGAAAGATAAAAAATTGGATCTCATCTGATTGGATCTCATCTGATTGGATGCCATTAAGGGCATACGATGCGATGCGATCCGATTTCCTTACCCTGAATAGCCCATTACGTAAATAGAGTAGTGGGCGCCCTGCTAGGAAACAAGTACCCTTATTTCTATATTAAAATAGAACCAAGAACTCATGAAACATATGAGTCAAAAGTCAACTTCCTACAGAGGATTACAGCATAAGCACATAACATCTATTAAACATGAAAAAAAGGAGTGTCGGGCGCCCCCCTGCGGAGATGGCGTTCGACATGGTCCACTGGGACCACTTACACACAGTATTACGGAAATTCTCCTTCCCCACTAAATTCATTGACTCAGAACTCAACCTCCAGAATTATGTGCAATGGAACCCTGTCAAACCCCTTCCCCATCCTGAGAGGAACTAGACAAGGCTGCCCGCTTTCACCCCTGCTTTTCGCATTAGCTCTAGAACCACTAGCTATAGCTCTGCGTCAATCCCCCTTATTCAGTGCGATCCCAATTGGCCCGGTAGATCTTAGAGTATCCCTATTCGCAGACGACATGCTGCTCTTTTTGTCCTCTCCCGAACATTCCCTGCCAGTAGCCTTTTCAATTATCCAGCAGTTCAGTTCCTTTTCAGGGTTTAAAATAAACATACATAAGTCCGAACTAATGATACTGAAAGGCCCCCTCCCCACTTTTCCCAGACAGAGATGACCTTCAATCTATTAAATGCAAATCCACACAATTGAAGTATCTGGGCATACAAATACCAGCACACATCTCAAACCTATACAATTTAAACTACACTTCACTAATTAACAACCTCTTCAAATCCATGGATACCTGGACTGACCTTCCGCTCTCCCTACTGGGAAGGGTGGAGGTCATAAAATCCATGATTCTTCCAAAATGAATGTATGTTATCCAGATGCTGCCAATCAAGCTGACAAACAAAGACATCCAAAAATTAAACTCCCGCATGGCACAGTTCTTGTGGAATAAGAAAAAAGCAAAAATTGCATTGCACAAACTGCGCCTGCCCAAATCTATGGGCGGTCTCAATGTACCAGACCTACAGATGTATCGAGCCTTATTGTTGCTGGCGATCCGCCAGCAACACGGCGCCTCTATCTGACTGAGACACACGTGCGTCCCCCACGCACGCGCGTCTCAGTATCCGGGCGGCGGTGCATGCAAAGATGAATCCCGCTACATCTGTACATCAATACACCAATTCTCTGCTCTGCCGCTTTGCCCTTGGATGGCTGGTGGAGATAGACACATTCTCGGACTCTGCAGTGGACTGTGCCATGTTTACACCATATTCCCCTGGGGCCCTCCTACATACGCACAAATCCCCCCACACATTTTCAATAACCCTCTCTTTACTGATACACACAAGGCTTGGTGGTCTGTCTCCCGCTCACTTGGACTGGATCCTCAAACATCCCCACGGCTTCCCATATGGGGAAACCCTATGTTCACACCGGGAGTGGACAATTCCATTTTTTACAGGCTCAATCACAAAGGCCTAAGGAAGATGACACAGGTATTTGACCCTGGAGGAAGGTTATACTCTATGTCTGAACTGCAGCAAATGTTCGGTATACCCTCGAGCAGCTCCTTCTCATTCCTCCAGCTGAGACACTATGCACTATATGGAAAGAAATTACAAACAAATGGTCAAGGGACATTCCTTTATTAAAGGATTGTGACACTATATTTAAACACTACCATAAAACGCTGAAAATATTGAGATCTTCAGTCCTTCAAGAGGTGCATGTGAAGCTAATTCACAGGGCATACATCTCACAGCAGCAAAGGAGTCACTTTGTCCTGGAGGAGACGGGGAACTGCTTTAAGTGTAAAACAGGTGTGGGTTCCCTTTTTCACAACTTTTGGTCCTGCAAACATATACAAAAGTTCTGGTATAAATTATTGTATTTCATTAAGATTAACCTTCACATCCAACTAAAGTTAGATCCCATCCCCATGTTGTTTGCCAATTTCGAAAACTGGAACATCACACCAGCAGACTCACACTTGATGCCCTTGCTTACCCTGATAGTTACGGTAGCTAAGAAAGTGATCCTGAATTCATGGATTATGCCCCATATTCCCAACGTAGCAGAAGTAGAATCACTACTATTAAAATACATATATTATGACAGGTTCGACGTAATAAAACACCCTGAGATATCCTCCTATATCGAGTATGGAGTCCATTTATAGATAGTCGCCCACAAATACTAAAAGAAGCCATTTACAGAACATTGGAAACCCGTTCAGACGGGGCTAGATAACAACACCTGCTTATATATAAAGAATGCAGCTCGATGCTGAACCCCCCCCCCCTCCTCCTCTTTCCTCTCCCCCCCTCCACCTCATAGAAAATGTCTTCCTTTGAATTAATGTTATTTGTTTGCATTTAATTTACATTGAAAAGTCAGACTAGATGCCACTCTAACAAAGCGGTTTCACAAGTTTTAGAGGCAGGCCTCATCGGTATGTAAACCAAAACCCACTTATGTGAAAATCTTATATGTATGTTTACAACTTTGAATGACTTGACACCGCACCTTGTAACCTTTTGCTATTAATGTTTATTGCTGTTCCATTTGGTATCTGTCTGAAATAAACAGAATTTGAAAAAAAAAAAAAAAAACATGAAAAAGGACCATTAATCTGGCCACATAGCAGAAAAGTATGAAAATCCGACTCACAGAGAATGTACGGGAAAAGGGTCAAATATCAAAGATCCCAGCAGAAAAACACTGAAGTGTCACCGATTAGATTAGCAACATCCTTACAGACCAATAAAGAAAACATTGTATCACAGCTAATATAAAAGAGAGTGCATACTAAACCAAACCCATAAACCAGGCACGTTCATAGACCAATGAGAAGATGATGATAGACATATATGCAGACCAATCAGAGACATTGTACTGAAACCAATCAAAGAACAGAGAGGGACATTTAAACATACAGACAGCTCCCTAATACAAACCTCCTTGAAGAAGGCTTATTAGCTGAAACGCATTGGTGAAAGAAGACACTGAACTGGACAATGGGGAAACGCTTCTCGGCCTTTTGGCTAAGATCAAGTGTAGTATCTGTTCTTATCAGTGGGTATGGACTGGCCTCTGGCAGAGAATAGAGAAAGGCTGGACTGAGTAGCTGCTCTGATGGGCGGAGGGTATGGGACCCCTCTTTTTTGCCTGGGAGTGGTGAAAAGTCTGGCTGAGTACCTTCACCTCTGCCTTTGGTAGGAGGTGTTGTTTCCGTAAATCCACTGGTAAGAGGGGGGGAGAAACACTGGGCCTAGTAGTTTGACTCTCTTGACGGGGTTCGTAGCCCCCGAAGGATGAGACAGCGAAAGGCTCAGTCTAGTATCCATTCCCAGGGAGCGGAGAAAAGCTGAGACCGAGTAGATTGGTCCAGGTTGGGCAAGCCACCAGCCTGGGCACAGCGAAAAGCTCAGCCTAGTATCTTAACCCTGGGAGCGGAGAAACACTGGGACTGAGTAGATTGCTCTTCCGAGGGGGGTGCAGCCCCTAAGGGAGTCTTTCAAAAAGCCCAGTGGAGTACCCATTCCCATGCCAGGGGCTGGAAAATGCCCTACGATGGGAACAGAGAAACCTTGGTCGGACGCTGATCGGTCGGTTGCTTGGAGTCCGAGGCTGCACTGTGCCCCCGGGGAAACTCGGGGGTGCCGAACATGCACGGGTGATCCCAAAATCACCATGCACTAGTATGGCACTTGCACTGCGCACTTTCCCTTCAGGCGACGCTTCACGTCCTTACCCTGTCCTTTTGGATGGGGTAGGACAATTTTTCACACCCCCACCCTGGCCTTCTGGCTAGGGTCCTTTATTATTTATTTCTCTTCCCCCTCTCACGTTTGTCACTTTTCACGTTCCTTGTTTTTTGTAGTTTTGTCACGTTTTTTGGGGTTGTGTGGTCGACCCTTTCGGGCCTTCCGTTTCCCCAATGTGCCGAAGCTCTCGCCTTTTGGGGAGAGCTTCGTGCCCCCCGAGGACGACCCCGAGCCGCAAGGCGGAGGGAAGTCTACCGAGGGTCTCTCCAAACCTTCGGGTGCGGAGGACCCACCGTCCTAACCCTTCCGGGGGTTGAGGAATGAGGGTCTCTCTAAGCTTCGGCGAAGAGGACCCACCGTTCCCTATTTTCCCCTCTTCGGCCTTATGGTTGAGAGGGGTTAGGGAAAAAATGGGGCCCTATCTCCTTCGGGAGATGGACCCACTTCGAAACGCACGGCCCCCTTTGCACGTGTTTAGGCACAGCACTGGTGGTAGGGAGCACACCTCGGGCTCCTGAAAAAATAGAAAAAATCTGTGGGTAGTTTTTATAGTTACCACAGAATGAGGCTTGGAACTCATGTAGTAGAATACCATATTAACAATGAATACTGAAACGAGTCACGTGACCAGATATCCCCCTATCGGTAGCCATTCTCAATACGAGGCTTAGACTGGAGTCAATCCTATCACCAGCCAGTCCCAGAACAAGGCTTGCAACTCACGCCGCACACTACTGCTGTATCCATGCACGCTTTTGATTGGAGCATTCACGTGGGCCCGATATGTGGGTCACGTGACATTGCATCATCGCATCAGATGCTTATTTTAAACATTAGGATTGGCTAGCTCATGTGTGTTATATCGGTTACTATGACTACCAACAAGGAAGTCTTTCAATATTCGATTGAATTATGTGATTATCACAAATAATAAATGGGAATTTTATACTGTTCTTATTTGTATGTATATATTTTGGCCTTCTAGTTCTATCCTATCCTCCCTCTTTTTCATATTTTATACAATCCTTACACCAATGAACATGTCTAATGGTTACAGATGTGCTGATTTATCCAATTAGTAGCAGGTATATAAACCACCTCCAAAGCTTCATGGACATTCCTTTGACAACGCTGCACCTAGATGCAGAGAAACGCATCAGAAGTTACCCCTGGATATTTGCTACCAGCACTTTATTGCACCATTGTGTAGATCCGGACCAGCCGCCCTCATTGATCATCTTTTACCCACTTCACCATCTTTATCCTCCAACTCTGGACTGTGTTACCCTCACCTGCATTGGAGAGACTTTTTGCTGACATGCAATCCAAAACGGAATAACATCTCCTGGTAATTCCACCTGTGGTAACTATAAAGACTACCAACAGATACAAAAACCCCTGTGGAGACCAACTTGTGGGGACTGTGTGTTTTATTTACCCAGAGCTATTATTGGAGCTAATGTGGTTTCAGTGGCGGTATATATAGTACGGATTCTGCTGTATAATGAGGTGCCTTTTTAAATGTATTTTATGTGTTATTAAATGTAACAATTTAATGTTCATTGGTGTAGTAGCGCTACTTTTTTCTTTTGTTTCATTCTTCCATTTCTGAGGGAACACTCTATAGTAGCTGCTTCACAACACACCCCTAGCCAGCGTCCGTTTTTTTTGTTGCCTAGCAACATATTTTTTGGAAGCCATATGTACTGGTTTTGTCTTGTACAACAACTATAAATAATTTGAATTGGTCAAGGACTACCAACTCAGGGAAATGCTGCATGTGTCGTAGTGCACAGCAAGATATTATGGCACACATTTTTGGAAACCTCTTGCCTCCCCTCTCGGATTGGCCAGGAGGGAGAATTAATGTTATTTAGTTTTATGTTGGTAGGATGACAGCTGCTACACTCTTTGGCCCTTATTCTAATTAACGTTCGCACGGGGGACAGATGGTGTGCATCTGTGCATGCGCAGACGCATTTTTGAGCATGTGCGGACATATGGTGCATGCACCCATGGCAAACAGTCTGTTAGCTGGATGCACGCACCCAACAAAAAGTGTGGGGGGCGAAGAGTGGCACAGTGTGTCGGCCTGGCTCATCACCATATGGAAACGCCCAAAAATTTCATGGGTGTTCCCATGAGAATGCTGGGCATTCTCATGGTAATGAGATCGTGACGTGGGTGCGGGTGACCATCGAAAAATGTGGGTGTTCCCCACAGCATGCGAATAGATGTTTATGTTAAACATCCGTTCGCAACCTTTGCATGGAGACACACACTGCAAGGGTGGGTGGGTGGGGTTCGGTGGACTGCAAATCAACCAGAATAAACCCCTTTGTTTGAAGAAAAAAAAACAATTTTTACTTGTTCATACATTTTTATATAATATTTATATCAAACACTGAAAATGCACAATGCATACAAACATATAGCAATAGCTATATTCATTTTGTTGTCCTTTTTTTTTCCAAGTGATGATCTACCTCTGCAGCTCTCTGCCAAGCTTCATGTGCCACAACCACAAAATGACAGTAGGATGGTAATGTTAACTCTCTATACATCTACAGATTGTCATTATGAGGTAAATACAATACAGTACATTTTCTTATACAGAAATTTATGTTGATAGCAATTTCATATGATTCTTGTGTCACTTTTGAAGCAAAAAAAGTACTGATTATGAGAGCAATAATTAAATATGTTGGGGCTATTTGAGAAACCTATGGGTTTAATTTCAAAGCGGTGCTTATGCTGTGTTTATGCATGATATGTAAAAAGCAATTCCTTTATTAACTGTGTTTTGCTAGTAAATGCATTGTCCTTTTAAATATTGGGCATACACACAAACCTATTGCTTCATAAAAAAATGTCTGTAAATAAACTGTTTACTAGTGTTGATATCACAGTCTTTCAAACACAAATTGCTATTTTGCAAGTTATAAACATTTCTTCTTCAGGAATCATAGGGTTTACAGGGAATACCTTAGGTTAGAGGTGTAGGACAGTGATGGCTAACCTTGACACTCCAGCTGTTGTTGGAGCGTCAAGGTTAGCCATCACTGATGTAGGAGTCCATCACCAACAGCAAAGCTTTGCAGAGCTCCCAGGCTGCACTGTTCCTCTCCCCATAACCCCGCCTCCAAGCTGACTCACTTAAGTTTTTAGTTGCTGCCTGCAAGAAGCAGGTGCACCTCAGCAGACCCCAAAAAGATTTTTTTTAACTTAAATTTATGGACTGAATGCACTTTAAAGGCTTAAAAGCTTACCCAGTGTGTACAGGCCAGTGGTGAGCGCTTATGTGCACTCCCGGATCATTGTCACCCACTGACGGTCATCTTTTTTGGGTTCGGCCAGGAAAATGGAGGGGTGTTTGGATGGAGGGGGGGGCCTGGCAGCTATATAATTTCACCTGCAGCTGCTGTGATCCTAAACATTGTGGTCTGGCACCTGTGTATACAGCTAGGCTGCCTCACTATTCAGTGGGGTTATGTTATTTTAGATCTACAATCTCTTGGTCTACAGTCATATGATCGACCACTAATGGTTGACAGTCAAAAGGTCAACGGGGTCAAAAGGTTGCAGAACAACTACCAAAGTAGTGAGGAGGGTGCTGTCAGGGGGTTTGGAGCAAAGCTGCCACTTGGGGAGGAGTGGTCAATCCTTCAATGGAAGCAAGAAAAAAATGAAAGTGGCTCTAAACAATCAATAATAAATAAATTTAATATAATAAAATGTCATATAGAAATGGTAAATAATAACAAATAAACACAAGGTTTAAGGCAATGATAAGTGGTAGGTATATAGCTGACCTTCAATGGATTAGGAAAAGTCGCTAATAAAGTCCTGTTTGTATTATGCTACCAAGGTAGGTTATGTTTTGGTCACCAAATAGTGATTAGGGTACTAGCTTAGATGGTATGAGTGTTCCCACAGATATTTACCGGGTCGCTGGAGGAAATTGATCCCTTGAGGGAAAGTTTTGCAGCAAAAGTCCTCCTGGAGTGCGGTGTGGATGATATAATGATGTAGCCCAATTGTAATCCAGTGGTACTAGAATAAAAATGATTGGCAGGCTGGTTCGGGTGCATAGCAACAAGTGATGGAAAAGGGTCTGGGTCCACTAGTGGTTCTGATGCGTTTCGCTGTCTAAAATACAGCGTTTTGTCTCCCTATTTTGGGATCCAGGACCGGCCCTTGAGCCTGATGCAGATTTTAAATAATCTAGGGGACCTCTAGTCAGTTTGCCCTGTGATTTTTTTAAACCAGGAACGGCTCTTTGAGCTCGGGGTTGGTTATGCTCAAGAGGGGGGACCTCATGACATTTTTATTTTTTTTATTTTAACTTTTACACATTTTTTTAAAACCGAACCATCCACAGATCTCAATGTTCTGTCAAACTCACCTGTCAGAACCTGGTCTATTTTTTTTAGCGATTTTTGGTAAGGTTTATAAATTTGCAAGTTGTATACTTCATAATGTGAAAACATCTGGATGCAAATTGAAAAAAAAATGTGATTTTCACAACAAAAAGTGTGATTTTTAGCACAATTCGCATCTTATTAAATGTGCGCTTTTCAGAAAATGCTAATTTGAACGTTTTATGTGGGAAAAAATCTCAAAAGTCAAAAAATCACACTCTGTTAAATCTCGCCCACCATTTTAAATATTAAGTTCTCCACTTCTGATGAATTGTTAATTTAAAATTGCACATTGTATTGTTAGTTTAAAATCCTGGTTAAAAATTTACTTTTCGCCCTAGAGTTCTTTCCCTAGATATGGATCAGTTTTGCTCAGCTACTGTAAATGGCTGCAAATGAACTGGTTCTTCTTTCATCCTACTACAAACCACCAACCTCGCCATATAATGAATCATATTTTGTTTGCATGCTAAATTTTCAAACTGGTTACCTACAGTAGTTATTGTTTATTATTATTACTGTATTTTTATAATAGCTAAACATGATTGCAGTAGCGCACGCAGGGGGGTTTCTGAGTACCCAGAAACCCCTCCAGGAGTCTAAGGGCCCTCATCTGAAAGCTGAGGGTCCCCTCTTTCCATGGGTATAAGAATTGTAAAAATCGGCCATTGGGAACCGGAGATATCTGACTTCAAAGCAGTGGTCCCCATCCAAGCCTGTTAATTGTTATTCCCAGTCAGATATTTCAGGTTCTTTCTCACTTAGAGTTTTTCTGATGATATATTCTGAAAGCTGGGACTCTTCCCTTTTGGTGGACACTCGAAGCTTGTCTCTACTGTGCCCAGAACCAGAGATATCAGCCTTCCAGCAGCTGGTTACTACTGTTGTCAAGCAAGTTGTCCTCCCACCAGAAAATTATGAATAATAAGCCCACTCCATTATACACCCCTCCTCTGCATATTAAACATCCTCTACCACCCTGGAAGTTATGTATCAGGGCCCCTTCATTCAGCCCAATGCCCTCTTCTCCCACCCCATCTCCCACCATCTGTGCAGTAAAGGGGTAATTAGTGGAAATTACTGATCAAGGCCCTACATGCTGAGCGGTTGATATAATACCCCCTACCACCCACAGGACATCAAAGCTTCCCCCACCCCTACCGCTGGAGGATCGGTAGGGGGCCCCAATTCATTGCTATGCCCAGGGGTGTACACTGCTTTTGACGCCCCTGTATGTATATGTATGTATGTATGTATATATATACATATATATATATTTTTTTTATTATTATTTATATATAATTGGTCTATCTATAATACTTTAACTGACCCAGCATATACTGGGTCACCTAAGTGTCCATCTCCATGCTTTGCTCCACCCCTCCGGAAACCCCCTTCTGAAACCCCCTTCTGAAACCCCCTTCTGAAAATCCTGCGTTTGCCACTGGATTGAACTCATTATGTGAAATGCTAATATACTGAAGATAAAATGCTCCTTATGCAGATTTGAACCCAAATTGATGGCAGTGTAAAGAATCACCTTAATCACTGTGCCCTATGTTGGTGCTGTTACACCTTCAGTGCATTTCATGTTAAACAAAGGAGTGACATTGCATAACATTATAGTTTTTTTTAATCACTTGCTAATCAGGTGGTTTAGCATCCAATGCAGCTCTGTGGCATAGTGTACTTCAAAAGTTAAAGTTGGAGCGTTCAGCAAAGTAGCAAGACATGACTGAATCTGAATTTAGCTCACTGTGTTAAATGCTATCTGTGCATGTTTTCACAAAAAAAAAAAATACTTTATAGAGTACCAGCTTAACGCATAGGCTTACTTTGCAGCTGCCCTAGGGCCCTACAATATAGGGGGTTCAAGCAGGGGTTTGCTGGTGCCTCTGTAGTTTCTTTTGAGACTAGAAGAGATTGCTGACTGGCTGCTCTGGTAGTGAATTACTCAAAATCAGAGCTGCTGGGAAACCTCTACCAGCCTGCAGCCAAACAGTTAATGACTGTAAGCATGATAATTATTGGATGGCTGATAGCAGGTGGCGAGACACTGCAGGAAGTTTTACCCCACAAAAAAAACACATGTTCATTTTAGCTATGATGTGTTAGCAGTTGCCAGGTTCCTAAGAAAACCAGTTGTTAGTGTAGGACTTGCAGTAAAATGGGGTCCCTTGGCGATGGGCTGCAAGCTTAAAAACATTGATCAATTCATGAACTAAAACCCTATTATTTATTTAATTGATTATTTGAATGTTAAGGTGAGTTAGTTTGTTGTAGGGAGTGCTGGGCCCACTGTGTTTGTATTTACTAGAGTGTGTGGTCACAGGCCACTGCACCCCAAACTGGGAGAATTTTTTTTTTTTTACTTAAGTTGGGGCCAAATTGCATTGCTTTGCCTAGGGCCCCATAATTCCTTAAGATGGTCCTGAATGTACTGATGGTAAAATTCTAAGCATTGAAACCGCTGATACTGGTTAGCTAGATTCAAACACAGGGTGGCCGTTCTGACCACACACTTGACATAATTAATCTTTGTGATGTAACTGCAAAGTTTCCAAATATTCTTTAATTTGGTAAAATTGTCCGAGTGCTGCTTTGACTGACAGGTCAGCTGCTTATGTGATGCTTCCTGAATGGTTGCTTGGTCCTGCAAGTGACAGCAGTCAAGCCATGACTTGGCATTTGGAGGAACTCAATCCTTTTGGATTTTTTTTTTTTTAATTTGTAAATCCTTTGGGTGCCTACAGGGACAGAAGAGGACTGATCTACACTGGATTTAGTTGAGTATTTTTACACAGGTACCCCCAAAAGAATTTCCACATGGAATGGACAAGTGGACCAATCTATGTGGCAACATAGATAAGTATCTATGCATACATTTTTCCTTTCCCAATGTGTCTGCTTTTTTATTGTAGTATGGGTTTGGCTGTGGAACTTTAAATCCCAGTGGGTCCTTTCATTCCCCACATGTTGGTACTTGCGGTTATCCAAGTACCTGCATGCTGTAAAAGCTTGCTGGGCTGGTACAGCAAAACCCAATATTAACTTTTAATTTTACACTTTACGGACTATCAACCCGGCACTTACAGCCCATGGGTACTGGGGATAACCCTGACCTTGAGTCCTGACCCTTGGGTGCCCTGGAGGGGGTCCCGTTTATTTGGGGGTCCCTACGCCCCCAAAAACTAACCAGTTTGGGGGGGGGGGGTTAATGCTACGGGAGCAATAACTTACTGACTGGTGGAGCCTGGTGCTGATTCCATAAATATGAGGGATCTCTACTTTTTTTTTGGAACCAGGACCAGTCCAAGAGCCCAATGTCACAGTCCCGTGGGACTGACTGTCAACCAGTGCCCCCCGCAATGTCCAAGGGATATGGGCGCTGCCATGACACCCTGCATCACCCTGCATCAGACCGATACTACCATCGGCTCACAGGCTGCACCATCGGTTCCCAGACCAACCAAGCTATTGACTCCCAGCCCACGCCATTGGTTCCCAAACTAACCAGTTACAATCCTTACTCTGCTATCCTCCGTGTCAGTCTCAGCTTGCTCAAGTTCCACAGTGCTTTACACAGTAAGTTCCTAGTCACCATTGGATCAACATCTACAGGCAGTTTACACTCATCTGGATGCCCTCCAACAGTTTCTCCGGTCATCTCCTCATATAGGCCCTTATTCTGATTGAGTCGGATGGCTCTGAGTTCGGATGGACAGCCGATGGTTGGTGTTTGCGTATGTGCAGAGGTGTATCTGCGCATGTGCGAATGCCTGTACGAACACGACGTGAGGTGCGTGCAGAAAATGCTCGTACGGAACAATCCGAGCATAGAAACATAGAATTTGACGGCAGATAAGAACCACTTGGCCCATCTAGTCTACCCCTTTTTTTAAACATGTTACCTCAAACCATATTTGATCCTTATTTTTTTTGTAAGGATATCAATATGCCTATCCCAAGCATGTTTAAATTGTACTACTTTATTTGCCTCTATTCCACTTATCTACTACTCTTTCTGTGAAGTAATTCTTCCTTAAATTTTCCCTAAATCTTTCTCCCTCGAGTTTAAGTGCATGTCCTCTTGTTCTGCTGCTCCTCTTTCTGTGAAGAATGTCTCCCACATGTACCTTGTTAAAGCCCTTGATATATTTGAAAGTTTCTATCATGTCCCCCCTTTCCTTTCTCTGCTCTAAAGTATACATATTAAGATATTTTAGTCTTTCCTGGTACATTTTGTGATGTAGGTCATTCACCATTTTAATTGCCCTTCTTCGTACAGTCTCTAATGTTTTTATATCCTTCTGGAGATACAGTATGGCCTCCAGAACTAAACACAGTACTCTAGATGAGGTCATACCAATTAACTACAGTGGCATTATTACTTCTTTCTTTCTACTGCTGAAACCTCTCCCTTTGCAACCAAGCATCTGACTTGCCTACTTCATTGCTTTGTTACAATGCATTTGCATTACATTTAATTCCCCTGAAATAGTGACACCTAGATCCCTCTCTTCCTCAGTAGTTTCCATTATAGTGCCATTTACTGTATACTATATTTAGTCTTTGTTTTTTTGAGTCTCAAGTGCATGATTTTGCATTTTTTGGCATTAAACTGTAGTTGCCATGCTCTTGACCATTCCTCTAATCTACCTAGATCATCAATCATTTGTTTTATCCCTCCTGAAAACAGGCACATTTTACCCTCAATTCCATTTGCAATATCACCAATAAAGATATTAAAAAGCACTGGTCCAAGTACAGATCCCTGGGGTACCCCACTTGTAACCTTTCCCTCCTTTGACTGTACTCCGTTTACTACAACTCTCTGTTTTCTGTCCTGCAACCACGCTCTTATCCATTCAACTATCTTAAAATCCAATCCCAAGCTTTCAAGTTTATTTAACAGTCTGCGATGTGGGACAGTGTCAAAAACCTTACTAAAGTCTAGATAAACTACATCTACAGCCCCACCTTGAACTATTACTTTCACCCAGTCAAAAAAGTCAATAAGATTTGTTTGACATGATCTTCCCCCAGTAAACTCATGCTGTTTCGGATCCTGTAAATTGCTGGTTTTGAGATATTCTACAACTCTTTGTTTTAAGAGTGTTTCCATCAATTTCCCTACTTCTGATGTAAGGCTCACTGGTCAATAGTTGCTTACCTCTTCCTTTCTTCCACTTTTGTGCAGTGGGACTATATTCGTTGTTTTCCAGTCCTCTGGGATTACTCCAGTAGCTAGTGACTGGTTGAATAATTTTGTTATTAGTTTTACTAGCTTCCTTTTAAGCTCTTTTAGTATCCTTAGATGTATCCCATCTGGCCCCATTGATTTATCCACTTTCAGTTTTGAGAGTTCTATGAGGACTTTCTCCTCTGTAAATGTACTTGTTTCTCTCTCAGTTTTCTGACTATACTTGCAACTTAACTGTGGCCCCTTCCCCTCTCTTTCAGCAGTGAATACTGAGCAGAAATAATTATTAATATGATCTGTTATTACATTGTCCCCCTCAAGAAGAATTCCACTCTCTGTCTTTAGTCTTATTATTCCACTTTTTGTTTTTCTCCTTTCACTTATGTAGCTAAAAAAAGTTTCCCCCCTTTACCCACTGACTGGGCCATGTTCTCTTCAGCCTGTGCTTTTGCACCTTCTTAGCCTCCTTCTGTCTAACAATAGGTGGGTGGAGAGGGGCCTGAATTACCTTATGCGTACGCCCTGCGTTTCATGGGCATTCCCATGAAAAACGCTGGGCATACGTATGGAAATGCGGCCGTAACGCACGTGTGGGTGGCGGACAGCTGACATAGCCGGATGTCAGCTGCCTGCCCATATCCCTGCTTTCATACGGAAAAATGTCCGAGTGGTCTGGAGCACTCAGGGCCTTATTCTATTTCACTCTTTCTGACAAAATCGTTCTTAGATGGACAAAACCATGTGCACTGCAGGTGGGGCAGATCTAACTTGTGCAGAGAGAGTTAGACTGGTCAGCGTTCTACCGCATTCGGACGGTGGAAGCGATCCGTACGATAGGCGGGGCTAAGAACACTCGGTTCCTGTCCGAAATACGCATCCATCCGATTCATCTAGAATAAGGGCTATAGTGTCTACTTTGCCTGTTGCTCATACTTTACTCCTGTATCCCCTTCTTGTATACAGCTTCCTCCCCCCAGAAAGTATGATGTGTGGTGCAGTGTGGTATACTGTACATTTTGAACTCCAGCCACAAAACTTTACTTGGTACTTATGTAGTATCTGGGCTGCCGATTTTTTGATTGTATGCCTTAAGTTAAGGCATACAATCAGATGCGATGCGATGCGATATCGCATCGCATCCGATATCGGATGCGATGACCCGATTTTTCCATAGGAATCAATGTTAAAATGATTCCTATGGAAAAATGGGTCCTTTTCATACCCCTACTATCCAAGTGGGCATGGAGTTGGATATAAACCTGTGGCGAGCGTAGCGAGCCACCGAGCCCGAAGCGTGGTATTCGTCCCCTCGCGGGGCTCGCTTCGCTCGCCACGCTTCGGGCTCGGTGGCTCGCTACGCTCGCCACAGGTTTATATCCAACTCCATGCCCACTTGGATAGTAGGGGTATGAAAAGGACCCATTTTTCCCATTGAATTCCATGTTAAAATGGACTCAGTCCATTTTAACATTGATTCCTATGGAAAAATCGGGTCATCGCATCGCATCGCATCGCATCGAATCGCATGGTCGCATGCGATGCGATCTCCCGATCCGACCCGATTTAGAAATCGGCAGCCCAGATACTACATAAGTACCCTTTACTTCAGCTAGAAAAAAGCCTATATTGTCTCTCTACTATTTGGTTCTGCATTAAGCTGGGTATTACCACCTTGAAAGATAAGATCCATTAGTCACTGATTCATCCTGACATTCCGGCGCATCTGCCTCTACAGAAATACAGTAGTCCGTATTAAGCAGAGTTCTCGTCCCATGTGAGCCAGTTCCAGACCTTGGCCCCTGATTTAAAGTGGAACAGTGGGACATTAACAGCTGTCTTTTAGTTTGGCATTTTGGAGTTCATCAAGGATGAGTTGGCCACCCTCATACTCATTAAGTGATGTAATATTCCAGTTACCCTGTTAACTCAGCATCTCTACTTGACCATTGTAGAAGGTTATAAAATTCTTGGTAGTGAAATCACACATCAAACAGCTACTGTTATCTTCCACGTTGGAGTTATTTATCAAGAGCACATTGAGTTTATTCTCATTCCTAAAACCTCCTATCTGCTAGATAGATAATGGTTACAGCTCCACAATCCTCGCATCAGTAGGAAGTCTCTTCAGAGAATGGAGTGATTACTGAAGCACTGTGTAGGTGAAGTAACTCCTGTCCGATCCTCTGATGTTAAAACCATGTCCGGTTTACCCTCTATGTAAAAAGAATACAGTGATGTCTTCAGTGAACATGCAGCTGATGTGTTACCTCCTCACCGCCAATAGTAATGCCCCAATGATCTTCTCCATGGGAAGTCCCCTCCCAAGGGGCACACTGCCTGTAGCAGAAACCAAAGCGATGGCTGATTATATACAGGAAAATCTCCAAAAATTATTCATCCACCCTTCCTCTTCCCTCGCTAGAGCGGGATTCTTTTTTATAAATAAGATGGAGGTCTACGCCCCTGTATAGATTACAGAGATCTGAACTATAACTAGGGACTGAACATTGGAAATGTATGCACACTTCTGGAGAACTGCTGCCAACAGGATGTGTGCAAAAATAGGCCTGTTCTTAAATGGCCTCAGGGACAATATGCATAGGTAATAATGCACTTCCTATGGTGCTGCTCTATGGACTCGTGATTGTATAAAAAGTTGAAGCTTTCCGGAGGGAGCTATGGACATGAGACCAAATCTTGGAGGGCCATGTAAAGAGAAGATAACTACTGGCACCTCTCCATGAGAGCTAAGGATAGCAAGGATGTTTACCAAAGATTTCAAAGAACGGGGGTTGTTCCAAAAGAGTTATGATAGGAGTAGTTGTGTGCATACTTGGCCCAAGGCAGTAAGTCCACCTAGTCATCCTGTGAAAAAAAAAACGTAAAAAGGCTTCTGGTTGACCCCACTGGCCATTTGTTTGCAGGTGGTACGCTGAAGAAAACTTTACTTAAGTTTAGTCTGAAGCGCTGAACAGGATCTCCAGAACTTAAGCTATAAAATGGACTCCTCTATCTGACACAATCTCATCTGGAAGGCCATGTACAGTAGTTTGAAGATTGTGGAAATAAAGAGATGTGCTGATACTAAAGCGGATGGAAGGGCTTTTAGCGGGAAGAAGTGCGACATCTTGGAAAAATCTATCGACCACTACCCAGGTCACAGTTTGTCCTTTTAAATATGGTAATTTGGAAATAAAATTCATGAACCGATGCGTCCATGATTGAGTTGGTATGGATAACAGGCAAAGAGTCCTGGCAGGTGGTTGTCATGGAGTCTTATGTTGGGCACACTTGGTGCAAGGTTAAATAAAACTGGTTACCTCTGAACACATAGTTGGCCACCAATAGGATCATTGGAGAAACCCATGGATGTCTGGCAAATCGGGAAGAATGGGTCCAAGACCAGATTTTCTTTCGCAATTCGATTGGGATGTAGGTCTTTCCAGGAAGGAGGTATTGGGTGAAAACTAGAGGATTTAAGATTGGCTGAGTCTGAGGATTTCTCTCCTCGATGGAATCAAATGAAGGAGAAAGTGTGTCTGCTTTGCAGTTTTGAGCCCCAGGACAATATACTATTTGGAAATTAAAGTGTTCAAAAAAACATAGTCCTTCCATCTGTGTGACGTAAGGCACTGCACATTTTGTAGGATAAAAGGTTCTTATAATCTGAAAAACTGTGATCTTATGCCGGGCACCCTCAAACAGATAACGCCACTCCCCTAGACCTAATTTAATGTCCAACAACTCTTTCTCACCAATAGGATAATTTTTTTGGCAGAGAGAAAATTTTTGGAGTAGTACCCACAAGAATGTAGCACTTGACTCCCCTCTTTATGTGATAGGATGGCACCAACTCCATCAGAAGACGTATCAACCTTGAGGAAGATGCAGGCCCTGAGCAAAGTGTCCTTTTTCTTTACAAAAAATAAACCAGCACTTGCGGGAGAGGTTGATGATCTAATGAAACCCTTCTTTAAATTCTTTTGTATGTAGATAGTCATGGCCTCTGTTTCCAGGGTGGATATAAGGCATGTGTGGCCTCTGGGAGTAGCTTTACTGGGAATTAGCTCTATGGGACAGTCCCAGTTCCCATAAGGGGTAAAAATGCCTGTTCTTCCTTGCTGAAGACATCTGAAAACATGGAATACTGAGGTGGCATAGATGAAGGACTGTTGGAGAGAGTCTGTCGAAGAGGAATCACTCAGAGAAGACAAGAAGAAAACATTTAATCTCCAAGCCCAATCTCTATAGTAGCCCATTCAATTTGGGGATTGTGGTTAGTCAGCCAGGGCATTCCCAGGACCAAGTTGTGAGAGGATATAGGGATAACTAGGAATTCTATTGTCTCTCGGTGAAGGGATCCAATTTGTTTTTCAAGAGGACGAGTTTGAAGATGGCCATGACCATTAGGAATATGGCTGTCAGCTGTTTCCAAATAGAGAGGTGGATCCAGGGGTTGTACTGTAAGGGAAAATATGTAATAAACTTGGAGGAGAGGAAGTGCTCGGCTGCCTCAGAGTCCAATAAAACATTTATCCTAACTGAACCTTGTGAAATGGGAGTGACAGAAATAGTGGATTCAGGAGGAGTTGGAGATGTAAATAGGACTCCAAATCTGTCCTCTCTCTTGCCAATTAGGAGACGAGGATGCTCCGCAGTACATCCAAAAATTATCCTTCTTCGTTCTTTCTCCTCCGGAGATAATCTAAATCGATTGACTTGCATCGGTTTCTCTGGCAGTAGACTGGATGAGGAACTTCATTTTGGGGCTGTGGTTGGACTGGAGAAGGTCCTTCTTCACTTCAGTTGCAGTTCTTGGTACCGGAAATCCACCTGGTTACACAATGTTCATCTAAGGTTGAAGGCATGTCCCGAGTAACAAGATCATCGTTTAAATGACTGGAAAGGCTGTTCCAGAAGGTCAATAAAAGAACCTCCTCATTCCACCTCAGTTCTTAAACCAGTGTCTGGAATTGTATGGTTTACTGGCTCAACGGACGATTGCCTTGACGGATCCTTAGTCGCTGCGGGTGACACTATCCCTGGCTCATCGAAAATCAGTCGGAAAGTAGAGATGAAGGATAGACGGAAAGAGAATCAGAACATTCCCACAATGGAGACACCCAATCTAGTGCTGGACCGGTGAGAAGAGACACTATATAGATGACTTGGAAAGTGTACATTACACTGGTGCAGGAATGGTAACTGTTGAGGCATAGGTGGGAATCTCGACTGTTGAAACTGGCATTGCTGCAGAAGTGGAAGGTGTCAAGTTTTGTAAATACTGAGCCACTTGTCACTATGCCTCCAGGTTTTCTAAACGGCTCATGATTCCTTTTCAGAAGTCCGTTGGTAATCCCTAGTTCGAATCAATCGGGTCAGTTCAAACTGTCACGGGAGTGGATTTGGATGGGTTTGTGTAATGTTCAGGAACTACACTCGGACTAGGGATTGCATGGTTCAAACAAGCTGGTCTAATGATGGACTTTTTCACCAATAGAAAAACATAACAGGCTGATCCCAAATAATATCTTTGAGAAAAGTCAAACGATAAACAAAAGAATGCATGCAATAAGTTCTTGCATAGGAGAATAGTTCAATTGGCCTACAGTAGTTCTTTGCAATAATGAAAACCGGGAGTACCAAGCTCTGACAGAAATCATCAGGGTCGGTGAACACTGGCTAGGAGCTCTTGCATGAGAGTTAGGAAGACGTGATGGTGGTGATAGCTGGATCCAGCTAGAGGAAATGGAGAAGACTAGGATTGATGATAAAGATGCTTAGGATCGGTTTTGAAGAACTGAGAAGTGATGATAATTAGATCCAGTTAGAAAAATGGAGATGACATGAAGATAATTGAATCCGGTTTTGATGAACAGAGAAGACCTGAAGAAGTGAGGGTAGCTGGATGGTACGGTAATGGAGTCTGGTGTATCCTGAACAGAACCAGATGTAAGGGACCGAGTTGGTCAGAAGTGGCCATGATGCAGAATGGAGTCCCAGGAACTGTGACAAAAGACAGGCTGAACTGAGGGTATACAGCAGACCTCTTCAATATACCTTTTTTTACTAACACTGAACAGACTAGGAAGATGACTTATATACAAATGGAGCCTTCTTCAGCTTTCCTTTTCTTGATAGCCATGGTGAGCCAATACAGATGGAGCATGTCCCATCTTTGGCCGGCGCTCACCTGATCCCTTGCACTGGCGAGCGCCGGCGATAGAGACCGTGTGTCTCACACGCACGTGCATCCCAGTTTCCCGTCGGGAACCCTGTCCATCTCCGCTTCAGGGAGACGGACAGGGTTAGGGGGGGTGTGGCAAGTCGGCAAGGACCTGAGGCGGCGAGGGGATCCCCGTTGTAAGGGGACGTGCGTTCATCTTGTGCGCGCGCTTCCCCTTATGGCAGCTGGCGGGGGATGGCAGCTGGCGAATCTTCCGCCATCCCCTGCAAAGATGGGCCACGCTCCATCTGTACCTATTGTTCTCAACTGCACTACAATACATAGAACAATACAGTAGGGGATAGCATAGGATTAAGGGCCTTATTTTGGTTCATTCTTTCTGACAAAATCCTTCTTAGATGGACAAAACCATGTGCACTGCAGGGGGGGCAAATGTAACATGTGCAGAGAGAATTAGAGTTGGGTGAGTAATTTTGTTTCTGTGCAGGGAAAATACTGACTGCTTTATTTTTACACTGCAATATAGATCTCACTTTGAAGTAAAACCCCACCCAAATCTAATTCTCTCTGCACAAGTAACACCTACCCCACCTGCAGTGCACATGGTTTTGCCCATCTAAGAAGGATTTTGTCAGAAACAATGAACCAAAATAAGGCCCCAAGTCCGACAGCTGGCCGTCTGGCTCACTTAATTTTAATACAGGGCTAGATGAGGATGGCTCTATCTGTAGTTAGAAGGTGGCTTCTGTTGCCTGTCAGTGCAGGGAGGCAGGAAGCTAACCTGGCTGGTCCAATGATCCTTTAGAAAGTAGTCAAGGTGGTGGCGCTGCCTCCTAGACCCTGTCCCTCACACTGTGGTGGGACCCGCCCGGTATGAGCTTGCTTTCCCGACGTGAACAGCTTGCTTCCGGGGCAGTGTCGGACATACTGACAGCAGACATGGACTGGTAAGTAACGGACCCGCCAAGCACTGCCGCAGCTGTACATTTATATTTATGTACATTTATATTTAATTTAAAACCTCTAGTTTAGTACACTGGGCTCCCCGTAGTCTTAATCCAGCTCTGGCATACCCCACTCACTTAAGGAGGAAGCTATAAAAATCCAATCAAGGTATCTTTAACAAAGTTATCAGGCAATCATATTGTACCAATACTAACATTGTCAGTAGTTATATGACATACTGTATATCAAGGCTCTGCTACTACTGTCAGCAACTGGTGTGGGCATTACATATAGGCAGCACAACTACTGTCGGCAACTTGGGTGGAGGTTTTAAGTATAGGCAGCGCTACTACTGTTGGAAACTGGTGTGGTCATTATGTAAAGGCAGTGCTACTACTGTTGGCAACTGGTATGGGCTTTATAGATAAGCAGTATGTATAAGCAGCGCTACTACTGTCAGCAAGTGGTGTGGGTGTTTCACAGCGCTACTACTGTCAGCAAGTGGTGTGGGTGTTTCACAGCGCTACTACTGTCAGCAAGTGGTGTGGGTGTTTCACAGCGCTACTACTGTCAGCAACTGGTGTGGGCATTATGTATAAGCATCGCTACTACTGTTGGCAACTGGTATGGGTTTTACACAGTGCTACTACTTTCAGCAACTGGTGTGGGCGTTACATAAAGGCAACACAACTACTGTCAGCAACTTGGGTGGAGGCGTTAAGTATAAGCAGCGCTACTACTGTTTGCAACTGGTGTGGACGTTCTGTATAGGCAGTGCTACTACTGTCGGCAACTGTTGTGAGCGTTAGGAATAAGCAGCGCTTCTACTGTCGGCAACTGGTGTGGGTATAAACTGCAATACTACTGTTGGCAACTGGTGTGGGTGTTACATATAAGCAGCTCTAAGACAGTCAGCAACTGTTGAGGGCATTAAATATAATCAGCATTACTACTGAGGGCAATGCTACCTCTGTGCACCATAGTGGGCATTATGTATAGGCAACTATTACTGTGGCCAACAGTGGGCATTAAGTATAAGCCATGCCACTACTTTTGGACATTATGTGTGTGTAGGGGTGTTTAGTGTTAATTCTAGCACCCATTATCTTCGAAAACCCATACAGTTCCTCTTCCCATCCTGGGATGTCGCTGTCTGCTGTGGTGTTTCTAGCACAAGTTTGGTTTGGATATCAGTGCTGATATACAGACCCACACTGTGCTAGAAGTACTACAGCAGAGGGTTTTCCAAGATAGCGGGTGCTAGAGTGAACACTAGGTGTTATTGTTGTGGCCATTATATGCATATGCAGCGCTACTACTGTGGACATTTTGTGTAAAGAACACTTCTGTGAAGCGGAATGTGAATAAAGGTCTGGGTGAAAAGACTGCCAGTTTCATCCTGAAAGTTGGATTGAGTTATAAATATAGCCGCTGGGACCCACAGCAGGAGCGCATTTATATTTTTTGGTTAAAAAGTCTCCTTTCTAAATATACTGTATGTGGGAATTTTGCGGTTAGATATATACCACAAGGGCTAACCCTTTGAGTGCCAAGTGAATTTGTCAAATTGGTGTAAAAAATTCCCAAGCAAACCATTGTATACATCATAATGACCTGTAATGTGTACCTTATATAGGAAAATAAGCCTTTTTTTTTTAACACATTTATAATTTGACTGGTACTTGTTTCCCAGCAGGGCGCCCAGATTTCTTACGTACGCAACAGTAGTGAAATCGCATCTCATTGCATCGCATGGTACGTTTTTACCATGCGATGTGGGCGATGCGATGCGATATTTGATTAAACAAGCACCCATGCCATGAGATGTGATGAGTGCTTACAGTGAGATGTGATGGGTGCTTACAATGAGATGTGATGCTATGTGATGTGTGCATAGTATGTGATGTGATGGGTGCTTACAATTGTAAGCACCAGCACCTAAGCCATTGTTTAGCGTCAACCCCAGTATCCACTCCACCCCGGAGCGCGGCGAGCGGTGGCGGAACGCGCTCTCCGACCGTTTCATACCCTCACTATCCACGTCGGCGTGGAGTTGAATTTAGATAGCTTGGCGAGCCACCGAGCCCGAAGCGGGGCAAGCGCAGCGTGCCTCGCGAGGGGACTCTGAATACATGTAAAGTTATCCGCGTCCCCTCGCTGTGTTTGCCACGCTTCAGGCTTGGTGGCTCGCTGCGCTCGCCACATTATCTAACATTAACTCCATGCCGACGTGGTATGAAAAGGTCGGAGGGCACTTTCCGCCGACACTCACCACGCTTCGGGGTGGCGTGGATACGGGGGTTGACGCTAAACAATGGCGTAGGTGCAGGTGTTTATAATTGTAAGCACCCATCACATCACATACTATGCACACATCACATAGCATCACATCTCATTGTAAGCACCCATCACATCTCATTGTAAGCACTCATCACATCTCATGGCATGTACAATCAAATATCGCATCGCATCGTATTTGGTGCCATGCGATCCTATGCAATATTTCATTGTATAAGCACTCCTGTGAGGTTAACATGGACATCGCATCACACAGCACTATAGATGGTACGCGATGAGATGCGATTTTTCTACGCAGAATAGCACACTAAGCTATTTGCTTAGTAGGCAACCTGCTAGGAAACAAGTACCATTTGACTTAATATAACAAAACTGAGCGACGTTGGAAGTTTTAGCGGATATTTTGCACATCGCTCACAGAGATGTTGACATTTTTAGCAAATATTTTGCGTTTCTCTCAGAGATGTTGGCACTCAAAGGGTTATTTAGGTCTAACCACAAGGTCAGTTAGGTCGGACCACACACTTTTTTTTTATATTTCCTCAGCTTTATAACTACAAGTTCCATCGGTAAATGCTGGATCTCCAAGTATCAGAATGTTGGGGAGGCTTTCTGGGACTTTTAATTACACAGACAAGCATAATTTTTTTTGGTACTTGTGTATTATCTGGGCGCCCGATATTTTCATTGTAGGGCACTGTACAACCAAAAATCATATCGCATGCGATGCGTCGCGATTGGACTTGATTTTTAATTGTACAGGCACCCAGATGCCTGATTCCTATGTTAAATGCCCCCCCCATACCCGATTTTTTTATTGTACACCCACCCTGATGGGTAATTACTATGTCCCCCCATTGTTAACGCCACCCCACTATCAACGCCAACCCGAAGCGTGGCGAGCGAGGGGGCGGCGGTACGCGTCCTCCGACCTTTTCATACCCCCACTATCCACGTCGGCGTGGAGTTGATTGTATATAGTGTGGCAAGCCACCGAGCCCGAAGCGTGGTGAGCGGACGTGGATTACTTCACATATATTCAGCGGCCCCTTGCGGGGCACGCTGCGCTCGCCACGCTTCGGGCTCGGTGGCTTGCTGCGCTAGCCACACTATATAGATTCGACTCCAGGCTGACGTGGATAGTGGGGGTATGAAAAGGTCGGAGGACGCGTACCGCCGCCCCTCGCGGGCTCGCACGCTTTGGGTTGGCGTTTATAGTCAGCTTGTTGTGGGCCTTGTGGACACATTCACAACACCAATATCATTCATCTAACACAGAAATGACAACGGGAGTTATCGAATAACTGTATTAATTTATAGAAGAAAATGATTAGATATGAACAATAAAGACAATGATTACATACAAAGATCATGATTACATAGAACAATAAATCTAATTAAAAAATAACAATAAGAAAGATAATGATGAAATCTAACGATTATTATAATTAAAAATCATCAAGAGTCAATTTCATTTAGGGAGCAGAGTTAATGCATGTAACATGCGTGGGAACGTGGTGTCACCTGCTAGGCATTTCCACCATACAAATTCCTGCATATAGCTGTCCAGGTTCTGCTTGTAACGCCATTTAGTGCATCCCACAGTCGCTCTATATTTTGAGTGTGCGCTCCACTCTGCTGGTCTAGTTATATTTGTGGTTCACGCGCACGTGAACGTATCCTGCCCGCTCCAGTTCTTCTGTGCTGTACGTACGCCAGCAGTCACTGAAGATGGTCGTGCCGTGCTCTATATTGTCACAGATTGCCACCATAAGTGTGAAATCGTCTTGTTGTGGGACAGGGATGATGAAGCATTGACCGGTTTCTCTACAGACTCCACCGAACACCCACTGCTGTGGGAGTACTCGGCCCACATTAGCCTGTCGTCGGACAAAAAGAGTTTCATAGTGGGGTGGCGTTAACAATGGGGGGACATTTAACATACTAATTACCAGGGCTGTGGAGTCGGAGTCGAGGAGTCGGAGTCTGAGGAAATTTCGAGTACTCGGAGTCGGGGTCGGCAAACAATGCACCAACTCCGACTCCGAAAATTATAATTAATGACTTCTCTACTGTAAGAATAAAGACAAATGCATGCAGTGCCTCACGTAACCGCAAAACGAACATGTTAAGTGACCGTGAAAAAGCATGCTTTTCATGTGCTTCACTATATGGCACGCAACACACAATTCGGAGCACCAATACTTATAAATGTATTCTCCCTTGTAGTTTACAACTTCTTTCCAACGTTCAATAAGGTTTTTAATACCTCGTTGGTAGAACCCACCTGGTATAGACTCGAAAAATTCATTCAACCAAGCTCTCCCACCATACGCACAACATATTTTTACGCTGGGTCGTTTGTTTACCTTGGCTAAGCCATTCCTTACGCTGGTTCATATTGATGTACGGGCACCATTTTTCTTCGCCAGTAACGATTCGGTAAAAAAATCGTTCCTTGTGTCCATAAATTGAACGGTGACGAGCAAGCAAACCAGCGGAGATTGTTGCTCGTTGATTTTTGTTGTCGTCACAAAGCATGCGGAACTCATGCTCCACACTTCTGAACCTTTCCTATTGAGTGAAGATTCTTCTCTATAGCTAGAAGAGCTTAGAAGGACTTGATGGAACAGCTTCTTGGATTCAACTGTTAGTGTTTATATTTATTTTAAAACCTGCATGCCTGCTTGTCTGTATTAGGGTAGACATGTGTACATGTTTCTGGAAGAAACTGTCTATCCTAGGTTTTTAAGTGTGGTGCAAGGAATGTATCAAATACATTCGCATATTAATACAGAGGAGTCGGAGTCGAGGAGTCGGGGTCAGAAGTACGAGGGGTCGGAGTCGGAACATTTATCTACCGACTCCACAGCCCTGCTAATTACCCATCAGGTTGGGTGTACAATAAAAAAACAGGTCTGAGGGGGCATTTAACATAGGAATAAGGCATCTGGGTGCCTGTACAATTAAGAATCGGGTCGCATTCTTAATGATCGGATGCGATGCGACGTGATTTTTGGTTGTACAGTGCCCTACGATGAAAATATCGGGCGCCCAGATAATACACAAGCACCCATAATTATTTCACTTAGTGCTTTGGGAATCTTATAGTACAGTGCTACATCAACAGTCAATATCACATTTGGTATATCAGGCTAGCAAGCATTTCAGAATGAGTTTCATGCCAACGCAAGCGTTTTACTGTATGACACAACTTTATCAAGGATCTGTCTTCCTTACAGGTGGTAGGCCAAATCCCTCCCCCCTTATTGTGAGACTCCCATTTTATATCTCTCAAAGGGACTAACAGATGAAATAATGGTTCATAGTGTAAACATATCTAACAAGGTGTCAGGACAAATTGGTTTAAACTCTATTTATTAATACTTTGTATAATGTGACTGTGATTATATTTAAAAATAGATCTCGCTCTCCTCACACTAGCGTCTACAAAGTAAAATATTATAGAGAAATTGTTCATAACAGGAATTACTTCGGTTTCATCAAACACCTTCCTACATTTCCTTTCCCCTTTCTCTGTTTGGCATCTGCTACTTGAGTGGAGAGCATAATACACCCACGGTCCTACCCTATGGAATGGGCCTAATACCATCCGATCTTGGCAGCAAAACCATCGAGGGCCTGATCAGTACCTGAGCGGGGAATATCAGGTGCTTTGGGTGATACGCGATCTCATATATATCACGTTTATTTCTTTTCCCAGGCTCTCATTGGCACCTTATCTTCCTCCTGTCCCATTGCGATGGTTCCGAATATCAAGGGGAACTAGGATATAATTGCCAACAGCAGACCTGTCCATAGAAGATTTGCATGTATTTTTCATATCCCACATAAGGTTATTCCCTCTGCACCTGGGCATACTCAACCCACCGTTCAATGCAGAAGCACATGGTGGGAAAGCAGATACCCAGGGGATAACCGGTGGGAACTTTCTCTATTTATCATCTCTAAATATCCTTTCATATTTTGTTTACAGTTTTCAGATTTCTAGGGAATCTAAGCAACTACTCTGACCATTAGACCAGGGTAGTGCATGCACCTTATACAGGGTATGCACTAATGCTGATTTCACATTGCCTAAACGCTTGTGACCCGGTATTTAAAACGGTATGTTACCGTTTTAAACCCCTTTCACACCGCACATAAATACCGGGTCTCAAGCAGGTTTGCAGTGTAAAAGCAGGACATATAGTAGCCATGACAGCGTAGTGCATATGAATGAGCCATTCATTCCATATGCACATATATAATGAGCACAGTGCATATGAATGGGCCACTCATTACATATGCACATATGTAATGAGCGTCTCATTACATATGCACTGCGCTCTCATAGCTAGAGTCCTATATACAGGTTCAGAGCCGTTCACATTACATAAAAACGGCTCTGCAAACGGGTAAAAATCCTTTAGAGTCCTACACGGTTCAAATGCCGGTTATTTGTAACCCGTAAATGCAGACTGGTGCTTTCACACTGCAGTTCTAACCGGTTTAAAAGGCTAAAATATTGGCAATATATACTGGTTAAGGGCTGCAGTGTGAAAGGGGTATGCGTGGGTCAGTTTCCTCTATTATTCCAAATCATTTTTCTAGGTCCCATGTCATTCTTTAAAATTTCACTTCATGCTTATGAAAATTAGATCATATATCCAGGTTGAATATATTCAGGTTGAATATCCCGTATCTAAATTATTCTGAAACCCATAGTCTCCAAAATGTACTTTTATATTTTATTTTTTGCGAAAAACCTACAAGGGATATCTGTAACTACTTGGAAAAGCACTAAATATGTGCTAGAAAATGATTGCTTGCCATTCAAATTCAGTGCCTGACATAGTACACAAACTTTTTCATGTTTTAACACCTTGTTTCATGCACAAATAAAATATATGTGTGTGCATTTCATGTGTTTGATGTGTTTATACAACATAAATTCAAGATACCTCATTCAAATATAAAAATATTCCAAAATACTGAATAATTTATTATCCAAAATTCTTCTGTTCCCGAATATTTTGGATAAGGGATACTCAACCTGTGTATACAATTGTTCTCATAAGGTTACATACCCTAGCATTTTTTGTGATTTTCTGGCCATTTGTCAGAGAATATGAGTGATAATTTCCAAACTTTTCTTTCACTCATGGTTAGTGAATGGGTGAATTTATTGTCAAACAACTGTTTTTACTCTTTTTACATCAAAATAACAACAGAAATGACCCTGATCAAAAGTTTACTTACCCCAGTTCTTAATACCGTGTGTTGCCCCCTTTAACATCAATGACAGCTTGAAGTCTTTTGTGGTAGTTGTAGATAAGGCTCTTTATTTTCTCAGATGGTAAAGCTGTCCATTCTTCTTGGCAAAAAGCCTCCAGTTCCTGTAAATTATTGGCCTGTCGTGCATGAACTGCATGTTTGAGATCTCTCCGGAGTCAATGATATTGAGGTCAGGAGACTGAGATGGCCACTCCAGAACCTTCACTTTGTGTTTTGGATCATTGTCATGTTGGAACATCCAAGTACGTCCCATGCGCAGCTTCCGGACTGATGAGTGCAAATTTTCCTCCAGTTTTTTCTGATAACATGCTGCATTCATCTTGCCATCAATTTTGACCAAGTTTCCAGTGCCTTGGTAGCTCACACATCCCCAAAACACCTGCGATCCGCCTCCATGTTTCACATTAGTAATGGTGTACCTTTCATCATAGGCTGTTGACTCCTTTCCAAATGTAATGTTTATGGTTGTGGCCAAAAAGTAGAATTTTGGTCTCATCACTCCAAATGACTTTGTTCCAGAATATTTGGGCTTGTTTCTGTGCTGTTTGGAGTATTGTATGTGGGATGCTTTGTGGCATTTGCGTAGTAATGGCTTTCTTCTTGCAGCCACCATGCAGCCCATTTTTCTTGAAATGCCTCCTTATTGTGCATCTTGAAACAACCACACCACTTTTTCTTTTCAGAGTCCTGTATTTCAGCTGAAGTTATTTGTGGAATTTGTTTTTGCATCTCAAACAATTTTCCTGGCAGTTGTGGCTGAAATTTTTGTTGGTCTACTTGAACGTGATTTGGTTTCCACAGAATCCCTCATTTTTCACTTCTTAATTAGTGTTTGAACACTGCTGATTGGCATTCTCAATTGCTTGGATATCTTTTTACAGTATATCCCTTTCCTGTTTTCTACAGTTCAATTACCTTTTCTCGCAGATCCTTTGACATTTTTAGGAGACCATTACCTCCAGCTGTGTGGGACGGCATTGGGTATAATCTGTGCCCCAGGACTCACCAACCTGTACATGGGTGAATGGGAACATGAATGTACAGATGGGGCGGGGCTCTTCTTTGCTGGCGAATCGCCAGAACGTCACCGCTGGCGATCTGCCAGCAGCCTCACGCGCACGCACGTCTCAGTTTCCGTCGGCAGGGCGACGGGGACCCTGTCCGTCTCCGCTTCAGGGAGACGGACAGGGTTAGGGGGGGTGCGGGGAGGCGGTGGGGACCCCGGGTGACCGCCGACAAGCCGGCGGTCACCCGGGGGAAGCGCTGTCAGAAGGGGACGCGCGCGCATCTCGTGCGTGCGCATCCCCTTTCGCTGTTCAGATGGCGGGGGATGGCGGCTGGCGTCGCCATCCCCTGCAATGATGAGACCTTCCCCATCTGTATATACAATAACAATCCGTTTTTTTCATCATATATACAAGCGCTATATAGATGATTTAATACTTGTTTGGTCTGGTTCACAACAACAACAGATTGCAGAATGTGTAGAAAATCTGCAAATTAACACTTCTAACTTGTCCTTAACCTTAAATTTGAAAAAAACAGCTGTGGAGTTTAGTGATTTAAGCTTAAAAGCGAAAGAAGGTCCCTGAAAGAATTTTCTATAGAGACATCGACATTCTTCAAAACAGTCAACTATAACAACTACCTTGATTATAAAAGCTGTCATTTAAATAGATGGAAAGACAATCTTCCCAACTCGCAACTACTGCGCTTGCACCCCAACTGCAGTAGTTTAGAATTGTTTGACAGCCAGGTAGAAATGTATGATTTACGCTTTAGGGAAAAAGGCTATCCAGAAAATGTGATAAAAGCAGCTATTAAGAGGTATAGGAAACTCGAGTGAAAAGATCTGTAAACTACAAACAAACAACTAAGCAAGATAAAGAGGTTTTTTGTCCTGTTATCACCCGATATAATACCAAGGGTAGTTATATAAAGAGAATACTGACCAGGCACTGGTCAATAATCAGGATGGATCCATATTTTTAAGAAGTAGCTGGTGTACACCCACAGGTAATATTTAGAAGCGCTAACACCTTGAAAAATCTGCTTGTGTCTAGCTTATTACAATTAGAACCCATATCAAATGTGACCACCTTATATCAAATGCCATCACCACAAGGTTTTTTAATTGTGGAAAGTGTCAAATGTGCCCGCATAGTTTAAAAGGAGTGAAAAACATAGAAGGTAAAGATAAGAAAGAACTGCTTATAAAAGGGTTAATGTACTGCAAACTACTTATGTAGTGTATTTACTTACATGTCCCTGCGGGAAAAGATATGTGGAACAAACAAAAAGGATGTTAAAGTTGAGGATATTGGAGCATTATTGTAACATCAAAAATAGAATGACCCCCCACAGTGTCCCCCGGCATTTCAAACAGTGTCAAGCCGGCAACCCAGCAGGGATGCAGTTCATGGGTCTAGAACACGTTGTTTTAGACATTAGAGGTGAAAGCAGAGACAATCTATTCTTGATTTTGCACACGGTAATGCCACATACACGTTACATCATGTCACACACTGTAATGCCCATTGCACATTATGCAACGCACCGTGATGCCCATTACACATTATGCCATGACTGGACAACTATTTAAAGAATAGGGACAAAATGGACACGCACCAAAAATTTACACCATAATGCCTATTACACGTCACACACCATATTATATCACATGCCATAATGCCCATTTCGAGTTATGCCAGGGCTCTATTTTTTTTTAAACTAAGGACAACAGGGACAGTGCGCACCAAAAACTTACACCAGAATGCCTATTATATGTCACACAGCCATTACATAAGTATACTACATGCCCATTACACGTTGTGCCACACACTCCATTTTAGAGGTTCCATTTCCTGAAGGGAGGTCACAATTACCAAATCTATTTGAGAAGCAGACAAACCTTGCCTTGCGATGAAAATAAGATGCCTTTTAACTACATTGGGCGCAAAGTCTCATGGACCCAGAGGCACCGATTTTTCCTGGAACCACTAAGTTGTATAAGGCAGCAATTCAATACAAATAATTTACGTAATACAAAGTAGGTGAAAAATTACTGTTCGGCATGAGCTTAACATGCTTTTTCATAAGGGAAGAATTTATACCAGCCCTAAAATAAAAAGCTTACACGAACAAAACCTTAGTTTGAATATAATTCTTTAAAAGAGGAAAGCACAATTATTTGGTTGCCTGTGGTCATAAATTCTTTGTGTTGCAAAATTTAATAAATAAAGTTAAATAAACATCCTGATAAGCATAAACCATTAAATCATGAAGCATAAAATAGCATTTGAATAAGAATATTTAGAATTCTGGTATATAAAATAAAGGTGGGTAAATGCCAGCATGCCGTAACCCACATTATCCACAACATCTACTGCCTTTAGTAACCAGCCGAGTGAGCTACCATGCCACAGCGTGATAAGCCAGCAAGGGTACATTTGAGCTCCCACATACCTCCCAACATGACCCGCTCCAGGAGGGACACACGGCTCTGTTACTGGACTCCCCTTTTTTTATTTATGATTGGGGTCACCTGTGTTGAACAGGTTAATTGATAAGAAAGGTGTTTCAGCACAGATGATGGCAATCATAGATTGAGAGAGAAGTCCAGGAATAGAGCATTGTGTCCCTCCTGGAGAGGGTCATGCTCCACTTTGGACCTTTGCTTCTTCCTCATATTGTCCCGTACTTGTGACGTCAGAGGCCCTTTCTCCCACAATGATCTAGAATTGACCAAACCCAAAAGGAGGGAATATTGAGGGTAATCTCGATCAGAACTTTAACCACAGCCATTCCCAGCTTAGAAGGTGTCCTGACCATTTATAAGTTAGCACACTGTAAATACGGTTGATTGTGTCTGAGGACGCGGTTGTAGCCCTGTTTCCTATAGCACAGGCAGTGGCACGGTAGTGCAAAAGGCGGTGTGTGACTATGTGTGGGTGCGCGCTTGCAGCATGTATATCGGGTTATACACTGGGGCTCGGCACTCACCTGATCACGTTGTATCCTCTTCTATAGCCGGAGCCGAGTCTTCATTCCCAATGACCGTTCCCAAACACAAAGCGGGGACACACACACGCTGCAATAGGCAGACCTGCTCGTCCTCCTAACACTCACAGCGCTGCCAGTCTCTAGCTGGCTTTCCCTGGCAGCGCTGTGCAGGATCTCCGGCCTCTGGACTCCAGTTCCCGGACACCAGGTCTAATTACCGGGCTGTTCGGAGTAATCCCGGACGGGTGGTAACCCTAGTGGAGCTACAGTTTAGGATGGTGAACCAGCAATAACCAATTTCTTAAAAAAAGTGGCTGCAGGGCAGGGAGGTCTGAACAGGTCCTTAATGGGGGTGCACAGGGCAGGGAAGGCTGGACAAGCAGGGATTGGGGGGAGGGCACAGGTCAAGGAAGACATTGTGTCCTAATACCCAGTGCAGCTCCCATTTCAGCTCCATCCCCACATCACACTCAGGCTGCCTCCCAATATTTGTTCCTGCCCTATCCTGGACACACAGTACCCCTACATGGAATAACATTGTGCTTGCTTACATTACATTCTGTCAGCTTTGTCAGTGCTCCTGAACTTTCCCGGACACACAGTCCCTGCACTGCCTGGCCAGGAGAGCAGAGTCTGCACAGTGCTTTCAGAATGCAGCTAGTGCTGCCCGGTGCAAGACAAAGGTTTCCAGGGGCGCCAGAACTAGTACTCTATAGGTGTGAGCAGCTGCCTGTGACATGAAAGGGGAGCCTGGAGGAGGCACTGTGCTGTGACCGGCTTCCTGCTCACTGTGCCACCTTTGAAAGACATTGCAGGGAGCGCATTGGGGATTATAGAAGAGATGTTATAGCGCTATTAGCAGCTGATAGAGCGTGATGTGCACCGCAGTCCCCCCTGATGGGGTGCCTGTCCCCGTCCCCGTGGCGCCGGCTCCTGTAAAGCTTCTTGATCTTCTCCATGATTCTTTGGGTCGCTAGCTTCAGTGTACGACCTGGATTCTTTTTGAAACTTATTTCATTGGAAAGCTGGATCTTTTTTATATATCTGTGGATAGTTGCTTTTTTGAAATTCTCTTTTTTGAAATTCTGCCAGGTCACATTCGAGTCTTTGCCACAGTATTATAAAAATGTAAAACACGTTCCGCAAGTCCTTCATTTTGACGTTCATTTGAGAACGCTGCATTCTCGGAATAAAATATAAATAATAAATACTAAGTAGATAGTGGAGAATTCAATTAACGAAAACACATTTGTTTAAACGTACACTGGAAACATTATATATGACATTTTACACCAGTCTCAGTTAATAGTAGCACTACCTTATATTCTTTAACAGCACAGTTGTGCAAGGAAAGAAATAATATAAAAAAAATTATATAGTGTTACCAGCACAGTTTTTATTAATGTTGTAGACGCAATTGCATTGTGTATTATGGTTTTATATTTATGTGGTCTGTATTGTTGTTGCAGATTGTACGATATATATGATTAGCCGTTGTTATGGATAAGTGTGGTGCTACATAAGTGCAGATTAAAACTATCAGGCTTTTGCTTGAAAATAAAAAGGTAATTAAGAAATATGTACTTGTTTCCTAGCACTGCGCCCATCGCATCGCATACCATAAGCCTTACAATGGTATGCGATGCGGTTACGCGATGGCACCTGATGTCATACAATTTAAAATCATATACCATCAATGGTATACGATTTTATATTCGATAAGCACCCTAATTGGTGTTTTCAATGTTAAATGGCCCCACTATAAGATTATTAATTGTATAAGCACCGTAATGGGTGTTTACAATGTTAAAAGCACCCTCATGCCACCCCCAGTATCAACGCCAACCTGAAGCGTGGCGAGCGCAGCGGTACGCGTCCTCCGACCTTTTCATACCCCCACTATCCACGTCGGCGTGGAGTTGATCCTAGATAGTGCCCGAGCCCGAAGCGTGGCGAGCCACGCGGAATACATGTAAAGTAATATGCATCCCCTCGCGGGGCTCGGTGGATCGCTGCGCTCGCCACACTATCTACAATCAACTCCACGCCGATGTGGATAGTAGGGGTATGAAAAGGTCGTAGGACGCGTACCGCCGCCCCTCACGGGCTCGCTGCGCTCACCATGCTTTGGGTTGGCGTTCATAGTGGGCGTGGCATGGGGGTGCATTTAACATTGTAAGCACCCATTAGGGTGCTTATATGATTAAAAATCTTATAGGGGGGGCCAAAATCACATCGCATGCAGCTATATGGCATGTGATGCAATACAATGCATAAGATGTCATACGACTGAAAATCGTGGGTGCCGTGCTAGGAAACAAGTACCAAGAAATGAGATACACCTGTCAATTGGGTATTATAGAGATAACTGAGCAACGCTAGGCCAGCCCTCTGACGAAGTTCTCCATGACGAAATGCAAAGGGGCGTGGCCTAGGAGCGCCCACATCTATTATTACAGATATATATATAATTTATTAACAGTTTCTTATATAGCGCATACATATTCCACAGCACTTTACAGAGAATATTTGAACATTCACATCAGTCCCTACCCCAGTGGAGCTTACAATCTATATTCCCTACCACATGTACACGCACACAGACATTTGGGTTAATTTTGTTGGAAGCCAATTAACCTACCAGTATATTTTTGGATTGTGGGAGAAAACCGGAGTACCCAGAGTAAACCCACGTAAGCACAGAGAATATAAAAACTCTGCACAGTTAGGGCCATGGTAGGGATATATATATATCGTACACAAATTTTGAATACCTTCTGAATTTGTGGCAAAGGTTTTTTTTATTCTTCCTTCCTATAAATCCTCCAATTGTTGTTTAGGGGCAGCAACCTTTTCTATGGAAGCACCCTTATCTTTCTATTACTCTCTTACCTATTTCCTTCCACTATTAAGTAAAACATCTCATATAATTTATTTGTGTTTTAGGTCTCAATTTCTACTTCATTTGTACAAATGCTTGGACAGGTGAGTCATAATTAGGTTCTTGTATATGCAGTGGTAAAAAAAAATGTGTAATTGTGTAGAAGTAAGGAAATAAAGACGAAAGACTGAATTATACTAAACATAAAATAACAATGTTCATGTATTTTTTTCTACGCTTGACTTAACTGCTTTGAACTGCCCCCCCTTACCCCCATTTTCTATGGCGTAAAAAGAAAATGCAACCACTCAGCAGCCTAAAACCCATCTCCCTTTTAGCCCAAACCATCATCCCTGCAGTATGAATTCCTATTTTCTTTTACTTGCAGGTTGAATGCCCCTTTCAATCTTCAGTTCAAATACCTCCTTGTCCCTGTAGCCTGCAACCCTCCTTGGGTGCCGGATGATGCTCCGACAGTGGGGATCCTGACAGTCAGGATCCCGGTGCCGGGATCCTGACTGCCGGTGCTCCGACAGGGGGGATCCCGACTCACAGGGGCTATTCTCTCTTGTGGGGATCCACGACCCCCATAGAAGGAGAACAGAACCCGTTATGAGTGTAGCGAGCCACAGAGCCCGCAAGGGGCTTCTTTGCACTCGCCCTCCTGTCGGAGCACCGGCAGTCTGGATACCCACTGTTGGAGGCTCATACCACACCCACCCTCCTTACCCCTGCAGCCCAAAACCTACATTCCTTCTGCAACCTCAATACATTTATCTGAATAAGTTTATTGACTTAACTCCCTTGATTTTATAGGACAAAAAAATCAGTATTGCATGTGAAATTAGATATTGATTTGAACATTGGGCAGATGCAAAGAGGGCTAACAGTCCATTTTAAAACACTTTGGAGTCAGATTCCTGTTATGGGGGAAGCAGTTGCAAATGAAAGGGGTTATTTGTTTGAACATTGAGAACGCACCCAATGTGATCTCTAACCCCCCAAAAAAGTAGGTCATGTAACAAAATACATTGGGTGATGCAAGTGACTTATTCTTGCACACATGCCTAAAGTTCTAAAGGAAATGCGCATCACATCAGGGTTCCCAGTGGACCCTGTTTAACAAGTTCAGTATTGTGCAAATGTATTTTAAGGAAGAACATTCAAGCTTATTTTAAGAGTTATATTAAAGAACTGGTATATTAGGCAGTGATTGTCTGTGGTCTGCATTTCTTGGGTGCATTCAGTGGAAGGATACCAGTATGTTAAGACTTCCTGTATATTATTTGAGGAGCTATACACAAAAAACTAACATAATGGCCTGGACACACATAACAGTTTGTTGCTACTGCATACCACATTTCAGGGCAAAAAAATTAGAAATATGTATTAATCTAAAGTTGGAAATTTCATTTTTTCTTCTACTTTCCTATTTGACCATACTGTTTAAGTTTCTGGGTTATTTTTAAATCTATATACAGGTTTAGTATACCTTATCTGAAATGCTCAGGACCACAACTATTTTGGATAAGGAACAAAATATACACAAAAGAACAGTAAGTATAAATGTGAGTGCACTGAAAGTCTAATTATGGAGTCATAAAATATAACTTTTAATATTATTGCATAAAATTGGTGAAATATTAAAATATAGTAAGAAATGAAAGAAAGAAATGAGATTTAAAACTTATAAGAACCGCTGCTACGCAGTGTTCTCATTTATTAGGGATAAGTTGTCCATATAAGCTGTCGCTCATCACCCACCAATGCTGATAGCACATGGGAGAAATCAGCATGTGGAGTAGTCTATAGATGTAACCAATCTAATCTCTGCCCTATCATTACTCTCCGGGTACACTCATTCACGATTGAAGCGTCATTTCCCTGCAAGGGCAGTAGCCAACCAGGGGGGTCCCTTCCCTAACGTGAACAGAAGCAACACATTTTTTTATGTCCATATCTGCAACTGTCGCACGGATTAAACCCGCTCAATTGTGGGGATTGGTTAAGCCAATCCACTAACGACAATCAGCAGCAGTTGCCGTGTAACAATCACACTGCAGGGACATACTGACACACTCTTACCTACTCAATCCCTATTTTTCTTTCCACACTTCTTCTCTCTTAATTTTATAAACATATTGAAATAGAGCAGTGTTTTTCTGAGACCACCAGGTGGCGCTATAATCAAAACCAATATATTGATATCATGCATGTGCTGAAGTTTTTTCTCCATTCCTTTCCCTTATATCAGGGGTACTCTTTTTTTCGTCAATGTCACACATCCAGACATATATATTTTTTCAAATCAGACATTGATAATACAGTCAAGTAATTTCGCCACACCCACTAGATAGAGGTGTCCTCAAATAATTCCTTTATAATCACCGCTAGAGAGGCAGTCTCATTTCACACAGACTCATTGATCAGGGAATATGATTCAAAACCTGAATCATGACTGCTAACTATAGACGGGGATTTTGTATATAAGGATTTTGTGTATATATGTTCTGTGTGTCATGTATGTATTGTGTCATGTTAGAGTCCTTTATATTACATTTTTATGATTAATAATTAAATGTTTTATTAAGTGTGCCTCCAAACAAAGAGAGTACTTTCTCTTTTCTTGTTTTGACTTTTCCTTACTCTCAGGGGAGCACCTCCACACTGTTCACTGGTGCCGAGGCACATTAACATTTATATTGTGGAATTTCATTATCATTACTTCCTATCAAATAAACATTTTGTTGGGTATCAGTGCATAGGTATACTGTCCCGTTCCCCGTCATCCCATGTTTACACTTACAGACAAAAATACCAATTTTATTACTTCTTAGACAGATGGTTTATATGATGTGGTATTTTACAGTCCCCTTCAGCAATAATGTGTGAAGGTTTTATTAACAAGCTGGCTGTATTAGCCGAATATTAGCTTGTACTGTCTGTATTACTAGATCAGTACAGTTTACACTTTAAGCCCATCACTTTCTGGTGATTTATCTGATCTACTTAGTTATAATAAATGTTTATTTGTTACTTCACAAGTGTAGCCCGTTGAGGGAGCAGACTAACAACTGCTAGCTGGCTTTAATGCCAGTATATGATCGCAGTGTCCGCCGCTCTATCTCTGAACAAACTGTCAGCGGGCTTCGTTGATACAGGTGCAGTTACAATCTCACTTATTAAGTTAAGGCCCCCATACACTAGCCGATTTTGGTCAGATTTCAGCCAGATCAGTCGGATCTGGCTGAAATCGGACCAAAATCGGCTAGTTTTGATGTCCCCTCAGATCCGATGCGCGGTCCCGTGCGCATCGGATCTGCGTCGGGTGGTCGGACCTGCTGCACGTCCGACCACCCGACTTGGGACCTAGTGCGGCGGTGGAGGGAGCAGGGGGGGCTGGGGACGCTGCGGGGGACACAGGCGGCATAGAGCCGGGCAGGGGGAGCCGGCCGGGAGCTGTCAGTAATGAAATAAAAAAAAAAGCCCATACAATGAATGGGCGGCCTGTGATTGGCTGAGCGCTCTCTCAGCCAGTCAGCAATTGGCTGAGAGAGCGCTCAGCAGCCAATCACAGGCTGCCCATTCATTGTATGGGCTTTTTTTTTTAATTCATTACTGACAGCTCCCGGCCGGCTCCCCCTGCCCGGCTCTTTGCCGCCTGTGTCCCCCGCAGCGTCCCCAGCCCCCCCTGCTCCCTCTACCGCCTCGCACAGACGCTGTCCCCCGCAGCGTCCCCAGCAGCGGGGGACACAGACGTGTCCCCCGCAGCGTCCCCAGCGTCCCCCTGCTGCCTCTACCGCCTCGCACCGACGCTGTCCCCCGCAGCGTCCCCAGCAGCGGGGGACACAGACGTGTCCCCCGCCCCCCTGCTCCCACCAGCTCCCACCTCTGTAGCCCCCCCCCACCCTGCTCCCCGGGTTTTTTGCATGTGATAAATCGAGACGATTTATCACATGTAAAAAATGGCACATCAAGTGCCAATCTAATCAAGCTCCCCCGGGGAGCAGCCGGGGAAGCTCAGGGGGAAGACCTATGAGTCCACTGTAGTGATAATCTTGCGGGTCAGGTTATTGACTCGCTGGTTTTTAAGCCTGGAAGCGCTCGTCTTGTCTCCCTTCTATATGCACAATGATTTTCTATCACTAGTGGGGCGGGCTCATGCGGGTTAAGAGCTGGCTGTGAATGCCAGACTCTCCCCACACTGAGGGGAAGATTTATTAAGCTTGGAGAAGAGATAAACTGGAGATAAAGCGGAGAAAAGGTAAAAGGAGATAAAGCACAGCCAATCAACTCCCAACTGTCTTTTTCAAACACAGCTGATTGGCTGTGCTTTATCTCCTTTTACCTTTTCTCCGCTTTATCTGCAGTTTATCTCTTCTCCAAGCTTAATAAGTCTGCCCCTGAATGCGCTTCTGTGGTCTCTCGTCTATATTAGACAGTGGTTTTTAAATCACTCGTGGAGCAGGTTGATGCAGGCTGTGAGTTTGGGGGTTATTCTAGTTCATTCTTTCTGACAAAATACTTCTTAGATGGACAAAACCATGTGCACTGCAGGGGGGCAGATGTAACATGTGCAGATAGAATTAGATTTGGGTGAGTTATTTTGTTTCTGTGCAGGGAAAATACTGACTGCTTTATTTTACAAGGCAACATAGATCTCACTTTGAAGAAAAACCCCACCCAAATCTAATTCTCTCTGCACAAGTTACATCTGCCCCACCCGCAGTGCACATGGTTTTGTCCATCTAAGAAGGATTTTGTCAGAAAGAATGAACTAGAATAACCCCCTCTGTTTTTTCCCTGCACTGTCTGTTCTCTGATATCCTACTTTAATTACATATGCTATTACAACATTGCGCTATAACAAGATCACTATATCATTTAAACATGAGCGTTTTGACACATGAGCAACGATCCTTATGGCAAGGCTTGTTTTATTAGAAAGAATTACTGCGCTCACAAGAACTACAATAGTGTCATTTATATTGTTAAACCTATTTGCAACAGTAGCAAGTGCCATTGAACTTCTTTCAGACACTTGGCAACTATTTAAGGCTACACACAAAGTCAGCCTTTTACAATATTAGACAATTACAACAGATTATAGGGACAACTTATCCCTAATAAATGAGAACACTGCGTATCAGCGGTCCTTATAAGTTTTAAATCTCATTTCATTCTTTCATTTCTTACTATATTTTAATATTTAACCAATTTTATGCAATAATATTAAAAGTTATATTTTATGACTCCATAATTAGACTTTCAGTGCACCCACATTTATACTTACTGTTCTTTTGTGTGTATTTTGGTCATTACCAAGTATTGCGTGGCACCTCCCTCATTAAAAATTAAAAATTATTAAAAAACAAAAAAGTTTTTCCTGAAACGTTCATCGAAGTGGAGATAGAAAAGTCAAAGTGTAAAAATAAGAAGACTGGTGCGGGTATCATCCTTTTTCTCTTGCTATTTTGGATAAGGGCTTATTCTGGATTTCTGAATATTTTATTTTTTTACATACTCACCTGGTCCCCAGACATATCCCATCACACTCGTCTTCAGCGACATCCGGGTCCAAAAGATGCATTGCATATGTGTGCGGGTGTATGGATGACCTCACCAGCGCAATGCATCCTTGGGACTGGGGATGCCACTGAAGAAGAATTTAATTACCACTGTGGACAACGGGGGACGAGGTGAGCATGAAAAAAGGTACTGAAGGTGCAAAAGAAAACCAAATAAACAAAATATTTGGGATATCCGGATAAGGCATACTCAACTTGTGTGTGTGTGTGTGTGTGTGTGTGTGTGTGTGTGTGTGTGTGTGTGTGTGTGTATGTGTATTGGGGGGATAGGAAAAAACATTTTTTTTCCCTGCACCTTGATAAAGAGCCGCTGGGCTCAGAAACCTCGGTTTAACCCCTTGTGTGTTCTAAGTTTGTTTTGTGTGCCGCCTACCCCCCCCCCCCACCCCCCAAGCTTGTATAAGCATCCCAGGACCGCTCAACAGGAGGGCACCGTTATTATTACAAGTTGTACCCACTATTTGAGGTTGTTTGGAAGTGCCTACTAACCAGAAAACATATATATATATATATATATATATATATATATATATATATATATATAAATTCAGGTGGCACTCACGGATTTAGTGATGATAAAATAAACGTGTAAACTTTTATTCAAGTATATCGGACATGTTTCAGGCCTTCACGTTCGATATATTTTTATTCAAGTATACCGAACACGCCCATCCTCAGGGATCAAATCACACTCACAGCAGTCTCCTCCCGCCGTCCACAGACATGCCGTCTCCTTCTTCTGATGCCATCAACTTCCGCTGCATGCTTTGGACACTTCTGGGGAGCCAAGCCTCACTTTGGGTGCCTAGGTCAGGCAATTTGCATAGCAACAAAACACTCTGTGTAAACAAACATTGAGAGGCTTATTATAAGTCATGTTAGAGGCATACTAGTAGCCAGTTAAACGAGGTGCGAATACAATAAAACTGGTACCAAAAAAAATCAGTGCAGTGTCTCCACGGCAGCCCAATGGCTGCCTAGCGTAGTAAGTGTAGTCACTCCATGACAGCCCTGCTCTGTCCCCGCCGTCCATGGCTCTGTCCCCGGCGTCCATCTAGTGAGCGCCTCTCACACAGCACGGTAACCGCCACGGACGCCGGCGGAGAGGGGATCATGCGGGCACGGGCGGAGAGGCGCTCCAACTGTCTGAGACGCAGGTGCATCTCAGACGGTCCTGCGTCCTAGTAACTATTAGCACGTGCGCCTCATGCATAAAGGGGGTATGCGGGCGCAAGTGTGTCCTATGCACAATAAAGGAGGCATTTTCAAACCCCCACTATCCACGGCAGTCCGAAGCGTGGCGAGCACAGCGTAACGCGTCCTCCCAACCTGTTCATACCCCCACTATCCACGTCGGCGTGGAGTTGATCTTACAAAGTGTGGCGAGCACAGCGAGCTGACGCGAACACATGTGTAGTAATCCGCGTCCCCTCGCGGGGCTCACTGCACTCGCCACACTTCGGGCTTGGCGAAATTAACTCCACGCCGACGTGGATAGTGGGGGTATGAACCGGTCAGGAGGACGCATGCGGGGACCCTCGCCACGCTTTGGGCTGCCATGGTGGTGGGGGTGTTTCAGGAACACATTCACACCTGCCATATCATACATCTGAGACAGTAATTACAACATGTGTTTACTGGATTTTAGTTAATAATAAAGGAGAAAAGATCACATAAACAAATAACAACAGAATCAATTAATCATGAGCAAAGAAAATAATAAATCAGTCATTCTTCTGATCTGCATTGGCAGAAACAGCATCAGAAGTGGATGCACTTGTCTCTGCATCTGCGCTGTCGCCTTTCTCAGCCTGGGGGAGCAGGGTTAGCGCATAAAGGATACGCTTGAAAATGTTTTCGGCGCCCACAGTCTTTCGCCATATGAACTCCTGCAAGTAGGAGTCGAGCTGATGGCGCGCAGTGCCCCTTTGGCATTTGTTGTGCCACTTGCAGGATCCCAAAAGGCTCTCCATGTTCTGGGTGTGAACCCCGGTCTCTGTATCCACGAAGTTGTACCGGTGGTTAACCCGAGCACGATGGTACCCTGCCAGCTCCAGCTGCTCTGTGTTGTAGGCACGCCAGCAATCGGAGTAGATGTGCGTCTCCGGTTCAATGTGCCTCTCGATTGTGGCCATCAGGGTACTGGTATCACGTCTTTGTACTGGTGTCACAAAGCACTTACCAGTCTCCCTGGAAATGCCTCCAAATATCCACTGCTGAGGCAGCATCCATCCAACATGGTTCTTCCTCTGCACAAACAGGCTCTCATCGACTTCGACGATTTTCCCGGACCGACAATTTTGAGTTGGGGCAGCGTAATCAAGTCCACAGTGCAGACCTCATGCATAAGATATACATACTGGACCGCTGTTTTGTTGGACATGTTCAATTGACGCTCACAAAAATGTATAGTTGTGACCTCCTCCACCCAGGAATAAATAAAGCGTATCAGTGTCAAAAACATTAAACTGCAACTTGGGAACCAATGTGCCGCACGCAGGCTCACCTTCTCAAGGCATGATTTGACACATTGACTCCTTCATGCTGAGGTGCATTGGGTGTCCATTTATGCAACTTTTAGTCTGTGGCAGCAAACGGTGGTGCTGGAAGAATAACACTGCCTCCTCCTCTGTCTTTGGCAAGTTGAACATTGTCCCAGGTTCTGCAGCCATTACACTGTCACTTCACCTTCCACACTACGCTACTTCTGACTACGCTATGCGGGAACACTATGCTGATTCTGACAGAGACGCTGGCTATGCAGCCGTGGGAACACAGCGCTGATTCTGACTGGGACGCTTACGGGAACACTGCGCTACTTGTGTCCAACAAAAAAATTCCATCTGGATTCTGCTTGCAATAGCAGTTTTCCTCTGTTGCCCCCTCTGGTCAGTTTAGGAACACAGTCAATCATTTTTGATCTGATGCTTGCAATACTATGCACTTGTTCTGCACAGTGTTGTGCCACTGGCTATTTGCTGGTGCCCATGTTTAACGCATGTCTAATGGCTGAGCGGGGGGTTGGCCATACACTCTTTGAATTGACACTCTGTCTTGCCCACTTAGCCACTCGGCAATTAGACATGCATTAAGCATATATAAAAATGGATCCCGGCACACTGGAAACGGTTACTTGGGTGGTAAACTATCTAATCAAGGAATATGTGGATAATGTAATAGATGGCACTCCTAAGATTTCAATTCATGGTACAGTACTTAAAATAATGGAAACCATGCTGTGGTGAAAGTCAACGTTTCGGGCTGTGTGGTCTGTGTGACCACATAGTGGGCAGAAAATCTGCCCACTAATGGAGAGGGGAGCAAAAACTTTCCAGAATTCAAAAAATACGGATCAGTTTAAAATCAAGAATCTGATAAATTGTAATTCAACCTACGTGATATACATGCTTATGTGTCCTTGTGGGCTCCAGTATGTCGGAAAGATAAAAAGTGCCTTAAAAATCTGTGCACTGAAGCACACAAGGAACATAAAGGACAAGATCACAAATCACAGTATTCCACATAATTTTGCCCAATTACATAATGGAGATCCAAATCTCCTAAAATTTAAAACAATAGAATATGTCCCCATTGATAAAAAGTGAGGAGATAAGGAGAAAAGGTTGACCAAAAGGGAAACCTATTGGATAATCACCCTTTACACACTTATACCAAGGGGATTGAACGAGAACTATGAGATCATCCCCTTCATTTAAAAACCGCCAAATTAATATCAGTCTACTCTGATAATGTGTTCATATGTCCTATGTTGATGTAGAAATTTGTAACCCTGTCCTCTATATGTTCTATGTTTTTGCAAAAAGATAGCAACAATGTCTATGAGTGGTAGAAAATCTAGCCTTATTTGATCATTTTTTTTCTATGTGCCATGTCTATGTAAAAAATCACAAAAATGTCCCTTTAAGTGACTGTAAGTTATATGATATATGTGTATCCCTCCTCCACTAGGTGGGCGAGTATCTGAAAAATATTGGGAGCAGAATAAAGGCAATGGGTTAGATGCACCAATAGTCATTGATATATTTTTGTAATTTATATACTAAGGTCTTGATGACCTAACTCTTTATATTCTATCTATTCATTTTAAGTTAATAACCTGGAAAACCTGTAAATAATTGATAATTATAAAATTTAGGATAGTGTCAACATTGGTGCAGTCTGTTGGAAACGACACAATCAATCAGACACATAGTAAAATCAAAGCTGAGTATGTACAGCTCCCTGACTGCTATATAAAAGGTCTGGCACTGGTTGCTGATAAAAATAACTGTTAATGCTTTATTGATAAGAATTATGGCACAAGCACTATGCCACTAATAAGAACATTAATATCCACTTGGTTTTAAATCTAGCTAATATATTCCCCTTTGCTATGAAGGAGGGAGGCACTGGGGAGTAACCTAATATGTAAATGATCTAGAGCTGGGTCAGATTGTATGTATGAGCATTACATGTATCTATAATGACCTTGCTGGGATATGTAGTTCCACACCAGCACTATTGTTATGCTAACATTAGAAGACAGCACTACATGTAAAAAACATTGCAATGTATGGGTTAGTTGTACATTTGTTAAACTTACCAGCGCAGGGTGGCGTTAGTGGCCTATCAGTATCCGCCACATGGAGGCCAGGAAGCACCTCGGGAGGTAGGATCCTCCTCAATTTCTTCTCATAACTGGTAAAAGATACTTGTTTTGCAGGTCCTCCCTCAGTGCGGGTAGCTTCTCTGATCTCAGTGCCAATTTTGGCCTTCAGGTGCCGCTTAATATCATTGAAGATCTTCTTCACATTTTGAACAGTGTGCTTGCGGTTGCTCACTGCATTGATGGCCTGAGTAATGGCCAGCCACATGGCCCTCTTACGCTGTGCAGTGGACTTATGATGGTGTTTCCCCAACAGCCGGTCATATACATGTAGCATGGCCCTCACTAATGCGACATTCTCTTCATAGGCGAACCTGACCTTGCGGCCACTTTGGGTGTGGCCTGTATCTCCCTCCTCCAGCTCCTTCATGGCCATGTCCGCCTCCTCCTCCAGGCCAGTCTCCCCCTTCTACTCCTCACCTCCATCTTCCCCCACTTTACCCAAGTCTACCTCTGAGATGTGGGCCGCCTCCTCTGTCTGGGTGATGAACACATCCTGGGTGAGAGAATGTGATGGGGATGCCAGAGGGTCCTCCACCTCCTCCATCTGGGACTGCTCCTCCGGAGCCTGTGCTGGCCTTGCTGTGACCATGCTGCCTGCCACACTGCTGCCTCTCAGCATACCTCTGCTGCCTCTCCCCCTGGCTCCTCTGGTAGTGCTGGGTGTGACTGGCCCCCTGCTGCCCCTTACAACTCCCCTTCCACTGATCTGTCCTCTCACTCCAATCGCTCCTCTCCATGCTCCTTACTCCCTATCAAAGATTAAAATGGCGCAAGTGCCCCTTTATATAGGGGGTGTGATGCATAATGTAGGGGACTTAGGTGGGCCAATAGATTCTTTGGCATACGGAGGCAGTGTTGTAAATGGCATTCCGGTTGGTCCAAAACTCGCACATGACCGGTGCATTAAATCACACTTTTCTGTGTCATAATCTCGCACCAAATGGCACCAAATCGCACTTTTTATCCGCTTATGCGCATCCCATTAAATATGTGATTTTACACATGAAAACTGCGAAAAAAAGTGCGATTTGCGGCGATATTGTGCGATTTTAAAAAGTGCAAAAAACTCTCATTCTATTAAATGTCACTCTAAATGTTAACATTTTTCCCACAGCTTTTGCAGGTTTGGCTATATTCTATTATATACAGGTTGAGTATCCCTTATCTGAAATGCTCAGGACCATGAGCATTTGGGATAAGGGATTTTTCTGGTTTTGGGAATTTTTTTTTAACCATACTTACCTGGTCCCCTGGTGGTGCTCCGATGGTCCCCCGGCAACCACAGTGCCCCCCAGAGTCCATGGTCGCCATCAGGATCCTCTTCAGCGGCTTCTCCAGTGCCAGGGGTGCATTGCGCGAGTTTGCTCTTGTGCAATGCATCCCTGGGACTGGAGATGCTGCTGAATAAGACGAAGATCCTGAAGCCTGCTGGGGACGTGGTAAATATAAAAAAAAGGGGTGTGTGGGGCGGGGTGGTTAGCGGTGAACAAAATAAACGAAATATTCTGACTAAGTACTTAACACTAAAAATTGCCAAGTAGCTCCCCTATACAGTATATCCTTGCTGAAATGTCAGATTTAACTTTTAATAACCCTATTTGTCATATGCATTGTATTTTGTTTATTTGTAGATCATAAGATGCCATTGGCCTTTCCTTCAAGTTTATATTATATCTAACCTGCTTCTTGCATATGGAGCACAGTTGTATTTTCTATCAAGCAAAGGTAAAACAATCATATATTACTTATCTATCCTTGTATTGTTTAGTTTAGTTATTGCTGAAAAGATCATGTGTTGTTTTAAGCCATTTTTCCTTTATCTTCTAAATTATTTTATTGTTTGCACCCTTATCTTCTGATATATCTCAATCGGTTGAAAATTTGGGGTAAATGGAGCTAAACAATAGGAAAGATAGGACCATGCATTTAATAAAGACAGTATCATAACTATAAAATGGAAGGCCTTCCCCACCTCCTCTACTCCTGATGAGTTTGTTGCTGCCGGAGAAGAGTAGGCCTCAATGCTACAATCCTGAGACCTCCGTGAGACCTATGTATGCTAATAACCTGGATGTGCACTAATTCTTGGTTCTAACTGATTTTGAATGTCTGGAAAAACCTGTTCCTGTATGCTTGGATGCGGCTACTATCAAACTAAAACATCCTCCATTTTTCCTGTCTGCAGCTATACGACCCTTCACTTCATTTTTTTTATTTTTCTGGCTATACTTCTGAGTATCCCCGAGAGACTGGATATGTCTGTTTTGTTATTCTTCTGCTTATCCAGGGAGTAAAAGATTGGCCGGATTTTGGGGCAGATTTATTAAGCTTGGGGAAGAGATAAACTGGAGATAAAGAGGAGAAAAGGTAAAAGGAGATAAAGCACAGCCAATCAGCTGTGTTTGAAAAAGACAGTTGGGAGCTGATTGGCTGTGCTTTATCTCCTTTTACCTTTTCTCCGCTTTATCTCCAGTTTATCTCTTCTCCAAGCTTAATAAATCTGCCCCTAATATTTTAATGTTTGATAAATGGCCGGACTAAGGGGCCCATTTGTTAACATTATTTTTACTAAAATAATGTGAAAATGGGTGTTTTCGCACTCTTTTTCACAATTTTTTAGTTTCACTGAAATGTACTAACTATGAATTGTAGAGGTTTTCACAAATTTCTCTTCTTAAACCGATTTATCGCATTTTTTTAGAAAGTAGATCGCATTTCACATAAATATAATGGGAAATGTGATCTACTCATATTTATTAAACTTCAATTGTAAAATAAATTCGGAAGGCTGCTTAGTGATAATATATCCACTTCTTAGTGGCGTTTTCCCTGTGTGTGTCTACATTTGTGATAAAGCTGCTCTAACCTGTTACATAGCAGCCCCCTCCTCCTATCTCCCCTATTTGTGTGTTTAACACTCAGGGGAATATAGAGACATTGAGCTTTTATTAATGTAAGCAGTCTGCCTGCCTCCGTTCTGCTGCTGAAGCTTATGTTCACTGTATGGGGGGGAGAGATCCCTGCAGCTCCATCTCATTCTCTCCCCTGTCCCCTCTCCTCACTGCTGCTGGGGACTGCTTTATAGCAGGACTTGGAGCACAGGCAGAGTGATTCTAAATTAAACAGGGAATTATATATGTATATGTCTGCAGTGAGACCTGCTGTATATTGACATGTACAACAGATCAGCAGCGCATTGTAAGGAAGGAGAGAGGATGGCGAAGAGACGGAGCTTACCTACTCCAAATGTATATACAGATAGTGGTAGATGCTCAATTAGTTCAGTAGCATTTCCCAGGTGCATGAGGGAGGGGTTAAATACTGGGTAAGTAAAACAAGACATTTTTTCCCTCAACACACTGAGCAATGCTAGTAACCAATCTAGAACACTACATGATAATAGAATTTAGAGATATTGGTTACATATACCTGCGCAGGTGTATGCTATGCCCCCAAGCCGCGTCAAGGCTTCTCTGTATATTGGGGGTCCCTAGCGCTATATCTAGGTGCAGGGTGCGGCACCCCAAAAAACCATCATAAGCTGGGAAGCCCAGCGCGGCATGCCAGTGATATACTAAGTGTTAATAATTAGTGATAGGAAGCCGAAGCTATATAAAAAGAGAGATAAATGAATGTAATTAAAATAGGATAGAGATAGTGTTAGTGAGGGAAAAGTGTTAATAGAATGTAAGGGCATGCCGCACTAAAACCATCCAGTCCAGGAGCACCGCACCCCACACCACCGTTACCCTAAATTGGGTCTACGATTAACCAGCAAGGAGCCACATGATAATGGCTCCTTACTTGATATATCCAAACTAAGAGCTACCTACCTTGGAGATGTATGTAGCTCTGTCCCACACATGCTTCCTTCCCTTCCTGCTGTGGATCAGAGTCCCGCACAGGCTGCCCTGTGTAAGCTCACTTGCTGGCCGAGGAAGAGTTCATTAAAGCGCTGCCCCCCTCTCTCCCCCATGCTGCCGTGGATCGTACATCACTGACAGGCAGCAAAGGAAAGAGAGATTATTATTAGCTCTGTCAGTGACCCGCTCTCCCCTACTCCTGCTGTCGGAAGAAGAGTCCTCCTGTGACAGTATAAAGGGCGGGATGTACTAAAGGGAAAATGCTGTAAAACGGGGGTTTTATCGCATTTTCCTATGTACCAATACTCGTCCGCCCCGTCTTCGCCTGGCAGGGTAACGCCACCCTCTGGGTGGCGATACCCTATAGAAGCCTATGGGCCCGCCGTCTGTGCGCCCCCCCTCCCGTTCTCCTTTGATCTCCTCCTCCCCCAGCAGGTGTCACAGATGGGATGACATCCGGCTGCAGGGGGGAGGAGGAGACGCGGGGAGACACTGGCAGCCACCGGGATGTGACAGAGACCCCCGTAGATGACATCACAGGTATCGCGGGGGTCTCCGTCACCGCAACCCGATGCTAGCCGCATACAGTATGTTAGTACATATGCGGCAGCATCGCGGCGGCGGTCAGACGAAGGGCGGCGATGTATATTAATACATCCCGCCCAAAGAAACATACATGTGCAGCAATTGATCTGTCCCACGGACGTCCGCCCACGCGCCCATCCTCCTCCTTGCTGCTCCCGGAGACTGGAATGTACTGCAGCACTTAGAGCACAGGCAGAAGAGCCCACTGTGATTTTTTTAGTAAACGGGGACTCTCCTGCCTGAGCTCCTGGCTGCTGTACTCTTCCATCCACAGCATCACAGCTGGTGAGAGAGAGGGGATGGGAGAGACAGATCTGGAGGGCGAACGTCTGTGGGAGAAACAGAACTCACCTGCACATGGATGTTTGTTCACAGTTTTATTAAATATATAAAAGGAAGCACCTGCCCCCAGGGGCGTAGTGCCCAAAATTTGCACCCCCCCGCCGGATAATTTCGGTGTCCCCCCTCCCTAAATTTAGCGCTGCCCCCCATTCTTACCATGCCTCCCCCGCTGCGTCTGTATTCCGCCGGGAGTCAGGACCGCATATCTACTAATCTGCGTCCCGGCGCCTAGCTCCTGGAGTCAAATGTCCATTACAAAATGGCCGCTTCCTTACAGCTGACCGTTTGTAAGGATGCTAGAGGAGGCCGTCGCTGCCTCCTCTAGCATCTTAAAAAACGGTCTGCTCTAAGGATGCGGCCATTTTGTAATGGACATTTGACTCCAGGAGCCAGGCGCCGGGACGCAGATTAGTAGATATGTGGTCCCGACTCCCGGCGGAATACAGACGCGGCGGGGGAGACAGCGGCCGGGGCACAGCAAAGGGGTGGAGGGCAGTGGCCGGTGCCAGCATCCGGCGCCCCCGCTCCCCCAAGCAGCAGCGGGGGCTGCCTCACGCTATCTACGCCACTGCCTGCCCCTCTCTTCTGATCAGTTCCCCCACCTCCGAGTCCTGCTTAGGAGCAGCCGCAGGAGACATACAGGAGTACGAGGGAAAGTGAAAGTCAAATCCGGCTCAGCTGGCTAACTTTCTATTAGCTGCACATGCGCAGTAGGATCCAGGCATCACAGTGCGATAATAACAGGGGGAGAGCAGGCCTCTGGATTCGCAGGGACAGGGCTTTTTCGCAAGCCCTGTCCTGCGAGGTGAATAATGATAAATTTGTGCGATTTCAAGCAAAATCGCAATGCGAATTTAATCGTTATCACCATTTGATTAAAATTTTTTTTACAATTTTGATAAATGAGCCCCTAAATGTCATTGCATAATAGTTTTCTATGCCATTTTCACCTGTATTTTCCTGATCATTACTCCTCTACCTATGTACATTTATATTCTCCTGTTTAATTGTAATATCCTTTGCGGGGTGGGGTGCGGGGGGTTTGGTCAAATAATTGTTGTGATGCTCTGGGCCATTTCAGTGTTTGTTGGTCACTCTTTGGGAAGATAGGTGTAGGTAATACTTACATGTCCGACTTCTTATCCTGAAACTATGCATCCGATACACTTTGTTATCATATGGCCATTGCCCCAGATGACCCATACTGTTGTTATCATTCTGGTGGGTGGATGGGCGGGATGGGTGGCTAGGGTGGGAGGAGTAAGGTAGATTTTTTTTGTATAGATTAGGTACCATAAACATGTCCATATCCTAATGTTAGTGTAAATTTTATGTGGTTTAGCTAAAGGCCACACTTTATTCTATAGTTCATAATAGTTAGTGGGTATGGGGTAGGTTGTTTTAGATCTAACTATGCCTAAGTTGCGGTGGGTTGTACAGGGTGGGGGGTTATGAGGTAGGTTTGCTTTGGGTATTATTATTCTTTTTATTTAATTTTTTTTACTTGGTAGCTGGATTCATGGTATCTATTTTCATTTTGTTTGGGTACTGCAGTTAACCTTGCAACATATTCTAAGTGATTCCTACTATATGGGAGGGTATTGTACATGCTAGTCTATAAGTGATATTCTATACTACCTTTATAGGTCAGTGCCCGAATGTCGCCTTCGGGTACTGTTGTGATACTAACACTATACTGTGATATTATGAGGCGTTATGTGAATGATACAATGACCCTCCTTCTTACGTTATGCATACCTGTATATGCTCCTGTTATTCATGTTCTTGCCTGCTATGCAGTTAATCACGTTGTTCCAGCAACCTACTTGTGTGTTTGGGGTGGTGGTTCTGCTAATGCAAAAACTTTTTAATAACAATTATTGTATTTTTTTTTTTTTTTAAATCCTGCTAATTTTTTATCGCTGGCCGTATGCAAGTTGATAGACATGAAGCTGGCGTTTTGATAACCGAATGTTTTCTGAAAGTGTCAGGGGGAAATCCAGACCTGTCCCCCAGGTGTTTTAGTGAAAGGCATGTTACCACAGCTCCGGACCAGATCCGACTGTTTCTATTGCAGCTGAGTAAGTCCTGGGCTGCGCACAGTGGAAAAAATTATTTGATGTAGAAAGGCTTGCTAATTGCCGATCCAGCAGGCTTGCATAGGGCAGGTTTTCACTCTGGCTGGGTGGGGATTCCCTGATCAGAGGTATCTGCAAATCATTATCCCAGCAATTATTGTGGGATTAGCACAGATGGTGTAATGGTTGTCTCGTAAAGAGACAGTGCAAACATATAAAGGGTGTGGTATCATAAGGAATGGGCATAGCCCAATTTAATTACACCATACAGTAGTATTATCTTATTTACATTATATCACATGTGCCCCTGATTCACAATACATGACATAGTAGTGTCCCTTGTACACAGCCCACAGTAGTGCCACTGAAATCACCCACAATAGTAGTGCCCCTTGTACATAATGATCACCGTAGTGCCCCTTGTACATAATGATCACCGTAGTGCCCATTAAACATACAATCCACAATAGAAATGCACCGTATACTGTACACATAATACCCACCATAGTAGTAACGTAAGGTGTGAAGAGAGCAGAAGAGGAAAAACAAAGGGGATCCGTGAGCAGGGAAAATGTGAGAGGAACAGTGAGTTGTCAGGGGAACAAGGGAAAAGTGGGTAGTGTTGGAAAATGAATGGAGAATAGAAATGATAGAAGGGAGAAAGTCATATGCTGGGCAGAGAGAGGGTAGGACTGCTATATGCTAGGCAGAGAGAGGTTAAGGTGCAGCCATATGCTGGGCAGAGAGAGGTGGGACAGATATGGTAAGGGGGGGGGCAATTGCTGGGCAGAGGGGATAAATGGTGGTGAGATGGCGAAAGATGCTGTGGAGATACTGCTAGGGGGGTAAAATGATGGGAAGGGAGATGAGAATACAGATGATGGGCAGAGAGGAGTAGGGGGCAAATTTGTTGGGGAGCAAGAGATGATGGGCATTGAGAGGGGCATGTACTGGAAAGGGGTAAGGGGACAGATGCTAGGGGATTGGGGGCAGATGGGCATAAGCTGGGCAGAGAGAGGGGGAGAGATGATGGGCAAGGAAAGGCTGACAGATGGTAGGCAGGGTCAGGGGGACAGATGGTGGGCAGAGAGAGTGAGGCAGATACTTGACAGGGAGAGGGGGCAGATACTGGACAGGGAGAGGGGGCAGATACTGGACAGGGAGATTGGGGCAGATACTGGGCAGGGAGAGGGGCATATACTGGGCAGGGAGAGGGGGGACAGATGCTGGGTAGGGAAACAGGGACAGATGCTTGGCATGGAGAGGGTCAGATACTGGAACATGGTAAGGGGACAGATGCTGGGGAAATGGGGCAGATGGGCATATGCTGGGCAGAGGGGGAGATGCTTGGCAAAGAGAGGGGTAGAGATAGGGGACACATGGTGGGCAGAGAGAGTGAGGCAGATACTGGGCAAGGAGAGGGGGGCAGATACTGGGCATGGAGAGGGGGACAGATGCTGGGCAGGGAAACGGGGACAGATGCTGGGCAGGGAGGGGGCAGATGCTGGGTAGAGAGATGGTGGTACAGATGTGGGGAAAAGGATACAAATGCTGGGGGAGATTAGGGATAGATACTGGTCATAGAAGAATGGAGGGACAGATAATGGGCAGGTCAGGCTCTAGGTAGGGAGAATGTAAGATATGCTGGGAAGAGAATAAGAGGAGGTATGATGGGAAGGCAGAGGGAGAACAAATGGTGTGGAGGGAGTGGGGGTTCAGATGCTGGGAAGGGAGATAAGGGACAGATGCTTGGCAGAGAGAGGGGGGACAGATGATGGCCAGAGTAGGGGACAGATTATAGGCAGAGTGGAGGGAGATACTGGGCAGGGAGAGGGGGGACAGATGCTGGATAGGGAGGGGGTTGGGGAGAGAGAGAGAGGCTGTAGGGGTTGGCAGGAGCTGCAGACACTGTGGAGGCAGGGGCATACTCACAGACAGGTCCATGCTGTGAGATCCTCCATGTTCCAGGGATCAGAGGATATCCTCCATTCAGGAGCTCTTCTATTCAGCATGTGCCAAGCACATATGATGGACGCTGGGGCTGGTTATGCTCAGGAGGGGGACCCCTACGCCATTAAAAAAAAATGTTTTAATCTTTTACACATATTTTAACATAGAACCATGCACAGATCTTAATGATCTGTGCATGGTTCTGTCAAATTCGCCCATGTTTCGATTTTTAGTAACGGTTTCCTGAATTTGCATCTCATTAAATATGCGATTTGTATACTTTATAATTGGAAAACATCTGGATGCGAGTTTCGGCATCACTAAAAATCACCACTTCAGAATGTGCGATTTCGCGGCAAAAATGTTAGATTTTTGCCGCATTTCACATCTCATTAGCTATGCGATTTCGGAAGAAGTACGAAAACGGCTGTTTTCCTATTAGATGTCACCCCTTCTGTATTAAGAAATGTATGGCTTCAAAAAGGCTGAGCTTCATTTTATCCATTACCCTTGTCTGACTGTGCAAAGTGGGAAAATCCACCTGCTGTGGATGCATACGTGACATGTTTAAATTAAGGCCGCCATACACTATGCGATCGGGCAGTGAAATTGGACCAAATCGCAGGTTTTGACACCCGGTCCGACCCGATGCGCGGTCCTGTGCGCACCGTGCCCGAAGCGTGGCGAGCGGACGCGGTCTCATAAGAAAAACGGGAGCCCAGATATTACATAAGTACCGATAAATCTAATGTGCAGCCGTGGGGACTCTGAGGACGCCGGCGAGGGAGGGGGGCGGGAGACGACGGCGAGGGAGGGGGGCGGCAGGGGGAGCCAGAGCAGGGAGCTGTCATGCTCCGTCCGGGTAGGGGGGGGGACACGCCGCTAGTAGTGTGGACACTGCGGGGGACACAGGCGGCAGTGACATAGAGCCGGGCGGGGGGAGCCGGGAGCTGTCAGCACTGAAAAAAAAAAGCCCATACAATGAATGGGCAGCCTGTGATTGGCTGAGCGCTCTCTCAGCCTGTCAGCAATTGGCTGAGAGAGCGCTCAGCCAATCACAGGCTTCCCATTCATTGTATGGGCTTTTTTTTTTTCAGTACTGACAGCTCCCGGCTCCCCCCGCCCGGCTCTATGTTACTGCCGCCTGTGTCCCCCGCAGCGTCCGCACTACTAGCAGCGTGCGTCCGTCCCCCCAGCCGCCTTGCAGCATCCCCCGCCCGCCACCTCGATGTCCCCGGCCCCCCTGCTCGCTCCACATTGCAGCTCCCCGGGAGTTGCAAATGATAAATCGCATGCGATGTATCATTTGCAAAACTTGGCACATCAAGTGCCAAATCGTGTGTCCCCCTCCCGGGGAGCTGCAGGGGGAAATCAGGTCCGACTTGTCCTTAGGACAAGTCAGACTAATGTATGGGGGCCTTAAGAGTTTAATTCTTCCAATCCCTACGGCATCCTCCTTTAAGGACCTTCCAGAAAGAAAATTTGCATGTGTCTTAAATCTTTGTATTCCCTTACGTGGGCCACAGCCACACCTGGGTGGCTAAAACTATAGAAAGTTGTGCTGACACTTTTTGAAAAACAAATTCAAAGAAATGTGTAAGTCCCTCCTAGTGCGCACTAGGCTGCCAATGAGGTGTCTCCCTTCAGGTGTCCTCCCACCAGTACAAAGTATTGTGAGTAGAAAAGGTTTGGAGGTGCCCCCTTTCGGAGCCACAGGTGGGAGGAAGAAATGGACAAAAGAACAGTGCATCCCTTATGGGGGGGGTACCGTTCATCTTCTCCGTATGTGTCAATAAGGGGTTAAACAAATTACCGTTTGTATCAAGAAGCCTCCTGGGATGTCGTATAGTCCTCAGGGTGTTTCACCCAGATATATATGAGAATTCTGTTTGGTGAGATTCTCATATAATGCGTGGGTTTAAGGGGTTACTTCTGGTCCTGTCCTTAATAGGTCCTTGAGTTATCCCCTTTCCTGGTAATGAAGGCGTCTTCTCTCCACAGTCCCACCACGGCCTGGTGATACCAACGCGTTTCATTCGCTTACTGCAATCTTTTTCAGCCTCCGTGCACCCCTTCCCGAGCCCCCATCCCTGAGGTGAATGGATGCCGCACACAGGCATCCATTCACCTCCTCCCCAGCTCAGCTGCTGTCTGCACAGTACAGCAGACCGCATTGGAGGCTATGTACCCTCCCCGCCCAACCTCCATACTGACCGCAGTACTCTGTGGTCTGGAGGGTGGGCTTCCCCATTGCTGTAAACAAACCCATTTACACTGCCCCCCCCCCCCCCCCCAGGTCCACCCCATGTTCCACTCCTGCATTGTAATCTATATAGCAGCACGACATGTTTACCTTACTATTCCTATTAGTTAATTTATAGAATACACACTGCCTGCAGGCACCCACTCCTTGGGCACTAATTACTGCTCTGTATCCCAGAGAACAGACACTGCAGGAAACAAATCTGACCAGTGCCTGATTTATTAAGCAAACAGGCTACCTAGTATTAATTATATAGCAGAGTGGCCTGACATCAGTTAGTTAGTGTCACTGCATTTGTTGTACATAACTTCAAGGGGTGATTGTGTGTATATTAACTACCTGAAAAGCATGCTCCTCACTGATATATTCAGCAAGTACTATTTACAGCGCTGTATCTTTAAGGATAGATGCTGTGGGGAACCAGTTGCTGTCAAGAGTTTCACTTGTCCAATATAGTATATCTATTAAGGATTATTACGTATGTGATTGATTTTATACTAGAGTGGTCTAATACTAAGACAACTTATAACACAGAATAAAGCACATATCACAATTTATGTGACTACATTAAATATATACATTAAAATGCAGATCGGTAGTAAAAGCCAGAAATAATAAGACACCAAAAGGGTGTCAAATTGTATTAGGGTGACAAATTGTATATATATATAAAAAATACATATAATTTTTAGTGTTCTGCCTGCTCACCTTATTTCTAATTCACATTTGTATCACTTGTGTCATTTTTTTTATTTTCGCAGTTTTGTATATAAAAATAAAAGTTATATTTTAATGTATTCAGGAGCACCATGCATATGACAACCCTTTTCTCTTATAAATATCTCTAATCCTTTGGTCTAGTCATAGCATACTTCTACTAATATCCATATTGTTATATATTTCGATATACAGAGTGTCCTTTGTGATTGGCACATTCCACCTCCTAGCCCCTTAACAAAATGACCTCCTTCTGGCTCAGTCTCCAGCAGGGCCAGCACTACCACTAGGCAGCTGTAGGCATTTGCCTATGAATACTGGCCACTAGAGGGTGGCACCCTATACGCTCCTGATAAATATTTATTTGTTATTCCTTTTAGTGAAATTCCTCCTCTTCCTAAAGAGACTAGGGGCAGGGCCGCTGCGGGCGTCCAACTGTTATGAGCAGGCACTGACAGCAGAAGCCATTAGCTTGGATGCAGATACACATGCAGCAGTAAGTGTTAGAGCAGCGCTGTGTGCTGGTAATAAGCCACCTCTATTGTACTGTAGCACTGTCTGCTCCTCTCGGCAACCCCCCCCCCCCCCTCACTCACTATTGGAGCCAAACCCTCCTGTGATTCTGCTACCCTGAGTAAGCCCAAGAATCAAAACATCATACTCCTGACACCTCCCTGTATTACCTCCTTACTAATCCCAAGGAAACCACGCTGTGACAGGACTGTTCTGTGTTTCTGCTGACAGCCACTTTAACAGTTGACTAGTATCTGAAACACCGGGTCCCTGAGCAGGAGCAGATTGGGCCACTGGGAAACCGGGCCATTTCCCAGTCTACCGGGCCAAAACTCACTAAAAATGGGCAGGCCGCGCTCCCCCCTGGGCTGGCTGGGCAGTGGGTAGTGGCTGCGGCACTTTGCCCAAATCCAAGATGGCCGCGGGAGGGCTGCTGTGCATGTGTGACAGCGCACAGCACCTCCCATGGGCCTTCAAGCGGGCTTCCAGCTCCTGTTCCCCCTGTACCCGGCATCTGCCAGCAGAAAGCAGAAAACAGCAGGTGAGCCCCCCACGCATCACATACACCGGCGCCCCCCCACGAATTACTTACACCGATGACACAGCCCCCCACATTACTTACATTAACCCCCCGCGCGCATTACTAACATCAACGCCACAGCCCCCCACATTACTTACACTGGCACTGTACGCTCATGATGAATATTTATTTATTATTCTTTTAGCTAAACTCCTCCTTTTCCTATAGAGACAAGGGAAGGGCCACTGCGGCCATCCAACTGTTGTGAGCAGGCACTGTCAGCAGAAGCCTTTGGCTTGGATGCAGATACACATGCAGCAGTAAGTGTTATAGCAGCGCTGTGTGCTGGTGATAAGCCACCTCTCTTGTACTGTAGGACTGTCTGCTCCTCTCTGCTAACACCCCCCCCCCCCCCCCCCCATTATAGAACCCAGCATGTTACTTACCATCCTGCAAAAAGCACCCTTGTATAATCAGTCTACCAAAGACTGCACGTTACCTGACCCCATAACTCTGCAATAGCACTCCCCACCCTGCATGATCTTCCCCCTCCACTCATGATTGCAACATTTCCTCATTCTCACTGTGCAAGAGGAACGGGGTCTGAATTGTCAGGCATCATTTACTTGTGACAAAAGGTGTACTTAGAGAGGTAGCACTGTTAAAGGGCCATGGCCTTGTGAGAGGGCATCGCTAAGGCACATGCTGTAAATTGTGTACTGATGATAAGCCATAACTACCTTGGGTGCAGAGGTTGCTGTCGCTATAGGGCCCAGGCCATCTCACCTCACAATTCTACTTGCAAGATAACAAACACTGCCTAGTGGTAGAACCGACTATTACATTCCTCACATCCTGACTGTGCGAAGCAACAGAAGGATGGGGGGAGGGGGGGGGGGTTAATGCAAAAGAGAGAATTGTTAGCAGCTGCATGTCATTCTATCAGTCACTTGAGAGAACGACATACTAATCGCAATAGCAATCCTAGCAGGTCTTACAGCTATGGCCCACTTTCCCTGACCCCACTGTGACCCATGTTTCCACGGTGGGGCCCCCACTGTAACCTCACTCTGACCCATGTCTGCTGCTCTACCCAGGGTCAGTGATGTAGTGCTGGGCATAGATAGTAGAGTATAGAGGGGTCAGTGATGCAGTGTGGGTTAGAGAGGCGTCAGTGACATAGTTACATAGTAGGTGAGGCTGAATATAGACTTGCGTCCATCTAGTTCAACCTATGTTTATAGTAGCTTATCCCTTGTTGTATAGTATGTTCTGATATTTTAAAGACAGATTACAGAATGTTACTTATTCATACCCGTGGATGTTTTTAACAAATAAATGTTTATTCAACCTTATTTTAAACATATTTATAGTGTCTGCCGACACCACTTCTTCAGGAAGAGAGTTCCAAAGTTTGACTGTTCTGACTGTAAAGAAATTTGTTCTTCTAGATGAACAAAATCTTTTGGTACTTGTTTCCTATCTGGGCGCCCAGGTTTTCTACGTACGGCACCGTAATGAAATCGGATCGCATCGCATCGGATTCGGTACTGGATGATGTACGATGGCATACGATGCTATCCGATCCGATCCGATTTCATTTTAAATCGGATCGCATCGCATGCGGTGACGCGATCAACCTGATTTTTACATTGGAATCAATGTTAAATGGTCCCTGAGACCCGATTTTACATTGATTTCAATGTAATAACCCTGCAAACCCACGATTTGTATAGGAAACACCCCCTGATGGTTTAAAATGCGCCTCCATTGTTAACGCCACCCCAGTATTGATGTCAACCCGAAGCGTGGCGAGCGGCGGCGGTACGCGTCCTCCGACTTTTTCATACCCCCACTATCCACGTCGGCGTGGAGTTGAGAATAGAAAGTGTGGCGAGCCCGAAGCGTGGCGAGCGCAGCGAGCCCCGCGAGGGGACGCGGATACCTGTGAAGCCCGCGAGGGGACACGGATACCTGTGAAGTACTCGCCACACTTTCTATTCTCAACTCCACGCCGACGTGGATAGTGGGGGTATGAAAAAGTCGGAGGACGCGTACCGCCGCCCCTCGCGGGGCTCGCTGCGCTCGCCACGCTTCGGGTTGACGTCAATACTGTGTTTCTGTGCAGATGTGACAAGGGGAGGGCTTTGAAGGGTAAATAAATACAGTAGTGTTACAGATGGGCCATCCTATGGGCCAACCATAAAAGCGGGAACGAAATCGGATCGCATCGCATCGTTCAATATCGTGTATGTGCATTTGTGGTATCCGATGCGATGCGATCCGATTTTTATACGGAGAATAGCATGGTGCGCAATTAACGTAGCGGGCGCCCAGATAGGAAACAAGTACCAATCTTTTTTCTTCTAATCTAAACTCGTGCCCTCTCATCCTAGATTCCTGTCTAGCAGAAAAAAGGGTGTTTGACAGTTCCTTATATTGGCCCCTGATATATTTGTACATGTTGAGCATGTCCCCCCTTAAACGTTTCTTACTCTAGTGTAAATAGTCCCAGCTTGCTTAATCTCTCTTCTTAGCTTAAATTCTCCCTTCCCCTAATAAGCTTTTTTGCTCTTCTTTGGATTTTTTCTACTTCTATGATGTACTTTTTATAGTGTGGGGCCCAGAATTGTACTCCGTATTTGAGGTGCGGTCTAACCAATGATTTGTACAGAGGCATAATTGGTACTTATGTAATATCTGGACTCACATTTTTCTTATGAGACCGTGTCCCCTCGCGGGGCTCGCTGCGCTCACCACGCTTCGGGCACGGTGGCTCGCTGCGCTCGCCACACTATATAAAATCAACTCCATGCGTATTTGGATAGTAGGGGTATGAAAAAATGGGGTGCATTTAACATGGGAGTCCAGATAATACATAAGTACCGCATAATTACTTTTGAATCCCTAGTTTCCATGCCCCTTTTAATACATGCTAGAATTTTGTTGGCCTTTTTTATTGCTATATTACATTGAGCACTACACCCTAGTTTGTTGTCTATTTGTTCTCCTAGATCATTTTCGAGTACTGAATTACCCAATTCATCCCCGCTTAGGTTATGTTACTAGCACACTGGTTATGTCTCCCAAGGTGCATGACCTTGCATTTGTCCACATTGAACTTCATCTTCCACTTTTTTGCCCACTCATCTAGATTGTCAAGATCATTTTGAAGCGTGGTGACAACTTCTGATGATTTAATAACTCTGCTCAGTTTTGTATCGTCCACAAAGATGGATACATTGCTGAATAACCCCCATCCCAATATTGTTAATAAAAATGTTAAACAAAATGGGCCCTAGAACCGAACCCGGTGGCACTCAACTTAGTACTGGTATCATATTTGAAACGTCACTGTTCACGACCACTCTTTCTTCTCTATTACACAGCCAGTTCCCTACCCATCTGCAGATATTTGCCCTTAATCCCAGGCCTTCCATTTTATTTATCAACGTCTTGTGTGGTACAGTGTCAAAGGCTTTAGCAAAATCTAGAAAAATCACATCTACAGCATTTCCATTATCAAGGTTTTTGCTAACCCCTTCATAAAAACCAAGTAGATTTGTTTGGCATATATGATTTTTCACAAACTCATGCTGGTTATTACTGAGTAAACTATGAAGGTATAAATATTCCTGGATACCATCTCTTAAAAATCCTTCAAATAGTTTACCCACTTTTGGTGTTAAACTAACAGGTCTGTAATTAGCAGGATCCTCTTTTTTTCCTTTTTTGAATAATGGCACTACATCTGCTATTCTCCAGTCTTTTGGTACATTTCCTGATGATATTGAGTTATCAAAGATATAATGTAGAGGGGAAGCTAATTCCTCCCTTAATTCCATTAGTACCCTAGGATGAATCCTATCTGGCCCAGGTGATTTATTTGTTTTGATTTTTGCTGAGCCTCAATATTATTTCCGTGGTAGAGAAATCAATATTGAGGTCTGGCTTGTTCATCCCATTTGTGGTATGTGTGCGTTCCACAGTCTGCTCTCCCTTAGTAAACACTGGTGAGAAGAACTCATTTAACAGTTCTGCTTTTCGCTTATCCTCCGTAAAACTTTTTCCAGTGATATCGGTTAGTGGGCCTATGTTGTCCTTAATTATACGTTTACTTTTTATGTATTTGAAAAACGTCTTGGGGTTAGTTTTGCTTTCAGTGGCTATGCGCTCTTCATAATCCCTTTTAGCTACTTTGATTGCCCCTTTGCAAATTTTGTTTGATTCTTTGTAATTGGTGAACGCCTCCTCATTTAAGTTATTTTTATAGAATTTAAATGCTCTTGTTTTATTGTTGATTGCTGACCTAACTTTTTTGTCCAACCATGGTGGCCTTTTTTTATTGAATTTACCCTTATTTACTTTAGGAATGTATTTAATAGTTAATGATTCAAGTCCATTTTTCAGAGTATCCCACATTTCCTCAGCATTTTTCCCCTCAAAAACCGTTTCCCACACATTTCTTTTTAGGGCTTCTCTGAATAATTCAAAGTTAGCTTTTCTTAAGTTTAGTATTTTTGCCGTTCCTTTATGATGTAATTTACTGAAGTTGATTTCCAGTGAAACCATGTTGTAGTCACTGTTCCCTAGATGTTCAATTACTTTGGTGTTTGAGACTAAATCTATGTTATTTGCTATTACTAAATCCAATAGTGCCTTATTACGAGTTGGAGCTTCTACTGTTTGTGTGATAAACTGGTCTTAACGTAAGCTTAGGAACCCACTGCTTCTTGCTGTATTACATGTTACATTTTTCCAATCAATGTCCGGTAAATTATAATCCCCATAATTAATACCTGGCCCTGATCTGACGATTGTTTGTTTGATTTTGTTTAAAAGAAGAGACTCATCCCTTTCGTTTATGTTCGGCTGTCTATAGCATACCCCTATTAAAATTTTGATATTAGGTTTTTTGTTATTGTCGGTTATCTACCAAATTACATTTACTTCTACTGAAAACTGATTAAGTAAAGCATTTTTTCACAAATTAACAAAATTACCACAAATATGATCACTGTACTGTTTGCTGAACACTGGTCTAAAGAAAAATAAACTCCTGCATAAAAACTTCTATGTTTTCTAGGGCACTGTTTAGAATTTGATGCATCACTGGATGTAGCAGCCAAGCCATACAAAGTCGATCCCATTATTAATATTTGCCGATTCCTATTAGGGTAAGTTTTTGTTGTTGCTTTTGTTGTTTTATTTTAATATCATTTTGTTATTTTACATTTTTTGGGAAAGGTTTTTCATCATATTCTGTCTATTACTACACTATAATAAACATGCTTACTTAAAAATTACTAGGCATTTTATTCAGATTTGAATAAATATATATAGGGATGGTGTGTCTCATGAGTCATTATCAGATTCATCAAGTAATTGATTAAGTGTCATTTTCAAATAGCCACCTAACATTATGTGGCCTTCAGCCCAATCCTGTAACTGAACACCGATGTCCATGAAAAAGTCTGAATTGGGACCAGTGGGAGCATATAGGGTAGCAATAGTAAACCATTCCCCTTCGAACTGCAATTTAACGAAGATGAACCATCCATCTGGATCACACAATTTATCTAGTACTGTATAATGTAAAGACGTATTAATAATGAGGACCACACCACGTTGCTTTGCAGTAAAAGAGTCAGATGTGTCGTTTAAAAAACAATTAACCCTGGGGGGCGTGGCCTAGCCGCTGAAGAAAGAGGACGCTTACCTCCTGAGCTCCTGCACAGAGAGGCACAATCGCCAGCAATCCTCTGCTCCTAGCGGCACCTCCAGCCATCTGCCGCCGATTCTACACTCAGGGAGCCCAGAGGTACAGGTGGGAAAAGCCGCGGAGTCGGGAGACCTCATTAGGAGGCCTCTGCGGATTGCGGCCTAGTACCCCTCCGAAGCGGGGGCCTCGATTTTACAGTGTGCCCGGAGGAGGCCCGCGGCACCGCCGAGGGAGCCCAGCGTGAGAGGAGGGTACCACCGGGATCAGGGGGACCCTTGGAGACCCCCCCACCGGGTGTGGAGCCCGCTGTCCCCGCCGGAGAGGTAGGAGTGAGGGGGCTAGTAGCGGCGGACCTGGCAGGGAAGACGCGGCGGCCATCTTGGTTACTGGCGGAGGTCCGGCCAGCCACGAGCGCGCTCTCCCACCGCCTGCAAGCGGTACAGGGGGCGCAGGGGATCCCAGACACCACTCTCTGCTGCCCCATTGCATCCCCTCGCCTGCCCTAGACCCTACATCCCCAGTCTATACACCCCCCCTTTCAGCCCTCTGCAGCTGGGAGACGGCGGCGGCCATATTGGAGGTGGCAGGTGTGGTGCTGCAGCCTCCTGAATCCCTCTGGCCCTATTCTGATTATTGAGCCCTCTGTGTGGAGAGGGAGAGAGAGACGCTTAGCTGAGAGGCCACAGGGCCCCCCGCCAGCGTGCAGGAATTGCTCATTTTGCTCATTTATATGTCAGCGGTGGCAATCTGCTATGACCTGTTCCGCCGACACTAGGCACCTACAGTAATGGCTTTGTAACACGCTACGCCCCGCGGTGTCTCCTGCAGCATGATGTGCATCTGACGTCTATATCCTGCCCCTTGTTGAATAATCATCTAAGACCAAACTTGGCTCTGGCACCTATAAGTGATCCTGCTCTGGACACACATTACGTATCTACCTCTGGCGCAACGCCCGTCTAACTATGCCGTCTAAAAAAATCAAAGGGCCGAAATCCGTCCCGCAAGTCCCCTTCTTCAAACCGTCTCCTAGACGCGCTGAAGCCCAGGGCCCTACCGCAACCGATTTAACCCCAGAGCGGCCCCCATCTACCAGCACGGATGAATCCTCCCGCACACCACTGATAGGCCCCCCGGCACCCCCCGGGATGGAGGACAGTGCGGCCCTCACAGTTGGGACCCTCAAGCTCTTACTCCAGCAATTCAAGGATGACGTGACTGCTGAACTTCGTACCTCATTCCAGGCGTGCCAGAGGTCGATAGACGACCTGGGAGATCGTACAGCCACACTGGAGACCAAAATGGGTGAGGTAGTGGGGTCGCATAACAAGCTGATCGACTCCCATGCGGCCTTGGAGGAGGAGGTGGCGGCTCTGCGGGACAAAGTTAGTGACCTGGAGGACAGATCGAGGAGGAATAATCTGAAACTTAGGGGGATCTTTGAGACTGTCTCCAACAGTAGCCTCCACGATTATGCCCTTGATGTTTTCAGGAAGCTTCTTCCATCGACGCCTAACTCTGATCTCCTCCTAGATAGGATCCACAGGGTTCCTAGACCATGGAGTGCCCCGGAGGGGGCCCCTAGGGATGTCCTAATGCGGGTCCACTTCTATCATATTAAAGAGGCCCTGTTGAAGGCCGCTAGGCCGTCCTCCGATACGGCAGGAGCCTTGGGTACCCTGCAATTGTTTGGCGATCTCTCAAGGTCTACTCTTACCAAGAGACGGTCATTCCACCCAGTAACAAGTGCACTCAGGAAAGCGAACATTCCTTATAGGTGGGGATTCCCCACCAAGTTGATCATCTCCAGAGACGGTTCTACTATTGTCCTATCTGAGGTTGATGCGGGGGTGAAACTACTCCGTAAGTGGAACTTGGAGACGGCATCCTCCCCCTCTTCCCCTGACCGCCGACTTCAGCAGGACTGGTCGGTGGTGGAGAAGTGAGGGGACTAAGTAATATTACGTATGGGTGACAGGCCTGTTGCTTTTGTTTGTAGCCCAAAGATGTGCCTACCCTGGGACCTTGATGCCTCTTGTTTTTTCCACAAGTTTTTTATTTCTTCTTTTACATGGTTTAATATGCTTCCATTTCTGTGTTATATGGCCTTGAGTTAGGCTTTTTCAGGTCACTCTACCCGTTTATGTCTTACTATTGCCTATGCTGGTTTGCCCTGCCTCCCTGTTACGAAGGAAAGCACAATGTCTCCCATTACATCATTATACATTCCATTCTCCCCGGGCAGGGGGTTGTTTGTTGGTTGTTAGATGTATATCTAGAATACCTAAGAGTCGTATGGTTTATTGCTATCACTAGTATGCTGCGAGAGCGACATCGTGGGGTGAAATGCCACTACCCCCCGGTAGTTATGCTTGGTGTAGCGCCTCTAGGTGGGCGTCCCACGTCGACTCTTTATAGAGCCGTAAATTTATGTCTTTGTGTGTGTGTGTTCCCCCTCCCACTATGATATGTCTCCCCCCCTCCTCCTCTGCCCTCCACCTGTATCCGGGCCTGAACCAGTATGTGGCGCCGATATGCACCCCCTGGGCTGAGTTATGGTGAATCTTATTTCCCTTAATGTTAAAGGGCTAAACTCCCCACATAAGCGGAGGCTAGCTCTTTCATCTTTTTTTAAAATGAAAGCTGATATTGTTGCCCTAAAGGAGACTCACTTCATCAAATCTGCCCCTCCTAGATTTTTTGACAATAGATTCCCCCATTGCTTTATGGCCAATGGCCCCGCAAAGAAGGCGGGAGTGGCTATACTGGTCTCTTCCAAAACCACCTTCACTGTTGAGACCCAGGTTGCGGACCCGGAGGGTAGATATCTGGTACTAATTGGTAAACTAGACGATGTTGAGGTAACAATTGTTTCGTGCTACGCTCCCAACTCGGGACAGCTTAAATTTTGCAGGAAACTATGCTCTGTAGTTTAACAAAATGCTAAGGGTGCTGTATTCATCCTGGGATATTTTAATATGGTATTAGATGAAGCTATTGATAGGTCAACTCGGGGGGGAGCTCTGCCTGGGTCCCGCCCTTCTCCCTCTCATTCCTTAGGCTTTCGTAACCTGCTAGGGGAATATGGGCTGTACGATGTGTGGAGAGCCAGGAACCCCTCAGTGAGGGACTTTACCTTCTATTCTAACCCACACCGCACATACTCTAGGATAGACCTGGTCCTGGCGGACAAATGTACTTTACATTCCATCACTAGGGCGTGAATATTACCAATGACATGGTCCGACCATGCCCCACTAGCCATTAAGTATGATACAAACTCCCGCAGGATACCTCCGAGCCCCTGGCGTCTAGGAGCGCATACCCTATCCAACACTGAAGCCAGCAACGCCATTAAGAATTCTATACTAACATACCTTACCACTAATAACCCGGACCACACTAACATATTCAACCATTGGTGCACCCTAAAGGCTGTAGTCCGGGGGTCTATCATTCAAATTGCTTCTAGGCTCAAACGAGCACAGGCGGAGGAAGCCAAACGGTGTTCAGAGGAGTTGTCCAAGCTTGAGGTTGAGCATAAGGCGAATCCGAGGAATCCCCGGATTGCGGCTTCCCTCCGCAAAGCCCGTGATAACTATAATGCACTCTCCCTTAGGGAGATCTCCAAAAACCTCTTTAAACTTAACCAGAGATTCTATGTTCTGGGCAATAAGGCAGGACGCCTGCTGGCTAGAAAACTCAGGGGCAGGCAAGCTAGAGCCAGGATACACAATGTGTTCAATAAGTCGGGCCTCAAGGTCTCCGACCCCTTTGAAATTGCCAACACTTTTGCAGATTACTACTCGGGCTCTATAACCTGGAATCAGATACTGATACTCCCCAGCCCACTGCCTCGGGGATTGAGGAGTTTCTAGCGGAAGTCTCTCTTCCGCGCCTGGACCCCGAGGTAGTGGACGCCCTGGGCGCCCCGTGGAATTTAGGAGAGGTAGAAGCGGCCATAGTTGCCTTGCCTAAGGATAAAGCACCAGGCCCTGACGGGTACCCAACTAATTTCTATAAACAGTTTAAATCAATCGTAGCGCCGATCCTCCTGAACGTGTTTAATAATGCATCGGGGTCGGGTAGGTTCCCTGCGGAGATGCTTGAAGCACGGATAATCACCATCCCTAAACCGGGCAAACCTCCAACAGCAGTCCAAAACTTCAGACCAATAGCCCTTTTAAACACTGACCTTAAACTGTACGCCAAAATGATTTCTAACAGGTTGAACCCTCTCCTGCCATCTCTTATTACAGCGGATCAGGTTGGCTTCGTACCTGGTAGGCAAGCACCAGACAACACTCGCAGGGTATTTAACATTGTGGAAGTCTGCGAATTCAAAAAATCCCCCCTGTTAATTCTGTCTCTCGACGCGGAAAAAGCGTTTGACAGATTGCATTGGGGATATCTGAGATCTGTATTAATTAAGTTCGGCTTTGGAGGCAGATTTTTAGACTCCATATTTGCTCTCTACTCCTCTCCATCTGCCAGAGTATTCACTAACGGGTGTTTATCCAATATGTTTAAAATAACAAATGGCACGAGGCAGGGCTGTCCATTATCCCCTCTCATATTTGCCCTAGCTATGGAGCCTCTAGCGGAAAAAATTAGGAACTCCCCTCACATTCAGGGCCCGGTCTTGGGTGGCCTGAGTCATAAGATTAGCCTATTTGCAGACGACGTACTATTATGCTTATCCAGCCCAGAACTCTCTCTGCGTGAATTGCACAAGGTACTGTCCTCGTACTCTAGTGTCTCATATTATAGGCTTAACACATCCAAGACTGAAGCCCTCCCCATTAATATCCCCCCCCCCGAGTTGGTTAGGCGGCTGAAAGACCAATACCGGTATGCCTGGCGGACGACTTCCATTAAGTATCTGGGAGTACAAATTACCAGATCCTCTGATATCTTCGCCTGCAATTATAAACCCCTCTTGGGGGCCTTTGAGAAATTGATAGGTGAGTGGGCCCTACATGAAGTCTCGTGGTTGGGCCGCATTGCTGCCTCTAAGATGGTGTTGCTGCCGAAGATCCTATACCTATTCAGAGCCATCCCCAGAACACCCCCTAAGTCACTACTTTCTGACTTTAACAAGCTGTTCGCCAGGTATATCTGGAAAGGTTCTAGACCCCGTGTCCCTAAGCAAATTCTGATTCTCCCCAAACCCCTGGGTGGGATGGCTTTCCCAGATCTGAAGTATTATGCCTCGGCCTGCCTGTTGAACCAGGCAAGAGACTGGTTTGCAACGGGACAAACGAAACCTTGGGTGGCGATAGAACAGTCTTTCCTGATTAGGCCTCCCCTATCAGAATTATTCTGGCTACCTAAGGGGAAGACTCCTTCGTGGGATGGGCCGGGTGTTGCCATTAGAGATACTATCTCTACCTGGCACGAACTACTAGCTAGCAATAAGGAAGCCACTTTGCCCAGTCCCAACTTGGCTATCTCAACTATAGCAGGTCTTATACCCAATCTGAAATTAGATAACTGGGTAGCCAGGGGCGTATCCACATTAAAAGACTTATACCCAGCAGGGTCCCTTATGTCTTTCACTGAGATCATGGAGAAGTTTAGCATTCCACGCCAGGACTTCTATAAATATTTGCAAGTAAGGCACTGGCTTTCCTCTTGCGCGGGTGGGTCCACAATCCCTCTATCCTTCCCGAAAAACCTAATTGTCACCCTGTCCTCTCCTAACCATTGAGGGGGAATCTCTAGATGGTACTCCGAGCAGACATTGGCGCGAAAACCAGAGAAGTTAATTTCCCAGACTAGATGGGAGAGGGACCTTGGCAGAGCTCTACCCGATGAGGTCTGGGAGGAGAGTATTAACTCATGCTTCAGGATGTCTAAATGCCTTAGCCACGCGGAAATGTTTTACAAATTGTGTAATAGGGCTTACCTTACCCCACAGCGACTACACGCAATTTATCCCTCTACCTCCAACCTATGTTGGAGAGGATGTGGTCTGGTAGGCTCTATCGTGCACGTTTTTTGGGACTGCCCTAAATTAAAACAGTTGTGGAAAGACATATTCGCTCTCCTAAAGGAGATTGTCGGTATCCAGCTTTCCTTAGACCCGCTGACGGCCTTGTTTCATTTTTCTCCATCTATTCCGAAACATGACAAATACCTAATTGGCCAGATCCTGATTGCAACGAAGGCGGCAATTGGCCAATGTTGGAGGTCCCCAGACATCCCAAACCCACAACACATACTGGGTAAGATCCATAGGCACTATCTATTTGAAACAGTAGACTGTAAATATTCCTCCTCGGCTAACTCGATCCACATAAAGTGGTTCAAGTGGTGCACATACAGGGAGAGAGAAAACCTCCCTGTTGGAGTCTTGTTTCAAGTCGATACCGCTCAGCTACTTTCCCCTAGCTCGATACATTAGTGACTGTAGAGTTGCTTGGGCCCTCTCCCCCCTCCCCCCACAATCCCCGTCCCCGTCCTATGTCTAGTCCCCCCTGTGTCTGTCTTTGTGATCTGTTGGGTTAAGTATACTCCCCTTACACCCTTCCCTTTTTTTTTTTTTTTCTCTTCTTTTTCTTTTCTTTTCTTATGTTCCCCTTGTATAGCCCTTTAAAATTGTCAGTTCATTCCTTTTCTATATTGGATACCTGATTGTAATGAACATAGTATTGATCTTCTGTTACTACATGTAATCCAATTTTACCATACTGCTTTGTTGTCTTGTGTTTCACTGTTCTGACTTAATAAAAACTATCTGGAAAAAAAAAAAAACAATTAACCCTAAGGGTCCAGTGTGTTTCCTTCAATAGAGCAATATCAGGTTTGAAACGTTTCAAGTGGTGCAGCACTTTTTTGCGTTTCAGTGGAGTGTTAAGTTCCTCTACGTTCCAAGATAAAAATTGAATGTGTTCTGGAACAATAATTTTAGTAGATTGGGAAACAAACAAATTCTAATAACAACAGCAGTAAACCTCCATGTCCCAGCTAGTAGGGGGATCACTGTAAGCAACAATGAATCTAGTTAAATCTACATTAATATCAAAACATATATGACATTAATAGCAGTTCCATTAAATGTTTTCATTTTAAGAACCCAAGTAAAAGACCAACAAAGCAGCAAATCTCTAGGTATGAAAATATAAACTGAAAAGGAGATGACATAATATAACTATCATCAAAAACAAAACAAGGTAGAGAAAAGAGCACAAAATACGATATAAAGTTCAAGAGTATCTAGAAACCATAACATAAACTGAAAAAACAATGGGGTCGGATGGGGATACGCTTTCATTTGTCACTTACATGAATTCCATCCCCTATGGCCTCGCATTTATGCACACCTTTCTCCCAACCCAAATCAACTATCTTTAGTTTAATAAATATTAATATTAATAAAATACAGACTTCCAATTACAGCAAGGAAGTAAAAACCAATTCATATTTACATTTTCACAAATGCCCAATATCATCCTATGAAAAGTAAAATACCAAAGTTATGAAGATTATGGAAAAATTGTTCAGATATAGAAACCTTTAAACAGCAGGGAAAAATGATAGCATTTTGTTGAGAGAGAAGATACCCAGAGTATTTAGTTAAAAGAGCCTTCTCTAAAGCTATACATAAGGACAGAGATGCCCTATTAAAACAAAATTCACACACTCATGGGAGTAAACAAATTGAGGAGAAAGACATAGCTTTTATTTCAACATTCAATGCAGAATTCCAACAAATTAAGAATTTCATTAACAAAAATTATGGAGTCCTCTCAAACCAGATTCACTACTAGGAGATTCACTCCCAATAAAACCATTCTTTATTTTTTGTAAAAATAAATCTATAAAAAATATTTTAGCCCCAAGTTGACTTAAGAAAAAACAAACCAATCAAATTGATTACATATTAGCCCTAAGCGTGTCTATAAATGTAACAAAAAACAGGTGTATTACCTGTAATTTCGAAAACAAAAAAGGCTGTGGCCTCAAATATATAGGGTGTACTGCTAGACCTCTAAAAATGTGCTTTTTAGAACAACGCCATAACAAACTGAACAGGTCATAAAATCATAGTGTATCCAAACATTATATGATCCACTATAATAGTAACCCTAGCTACTAACCCTAGTACTAGGATTGGAGCATACTAAAACCACAAAAGAGGGGGTATCATTTTAAAACCTTATGTCATAAAGTGCAATAAGAAGAAACGATAGGACCACTGGCACATGTATAACTGCTGTATATAGGGGAGGTTGTAAAGCTCCCAATCATAAGTCCAACAGAAAAATAGATGTATACAGTGCATGGATTTTACTGATAAATAAATATAACAATGTAAGATAGGTATATACAATTTATTACACAAAGTATATATCAATTACATAAATACATAATTAAAATGTGGGATCAATATAAAATAAAAATAATTCTCAGATGAAATAATGGTAATAAAAAACAGTTTGATGCTAAAATATAGGAGTACTAGCAGTAGAGTATTATTGTTCAATAAACAATTGGGTGCACCTCAGTGAAGTTGAATAATATTTACCAGACTGGATGTATACTGGTGACGGTATAGCTTTCTTTGGCAGTAAGTAAGTAGAAATAACACAATATCCCTGAAGATTGCCCAGTGGAGGATCTGATTTACTCAGAGACTACTCATTTAGTAGAAGGCAGTCATTGATGGTAAATTCATACATTACTGTACTTTGTGGCTTAGATTTTGGTGGTCCTCTTAAGTGGTAAATGGTCCGGATGAAGAATATCACAGTCTGGTCTGGTATTGGTGGGGTGCTCAGGCTTCTGAGCTCCTAAATAGAATAATCTATACAATGCATATCACAGACATAATAAAAGGTCCTTTTTCATGCGATAAATCACATGTAATACCAGGCAAGTCTGCCCAGCTGCAGAAGAAGTCCAAGCAGTGGCGTAAGTTCGCTCCAGTTGCCCGGAGGCAAGATATATATATTGTGCCCCACCACCACCACCACTAAATATATGTCTGGGCTGAAATATATGTGTTCAATTTATATCTATCTCGCTCTCTAGATTTGTCTGTGTATAAGTATATATATATATAGAGAGAGAGAGAACACACATATTTCTAAGAACTCAGCCACAGAAGTGATATTTTTGGCTTTCAATTAACTGATTTAAACTTGCAGAGGAGGAGAGGTGCCCCCTTGGGAGCAGGAGCCCGGCGACAGTTCTGCCTCTTAATCCAAGAGATTTCTTGTGCCACTGGAGCGACTTGCAGGCTAAAAAAAAAATGAACATTTTACTGAGTACCAAAGGTCGGGAGGACGCCTCGCGGGGCTCGCAATGCTCACCACGCTTCGGGCTGCCGTGGATATTGGGGGTGTTTCAGGAACACATTCACACCTGCCATATCATGGAGTGTCTCTCCCCTGGCACCAGCATGATCACCTCTCAGCGAAAGAGAGGGGATCATGCTGGCACCGGTGGTGTGAGAGAGGCGCTGACTAGTCTTGACGGGGACGCCGGGGACAGAGATGCAGTTCCCAGCAACATTACGGTAGTTACTTGCATAGTTTCATGGCGGCAGCCTATGCTGATAACGTAGCTTAGGCTGCCGCCGTGAAACTACACAAGTAAGGCAGCCAGGGACGCTACGCTACTTCTGACTGACTACGCTAACTACGCTTGGCGCGGGAACACGAGGCTGATTCTGAAAGGGACGCTACTCTAAGTCTTTAACTGGCGCTGTGAAACTAAACACGTACCGATAATTCTATTTAGACAGCCACCTATTGTGGAAGTGCTAATTGCATTTTATTAAATAGATATTTGATTACATTTTTGTGTTATGTGATTCAAGCCCTTCTGCACACATACATTAGCGTGGCTTTTTTACAATCACTTTGAATTTGAAGCTGTGTAATCCCCAGAGTACTCACTTAGGGCCCGATCCAAAACTGCTCGCTACGCACGGTATATTCTCCCCTGTTGAACAAGCGCCCCGCCACACACACACACCTAGGTTGCCTTGTGGAAAATCCACCTCTGATTATATAGCATACATTTTGTAACTAGATATATCAATTAATCAAAGAATTGTCATATATGTACCATAACATTTAATTAGTAGAGTACCAATGTATATAAAGCAGGCAAAAGAATGATGTCAAACATAATTTAGTGTTTTTCTCATTTTGGTCTCATGTATATAAAGCACATACACGTTCAAAAGGGGATTGTTACTAAATCCCGGCGGTCAGAATCCCGGTGTTCAAAATCCCGATGCCGGAATCCCGACAAGGAGGGGACGTGGCTCCACACCCCCCCCCCCCCCCCCCCCCCCACGCCACACAGCGAGCCTGGTGCCCTAACTCTGCACTCGGCACACTAATTTATCCTCCCTCTATGGGTGTCGTGGCGAGAGAAAGTGTCGGGATTTCGGCGGTCGGGATTCGGCGTTAGGATTTTGAATGCTGGGATTCAGACCACCGGGATTCTAACTGCATCCCTTCAAAAGTTTGGGGTCACTTAGGAAGGAGCTTATTTTTTAAAGAAAATAACTGTTTTCCCTCTATGCATTGTTAATGTGGCAAATTACTATACTAGCTGCAAATGTCTGGTTTTAAAAGGATTATCTACATACTGTAGGTGTATAGTGGCCCATTTCCAGCAACCATCACTCCAGTGTTCTAATGGTACATTGTGTTTGCTCCGGGCCCTATCCTCTCTACCTGCGCTGGGAGTAGTAGAGTCTAAGCGCTCTAGTGCTCAGACTCCACAGCACAGCAGAGGTTCGCGCATGCACAGTATGGTATGAGCAATAGAGCACTCAGCACCTACTGCTCCCAGTGCTGCTTCCAGTTGAGGAGGCTGCACAGGGCCTCCTCCTCTCTTAAGACACCCCTGGAATACAATACTCTCAGACTTACCATCTGGAGCTTGGATCCCACTGCTAACACTATCTGAATATGTAGCCTGTGGCGGTTAAGGGTTTACAGGTTGAGTATCCCTTATCCAAAATGCTCGGGACCAGAAGAATTTTGGTAACGTATTTGTGCATAAAATTAGGTTTCAAAACATGAAAGAAAGTTTGAGTACTATCTCAGATACTGATTTTAAATGCCAAGCAATCACATACATACAAATGCATACAAATGCCAAGCAATCTTACACATATTTAGTGCCAGTTACATATCATATCCTTAGTAGTGCTGTTACAGATGTACCCAGTACTGCTTTTAGCAACAACAAAAAAAAATTACCTTTCTGGAATATACGGTTTTTGGAATAATTTGGTTAAGGAATACTCAACCTGTACCTAATATTATCCCCAGCCATGGTCATTATGTGGTCATGCACACAAAATTACAAGGACTAACATATATACTCGAGTATAAGCCTACTTTTTCAGAACATTTTTTTATGCTGAAAAAGCCCCCCTCGGCTTATACTCGAGTGAGGGTCCCACTTGAGTCAATAGATTTTTGCCCAGTTTTTTGTTGTAAAATTAGGTGCCTCGGCTTACATTCGGGTCGACTTATACTCCAGTATATACGGTAGCTTTTTTTGGAGCTCCTGTGTGTGTTTTATGATACATCCCGCCTAAATAATCGCATTATGTTTTGAAATTTTTGGCACAATATCCAATCCAGCTGGAAAGATAGTCCTCAATCTCTCAATCTGCGCTATCTGCCCGTGTATATATGTGTGTGTGTGTGTGTGTGTGTGTATGTATGTATGTATGTATATATATATATATATATATATATATATATATATATATATATATGACTGTGGAGCGGACCGGCACTCTATCCCATTTGCGGTATTTGCTGTGGTGCCCTCCAATACAATGGGTAGAAAGTTGCAACTCTGCACCTTGAATACGGGGGACATCCCCGAAACGTCGGTTATTTTTGCACTTTTTTGATGGTTACATAAAAAGTTTTTATCTACAAGTCTACGAGTGCCTCCATTTCTTCTACATTATATATATATATAAGGTGCTGGTGGGAGACGCACACTATCTGTAAACAATGTAGAGTGCCAGGTCGTAAATTTAGAACAGTCTCTCTCCAATTGCACAAGGCATGCAAAAGATAGGACCAGCACGTCCAATGAACGTTATAAATGGCAGTTTTAATAGCAAAAGGTAAGCGTGGTACTCATCTGTTGAAACAGGCATAAGCAGCTTAATCCTCATGGAAGCAGCATAACAAAGTAGCCTTAGAGTTAAGCATGTCCCCTGATGGGCCGTTTCGGCGCTCTTGCGCCTTTCTCAAAGGGTAACCACAAATGCAGGGATCTAGATGGTACATTTAAAGCAGTGGAATGTACCAATACTCACCTATGACAGGTACACAGCCACGCCGTCCCGTTCCATGCTGCCGCCTGCACCACGCCGCCCCTCCTATCCGCAGCGCCATCCTCCTCTGCCCGGAACAATAGAACTGGAAGGGGAACTAACGGAGCGGGTCTCTGGTGTGGGGTGCAGTACAGACTGGCACACAGACAGGAAATGGTCAGCGGTGCGTCCCCGTTTGTCATAGTGACCCGGCACCTTCCATATCCAATACACCCAAACCTAAATTAAACTTAAATAAAGCACAATATGTGGAATCATTTTAAGTACACTAACAAAACGTGCCCTAGTTCACTTAGTCTGAACTCACATAAGTGAGCTTCACATAATCATCACATCTTAATTGCACAATATAAATGACATTACATGATCCCATCAGTATTGCAAAAAAAATCAAGAAAAAAAATAAAAGTAAAATTGGACAAAAGGAAACTTTTATAAAAGACATCTACAGGCAGGACAGAGAAACAAGAATAAATAGTTGATTGTCTAACATAGGCAGATGATCATATATGATCAAGCGGGCTTTATCAGGTATCACCCATCTCAAACCTAGATTATTATAGACATGTTAATTTCTTCATTTAATCCGTGTGGAGCCAATGACCGTAGATTATATATCCATTGGCTCTCACGCTTTAGGAGTCTCTTGTGTCGATCACCCCCTCTCCTCAGTGGGGGGATGTGATCAATGGGCATAAACCTAAATTCGCTCATCTTATGCCCCAAGTTGACATAGTTCCTTGCAACAGGAGGAGTAGTGTTCTCAACTTTCACTAATTCTTTTTTCACAGAGGATCGGTGGGCTGCGATCCTTTCCTTCAATGTGCGAACAGTTTTACCCACATATATTTTCTGACACAGAACGATGTATACAACGTATCTTGTATTGAAGTCCATGCAATGTCTAATATCGTACGTACGACCTGTCTGTACATGCTGCCAGCTGCTGCCTGTGATTATATGCTTAAAATTGACGCACCCCGAGCATCTGAAGGAGCCTTTTCTGCTACTAAGCCACGAAATGTGGCTTAGTAGCAGAAAAGGCCCTGTCCACTCTGGGACTAATGTCTGAATAGACCAAACGTTGCTTGATATTCTGGCTCCGTTTGTAGCAGACCATGGGAGCTTTTTTGCACATATTGTGGGGTCCGAGCTCAGGATGTGCCAATGTGTCATCATTGCAGACCGCAATTTACCAGATGTAATTTGAGTACATAATCGAATAACGTAATGATTTGATATGTCTGGTAGATGACCACAATGTGGGTGCAAGCCCAGTGAAACTTACCATGACGTATGATCAAAGTACCATCCATTTTCTTGATGTTGCAATACATCTCAATGAGGGTTTTATCTCAACTTCACTCTTTCAAAAAAAGACAGATAGAAACAACCTTTTGCATGGTTCTAGTGCCCATCCAAGGAGTTTGGTAAAGGGTTTACCATACTCGCAAATGGTTCGCATTAAGCGTATCATCTCAGACCCTGTTGAAGCAGATGCTTAAATTGAGATACTCATTGGTAAATTCCTCGAAAGAGGATATAAGTCTAAAGATCTTATCTCAGCCAGAAACCGTGTGGCCTTGCTGACTCGTGAACAGTTATTGATGGGTAAACCTAAAGCTAATCAACCTGAAACTGAGATTATCCCATGGGTCACTAAATATTCTAATGCTAGTCCCACCATCAACCAGGTATCCAAAAAGTTGTGGCCAATAGTATCCACAGATCAGGATATTAATATAGGCAATTCCAAGTTGATGGCTTGCTACCAGAGGGCCCCCAAGTTGTGGGACATGCATGTAAAAACGGATATATCCTCATTCAGACTCCGTGAAAAACCTCCTCCTAGAGGTTGTATTAGATGCACCTGCACCGTCTGTAGTTGTATGATCCCAGGCGTTGTATTTTACCACCCTCACCGTGGGACCAAGTTTACTATTAGACACGCATTAAGTTGTGAGTCACGTTTTGTAGTCTACCAATTGATCTGCCCGTGTGGCCTATCGTACATCGGTAAGACCGAGAGGTCATTTAAATAAAGGATAACAACCCACAGATCCACCATTCGAGCAGCCTTATCAGGCGGTAAATGGGATCTGCCAGTGCCTAAACACTTCCTTGCCATGAAACATACCTTACCATCACTAAAGTATTGTATGATCGATCATGACCCACTTAATTTAAGTAGGGGCAACAGAGGGTTGCAGTTGTTGAAATGTGAGAGTCAGTGGATACACCGTCTCGATACCATCTCCCCTAGGGGTCTGAATGAACATCTGGGCATTTGTTGTTTATCTAGAAACTAATTGTAATTGTATATCTACTACTATAGTTCTGCTTTCTTTTTATGTTTACTTATTTTCCTGACTGTGCATTTTTGCATTTTTCATATGTATTTGGCTGTCCTCTAGTTTTTGAATAAGGTACTTATTGGTTGTTCATCTTTGGGGTGCTTTAGTATGCATTATGAAATAGTATTACTTAGCTTGTCTGCATATGACAGAAGCACATAGAAAATACCCTGGGACCAACAGCTACTTATTTGTTACTATAACATATGACATGTTCTATCTTAGTATAGTAATGGAGTTGATCGGTGCTACTTGTTAAATGGGTACTTATGTAATATCTGGGCTCCCGGTTTTCTTATGAGACCGTGTCCCCTCCCGGGGCTCGCTGCGCTTGCCACGCTTCGGGCACGGTGGCTCGCTGCGCTCGCCACACTATATAAAATCAACTCCATGCGTAGTTGGATAGTAGGGGTATGAAAAAATGGGGTGCATTTAACATGGGAGTCCAGATAATACATAAGTACCGTTAAATGCATTGCTGTATGTCTGTAAGTTGTTTGTGTAACCATGGTGATGGTGGCACATGGTCCAGTCGGACTGATGTCATCCTCCAGCGCCCTGTAGCGCGCTGGATGTCTCACGCACGGAGGTATATAAAGGTATGTTTGTTAATATGCTTTGGTAACCTGATGAAAATGTCCAAATAAAGGACATTGAAATGTTGTTCTAAGATCCTGTGTACTGCATCTTTCTTTCTGCCGTGTGTGCCGCGCCTCCAAGCCAATTTATTTATATATATATATATATATATATATATATATATATATATATATATACAAGGACGGGACCGCGGCACTGGGGTCTGAAATAAACAGGACTGACTCTTGCCTTTGCAGGTTAACGTTTCAGCATTTATTCAGGCTTTTGTCAAAACAGCATACAGCCTGAATAAAGGCTGAAACGTTAACCTGCAAAGGCAAGCGTCAGTCCTGTTTATTTCAGACCCCAGTGCCGCAGTCCCGTCCTTGTCTGTTCATTGACCCGGCTATCCCAGGGTCCTCACTGAGGGCACGGGGCACAGAGAACACCCGGAGCTGAGTGTCAGCTACCCCGCTCATTTGTGTATATATATATATATATATCCAGAAATGGGGGGTCCCCTTTCTGCGCTCAAGAACTATGGAGCAGCACCTCTGAGGGATCTTCTGTTAGGTAAGATCCAGGTAATAGAAATTAAAAAAAGAAAGTGGGGTTTCAGAGGGCGCTAATGTACCACAACAATTTCAATAAAAAATGGTATTTATTACAACCACAATAAAAAAAAATTGTCGTAAAAAACACCTCCTTGGGTATGATGATTACACATAAACAATAAATATATAACTCTGGTGAGACATTATGAATCACAATTGGATCGATGACACTGGTGGTATAGTCAATTCAGAATGGAAGGCCCAACGCATTTCGTCATATTCATGACTTCATCAGGGGCAGTGAAACAAGAACATCTTTTTGCTCTGCATTAATACTAACAATTGAATCTAACAAATACTAACATCATGAGGGATAATTCCATCTTTCATCATTGAAATTGAGCCTTGCTTCGTTTTATATTATTTGTGGTATTATTGATTTATCCATTATTTATTATTTGGTGTACTGTTGTTTTACCCATTTTTATGATTTTGAATTATATTTATTATTTGCAATGCCATAATGATGTATAGTGAATAATGGTATATTAGGTCTTCTAGTGGAAAGGTCTGTGCGTGACCAAACTGCAGCATAATACGGGTTTAGGAGCCCAATTTTTTTGTTTTATATGTAATATTTTACTAAATCATTTTTTATGAAGTACGGAGATTCACACTTTTATAAAGAATAAAATACACATTTTTTCATCATAGCGCAGTGTTATGTACAGTACTTACATTTACAGACATTCAAAGTGACATACCCCCGTGCCGTGAATTCCACTCCACGCTGCAGCCGGGAACCGGGTGACGTCATAGGAGCGCAGCCGAGCTGTCGGTTCCAGACTCCCTGGGTGGGCGTATGCTGGAGTGTCAGTTTACCATCACCTAGGTGATAACAAAACAATACAAAATTAAAAATGGAGACATGCTCCAAGGTGACCTGGAATACAGTGTATATCCATGTTGCTGATTCAGCGGTTCGAGGCAAAATACATATATAGCCCCTCAAATTGAGTCCCGCATGTAAATACTGAACATTGTATAACAATTCGGCATTAAACATCGTTCGATATGTATAGCATGCTGTGCAACAATGGTGTACAACTCCCAATAAAGGAGAGGGCTAACAGATGGCAAAACTGGGTAAGATGGAAAAAATGTTAAACTGCAGAGTACAAGAACCCTCTCCTTTAATGGGAGTTGGGCACCATTGTTTGATATGATGTAATATCAATGAGCCCTGTCACAATTTCCTTCCTAGCTGTTGCGGACAAATTATGCGCAGTTAATTTAAGCTATAATAGAGTGGCAACCTTAAACAGCACTGTGAATGCGCAGAGAGTCTGCGCACAGCGCTGACATGCATATCTCTGCTGGACCGCAAATGCGGATGTGCCAATCCGGAAGTGACTTCCGGTGTGTGAGCCGCACAGCACAGTAAGGCGGAAGCAGGCGGGTTCACCTCTTCCGCATTGGTGACACACACGCCGGAGGATGTCGTGCGCTCAGGGATATAATGATGGTTTAACACTTATAGGTGTTCTTTCAATTACCACATGTTCATAATTAGTATAACTAAGTGATCAGCTAGGTGATTGGTTATCACCTTAATGAGAAGGTGGTGCTTTGTGGTATTTAGTAACAGCGAAGGGGTGTCCAGTTTACATCTGTTTCAGGGATTCAGGCGTTTAGTGTGTGTCTTGAAAAAGGGTCATGCTTGGACCCGAAACGTTGACCTTGTTTTAATGAATTAAATAAAGCCTTGAAGTTTTACCCTTTTTACAAAGTCTGGTGAGTGCGTTCTTTATCATTTGTATATATATATATATATATATATATATATATATATATATATATATAATTTGGACGGACGACCGGCACAACCACAGCTCCAACGCTAGTTTAGGATATGTTGGGTGCCTTCACCAGAAGGAATTGACAATAGTGTAGATAGATGCGGCACTCCCAACCAATAAAGTACACGAAACTTGAGGTAAATTTAGCAACGTTTCAACGTCATTTATTAGACGTTTTCATCAGGCTTACTGTATGAACAAACATTACATACCTTTATACACCACAGTGACTGCTGATGTCTGCACACGCTGGCCCACTTCCGGGTCCCCACAAGCGTGACGTCATCAGTATGCATTCAGTGCTCCCATCACCAAGACAACAAGACTAAACAATAACAAATACAAATGGGCAAGTTACTAATGGAATCCAGTCTATACTAAGACAATAAACATCAAAAGTAATATGCGAATCCAGCTTAAATGCAATGCAAGTAAAACACCTGGGGTGGTCATGCACGTGGGTTATATCATACGTGGTAAGTACCGGCACACTGGGAGTTGACATGAACCTATATAAGGGTAAAACAGTGTACGGTTTATTATAATCTGGATATATCATGTTTATGTGTGTTTGAATAAACCATCTGCAAGACTGATAGTAAACGAGTGAACAGATCTCAAAGCGGGGGTATGTGTAACCAATGATGCCGCACACAAGTAGATGCGTACGCTGCGCCTAAGATCACATACAAATACAAATAATACGCAGTAGTACAGAGTAAAGCAAAAAATTGACAGATAAAGAACATGTTACATGGGAGCGATCTATTTGCGCGTCATGCAGCTTATGCCAAGATGTTTATTGAGGCCATTAGGGGGCGATGGTCCCCAGACGGTGAATCCATCTGGTTTCACATTTAAGTAATTGAAGACCTCTATTACCACCGCGGAGATTCAGAGGAATATGATCAATCATGCGGTATTTTAGCTGTGGGAGGGTATGTTTCATGGCCAGGAAATGCTTAGGCACAGGTAGATCGCACTTTCCACCTGTCAATGCGGCCCGGATGGTGGAGCGATGTGTGGTGATTCGCTCTTTAAACGTGCGTTCAGTCTTGCCTATGTAGGACAAGCCGCACGGACAAATTAATTGGTAGACTACGTATTTGGTAGAACAGCTTAGCGTATGTCTAATGGTAAATTTAGTGCCATGTTGAGGGTGATAGAAGGTGTTACCAGGTATCATATATGCACACACTGTGCAGGTACATCTTATGCAACCTCTGTGATTGGGGATAACAGTGTCACTGAACCCGGTGATGTCAGTTTTGACAAGTAAATCCCTAAGGTTGGGACCTCTTTGGTAACAAGACATGAGTTTAGTATTGGGTATGTTGACATCGCGATCACTGGTAAGAATTGGCCATAATTTTTTAGATACAGCATTAACAGTGGTGCTAGCTGTAGTGAATTTAGTTACCCAAGGGATAGTGGATTGTGTCTCGGATCTGTCTTTGGGTAACATCAGCTGTTCACGGGTAACCAACGACACCCGGTGACAAGCTGTCAGCAAATCATGCTGTTTGTAACCCCGTTCGAGAAATCTGCCCATGAGTGCTTCAATTTGGATGTCAGCTTCTAATGGGTCTGAAATAATGCGTTTTAAATGCACCATTTGTGAGTGGGGCAGGCCTTTCAACAGATTGTGGGGGTGGCAACTAGTCCCATGAAGGAGGTTGTTGCGATCTGTTTCTTTTTGAAACAATGATGTGCAGATGGTGCCATTTTTAAGTGAAATCGTAACATCAAGAAAATTAATGCTATTTTGATCGCAAGTCATGGTCAACTTCACAGGGCTAGTAGATGCATTATGTCTTTCAATAAATGTGGTTAATACAGTGATGGGTCCAGACCAAACAATGAGCAGATCGTCAATAAATCTGCGGTACAATAAGATGTTAGCTGAGAACACAGGGTCACTAAAAAACAATGCTTGTTCTATACTAAACATATAAATGTTAGCATATGCAGGTGCTGCGTTGGACCCCATCGAACAGCCATTAATTTGCAGCCAAAATTTACCATCGTATGAAAAAGTTTTTCGTAAGAACAAAGTCTAGTAAAGACAACATGAATACAAGATCAGGTCCGCAATAATCAAGTTGTTGGTTGATGAAAGACTCAACCGCCCGCATCCCAGCCTCGTATGGAATAATGGTGTAGAGGCGTTTAACGTCCAAAGTTACAAGCCAAGTATCTTGGTTCATAGCTGGTAATGCGGCCAGGGCATGAAGTAATGCCGTAGTGTCCAGGAGGTAAAAGGGTTGTCTGACAATATATGGCTGGAAGATAGCATCAATAAATACAGAGATGTGTTGGGACAATGAATTACGGGCCGCTATAATTGGGCGGCCGGGGGGATTGATAAGGCATTTGTGGATTTTGGGGATGCTGTATATTACCGGGACTACCGGAAAGTCAGGGAGTAATGCATCCATGAGTGATTGTTCAATCACACCATTGTCCACCGCTCTTTTAAGTAAGTTCAGTAGTACTTTGCGGAACTCAAATGTGGGGTCACCTGTCAATTTCTTGTAGGTACTGCTGTCCGACAATTGTTCATCCAATTCGGATTTATAAGCAAAAAAGTCCATCACCACAAGTGCGCCCCCTTTATCCGCTGGACGGAAAATAAGATCTTTGTTATTGGATAAGTTCCTTAGGGTAATTCGGTCAGCTGCGGTCGACATGGAGAGTGCCAACACGTCTACTGGCTACCTGCATCCAGACTATCCAATCGGTGACACCAACTCCTTCACTCCTGATTAAACTGCGGCTATACTATGTGACCCTCAGATGAATGAACTATTGGAACCTCCTACATCAGAAACCCTATACCGGGACCTCCTAAAACATAAGAAAAGGGAGATTGATCTGATGTTCCACGCAATGACATTAAGTGATTATTATAGAGCGATGAAGATACCACGAGGACTTCGGATCAAAAACGCTCCAACTTTGGGCAAAAAAGACCCTACATTCTGTAGGCGTTGGGTGGCTACCCTTAATAAATGCTTGTTTGATTTGATGCTCCTCATCATTGAATTCACTACCAAAGAAGCGGCAACCCTTAAAGATAAAATTTAGCAATTCGAGGTAATCCATAAGCCAGTACTAGAGACAGATCCGGATACCAAATGGTACGATAAATTGGCGGCTCAGATTACTGCGTACAAAAGAGAGTTGACCCGCTTCAAGAAAGAGAAACGGGAGAAAGTTGACACGGACTACGAGGGGAATACCGTCTACATGTGGACGACCTCAAACACCAACGACAGACGACCTTTCTTCCGACGCAATCGATACCGCGGATATGTCACTTCTGATAAATCCAGCGACAATCACTCCTCCACGAGTGAGACCGAAACAGCTCCAAGACGAGGCAAGGGACGTGGAAGACGACAACCAACTGGCCCTTTAGCCGTGACCACCCGCCAAAGATATATCGAAGGCAACGCCAACACACTCGAAGGGGCCGCCAGTGGGAGAGACAGGCAACCTGGAAAAAGACCACCGATCCCCACAAGAATATAGTGGTGAATTTGTCATCCTACCAGCTTACCCCTGATGAGGACAGAATATTGTCTATGGGACTATCATTCGTACCCTCCCTTAATATGGACCTTTTGGATTGGCAAGTCGAACGACACGCATTGTGTCGACAATTGAAATTAAAAGAATTCTTTTCCAAGAACAAAGCTGCACCTTCACAACGTGTTGACCAGGTACCTACCACAACTACCATTCCACCGCAACTACAGAAACTGTTGCCAAGGTCGACATTTGACCCTCAACTTACCAATCCCTCCATTAAAACTTACATGCGCCTGCTGGACACGCAGGTATATGAAAAATTGCGACATGCCCCTACTCCACATACGAATTTGCCCGCAGCTGACCGAATTACCCTAAGGAACTTATCCAATAACAAAGATCTTATTTTCCGTCCAGCGGATAAAGGGGGCGCACTTGTGGTGATGGACTTTTTTGCTTATAAATCCGAATTGGATGAACAATTGTGGGACAGCAGTACCTACAAGAAATTGACAGGTGACCCCACATTTGAGTTCCGCAAAGTACTACTGAACTTACTTAAAAGAGCGGTGGACAATGGTGTGATTGAACAATCACTCATGGATGCATTACTCCCTGACTTTCCGGTAGTCCCGGTAATATACAGCATCCCCAAAATCCACAAATGCCTTATCAATCCCCCCGGCCGCCCAATTATAGCGGCCCGTAATTCAATGTCCCAACGCATCTCTGTATTTATTGATGCTATCTTCCAGCCATATATTGTCAGACAACCCTTTTACCTCCTGGACACTACGGCATTACTTCATGCCCTGGCCGCATTACCAGCTATGAATCAAGATACTTGGCTTGTAACTTTGGACGTTAAAAGCCTCTACACCATTATTCCATACGAGGCTGGGATGCGGGCGGTTGAGTCTTTCATCAACCAACAACTTGATTATTGCGGACCTGATCTTGTATTCATGTTGTCTTTACTAGACTTTGTTCTTACGAAAAACTTTTTCATACATGATGGTAAATTTTGGCTGCAAATTAATGGCTGTTCGATGGGGTCCAACGCAGCACCTGCATACGCTAACATTTATATGTTTAGTATAGAACAAGCATTGTTTTTTAGTGACCCTCTGTTCTCAGCTAACATCTTATTGTACCGCAGATTTATTGACGATCTGCTCATTGTTTGGTCTGGACCCATCACTGTATTAACCACATTTATTGAAAGACATAATGCATCTACTAGCCCTGTGAAGTTGACCATGACTTGCGATCAAAATAGCATTAATTTTCTTGATGTTACGATTTCACTTAAAAATGGCACCATCTGCACATCATTGTTTCAAAAAGAAACAGATCGCAACAACCTCCTTCATGGGGCTAGTTGCCACCCCCGCAATCTGTTGAAAGGCCTGCCCTACTCACAAATGGTGCGTTTAAAATGCATTTTTTCAGACCCATTAGAAGCTGACATCCAAATTGAAGCACTCATGGGCAGATTTCTCGAACGGGGTTACAAACAGCATGATTTGCTGAGAGCTCGTCACCGGGTGTCGTTGGTTACCCGTGAACAGCTGATGTTACCCAAAGACAGATCCGAGACACAATCCACTATCCCTTGGGTAACTAAATTCACTACAGCTAGCACCACTGTTAATGCTGTATCTAAAAAATTATGGCCAATTCTTACCAGTGATCGCGATGTCAACATACCCAATACTAAACTCATGTCTTGTTACCAAAGAGGTCCCAACCTTAGGGATTTACTTGTCAAAACTGACATCACCGGGTTCAGTGACACTGTTATCCCCAATCACAGAGGTTGCATAAGATGTACCTGCACAGTGTGTGCATATATGATACCTGGTAACACCTTCTATCACCCTCAACATGGCACTAGATTTACCATTAGACATACGCTAAACTGTTCTACCAAATACGTAGTCTACCAATTAATTTGCCCGTGCGGCTTGTCCTACATAGGCAAGACTGAACGCACGTTTAAAGAGCGAATCACCACACATCGCTCCACCATCCGGGCCGCATTGACAGGTGGAAAGTGCGATCTACCTGTGCCTAAGCATTTCCTGGCCATGAAACATACCCTCCCACAGCTAAAATACCACATGATTGATCATATTCCTCTGAATCTCCGCGGTGGTAATAGAGGTCTTCAATTACTTAAATGTGAAACCAGATGGATTCACCGTCTGGGGACCATCGCCCCTAATGGCCTCAATGAACATCTTGGCATAAGCTGCATGACGCGCAAATAGATCGCTCCCATGTAACATGTTCTTTATCTGTCAATTTTTTGCTTTACTCTGTACTACTGCGTATTATTTGTATTTGTATGTGATCTTAGGCGCAGCGTACGCATCTACTTGTGTGCGGCATCTTTGGTTACACATACCCCCGCTTTGAGATCTGTTCACTCGTTTACTATCAGTCTTGCAGATGGTTTATTCAAACACACATAAACATGATATATCCAGATTATAATAAACCGTACACTGTTTTACCCTTATATAGGTTCATGTCAACTCCCAGTGCGCCGGTACTTACCACGTATGATATAACCCACGTGCATGACCACCCCAGGTGTTTTACTTGCATTGCATTTAAGCTGGATTCGCATATTACTTTTGATGTTTATTGTCTTAGTATAGACTGGATTCCATTAGTAACTTGCCCATTTGTATTTGTTATTGTTTAGTCTTGTTGTCTTGGTGATGGGAGCACTGAACGCATACTGATGACGTCACGCTTGTGGGGACCCGGAAGTGGGCCAGCGTGTGCAGACATCAGCAGTCACTGTGGTGTATATAGGTATGTAATGTTTGTTCATACAGTAAGCCTGATGAAAACGTCTAATAAATGACGTTGAAACGTTGCTAAATTTACCTCAAGTTTCGTGTACTTTATTGGTTGGGAGTGCCGCATCTATCTACACTATTATATATATATATATATATATATATATATATATATATGTAGCATAAAGGTAGGCACTCATGACACTTTCATAAAGCAATTGACTGAAATAAATCACAGCACACTCTGGCTACTGCTGTCAACATTTCGGGTTTGCACCCTTTATCAAGACATAAAAAAAGTGAGGTACAGACCGTACACTACTTACATTTATAGACTGTGGCAGTGACTAAAACCCATACTGTACAATCTTCCTCACGCTGCGGCAGGGAGCATAGGTACGACTGAGCGCTGACGGGTCCGGACTCCCAGTGGAGGCGTGGCGAGAAAAGTGTTTACCGTCTCCTAGTTGATGAAAGTGAAACAATACATTTAAATACAGAAACAAGCTGGCGACTGCAAGGATACAATATACATCAAGCCAATATAATGCAATGTAGATCTTGAAAATGTAATAAACAGACATACCACTGATAAAAATGATCATCGGCTGTGGTTATATAAATTAAACAATGTTAGTAAGAGAAAAATGAATGGGGCCAACTGGTATTGGATTGTAAATATCTGCAGACCTAATTGTCCGTGACACGATGTGAGAAGCATGAATGAAAAGAGGGGAGAGAAGGCTGGAAAGCCGGCTCTGAGATGCTGGGAGCTTGTGCAAGCTGACGCAGTTATAGATACGCGAAGCAACTTTGCTGTAATAGAGCAGTCTTGCACATCAATCCGTCTGTGTTGATGCAAGGGTTGATGGGACGTGAGAGCTCACTAATCAATGTCAATTCGTGTGGAAGGTATCAATTAATGTACCTAATGGGGCAGATTCACAGAAAGAAGGTGTATGAGAAATACTCATTCAGGCCAAATGGTTTGAACATCTGTAGTCTATAAATCCATTTGGCTTCAAGCTGTAACAACAAACGACCCCTATTACCTCCTCTGACATTAGGTGGAACGCAGTCAATGATCTTGTACCTCAATGTGGGTAGGGAATGTTTAAGCAATTTAAAATGTCTAGCGACTGGTTGGTCCGACCCTTTACCGTCAAGGGCAGCACGGATGCTCGATCTGTGCATAGCTATTCACTCTTTAAATTGTCTAATGGTCTTTCCTATATAGAGAAGACCACAAGAGCATTTAATGTAATACACCACAAAGCGGCTGGCTACTACATGTCAAAGGATGGTTTATGGCAATTTTTTCACCCGATCTGGGGTGGAAAAAATGATCTCCTACTTCTAAACTAGAACGTGTTGTACATCCTAGGCATTTGAAATTGCAGTTTTTGCGGCTAAGGAAGTGCACATTAGCGGCGGGTTTTAACGTTCCCACGTCATTGTGCACCACCCTGTCTTTAATATTTTTGCCCCTTCTGAAGGATGGTAAAATCTTGGTGTCTTTTAATGCGGGTAAGTTTCTGTCAGTAGAGACAACTGGCCAGATTTTTTTGGCAGTCTGCATGAGTGCTTCACTATGTGTGGAGTAGCGCTGTGTCCATACAATCCTGCTATCATTGTTGGTGTTGATGGTGGAATTAAGGATCATATTTCTATCCATCTGTAATACCTTGAATTTAGTGTTGAGCAGTAATTTGTACGGATAGCCTCTAACAAGGAAATATTTCATCATTTTTGAGATCTCTAGATCAGCATCAGCAGTGCTGCTGCAAATCCTGTGGGCTCTAAGAAATTGGGAATAGGGAAGACCTCATTTGATGGAGGGTGGATGATGACTGGAACCATGTAAAATGGTATTCCTATCTGTTGGTTTTTTGTGTAAAGTGGTGAGAATTTCATTGGCGTCATTGACCATCACTTTTACATCTAGAAAATTTAACGATTCAAAGCTACAACTGTATGTAAATTTGATTGATTGATCTTGTGTATTGATCAACCTCATGGTGTCATGGAAGCTGCTCTCATCGCCCGACCACAGTATAAAAATATCATCGATGAAATTCTCACCACTTTACACAAAAAACCAACAGATAGGAATACCATTTTACATGGTTCCAGTCATCATCCACCCTTCCTTAAATGGGGTCTTCCCTATTCCCAATTTCTTAGTGCCCACAGGATTTGCAGCAGCACTGCCGACGCTGATCTAGAGATCTCGAAAATGATGAAAGATTTCCTTGTTAGAGGCTATCCGTACAAATTACTGCTCAACACTAAATTCAAGGTATTACAGATGGATAGAAATATGATCCTTAATTCCACCATCAACACCAACAATGATAGCAGGATTGTATGGACACAGCGCTACACCACACATAGTGAAGCACTCATGCAGACAAAAAAATCTGTCCAGTTGTCTCTACTGTCTCTACGACCAACCAGTCGCTAGACATTATAAATTGCTTAAACATTCCCTACCCACATTGAGGTACAAGATCATTGACTGTGTTCCACCTAACGTCAGAGGAGGTGATAGGGGTCGTTTGTTGTTACAGCTTGAATCCAAATGGATTTATAGACTAGAGACTGTCCAACCATTTGGCCTGAATAAGTATTTCTCGTACACCTGCTTTCTGTGAATCTGCCCCATTAGGTACATTAATTGATATCTTCCACACTAATTGACATCGATTAGTGAGCTCTCACATCCCATCAACCCTCAACACAGATGAATTGATGTGCAAGACAGCTCTATTACAGCAAAGTTGCTTCGCGTATCTATAACTGCGTCAGCTTGCACAAGCTCCCAGCATCTCAGAGCCGGCTTTCCAGCCTTCTCTAAACTCTTTTCATTCATGCTTCTCACATCGTGTCACGGACAATTAGGTCTGCAGACCTTTACAACCCAATACCAGTTGGCCCCATTCATTTTTCTCGACCTAACATTGTTTAATTTATATAACCACAGCCGATGATCATTTTCATCAGTGGTATGTCTGTGTATTAAATTTTTAAGATCTACATTGCATTATATTGGCTTGATGTATATTGTATCCTGGCAGTCGCCAGTTTGTTTCTGTTTTTAAATGTATTGTTTAACTTTCATCACCTATGTGATGGTAAACACTTTTCTCGCCACACCTCCACTGGGAGTCCGGACCCGTCAGCGCTCAGTCGCACCCATGACATCACCCGGCTCCCTGCTGCAGCGTGTGCGGGAGATTGTACAGCACAGGTTTTAGTCACTGCCACAGTCTATAAAGTAAGTACTGTACCTCACTTTTTTTATGTCTTGATAAAGAGTGCAAACCCGAAACGTTGACAGCAGCAGCCAGAGTGTGCTGTGATTTATTTCAGTTGATTGCTTTATGAAAGTGTCACAGAGAGCACCGGACCCAAAAAGACTCTCTCTCTCTCTCTCTCTATATATATATATATATATATATATATATATATATATATATATATATATATATATATATATATATTTATTTATTAAAAAAAAAAACATAATACCAGTTGTTTGTGTTTGGTATAACAGTCCTAATCATTGTTCTATTCTTTTTTATACACAGTTATGACTGGTTTAAAAGTACTTGGGATAGCCTGTTGCTGCCACAGCTTGATTCATCTGAGTTGCATTCTTTGGGCCTGTGGTTTCCAATGGCATCTTTACTTCTCTTCATGTTTGGAACCGGAATAGCATACTGGAGTGGAATGATTTTCAAGTCGACAATTAAAATATTATCACGAATATGGACATCCTTAACAAGGTCTGATAAAAAGTTAATCTTTTCTCTTCACTTTTGTTTTCTTTCACTGCATGCATTATCATTCAAAACATTTGCATTCATACCTTCCAATAACCTCATATTAGAGGGAGAGTCACAATTTGAGGGCAGACTTAGATTCTAGTTTGATAAAGATGTTGTGCACTGGAAGCATACAATGATTCTGGACTTCTTCACTACAGCTTTATTTAATCAGTGACTACAGGCCAGCAACCATTTCAAAATCTAATGTTCATGTCTCTCTCACTATTTAACATAGATCTATTTTTAGCTTTCCCAGCATCAGCCATCAACATACATCCCCCAAACACACGGGGCGATTCTGCTTAGAAGTTTTGCCTGAATTGCCCCATGTGTACACCGTGGGGATATCGATGCGCAGCTTGCAGCGTCACTATTGCCTGGCAGGCAAGACTATATTTGCTACAGTACACTGTGTATTTGGATGCAGCTCCCAGGACTAGCCAACCCTCTTAACGGTCTAACTACATCTTGATACACATGGGGTTCAGTCGAAATCCCTGGGACTGAGTCCCGTATGTGCACAGCTTTAAACTGCTCTTCTACTTCCCAGATTGACAAACACATGAACTCAGGGCTGTAACTAGCTGTGTGCCGAGTGTGCCTAGCACACAGTACAGGTCTCCTAGGGGTGGAACAGACAGCTACTACTAAGTTTATTTTTATAAACCGCTACCACCTTTTATACCCCCTCCACACTGTCAGTGCCAAGCGCAGAAGCTGCATCCTCTCCCCACAACCCGCCTCACCCAAGCTCTGTCCGTCAGCCCCCCCAGCAGCAGTGCTGGGTGGGGAAGCTGCCACCTTTCCCCAGGTTTGCTCTTCATCTCCCCCCAACATCCCACCAGCAAGTGTAGAGTGTGGAAGCTGCCTCTTCTGCCCACCAAGCCTCCACACTAAAGCTCTGTCTGCCCCAACCACTCTGCTCTTCATTTATCCCCATGTCCCACGCTGGCAGCAGTGCTGAGCACAGATGCTGCCTCCTCTCCCCACCATGTCTATGCAACCAAGCTCTCCCCCCACCACCAGCAGCAACACTGAGCAGTTGAAGCTACCACTCCCCCCCCCAACTCCACTCCCCATTCCCCCCCCCCCCCCACCCTGGGGCAGCAGCGCTGAGCGGGGAAGCTGCCTCTATCCACGCCAAGCCTCTTCTCCCCTTGTTAAAGTGCATGTAAATTCCCAATAGCAAGGATCATGTAACCCCCTGGGAATGGGCATGTAAGCCTCTCCCAAACCTGTGTCTATGAACTTGTAACTCTGATGTGGCAAGGAGCTTGTAACTCCCCAATAGCAAGGAGCATGTAACTATCACATGGCAGATGTATGTAACCACCTTCCCAGTGGCTATGAGCAGGTAACTCTCTTGTGGCAAGGAGCATGTAACCCCCCCCCCCCCCCCAGTATGCATGTAGATAAGTGACACTTATGTGGCATAATATGTAACAGGCATTGCGGTATGTGGCTTAATTTGTAATAGGCATTACATTGTGTATTATAATGCGTAATAAGAATTATGGTGTGGGGCTTAATATGTAATAGGCATTATGGTGTGTGGTATAATGTGTAATATGCATTATGGTACGTGGCCTAATATGTAATAGGTGTGTGGTATAATGTATAATTGGTATTACAATGTGCGGCATAAAGTGTAAGCAGCATAAAGTGTAATAGGCATTATGGTGTACGGCTTATGTAATCATGGTGCAGTGTGTCCAAGGGGTTCTATCTGGCGCAATGTGTATAGTTAGCACTACTGTGTGGTGTAATTTAAATTGGTACTATTATACGGCCATGCCCCTTCCCCACAAAGCTAAGTACACGGCACCAAAATACTTAGATATGGCACTGCATGAACTCCCAACTTGCCCTTAAAAAGGAGCTCTTGGTATTGTTTATATATTGCCCCAAGGGTTACTCAGCACCTATCAGAATACATAAGTGAGCTAAAACAAACCAAAAAAATTACTTACAGTACAAGGCAATTTAGGACAAGTACATGGTAAATAGTCTGAGCTGGTTGATTAATTACAAGAACTGCATGGAAATGAATCAAGAAGGTAAGACATATGTTTGCTAGCCTCCAAATATGTGGTTTTCCTGGGCTTAACATATAAATACCCCTGGTTCCTTTGCCACACTAGATTTAAATCAATTTAAAGAATATACCAGTTAAATGAAAACTAGGATCTGTTTGTTTGCTATGCGCAACATTTCCACTTTAGTTGGAATGTACTGTACATGCAAGGTGAAGTTATTTAAAAATGGAAAAAATGTAATATTTTAATCTAATGCAGGTGAGACAAATTAATGTTTTTTTTTCTGATTTTCATTCTTTGACATTTAGAATGTAATATATTTTAATGCGACCAAAATTCGAATGATTAGACTCACTAGACTGTAATAAATTTGGCCTCATCCTTTTAAAGTTGTTCTATCTATCAAACTAATATTTTATAGATCTGAAATACAGTGCATTGTGTGAATGCATAGTAAAAAATAAAATGATTTGTACAGTGTTTAATGTTTGGTAATCCTTAGCAGCCTATACAAAAATGTGGAGTCTTTCCTCATGCATAAATATACAAACAAAAATGGGGATTCAGTGCTCTATGGTAGACTGAGTGTTTCACTAATACTATTGCAAGAATGGGAGTATTGGCATGTCTACCGCCGTCTGTCTGTACGAGGTCCAGGCGGCTGGCTGGTCGTGGCAATGGGGCTGTTGGGGAGCGCTGCATGGCCAGCAGGGTCCGGGTGTAAGGTGGCAACTGAGACTGAGGCTGCGCTGGGAGGCCAGTGCCGCCATCTTGGATGAGGGCAAACTTACCGTTGGGCCAGCCAGTGTAGTTCTAGCCTCCCTGCGCTTACTAGCCAATGGCAGCCGCCCACAAGGTATATAGGGGATCTACCTAGGCTAAACCAGCGTCAGTGCAAAAAGTCTTCCTACTGTAGCTGTTCACTTCTGGAGACTCCTGGCTCACTTCGGCCCTTTGCTTGTCCGGAGTCCAGTCCACCCTTCACTGTGATTCTGGGAACGCCAATCCTTATGGCAGCCACCACTGCCAATCCCAGTCTGTTCCATCTGATTCCGCTTGTCCAAGGTCCTTCGGCCATCTGCAATTCCTGAAGTCTTCACAGTTCTTTAAAAGTCCCAGATACAATCACCTGCAGTTCTTTGCCATGCCTCAGTTGGACCAATTACCCACATCTTCTCCGTATCTCCAAACGGGATCCAGCTATCTTCACATCACCACCATTCTTCGACCATAATTCAGTCATCTCTCTGTCACATCATTCTTATACCGTAATCCAATAATTTCTCCATCATCACCATTCTTTCCAAGTTATCGGCTCATCTACGGTCTACGGTCATACACCTTTCTTATCAATCACCCTGTTTAACACAGGCAATGGCAATCATAAAATAAGAGGGAAGTCAAGTCACAGAACATGGTGTCTCTCCTGGAATGGGTCATGTTGGGAGGTATGGTTATCCTCAGTGGTCAAAGTAAGCCAATATGCAATGGTATGGCATATCGGCACTTCGATTGCACTGAACTGGAAAATTCAAAATGAGCTCCGTTTATTCTGCAGTGGCATGACTAAAATGACCCAGGTATTGCGAAAAGCCAGTCCCCCAGCAGCATCCATTTGTCGCTCCCCCTACCCTGAGCGGTAGCAGCCAGTGGCTCCCGCTGTTGGCTGTCACATTCAGAATCAGCTTTATTGGCCATGTATACTTGCAATACTAGGAATTTGATTTGGATTGCTGTGCAACAGCTAGATTAGGTACAGTTCAACAGTTACAGTATAAATATATATATAACACATACAGTACAGGTATAGGCTTTTTGTGCCTTGGGGAATAAGAGCCACAGGGGACATACAGTATATTCACTGAGCAGCACAGCACCTGGGAAGCCATCAGCTGCGCCACTGGTCATGGTCATGGTAGGTGACAATATAAGCAGAGACAGTACAGTTATCACACAGGGAACCCATACCTGCTGAGCTGCACAGTGCCTAGGAAGCCATCAGCAGTGCCATTGGTTGTTGCAGCAGCCAGGTAGGTAAAAAATTAAAGTAGAGTCAGTACAGTTATCACTCAGGGAACATATACTCACCGAGCTGCACGACGCCTAGGCAGCCATCAGCGGCGCCACTGATGACTGCAACAGCCAGGCAGGTAACAATACAATAAGAGACAGTATAGTTATCTCACAGAGGACATATACCGGCCAAGCAGCCCAGCGCCTAGGCAGCCATCAGTAGTGCCACTGGTCACTGCAACAGCCAAGCAGGTAACAATGCTAGCAGAGACAATATAGTTATCACACAAAGGGGAGACATACTTGGCTGAGCTGCACAGCGCCTAGGCATCCATCAGCGGCGCCATCTTGGTTAAAGTTACTTCCAGTTCAGCAGCAGGGTCCTGAATTGGCCATGTTCTTATTTCTTGGTGTTTTTATGGATGAGTCCTGATCACTTGGAAGCTGGGGGGGCCCTTGGTTGCGGGCCGTGGTTGAGCAGTAGGCCAGAGTGTGGGGTGGGGGTGAGGCAGAGGGGCCGAGGCTGGGCCTGCAGGACCTGCAGGGAAGGGGACCACCGCTGCTGTGTCCTGGGGGCAGAGGCTCCATCTCCTAGCTGAGGCAGGGGGCCAAGGCTGGGCCTGCAGGGAAGGAACAAAATGAAGAATAGGAAAAAGTTTCTGCAGCTGGAGCACCTAGAGAGTTAATTTATAAATTGTAACTTTTATTAAGTTTATTTAAAATGTTGCGAACATACATAAATACATAAACATAACATACATACATAAATACACACATGTAAATAAAAAGGGATAAGAAATCCTTACTCAGCGGGACCCCAGTACAAATGTTCCCTTTATTGATAAATTGGTAAATCTGATAGTTTGTCAGATCCCTTAATGTGTATGTGCAACAATTAAGTTCACTTAACAATTAGTTCACCTTATAATGTGGCTCGGTTCTCAGAGGAAAATATCTCTATAAACCGCCGCCTATCATTAGAATCATTGTGATATAATAAATATTATTCTTCCACACAAAAATAGATTTGACGTGCGTGTATCCAACAGTGTGAATGTTTCTATTTGTCTGTGCATTGATACATTTTAAACCAGTAATACATAAAAGATATGTATATCATGATAGTAGAATAATATTTGTTGCAGCGGTATTTTGGCTACTTCTGGAATCATAATAAAGAATCGCACAAGACTAATGGTTTCAATGCAAGCGGACTCAAAAGTATGTTGTGTATGGAACATTATTTATACAGCTTCCGTGCCACTAGGAAAGGAAAAGAGTACGCAATTCATTTTCAGTCTATTAAGGTCTAAAAAAGGGATAATAATAAATTAATAAAGTATTGTTTCACAGATTATTGTTTATTCAAAGTATGTAAAGGATATCGTATAGCACCCGGGTAATAAAAGAATATGTATGTATGAAATATCGGTGTATCATTGATCTATCTATTTGTCTAGACACATATATTGGCTATCTTCTAGCTCTTTATACATCACATATTTTAAGTGGATGCCAGTCACTATATATGCTCCCTGGTGCCATGCTAGTGGGAAAATAAATACTGGTTGGTATTGGGCCTGATGTAGGGAAATGCGCAGCATCTGAACGATCAGTAAACATACGCACGGACGGTGCAGATAACCCACATAATGAGTGGGTATATGCCTAGTGTATATGAAAGGAATACTCAAGGAACTATGAGTCAGACAATCTATGAGCTGTCCATACGTAGTGCATTCTAGATCAATGATAATTATATCAGTAAAAAGAGGTCAGGTAGTATCCAAAATTGTAGAAGATTGGATGGTCAAAATATCATGATGTCAATGTATCAGTAATCGTAATGTGAGGAGATTTTGCTTAGTGTGTAATAAAATATACTCAGTGCAGCTCATATAGTAGTGTATAAAGTGATGGAGTGTCTTTTGATAGGATAAGCATGCATATTGTATGGTGGGTATTAGAGCCTGTGACTAAGTATTTTGATGGTTAGGAATACATTCAGTGAGTTACCACATGCATATTAGATGTTAATGCTTAGTTGGCAAGTTAGCGTCAGATCAAGTCCTGAGGTGTCATATAACATCTAGATATATTGGTAGTAGGGTAACGTAGCGCTTATTGTAGAGGATCTGCCTGATCTGCACCGTATGAGCTCTCCCAAAAAGGACAATGGTAAGAAATAATGGATGGTGCTGAATTCCCTTTGTTTGGTAAAAAGAAAAAAAACACTTTTCAATTAGACTTCCCTTTTCAGTCCTGTTGTAGACCTCTTCAGATTCTCCTCAGATATCGTGGCATCATTATCCAGATTTCGAAGTACATGCAAAAAAGATATTGCAGAAATGTGAAGGATAGTTTTCAACCTTAACAAAAGGATTTTTTGCGGTATAATGTTTCATATATGTAGATATCGATGTTAGAGCATACCAAACTCACATAATCAATAAATTATGGAACACACATCTAGGTTTCTTTATAATATTTGACAATGGCGTACCCAGGGCTATTTTTGTGCAGGCTCCAGCAGGAACTGTGGCCCTTATTCTAGCTCACTCTTTCTGACAAAATATTTCTTAGATGGACAAAACCATGAGCACTGCAGGTGAGGCAGGTGTTACTTGTGCAGAGATAATTAGATTTGGGTGGGGTTTTACATCTGCCTCACCTGCAGTGCACATGGTTTTGTCCATCTAAGAAATATTTTGTCAGAAAGAGTGAGCTAGAATAAGGGCCACAGTTCCTGCTAGAGCCTGCACAAAAATAGCCCTGGGCGTACCGGTACTCACGTTAAATCATGGAATGTAACACACATCAGGGTTTCTTTCTCCTTGAATGATTTTATTGGTTGGTAAGATATAAAACTTTAAAATTTTAAGCAAAGGGTTTGAAAGGCAGCAGGTGAAATGAGATCCAAATGATAATATAGTGGGGTCAAATCTGGATATCGCCCAAAATAAAGATCGTCAGATTAACACTGCATCAAGTACCTCTCTCTCCTGATTAAACCCACTGGATCTGCATCAACATGATTAAGAAGTAGCCAAAATACTGTTGCAACAAATATTCTACTTTCATGATGTATACATCTTTTATTGCTGCCTCATGAATATGCATATGGAAGAAAGTACTTAATGAGCTTCCGGACACACAACGGGTGGTCCTGACGAAGCTTTCTGCGAAGCGTATGCCGACCGACAGTACACTCAGTGTGCTAATCCCCAGTACCCTTCCCCCATACCAATGTGTTTTGATCTGTTTAGACAGTTGTGCATTCCCGGGGTCTCCGCTGTACACGGATTCCCAAATCAAGTGTCTCGGTGTCTGGCGTCAGTCACCGCGCACTACTACACCGACATTTCACTTGAGCGAGGTGGTGCATGCTTACACACCTCAGGTCACTGCTGTAGAGGTTTCTCAGAGTCAGGAACGGTCCCAGTGTCAGACAGCTGGGCTGGGACGGTATCACTAACCGTGATCAGCGGCAATCCCTGTGTACCTCTACAGTCATCCCTGACCCCCGCAGCTACAAGGGGCATGAGTACCCCACAGCCAGTATATATAACTCATAACGTAACCTTGTTTTGCTGGTTTTGTGTGCAAGAATAATATTTATTATATCAGATTAACCAATTTATCAATAGAGGGAACATATGTACTGGGGTCCCACTGAGTAAGGATTTCTTATCCTTTTTTATTTACATGTGTATCTATGTATTTATGTTCTGTGGTTTTATGTCGCAACATTTTAAATAAACGTAATAAAAGTTACATTTTATAAATTAATTCTCTAGGTGCACCAGCTGCAGACACTCTTTCCTATTCTTCATATTGTTCATCATCTAGTGTCTATGGTAGCACACCCCCTTGGCCTCTAACAGTGATTAATTCAAGAGCCCCAAAAGGGGGGTCCACTCACAATATTTCATTAAATTTTTTCTCTGCGACTGGCAAAATTCCATTTCTTCGCCTGCAGGGAAGGGAGCCACTGCTGGTGTCTCCTAGGGGCAGACGCCCCCTCTCCTGCCATCCCTCTCTTGGAGATGAGCCTGCGAGGGGGTGAGCCAGTGAACTGGGGGCCATGACCTGGCCAGCGCTGGGCAGGGGGGCCACCGCTGGTGCCCTCGGGCAGCTCCACCTCACCTCTCCCTCTGATGGTCGCCGGGAGCCTGGACGCCTGAATGCCGGGTTGCTGGATGGACAGGGGGTCCTCCTCTGCACCTGTGGAAAACTCAGCCAGAGGCCGCTTCAGGGATGTCGGCATGGGGCCTCTGCTAGGTCGGACCACCGCTGCCCAGTGTGATCCCATGCCCTATGCAGTAGGGCCCCCTCCCTAGAGATGGCCATCGTTGCCTTTGCCATCAATGGTTACCAATCAATAGTAAAAATAGGCCAAGGATGACCATCGATAGTTTTGCATATCGATGGTAATCCATTATGTTTGACTGATTGGCCTGTTGGCTAATCAAAACACGTGGGCGTGGCTTCATGGGTTTCAGAGGCAGAGCTATGCTCCGCGTCCCAGCACTTTGAAAAACAAAACAAAAGAAAAACATTGGTTTTGATGTGCCATCGATGGAGGGAGCCTGAGTCTGATTGAAGTAAGCTCCGCAGCAGCAGGCTTATGCTTTTGATGCTTGCAGCACCCACTCCCTATGTGCCTCTCCCCAGCTACCCTGGCTGCTCCTGTGATACAGACGCTGCATCCCTAACTGTAAGGTGCATATGACCCTGGGCCCCGGCACTTACCTGCAACAAAAGAATACAGGACTCAGACCTGCTGAACCCAGTCCAGGGCATAGATAAGTTGCAAGCACAGTTAACAGATAAATTGGGCGCAGAGGTGGCAGTGAGTTCATTAAAAAAGAAACAATTTCCTGTTATAGCCAGCATGCCACTGCTCTTCCCATGCCCCTGACCCCAATGATCTTTAATGTCCCCACTGTCCTAGTCCTGTTAACTCTGCCCTTTCCTCACTGTCCTGTCCCTGTTCTCTTTGTCTTGCCCCCTCTCTCCTGGTCCTGTCAACTCTGCCCTTTCCTCACTGTCCTGTCCCTGTTCTCTTTGTCATGTCATGTCATGTCCCTTATGTACTGAAACTCTGTCCTGTCACTGTCCAAACTATCATGTCTCGTCATCTCTGTACTGTTCCTGTCACCCCTCACTCTGTCCTTTCTCTGCTCCATCTGTCCTGGACTTTACACCTCTGTACTAGTCCTGTGCCTTGTTACAGGATTCTGGCAGTGGAGATGCTGGTGGTCAAAAGACCAACTCCAGCATGCCGATACTGAATCCAGACGTGCTCAGTAAGTGTCCAAACTCCCTTACAATAATCCTCACCTGCAGACTGCCACCCCCAGCCTAATCAGCTCTGCAAGTTCCTACAGTAAACTAACCCTTGTACCCTGCTGCCTAAACGTAATAGCGTCTTCTAGGTGTATAAATATAACCTCCCCTCTCCGTAGTCTGGCCCTAACCCCCCGCAGCCTAATCCTATATCCCTTTGGAAAGTTCATACACCTAACCCCCCTTTTCCCTGGCCGCTCACTAGCCCACCCCACATATGGATCAATTGAGAAGATGGATATCGGTATAATGAATGCCAGCATCCTGATCCTTTCCTCGAAAGGATCAGCATCCTCATACTTTTTAGGTTTTGATGCTGGTTTTCTGAAGGCAGTCATGATGCATTTTACCTTGTCCCCACAATTTTGTCCCTGTCCCCACTGTCATGTCCCTGCCTCCCCTTTCTCCTGTTCCCTGTACTGGTCCTGTTACGTCTGTCTGTACCTTCTCCCTTCTCAAGGCTGTCAGGGGAACTTGCCCGAAGTGGTGAAACACGTGTCCTGTCACAGTCGCTATAGAAGGGGGAAGCCGCTGACACTTTCACACCAGTGATCATACCCTCTGTCTAGACATAAGTGTCTTCTTCTGGTGAGTACACTCCCCTCCCTGTGGGGCATCTATTCCTTGCAATGCCCAGGTAACAGGGATCACCTAATACCACATATGATAGCAGGGAACTACTTACCCCCATCTATTTTTCTATTGGCATGTCTACTGTGCCTCTCTCTATCTCCCCCACCCTCTCACTGAAGATTGGGCTGCAGAAGTCTCGGAAGAACACACACGCCATACTGCCTCTAGCCCCTTTGATTTGCATGGTCACAACCTAAATCCTGGAGTTTATGAGCATATGCTATACTTTAGCCAGGATATACTGTCTGGCATATCTGTATGTACTAATTTGTGGGAATAGATCTGCAAGTGCAACCCATACTTGTCGTTATTCTGACTGTACTTCAGTTAATTTAAAAGTTATTAAATGCAAACATATTAGTTACAGATCAGATATGCATTATGAAAAACAAAGATGTACATTGAAGAGCAGCGCTAAAATATTGACAGTTTAAAAAGTTTGGATTGTTTTCACAACTACATTTTTTAATAATACTGTTCATAAAAATGCATGCACATCTCCGGTGATGAGGTTCTAATGCATTTTACTGCTAACTCCTGGCAGCTTTTTCAAAGATATTTTCCAGTAGCCCAGATCTGGGTTTTTATACCTCTTGCTGTCAGCTGTCTATGAGGGAGTCATATCCAGGGAGGAATTCTGATTCTTATATTTCAATAACCCGGTGTTGCCCATTTATTATAATTTACCAAAAATTCACAAATCGCTCACTTCACTCCCAGGTAGACCTATCATTTCAGGTATAGATTCACTCCCTTCCAACCTTTCTTTTTATGTCGACACTTTCCTCCAACCATGGGTTTCCACTCTCAGATCATTCATCAAGGACACCACTTCATTTCTGAAGCTTATTCACAATTTAAATTGGAAAAATACCTATAATTTTCTCACTCTGTATGTCCAGAGTTTATATTCTAACATTCCTCACGATCTGGGCATCAGTTTGTACCTTGATGGAAATCTGACAGTGGAACACAGACCATTTTTGTTGAATTCCATTGCATTCATTTTACATCACAATAATATTTTGTTTCTTGGCTTATTATTTACAATTGGTGGGTACTGCCATGGGGACGAGGTTTGTGCAGAGTTATGCCAACCTCTGTATGGGAGAGGTTGAGGATTGGCTCATTTGGGGTGGCGGATTCAGCACCGACCTGGTCCTTAATGGCAGATGCATAGATGATTGATTTATCGTTTGGGATGGGGATGCACAATCTTTTGTTGATCACTTTAACACAAACACTTCTCAAATTCACTCACAAAAGATGACCTTCCTGGATGTGACCCTCAAAATAGTTGACAATCAGATTCAAGCTTCTAATTATATCAAAGAAGTGGCCCACAATGTTTATCTTAAACATACCAGCAAACACTATTCACCATGGCATTCCGAGAGGCCAGCTTATGCGCCTAAAGAGAAACTACTCAGATGTGACAAGTTTCCATACACAATCAAAAGCTGAAATCATTACCCTTACCACGGGAAGCTTGTTTGAGAAGAAGCCCTTTTAGGGACGGTGACATCTTTTCTCGAGAAAGGTGTGATGCTCCCGGTGCTTCAGGAGGAAAGGAAGATGGTATTTTACTTCATTATTTTCTTGGTTCCCAAACTGGACAGATCTTTCAGACCTGTCCTAAATCTGAAGTTGTTAAACCTTCATTTGTGGGAGGATCACTTCAGGTTGGAATCTCTAAGGTTGGTTCTCTTAAATATGGAACCGGGAGAATTCCTGGTATTCAGGATGCTTATCTGTACGTGCCTCTACAGTTCAGGCCCTCCCTTTCAGGCTGGCTACAGCACCGAGGGAGACACGAAGGTGATGGCTCTCCGACTCAAAGGAGTTGTGATTATCCCATACTTGGACGATCTTTTGTTCAAGGCAATATCAACAGAGACCTTGCAAGAACATCCTTTGGTTGCAACTCATTCATTGCAAAGTCATTGGTGGATATTAAGTCTACCGAAGTCACATCTGTGTCCCACTCTGAGACTGCAGTTTTGGGAGTAATTCTGGATGCACACCTACATTCGTGTTTTCCTTCCGGAGACATAGGCCAGGGACGTTCGTCTATTAGTGCTGGCCATTCTTCTGTCACCCAGCTCTTCCCTATGGCAGTTGGAGGGAATGAGCGCTAACAAATAAGAAAAGAATTTAGAATAAAGAGACAGCGAAGAAGAAAAAGGCAAAAAGCACCTGCAAAGAAAAATTGTTAAAAATATGTTTACTCTCCTTCGCTGTCCCTTTATTCTAAATTATTTTCTTATTTGTTAGTGCTCATTCCCTCCAATTGCATTACTATATTCATTGAGCAGCTTTCACACTACTTTAGCGCAAGTGAAACATACCCCCCCCCCCCCCCCCCCCAATTTCTTCCCTATTGCAGTGCCTAAAAGTCCATAAAGCAGAAAACCGTTCTTCTGTCTCAGGAAACTCGGGACTCATTACTTTGGTGGTAGGATCTGGAATCCCTCCAGTTGGGCTGCTTCCTTCTGTCATGGGTTTGGTTGGCTGTCACAACCGATGCCAGCCTCAGAGGCTGGAGAGCGGTAACCCTAAACCTAAGGTTGTAGGGTCTGTGGTCAGTGCGGAGTCGTCCTAGCCGATCAATAGTCTGGAGCTGCGTGCGGTCTGGAAGACTCTTCTGCAGGCGGAGGAATTTCTGAAGGATACTCCCAATTTGAATTCAGTCGGACAATGCCACGGCTGTGACATATCTCAACCACCAGGGAGGCACTTGCAGCAGGATAGTGATGCTAGAGGTCTCTCTGATTTTTTGGTGGGCAGAAGCAAATATTCCGGCTTTATCAGCTGTATTCATTCCGGGGATCCGGAATGTGGAAGCAGAACTCCTCAGCAGAGCAGACCTGTTTGAAGGAGAATGGGCATTACATCCGGAGGTGTTCCAGGACATTGGTTCCCTTTGGGGGCTCCCAGACGTGGACATGATGGTGTCCAGACACAATCGTCAGGTGTCCAAGTTCTGTTCGAGAATCAGGGATCCCATAGTGTGGGCAGTGGATGCCACCACAGTTCCGGGGTGTTTCAGCCTCATATATGTCTTCCCACCGTTTCCGATGTTGGTTCGGCTCCTCAAGAGAGAGAGAGGACACAAGGGGTGAAGGTCATTCTAATAGCCCCGGATTGGCCCAAGAGGTCTTGGTATTCCAACATACTGATACATGGCGGATTCCACTTCCGCCATACCTTCTCATGCAAGGTTCCTTTCTTCATCAGGACCTAGCTCGTCTCAATTTGACGGCCTGGCTTTTGGAACCTCCCTCTTAATGAAGAAAGGTTTCTCGAAGGCAGTTATCCGAACTATGATTAGTGCACGGAAATTTTCAGCAGCAAATTATTATAGAGTCTGGAAGACATACATTAGGTGGTGTGAGAGACAGCAAGTTCACAACTCTAGAGTTTTAGACTTCTGGAATTTCTGCAGGATGAATTTTTCACTGGGTTAAGCCTACAATCCTTGAGAGTGCTGTTGTCAGCTTTGTCCATTTTCTTTCAAAAGAAAGTGGCCTTGTTGACGGAGGTTTGGATGTTACTCTAGGGGATTACTCATCTTAAAAATCCATATACACAACCAGTGTGCCTTGGGATCTGTCACTGGTGTTGGCAGTACTACAGAAACCACCTTTGAACCGGTAAGGTCAGCTGACCTTAATTTTCTGACATGTTTCTATTGGCTTTTGCTTCGGCTGAATTAGGGGCTTTGTCTTGCAAGTTTCCTTTTCTGGTCTTTCATGAAGATAGAGCTGTTTTGAGAACAGTTCCAAAATTTTTATCTAAAGTGGTCTCCACTTTTCATTTAAACCAGGAGATTGTGCTTCTGGAGTTTTTTCCTCCAGAGGGTGTCAGAAATAGGGACAAACTAGAGAAAATGGATGTTGTTCGCACTTATGTTTATGTGGAATAAAGGAGTTTCCTAAAACTGACTTGTTATTAGTTCTGTATGGCATACATAAGAGAGGCTGACCAGTTTCTAAGAAAACCATTGCTAGGTGGTTAAGGTCGGTTATCGCCTTTGCCTGTACAAAAGTGTGCAGTCCAGTGGCCTCCAGAATTAATGCTCATACCTCCAGTTCGGTTGATTTCTCTTGGGCTGTATGTCATGGGGCTACTGCGGAACAAGTATGCAGGGCTGCCACTTGGTCCTCTGTTCACACTTTCAACAAATTCTACAGATTCAAGGAGTTCGCGTCGGAGGATGCTTCATTTGGGCGAGCAGTGATGAGCACTTGCGGGCCTGAGCATACGCTCTCAAAGCACCGGCTCTTGAACGTCCCATGGTTGAGCTGTGTCACCAGAATGGAGGAAAGAGAAAAGGGGATTTTTGTAAGAACTTACCGTTCGAATTCCTTTCTCTGAATCATCCTGGTGACACAGCGATCCCTCCCTTACACTCAGTAAGTCATGCCGTTTCATGTTTTGTCTTGTTATGACGGTAAAACTACTTGATTGTGCATATTAATATGTTCAGGCGTTGTCCAGAGTGTGCTCTGGAAGTTGAACTGAGAAATGCTGAGATGCAGAAGGGAGGAGCCTGCCTGTCCCAAAGCTTTAGCATAGGTGCCTGGTTCATGCGGACCCTCTTACATCCAATGGTTGAGCTGTGTCACCAGGATAGATTCAGAAAAGGGATTCGAACGGTAAGTTCTTACAAAAATCCCCTTTTCCAGGTCACGTAACCACAAAGAAGGAGAGAGAAATGCCCATGTGGGTATAAACATATTAAGGATAATATGTCCCCAACCTCTGTGGTCACGTGACCGCATTTGCCCATATGTGATCGGATCAAACTTCCAATAGTGTTGCAAATTCTGACCAATAATAGTGAATTATGTAGGAAACACTGACCAATAGCCTCAGTGGATTTACGAAAGTTCTCTGTATTACATTATTTTATTTATACTACTGAAATACATCAAATTGTAAGTAAAACTTTTGCATTATGCTAGCTAAAATAAAAGTCTGCCTTTCTCTAAGCTCTATATGATTTTTTTAATTGTTACACAATGATTTGATTGTTTGTAGTACACTATGGGCGAAATGAAATAGGGTGTGATTTTTGGACATGTGCGATTTTGGGTCAAAAACGGCCGAAATCGCACATTTTCCGAAAATCGCACATTTAATAGGTTGAAAATCGCGGTAAAAAATCGCACTTTTTACCGCGAAATCGCACTTTTAGAAGTGCGATTTTTAGTCACATTTCAATTCGCATCCAGATGTTTTCCCATTATAAAGTATACAACTCGCAAATTTAATAGGGTGTGATTTTTGGTAAATGTTACCAAAAATCGCAAAAAAAATAGACCAGGTTCTGACAGGCGAATTTGACAGAACCATGCACAGATCATTGAGATCTGTGCATGGTTCTGTTAATAAAAATGTGTAAAAGTGTTTTTATAAAAAAAAAACGGCGTAGGGTCCCCCCTCCTGAGCATAACCAGCCCCGGGCTCATTGAGCCGGACCTGGTTCCAAAAATACGGGGGGACAAAAAGCATAGGGGTCCCCCGTATTTCTGAAACCAGCCCCGGACTCTTGGACCGGTCCTGGTTCCAAAAATACGGGGGACAAAAAATCTGGGGGTCCCCCGTATTTTGAAACCAGCACCGGGCTCCAACAGCCCACGGTGTCATGCCACAGCCGGGGGACACTTTTTATACAAGGTCCCCCGGCCAAAACATAAGCACCGTGGCTGGTCAGCCTTGGACGGGGTACCTGGAGGAGTGGGGACCCCCCCAATAAAGGGGTCCCCCCCCAGGCTTCACCCGTCCAGGGCTGAAGCCCGGGGCTGTCACCGGCGTCCGTGGCCAGTGGACGCCGGCCTGATAGGGTTAAATCGATCATACGTTACATTGCTTTATACCGGAGAACTACAAGTGCCAGCAGACCTCCCCCGCATGCTGGGACTTGGAGAACCACAAGTCCCAGCATGCGGGGCATTAATGAGCCCGCTGGGACTTGTAGTCCACCTGTAAAAAGAATGTTTATAAAAAACACACACAGAGAGAAGTAAAAGTTTATTACACACACACACCTCACTTTTACACCAGCGTTACTTACCATTCCTGGATCCAGCGCTGGTCTGGCTGCTTCACAGCCGGCTCCCCCCGCACTGACAGGCAGCGGGGAGAACCGGCTTTCTCCGTTGCCTCTAACAGCTTCTGTAGCGCTGTTCCAGCGCTACAGAGGCTGAGAGCGCGATTGGCCGATACGTCTCCATGGAGACGCATAGCTCAGTCCTGATTGGCTGAGCTATGCGTATCCATGGAGACGCATAGCTCAGCCAATCGCGCTCTCAGCCTCTGTAGCACTGGGACAGCACTACAGAAGCTGTTAGAGGCAACGGAGAAAGCCGGTTCTCCCCGCTGCCTGTCAGTGCGGGGGGAGCCGGCTGTGAAGCAGCCAGACCAGCGCTGGATCCAGGAATGGTAAGTAACGCTGGTGTAAAAGTGAGGTGTGTGTGTGTAATAAACTTTTACTTCTCTCTGTGTGTGTTTTTTATAAACATTCTTTTTACAGGTGGACTACAAGTCCCAGCGGGCCCATTAATGCCCCGCATGCTGGGACTTGTGGTTCTCCAAGTACCAGCATGCGGGGGAGGTCTGCTGGCACTTGTAGTTCTCCGGTATAAAGCAATGTAACGTATGATCGATTTAACCCTATCAGGCCGGCGTCCACTGGCCACGGACGCCGGTGACAGCCCCGGGCTTCAGCCCTGGACGGGTGAAGCCTGGGGGGGGGACCCCTTTATTGGGGGGGTCCCCACTCCTCCAGGTACCCCGTCCAAGGCTGACCAGCCACGGTGCTCATGTTTTGGCCGGGGGACCTTGTATAAAAAGTGTCCCCCGGCTGTGGCATGACACCGTGGGCTGTTGGAGCCCGGTGCTGGTTTCAAAATACGGGGGACCCCCAGATTTTTTGTCCCCCGTATTTTTGGAACCAGGACCGGTCCAAGAGTCCGGGGCTGGTTTCAGAAATACGGGGGACCCCTATGCTTTTTGTCCCCCCGTATTTTTGGAACCAGGTCCGGCTCAATGAGCCCGGGGCTGGTTATGCTTAGGAGGGGGGACCCCACGCCGGTTTTTTTTAAACTTTTATTTTTTTGCACAAAATCGCATTTATGAAAATGCGCACATTTTCATGACTGAAAATGCGCACATTTTCATGACTAAAAATCGCCCGAAATCGCGGCAAATCGCATTTTTTTGCCGCTAATTCGCATCTCATTACATATGCGAATTCGCGGCAAAAAACGCGATTTTTAAAGGTGCGATTTCTGGCGAGTTTGGAACTCGTCCAAAAATCACACCCTATTACATTTCGCCCCATGTGTCATTGATTGACTCATTAAGTAGGTATAAAACCCAGATCTGGGCTACTGTAATATATCTTTAAAAAAGATGATGTGGTTAGCAGTGAAATGTGTTAGAACCCCATCACTGCACATTAAACACTGGACCTTTGTGTAAAAATAAATAAACCATTATGTATTGTTGTGGAACTACGAGTCCTAACTTGGAGAACCACAAGTCTCAGAATGTGGAGCATTAACGGGCCCACCGGAACTTGTTGTTTCACAACAGGACAAAAAGTTAAATAAACACACGGCTCCATGGTTCATGTTGGACAAAGGACAGTTTTAGTAGATTCTATATTTACAGATAGATGTAAATTGGTTTCCAAATCACAATTTTTAAAGGTGAGGACTGGAAGGGTGTATTATGAAGCAGAAGGAAACAACTACACTCTATTTGTTATGAAACAAACTAAAATTGGTTCTTATATGTTAGTTGGGCAGCCACTATAGTTAGTACGCTCATACCCCCACTATCCATGTCGGAATGGAGTTGATTTTATATAGTGTGGCGAGTGCAGTGAGCCACCGAGCCCCCCGAGGGGACGCGGAAAACTAAGCAAATATCTTAGTGGGCACCCAACTAACATATATGTACCGAAATTATATATTGTGCACATCCATCTGCAGTGTTTTAACTTTACAGAGTGTACAAAACCAAAAGACCAAACATATATGCAATAACCATACCTAGTATGTTTTGTACAACATAAAGTCAGAGGTGTTTTAAGAGAGGGGGGAGGGGGCGTTGGAGCGGCAGAGTGGTGAGAATAACCAGTACTACTAGTGATACTTTTCAGAAGGAACTCAGGACCATATGTACTAAGCTTGAAAAATATAAAATAGAGAGTGATAAACCATCAACCAATCAGCTTGTAACTGCCATGTCACAGGCTGTGTTTGAAAATGACAGGTAGGAGTTGAATGGTTTGTGGTTTATCACTCCATTTTATCACTTTTCAAGGCTTAGTACAGGGGTGGCCAACCCGCAGCTCTCGAGCCACATGCGGCTCTTTTCTCTAAGAGCTGCGGCTCCCGAGATCATTCCCATGTCCTGAGATCACTTTAATCCAGATGGCCCGCTCACCCAGCGTTCTGATTGGTGCTGCTGACTCCAAGTCAGACAAATGGTCTTTTATTCATAAAAACCCAACGCGTTTCGTCACATGGGACTTCGTCAGGGGTATGGCTACAGTTGGTATAAATAAAACAAAGTACAATATAAGTATTTCGTACAAAAATATCAATTATACTGATAATTTAAAAATGGTATGGAGTATACATACCAAAGCAGTAGTTGACCTCACACCTAGATTGATTGAGTGTGGGTGAGTGTCTTCACACAATCTGTAAAAACCTAAAAAATAGTATTCTAAAGTCAAAGGGGGGGGGGCAGGCGATATTGGGGTGACAGAACAAACAAATCAGTTTAAGCGGATGTTTCTTACCTAAATCAATCAAGGATCTAGGATATTTTAAATATTTTACAGTCGGTGTCGGTGAGCTTAGAAGTTCCAAGAAGCCTATGGGGAGGGATAATTATTATCTTATGATGGTAAGGTCATCTGGGGTCAGAGGTGTAAGGTTCACCTACCATGGTGATTTATGACGGTTTATTCATCCCACTTGGGCCATCTAATAAACGGCCCACTTGACCACAGGATATATATACACACACACACATATATATACATACAGTGGTCTAAGTGGGCCAGTGTGTGGTGGTATGTTATGCTGACACTTTGATTTCCACTGTCTCTGAATTTTGAGTGGCTGTACAGTGGGGGTCAGGGGCATATTATAGAATAGGGGTGGCCAAACCGCGACTCTCGAGCTGCATGTGGGGGTTGGGGGAATGTCTTTAATGCGGCAGGGTATCTGATATTTATGGCGTGACCCTGGCTCCTACTTAAATAATAAAGATACTGCTCTGATCTAGCAGCCAATAGCAGGACAGCTCAAAGGAAGGGAGCACCGGACATTTAAAAATAGAGTGTGGCCTTGAGGGAGCTAGGCCACCCTCATTTTTGCATGGTATCGGCTCTTTGTCTTACCATACAAATTTTTTTGGCTCATTGCCTCTTATTGGTTGGCCAACCCTGGCTTAGTACATCGCCCCCTTAGTTTCTGAACCTCTAAGAAAATATGACATCACCAGGAACTGGGCCAAAATGTACTTTCCCTGAGAGTGCCTTCTAAATACACCATATACATCTCACTTTATCTATCTACTTTAATTTAATCAATCCACCCCCGGACCAGGAGTTCCTGGACCTATTTTTACAGAAAATTAGTACTCAGCATAACTAAATGGTGCAGGGTGATATGCCATTGCATAATGTGTGATGTTTTCATCACATAAACTGTAAATAACAAGTTAGTCTGTTTCCATATAAAATATATTTTCTCTTCTGTTTTCAGAAGCACTGATTTACCAAAGGAAGATGCAGAATTTACAAAGAAACTATTTGCAGAAATCTGTTTCTTCTCTTTTGTGTCTTGGACAACTTGCGGTGCCTTTGGAATTTTACTTGTATTTCTGCGCTATTTGATTAAGGTAAAATCTAATACAAATCTATACAAGGTACATGCAGTAATGCCACACATTGGACTTCATTCAGGTCCACAGTGACACAGTGTACTGAAGTTTAGATGTGCAGTATGGATCCTGATTTCTGGCTTGCAAAGAGTCTGCAGATGGCAGGTGATTAACAGTCTGCAGAGGCATCGCTAGGGTTGGTGTCATCCAGTGTAGTGACTTATAGTGTCACCCCCCTTCCCATTGGGCCTCCTCCAGTCTGGCTGCTGAGCGCATTGCAGAGGGATAGCTACATTACAAATCGTATAAGTTAGGAAACCACCACACTCAGATTCCCAGAAATGGAGTGCAAACTGCATTTGCCATTCCCAGGTTGAGGTGCAGTGGCCTGTGACCACATGCTCAAATAAATATAGAAACAGGGGACTCAGAACTCACCATAATAAACTAATTCACCTTAATACACAAATAAGTAACAGTAAGCCGGCACCCTCCAAGGGGATAATCAATTGCTGCGGTGCACAGCTGAGTATACATATACAGACCAGTCCAGATCAGCGGCGCCCGTCGGGCTTCTCACGGAGGAACAACACATGGACACCAGAAGTGCAAGCTTTCGGGTTTATTTACCCTTCGTCAGGCGGCATACAAATACAAGTACAATGACAGATACAAAGTGCTCACCTTAAATACGCTACAAGTGCAGTGCCGTGCTGCGGGGCTGGTCCGGCGTCCACGCGCCGTCCATCGGAGGACTTCCGGGCTAACCCATACGTCACATCCGGGTTACAGCGCGGACGACGGTTACCATAGCAACCCTATACACGGAAGTCAGGAAGTGTTACATATAATACATAATATAAACACCACACCATCAAAAGATTAAAAACAATTACATATGAGACATCGGACCATCATTATGGATATACTGCATAAGAAAGATGTTAAGAGACACATATTAAAGTTACATCCCTTCTTCTCAGTACGGGATTACGGTATCAATTCAAAATATCATTATTTTGTAACAGTAATGTGTCAACTATGTTTTGCATCAATAAAACACATTGAGATTAAGCTGATCATTCAGACCCCGAGGCTTCACTGTGTCTAGCATAAATATCCATTTAGACTCTAAACGAAGAAGCTGTTTATGTCTATCCCCTCTTCTCTTGCTTAAAGGGACATGGTCGATAATAATATGCCTGAAATTAGCCATATTGTGTTTAGCCTCAAAGAAATGCCTCGCTAGTGGCTGGTCAGAGGGTTTTCCTTTGAGTGCATGTCGAATTGACGTACGGTGCATGGCCATACGTTCTTTAAAAGCCCTAACCGTCTTGCCAATATAGCACAAGCCACAGGGGCATTTGACCATATAAATAACAAAAGAACTATCACATCCAAGAGGATACCTTGTTGTGATACCTTGATACCTGGCTACAGAAACAGTACATATGCTGAGAGCCCAGTTTGTGTGACATCTCGTCTGTTCTGTGCTGGAACAGTTTAAACTGTGGCGGATATCGTACTACATTATGGATGTATGCTGATTGATTATGGAGTGAACATTTATCTATAAGCATTGGAGATTGTGCGGATTGTGATACCCGTGAAGCCGGAGCTGTTTGCTGGCCATTCTTCATTTGTATGGTGAATTAACACTGAAACATGGAGGAAGCTACAGGCTTCAATTGGGTGGATATTCCCACTGGTGAAATGTTGAGCCTCTCAGAGAGTGAAACAGAGGCAATATTGTTTAAAGAGAGATTCTTGGATGCTGTTGGGACTTCTTCAGTTGATAAATTATACAATAATTTACTTCGTATGAAAAAGAAAGAGACCGACTACCTCCTTCACGGAGTAACCCTTTCAGAGTATGTGCACGACAAGAAAATCCTGAGGGGGTTTAGGGTTAAAAACTCCCCGACCATCGGTAGATTTAATAAAGACTTTTGTCGCAAGTGGATCGCAGTCTGTAATAAGTGCTCATTCGATTTAATCACTTTGGTGATAGAAGTGGGTCGAGAGCTAGAGGTAACGGGAAAAAAAAATAATACATTTGAGACAAGCCATCTTGACACCTTGGCAAAGGATGTATCGTCCAATTGGATTGAAAATTAATGGACAGATAAGTAGCTATAAAAAAAGAACTGGTGTCCTTTAAGAAAAAGAAATTCGAGACTGTTAACCGTGACTACTTGGAACACCAAGTGTATAGATGGTTGTCAGGTAGCAGTGACAGATCAGCTAGAGGACAGTACTACAGACCTTTTAATAAAAGATCGCAAAAACCTCATTCCACATTTAGGGGGGGGGGGGGGGCGGAAGCCCTAAATTTGGTCTATAATTTATCAGATCGTATATTAATGGGATGAGATTACTGTCCTTAGCAAAGGGCTTAGTTATGTCCCCACAAATTCCTTTAACCATCTTAAATGGAAAGTAGATGTCCAATACTTAAATTGAAAGAATTCTTTGCTATACAAGATTCTGTAAATGTGGAGTGATCAGTTGAGCAGAGAGCTTCCATAAAAAAATCACACTTTGAGCCAACAACACATAACCCCTCTATCCTTGGCTTTATTAGGGCATTGGATGTAGCCAATGCACAGACTACACAACCCTCTTACCGTAACAACTTACCTAAAAATGAATGGCAGGCTTTAAAAAACCTTAGTACCTATAAGGATATAATAATCCGGCCGGCAGATAAAGGGGGATGTGTTGTGGTTCAAGATGTGACACAATATTGCTCTGAAATTGATAAACAATTATCTGACCATTCTGTTTACCATAAATTGATGGGTGACCCTACCGATGACTATAAAAAATTTTGGGATGCATTGCTTTTGGATGCTGGGACTAGGGGGACTATTTCTAAAGATCTTTGTGATTATTTGATTACTGACTTTCCAGTGGTGCCGATACTGTACACGCTCCCGAAGATACACAAGAGTTTGATAGTGCCCCCAGGGCGACCAATAATTTCAGCTCGAGGTTCCCTCTTTACTAACATAGCAGAGCTCTTGGATTATTATCTTCAACCGTGTGTACAGGATCGGCCCACCTATTTAAAAGACACTACTGAATTGCTGATATTGTTGGATGAATTTGGACATGTCCCTAACAATACCTGGTTATTCACGCTTGACATTGTAAGCTTGTACACGAGTATCCCGCATGTTGGCGGGATTCGTGCTGTGGAGAATTTGATACGTGATAACCCTTTGTATAAAGGTCCATCTGTTTCTTTTTTCTCTGCTTTATTGAGTATTATTCTCAAACAAAACTATTTTTATTACAACAATGCCTATTATAGGCAAGTGAGTGGCTGTGCTATGGGGTCTCCCGTGGCACCGTCCTGTGCCAACACCTACATGTTTGAGCTTGAAAGCGATGCATTTTTTTGCCGAGAACATAGAGACAGAATTCTATGCTATAAACGATACATAGATGACATATTGATTGTATGGAAGGGGGACCCCCTAGATCTGTGTACACGCATAGCCGAAGTTAATTTATGGGACTGTCCTATTAAATTCACATTCAGCAAAAGTTTGGAACAAATTGCTTTCCTGGATGTACTGATTATGATTGTTGATAACAAAATTGAAACCAAGCTGTATGTGAAGCCCACTGACCGCAACACATTGTTGCGAGCAGAGAGCTTTCACCCCGCTAGTACAACAAGTAGTTTGCCTTATTCACAGTTCCTTCGAGCCAAAAGAATTGTTAGTAATCCTGTGACCTTGGAGGGGGTGCTGTCTGATATGTCTAATAAATTTTTAGCTAGAGGTTATTAATTAGCCACACTTGAGTCTGCCAGAAATAAATTAGCTCTCGTTGACCGTAAGCAGACACTACTTAGGTCTGTCAAAAAAACTACTGAAAATACTATTCACTGGGTACAGGAATTTAATGTGGCGAGTGGAACTGTACGCCAACAGACAAAACAATTATGACCTATAGTCACTAGCGATAAAGATCTGCCCAAATTAAAAAATATTAAAATCATGTCTAGTTACAGAAGGGGTAAAAACCTGCGTGACTGGCTGGTACGCACGGATGTCACCCCTCTGACACAATTTGACCCTTTAGTGCAACTTCGAAGTCCGGGATGTCATAAGTGCACGGGGTGTTCTACGTGTGGGCACATGATCGCCTCAAAATGGTTCTTCCACCCACATACCGGGAATTTTTTTTCCATCCGATATCCTCTTGGATGTTATAGTTCTTTTGTTATGTATATGGTCAAATGCCCCTGTGGCTTGTGCTATATTGGCAAGACGGTTAGGGCTTTTAAAGAACGTTTGGCCATGCACCGTACGTCAATTCGACATGCACTCAAAGGAAAACCCTCTGACCAGCCACAAGCGAGGCATTTCTTTGAGGTTAAACACAATATGGCTAATTTCAGGCATATTATTATCGACCATGTCCCTTTAAGCAAGAGAAGAGGGGATAGACATAAACAGCTTCTTCGTTTAGAGTCTAAATGGATATTTATGCTAGACACAGTGAAGCCTCGGGGTCTGAATGATCAGCTTAATCTCAATGTGTTTTTTGATGCAAAACATAGTTGACACATTACTGTTACAAAATAATGATATTTTGAATTGATACCGAAATCCCGTACTGAGAAGAAGGGATGTAACTTTAATATGTGTCTCTTAACATCTTTCTTATGCAGTATATCCATAATGATGGTCCGATGTCTCATATGTAATTGTTTTTAATATTTTGATGGTGTGGTGTTTATATTATTTATTATACACTCCAGATAAGAGCACTCTCCAGACTTTCAAGTATTCTGCAGTAAATTAGTTTAATACATCACCACTTGTTCAGATATCATGTCAACGTTTCGAGCCACACCAGGCCCTTTGTCAAGACCAAATCTTAGATGGTTCACAGCATCAGATGATCCAACACAGTGATCAGCTGTACTCCTTAAATACTCTAATGCCAGGAAGTGCTTACAAAAACCCGGACAATCCTGGAAGTGTTAAAGTTACATATTCTCCCACATCTCTAGTCATATATTACTTATCTCACCGCATAATAAGGATGGCGTTATCAAAATATTACACTTTATCCAGTTGTCATACTCACACAAGTTTTTTAAATCCTATATGTCCTGGCGTGCGTTCCACCCGGCTAGAACGCAACACCGGATATCCTGAAAGCGGTAACTATGCTACAGGCGCTCAAGGCGCAACATTGGATAGATAAAGCAGGTGACCCGAAGCGTCACCCTGTACATCAGGCAGCCACGCTCAGACGTAGACCAGCACTGCTAGATGCGTCTAATAGGTTACCCGGTTAACCTATGTCCCAACCTTTTAACTGCTTGCGTTCCACTGCGGATCAGTGGAACGCATCGCACACCATGCCCTAGAGCAGAGGTGTCCAAATTTTTTGCGACGAGGGCCAGATTTTATGAGGTGAAAATGTGGGGGGCCGACCATTCAGCCTGACATTCTTTGAATCATTAATCACATCAGAATGGTCCCCCACTCTGTCCCCATTCACTCTATGTCCCCCAGCCTGCCCCTTCACTGTATTTCTCCCAGCCTGCTCCCATTCACTTTATGTCCCCCAGCCTGCTCCTCCTTCACTGTATGTCCCCCATTCACTGTATGTTCCCCACTCTGCACCCATTCACTCTGCACCCAAGGCACTGTCCATCAGTGCCTTTCAGTGTATGTCCCCAAGCCTGACCCTTCTTCACTATATGACTCCCATTCACTGTACGACCCCAATTCACAGTTCCTAAGGGTCATGCACAATAATTCCGACCCTACAGCAAGGGAGAGACAAATCTCCGAATGTGCTTCACGTTTCAAGGAGAGGCGGTACAGTGCCCAGACTATTGAGAGAAGTCTTACCAAGGCTAGAAAAAAGTATACACGCCACGTGTCGACACCTAAAGGTCCAGATACTACTCCTCTTATGATTTTGAATATCCAATGTGATACCAATGTTGGAATTACTCAGAGGACAATTAAGGACCAGTGGTCTCTCATTATGTCAGACCAAGCCTTCAGAAAAGTAGGGGCTGCACCTCCCCTACTAAGTGTCTCGAGAGGACAGAACTTGCAGGATTACCTTCTGCGACCAAACATGAAGCCAGCCAAAGAAAACAAGGACATGTGGATATCTAAGAAAAATGGCTGCTATAAGTGCCTGGGCTGTGCCACGTGCCGGGCAATTATCACTGGCACATACTTTTTCCATCTGCATAATGGTAACAAAATCGACCTCAGACATCGTCTCTAATGCCAACTTGACCACGTAATATACTACCTTATATGCCCATGTGGCCTAATGTATGTAGGTAAAACTATAAGGACGCTGAGAGAACATAAAAATCAACATAGGTCATCAATTCGATTGGCTTATTCAACTGGAGAAACAGACAAATCGGTAGCAGCACACTTTGTTGATAAAGGACACCAGTTAGCCACTTTACGTTACATGGCAATTGACTGGATCCCACCACCGCCTAGACTTGGTGATAGAGGGTTGATGCTTCACAAGAGAGAAGCTTCATGGATCCATCAACTGGTTACAGTGTGCCCAAGAGACTTAAATGAAAAAAACACATATGAATATTTTGCTTTGACTTAATGTTACCAGAATTGTCTACTTGATTTCTGTACTAGCAGACTAGGTATAGATGTACCACCCTGAACTTGAGCTATTGGCCAGTTCGGCTGGGGGGACCCCTCGGGACAGTGTATTTACTGCTGGAATTGTCCCCTTGAGCCGATGGTTCAAATAAATTTTAATAGTGTGTTTATGTTGTTTTTCTGATGTTTAATATATACTACCTATTGTGAACCTTAGATACCGTGATGTCCATTAAATGCTATTCCTAAAATTGGATATGAACTGGTGTTCACTCCTTTAATGTTTGATAGAAGTATACTTAGTAATATATTTGAGTAGTCTGTTTAAGTTGTACAAAGTGATATGTTACTCTAGGGCAGGGCTGGGCAATTGCGGCCCTCCAGATGTTGATGAACTACACATCCCAGGATGCTTTGCATTGGTTTTGCTATGTGGCCATGCTGAAACTGATGCAAGGCATGTTGGGATGTGTAGTTCATCAACATCTGGAGGGCCGCAATTGCCCAGCCCTGCTCTAGCGCATGTTGTGCTGTGCGATCCACTGATCCGCAGTGGAATGCAAGCAGTTAGAAGTTTAGGACATAGGTTACCCGGGTAACCTATTAGACGCATCTAGCAGTGCTGGTCTACATCTGAGCGTGGCCGCCTGATGTACGGGGTGACGCTTCGGGTCACCTGCTTTATCTATCCAATGTTGTGCCTGTAGCGTAGTTACCGCTTTCAGGATATCCGGTGTTGCGTTCCAGCCAGGGGGAACGCACGCCGGGACATATAGGATTTACAAAACTTGTGTGAGTATGACAACTGGATAAAGTGTAATATGTTGATAACGCCATCCTTATTATGCAGTGAGATAAGTAATGTATGACTAGAGATGTGGGAGAATATGTAACTTTAACACTTCCGGGATTGTCTAGGTTTTTGTAAGCACTTCCTGGCATCAGGGTATTTAAGGAGTACAGCTGATCACTGTGTTGGATCATCTGATGCTGTGAACCATCTGAGATTTGGTCTTGACAAAGGGCCTGGTGTGGCTCAAAACGTCGACATGATATCTGAACAAGTGGTGATGTATTAAACTATTTAACTGCAGAATACTTGGAAGTCTGGTGAGTGCTCTTATCTGGATTGTTACTATATTTGGCTGTACCCCCGGGACTTTAGCCTGAGAAATGCACCCCAGTGGATAACAAGGAGGATTGTGTGTGCTGGCGGCACTCACAGACTTTTCATATAAGGGATGCAATAATCCCAAACAGACAGGCTGCGTTTCACGTTTCGATTTATTATCGTCTTCAGGAACAACCTGAACAGTTGCATACACAAGTTATTTATGGGTGCAGGGGACACCATGTGCTCCATAGCAGGGAGGAGTGAGTGTGTCATCAGAGGCAGACTGGGCTACCCTCTATGACATCATTAATTGAACAATCACCAGAAGGAAAAAAAAGACATTTACATATTTACAGAAAGAACATAACATCACAGTATACAACTTTAACAGCGCGTGCATGTCATAACAGCAGAAAGGCAATGTAACAAATTACCAACTTTGTGGCAGACAGAGAAATGTCATTATAGTGCAACAGTAACAATATGTGTTTAAAGCAGTACATCAGTGCACAATTGCAATAATGATGTATGGGTTCCAATTATTCAATTAAGTGTTATAGTCTACTGGCAGGGCGATCCTGTGCCGGATCCAATCAATAGAAGCAAGTAAGAGATAAATTCTCATTCAAACCATGCAGAGACACGGTGTTAAGCCTATGTATCCATTTCTCAACATAACAATTTATTTGTGTGAAAACTATTCTTGTACTATAAAATTGAGAAAACATTGATCCCACAAAGTATGTGAAGCTAAAGGCCCATACACACTGGGCGATTTTGAGCTGAAAGTCGCTCAAAACAGGAGGTTTGAAAGGCTTTCAGCTCAAAGCCGCCCAGTGTGTATGGCCCAGCAATGAGCGGTGAGCGCTGCTGCACGCTCCCACAACAACACTGGGAAAGCCGTTCATCTGCTGGTTATACCAGCAGATGAGCAGCTTTCAGGGCGGTTTTGCATAGCACTTTGCTATGCAACGCCGTCCTCCCCCTCCGTCGGTGCCGGGCAAGGGGAAAGCCGCTCAGTGTGTATGCACATACATGCCGGGCATAGTCGCCCAGTGTGTATGGACCTTTATATTTCTTCTGAAGATTATGTTCTACAAGTTTAGAAACAAATACTTTAAGATAAATTAATGCTATGTATAATTGTAGGTTGTAAAGTTGCAATCTGACCTGCAGAGATACCAAACATCGAAAAATAGAGTAAGTATATTATTAATTATTACTGCTGCAATTTTAACAGAAGTTTCTACTTGCTCAGAATGACCTTTCCATAGTAATGTAATATTAAATTGTTACAATCTGCTCTGTAGCTTCTGGCCGGATCGTTACTTATGCTGCCCACACATCAGACCAACTTTCCTCCAACCGACTAGTTGGTTGAATGGAATAAAAAGCTGGTACTGGATAGGACCAAATGTAATTTGTAATTAAGTAATTTGTTTCCCAACTGTCACTCAGACAATGTACTGTAGTTGGACCTATTTGATGTAAACAATTTTACTGAATGTTTTTGTCCATTCTCCTGAGTTTGTGAGCAAATTGCTTATTGACATTTGCCCCCATACAGAACCCGATTTTTAGTCCAACCAACCAACTAGTTGGATGGTTGGAGGAAAATTGGTCTGATGTATGGCCAGTATTAGCAATCAGAACATTGCAGACTACACATGGGCTTGATGGGAGCTTCATGTTAAAAGGCAACTGGGACACCTGGCTGTTTTTATTTCCCTAGTTGTCTAGCAGCCTGGAAGCACTGCTGAAATGCAGTGATGCAGCTGTGGTTACTTTTTAATTATAACCCTGACCCCTGGTCCTGGTCCTTGATTGATTGGTCTTGCTGATAGGTCGCAGTGTGCACGTAAGCTTTGTGCTGGTTCTAGTTTGTGCCTACACATTCCATGCTTCTCCCTTTCTTCAAAACTGTACTGATCCTGTGAATATGTTGCCCATCTTGATTGCAATACCAGCCTGTAATCCCTGCCTGGTCCTGTCCACCACATGTGCCAATCCCATAGGGAATTGTCCATCTACCTGCTCTAGAGATTCTCAGTTACTTCCTGCACATTACATTCTCCAATGATACATATTCATATTCTCCAATGCTGTACTCCAGTACCATCTCCTTTTTATTACACCTCACTAGACTCCCATACCACCCAACATGAATGCTCTGTTCCTGGACTTCCCTCTTACTTTATGATTGCCATCACCTGTGTAAAAACTCCTTTCTTATCAATTAAACTGTTCAACTATAGGTGATGGCAATCATACATTAAGAGGAAAGTCCAGAAACAGAGCAATTTGTCCCTCCTGAATGGGCCATGTTGGGAGGTATGTACTGCATTCTCCTGTTAGCGTATTAACTGTTGGCAGTTCATGTAACGGTGAACGCATAAAGACCTCTCTTTTTTGTGTCTAACGTTTTTATTTAAACATACAGGAGTTTTCTACCATAAATTTCCTAAATTTACAAGTGGTCCCTACCACTGCATTTACCCAGGGGACACTTCTTGTCCTAATCTGACAGTACTTTTATTCCAGTAATAAAAATGAGGGGGGGGGGGGCATCATTATGAACCATCTTTATTAATTATGTAGATAAAAGTAGGTCGCTCCAGTGTCGCAGGTCCCGATTCAGTTGAAACCAAAGTTGGGAAGTGTCTTATTCAGGTGAATTAGAATATTCTTTATAGAGCAGGAAATGCATTTACTTTCTGTACTGTATAAGTTTCCGCTGTAGAAGTAGACTTTCCACAGCGTGCAGAGATATACTGGTTTAAAGCTACAATATTTACATATTGCAAAACATCAGGTCAACATGCTCTATATCAGTGGTTCTCAAACTGTAGGTCCTGACCCCAAAGTGGGTCCGACTCCCAACATCCTCAGCATGGGGTCGCGACTCCATGTTGCTGACCATCAGGCTAATGACTTTTCTAATCTCAGTCAGTGATTCAAGGAGTCCGAAAAATCTGTTGAATTGTCTGTTATTTTAGACTTCTCACATAATTTTGTGCCTCCTCAATGCTGCCATGAATGTGCTGTCTGCTGGCCACACATGTGTGGCGACCTTTCTGCGGTATCTTGCTGGGGTCCTGTAATTATTTTTGGTACTCTTTACCTAGAACGGCGCCCATCGCGGTGATCGCGACATCGCGGGCAGCACATAAACGGCCGCGACGCGATGCCCGCGATCACCGCGATTTTCCCATAGGGAACAATGTTAAAAAGCCTAATTGACCGCGATTTTGCATTCAATGCCTCAATGCCCGCGATTTTCCCATAGGAATCAATGTTAAATGGGCTACAGAGCCCAAATAGCCCCAATTAACCCTTAAATGTCCCCCCAATTTTTGTACGCCACCCCACGATCCACGCCAACCCGAAGCGTGGCGAGCGCAGCGAGCCCGCGAGGGGCGGCGGTACGCGTCCTCCGACCTTTTCATGCCCTACTATCCACGTCGGCGTGGAGTTGAGAATAGAATAGTGTGGCGAGCGCAGCGAGGCGAGCGCAGCGAGCCCCGCGAGGGGACGCGGATACCTTCACAGTTATACGCGTCCCCTCGCGGACTTCACAGGTGTCCGTGGCGACGCGGACACCTGTGAAGCCCGCGAAGGGACGCGTTTACCTGTGAAGGTATCCGCGTCCCCTCGCGGGGCTCGCTGCGCTCGCCACGCTTCGGGCTCGGTGGCTCGCTGCGCTCGCCACACTATTCTATTCTCATCTCCACGCCGACGTGGATAGTAGGGCATGAAAAGGTCGGAGGACGCGTACCGCCGCCCCTCGCGGGCTCGCTGCGCTCGCCACGCTTCGGGTTGGCGTGGATCGTGGGGTGGCGTACAAAAATTGGGGGGACATTTAAGGGTTAATTGGGGCTATTTGGGCTCTGTAGCCCATTTAACATTGATTCCTATGGGAAAATCGCGGGCATTGAGGCATTTTACAGTAAAATCGCGGTCAATCAGGCTTTTTAACATTGTTCCCTATGGGAAAATCGCGGTAATCGCGGGTACCCGATTTTGATGTACCCGCGATTTACCCGCGATGCCCGCGATTACCGCGATTTTTTACCCCCGACGCCCGCGATTCTGATCGCGGGCGCCGTTCTAGGTAAAGAGTACCTTATTTTTATTGTCTGATTAAGTCCCAGAAAAAAATAGTTTGAGGACCCCTGCTCTATTTAAATAGTTACAGTTCCTTTCATCCTTCAACTTTCCTTCCTGTGGGGGGCACCTGGGGACAGGGGGTTATTCAGACCTGATCACATGGCTGAGAATTTGCAGGCCGAGTGATAATAGATAAGCTGAGCAGTGCACATGCTCAAGGCCATCCTGTGATAAAATCAGAGGCGTAGGGAGGGCGGAGCCACCGGAGCTCATGCTCCGGGCGCAGATTGTTGGAATGGCGCCGCCGGCCCGCCCCCCTCCACAAATGATCCCCTGCTACACTAATGGCGGGCAGCGTGTGCCGGCGGCTGCCCTGCCCGGCGCCTAGCTGCTGGTCCTGTCACTCAGCGTTACTACAGCCTGATGTCTGTTGCTGGATGCTGCTTGAGAGATCAGACAGGGCTGCAGGTCCGAGCACAGACATGGGCATGACGCTGGTGCAGGCTGCTTGTGTTCTCCGGGGCTGCAGACAGAGGATCAGAGGCTCACAGTGCCGGAGAAGCAGCTTGCGTCTGGCACTTCTCACCTGCCAGCTCGGACAGCCAGCGTCTCCCTCCGTAACTGTCAAGTTTTATCTTTAACCTTTGACTTGTGCACACACATCAGCTGACCCCCGTTATTGCCGCTGATGAGTGCACACGGATGGGAGAGAGGAGGGGGAGTGAGGGGAGGAAGCTACAAATCTCTGTCCTTTAATTAAAGTAAGCATTCCCCCAAATACAGAACACAGGATAATGTGGTGGTGTTATCATCACTAGGCTGCCTAGACGTTACAGTGTCTTATATAGCGCCACAGATTCCGTTAGTGTCTTATATAGCGCAGCAGATTCCGTTACAGTGTCTTATATAGCGCAGCAGATTTCGTTACAGTGTCTTATATAGCGCAGCAGATTCCGTTACAGTGTCTTATATAGCGCAGCAGATTCCGTTACAGTGTCTTATATAGCGCCACAGATTCCGTTAGTGTCTTATATAGCGCAGCAGATTCCGTTACAGTGTCTTATACAGCGCAGCAGATTCCGTTACAGTGTCTTATAGAGCGCAGCAGATTCCGTTACAGTGTCTTATATAGCGCCACAGATTCCGTTACGGTGTCTTATATAGCGCAGCGGATTCCGTTACAGCATCTTATATAGCGCAGTAGATTGCGTTAGTGTCTTATATAGCGCAGCAGATTCCGTTACATCGTCTTATATAGCGCAGCAGATTCCGTTACAGTGTCTTATATAGCGCAGCAGATTCCGTTACAGTGTCTTATATAGCACAGCAGATTCCGTTACAGTGTCTTATATAGCGCAGCAGATTCCGTTAGTGTTTTATATAGCGCAGCAGATTCTGTTAGTGTCTTATATAGCGCAGCAGATTCCGTTACAGAGTCTTATATAGTGCAGCAGATTCCGTTACAGTGTTTTATATAGCCCAGCAGATTCCGTTACAGTGTCTTATATAGCGCAGCAGATTCCGTTACAGTGTCTTATATAGCGCAGCAGATTCCGTTACAGTGTCTTATATAGCGCAGCAGATTCCGTTACAGTGTCTTATATAGCGCAGCAGATTCTGTTACAGAGTCTTATATAGCGCAGCAGATTCCGTTACAGAGTCTTATATAGCGCAGCAGATTCCGTTACAGTGTCTTATATAGCGCAGCAGATTCCGTTACAGAGTCTTATATAGCGCAGCAGATTCCGTTACAGAGTCTTATATAGCGCAGCAGATTCCGTTACAGAGTCTTATATAGTGCAGCAGATTCCGTTACAGTGTTTTATATAGTGCCGCAGATTCGGTTACAGTGTCTTATATAGCGCGGCATATTCCGTTACAGTGTCTTATATAGCGCAGCAGATTCCGTTACAGTGTCTTATATATTTCAAATGTAACATGCCAACACATGTTAGCCACGCCCCCAATTCATTACCGGGAGGGGGAGGGGGGGCGCAAAATATGCCCTTGCTCCGTGCACAATGGCACCTAGCTACACCGCTGGATAAAATCCTGCAAAAAAAAACTTCTTTCCTGTAGTCTAAACTCATGCCCAGGTGTCCTAGAGTCCTTCCTCAAAGTGAAAAGGGCGCCTGACAGTTCCTTATATTGGTCCCTGATATATTTTTAAATGTTAAGCATGTCTCCCCCTAAACGTCTTTTTTCTAGCGTAAATACTATAATCCCAATTTGTTCAATCTGTCTTCATAGCTTAAATTTTCCAACCCCTTTATTATCTTTGTTGCTCTTCTTTGAACTTTTTCCAGTTCTAGGATGTCATTTTTATAGTGTGGGGCCCAGAATTATACTGTATTCTATATACGGTCTAACCAATGCTTTGTAGAGTGGCATAATTACATTTGAGTCCCATACCCCTTCTTATACATGCTAGTATCCTGTTGGCCTTATTTGTTGCTACAGGACACTGAGCACTGCACTCCAGTTTGTTATCAATTTGCGGTCCTAGATCACTTTCTAGTTCTAAAATACCCAAAGCAACCCCACTTAGGTTATAACTAGCACACTGGTTATGTCTCGCAGGATGTATTTTTCAACATTGAACTTAATTTTTAAATTTTTTGCCCACAGTCAAAAGGTCAACCACTATTGGTCAACACATGAAAAGGTCACTGTGCTTTAGGTTGACACAAGCAAAGGTCAATATGGAAAAAGGTCGACATACTGTAGGGTTTAAAAATTTTGGGTCTATGTCGACAAGGACATTGTATAAGTATATGTGTGTCTACATATATATATATTCTGCCATTGAATACACTAGAGGTTACTTCCTGGTCACACAGCATTATCTGACCTGGATGTTGATATCTGCCACTGAGTGGGTGTACTCAGTGTAATTGGGACAAAAACTCTGTTTATTTTGTATGGGCCAGTCATAACAAGAGCGCTGTTAACTGGTGAAATATATATTCCTGCAAAAAAAACTATTTTCTGTACCCATTCATTTTGAGATACTGCATAAAGTGCAGTTGTACCTTTGTCAACCAAGTCATCGAATGCCCCTGATGAAGTCACGTAGTTGACGAAACGCGTTGGGCCAGCCGTTGTATTGGAAAAATTGTACATTACGTTAATGGTTATCTTCAAAATGACTATATGCATTTATGTATTTTATATGAGCCGAATTGTTAAGGCTTTTATTGAATAAATGTTTTAAAACTGAGGAATAAGTTGTGTACCTTCACCTATAAGCGCACTCTGTTCCCTTTTTCTTTATCTCTATCTGTCTCAAGTCCCGGCTAACAGGGGACTTTCAGAGTTGCTGCTAGCCACCATTAAGGCGCGGACAGTTAGGTATTCTCCATTTTTCATATATATATATATATATATATACTTACGAGGGGGGGTTTAGCGGCACTCCAAGCTCCTTGGCAGAATGTACAGATGAAATACAATAATGCGGTGCCCGTCCTGGGTCAGCGCTAGGCTGGCGATATACACAGGGGGGGTTTGCGGCGGCACTCGCGAAGAAAAAAGAAACCACACCAGGCGGATAACTTCACCAACGTTTCGAGGCTGGTTGCCTCTTTATCAAGGTGCTCACAAAAACTTCAAAAACGTTTTTGAAGTTTTTGTGAGCACCTTGATAAAGAGGCAACCAGCCTCGAAATGTTGGTGAAGTTATCCGCCTGGTGTGGTTTCTTTTTTCTTCGCGAGTGCCGCCGCAAACCCCCCCTGTATATATATATATATATATATATATATATATATATATATAGGACTGTGTGACGGCGGCACTCGTAGCTTAAGCAAAAATAATGACCAGGAGACTGGACAAGTTTCCCAACGTTTCGAGGCTGTGTGCCTCTTTATCAAGGTGCAGATAGACACTGTCTATCTGCACCTTGATAAAGAGGCACACAGCCTCGAAACGTTGGGAAACTTATCCAGTCTCCTGGTCATTATTTTTGCTTAAGCTACGAGTGCCGCCGTCACACAGTCCTGTATGCCCTGAGGTCCTCTCAGGTTTTTTTCACGGAAGGCACCGTGTCATCCATATTGGGATACAGCAAACCTGTTGGAGTGCCGCCCCACCATGCTCCCCTATATATATATATATATATATATATATATATCCTTAACAAAGATGAGCGTCACTCCAGGTACGTGTAAAAGTTTTTTACTGTATGATGTCTACAGTGTTTCGGGCATAGCCCGTCTTCAGGACAAGTACCCGAAACACTGTAGACATCATACAGTAAAAAACTTTTACACGTACCTGGAGTGACGCTCATCTTTGTTAAGGATATACATGTACTGGGTTCACCCCCAGTAACCAGCGGGCACCCAGGCCAAGCAACACCAGGGGAGCAGGAGCCAGTGTATAGTGCCGGATCTTTCTGCAAATATATATATATATTTGTATACAGATGGAGCACCTCTCATTATTTTACGCCAGCGCACCATCGAAAAGGTTTTGGCGACCCTCTTTTCTTTTTGCACTCCTGTCCGTCAAGGGGCATGGACGCACACCATGCAATAAAAACAGTATTATATATATTAGAGATGAGCACCGGGACCGAAGATTTGGATTAGGCTTTGTCAAGCGGTGATGAAAAGCTTTGGATTTAGATTTTTTTCATAAATGGTCAAAAAATGCCCAAATCATGTAAATTTGCGTTTTTTTGGCCCTAGAGTAACATTATCTTCAATAACATTAATTGCCAGCCCTTTCCAGACAATTTTGACCACTTTGTAGCTTACAATTTTGTTTTAATTCAATTTAGGTCAAGGTCTGCAGCAAGCTGGCTGGTTATTAACACATGGAACTTCTGACAGTATCAGTATGGTGTATTGGGGTGCAGTACACACATACAATAAAGAAGAGCAAAATTATTTTTTGGTTTTATTAGTTTTTTCATGTGCAGCTTGTATAACACTGCGTGGAGGCAGAATCACACACGTAACTTATTGTGTACTATGGGGGGTAGTACACAACAAAAAAATAAAGAAAAGCAAAACGTATTTTTATATATTTTTTTTATGGACAGGGCTTGTATAACACTGCATGGAGACAGAAAAATCACTGACAGTAGTCTATGGTGTATTGGATAGCAGTGCAGCACACCACACACCACAATGGAAAAAAAATGAAAAGCTGACTGACAGCCTGCCTGTGTACTGTACCCCACTACACTGACTGACAGCCTGCCTGTGTACTGTACCCCACTACACTGACTGACAGCCTGCCTGAGTGGTCTGAGTCTCTCCCATAGGGAACTTCTGAGATGGGGGCATGGTGCTTTAGGGGCTGCACCTCAAAAGTGATTGGACGTACTGAGGTTTGAACTTTGGCGCAAATGCGTACAATCAACACCCGGTGCTGCATGCCAAATTTTATGGGTAAAATAGTTAAAAAATGAGGAATCAGGAGTAACCTAAAATTTCAACTGACGGGGATATGTTGTCCTCATAGCACCCCCCTCATGGTGGCCCTGGTCATGCTGTCACCGCAGCTAAAGTGAAGAAGAGTCACTAATAGGAGCAGGCTATGTACATGAAGAAGACAATGTTAGAGGGGTGGTGAGTTGCTGGAGAGAGACAGATATGTGTATAAGGGGCACTGCTGTGGGCTTTATGTGTAAGGGGAACTTACTGTGGACATTTTGTGTTTGGGAAATGAGTTCCATCACCTCTCCAGGACCACTTTAAACTGTGATATCAACATTCTAAACAGGTCCAGTTCCTGATTTAGGTCAACCTTTAGGTCATGTTGACATTGGGGTATATTCAATTCCCTGAGGACAAACTTTGATGGCGCTGTCATAGCTCGCCCTCAGTATTCAACCCGCCGTTTCCACCTCGCTGGTTCTTTCCTGCGAGATGGAAACAGCAAGTGCAGCCATCAAAACAGCGGGGGTCACCACAAAATGACATTTAAGGGAGTCCTCAGACAGAGAGGATTTCCCCAGCACATTAAATACAGTGAGCGACTGTCAAGGGGATTTGCAGGTGAGGATGGCTTGTTTTCATCGATCTTGTTTTCGGCATTGAATACCGCCATTATGGTTCCAACTTTCTGTCATAATGCATCTATTAATACAATTTCCTATATTTGTTTGTACACAGGTTCAAAGTTATACATCTGACAATAAAGCAACAGAGATTCTATCAAACAGCAACTCTAATAAATCAACAGAAGCCGATAATGCCATGCATGCTTCAGAGCAGGAGACTTCAATTCAACCAAATTCCAATTCAGATTCCAACACAGCTTCTGATAGCCTCAAAATGCATATATCAATCATGAACTTACTTTTATGGATGATTCTACTGATTTTACCATCCTTTATCTTCTGGTTAAAAAATATCAGGTACAGTCATTGATAATACTAATTATACTTTTTTATTTTTGGGATTTTGAATATTTATTGATCGTATTAAAAATTAATGCAGTCATATTTCCTGAATACCTTTGCGTTGCGCTTTCACTGGAGGCCTAGGGAGAAATATAAATATCATGAAATTTGTGTAGAAAGAAAGGTTTATGAGGAACAGGAAAGGTTTATGAGGAATCTCTTGATTACGGTGCCTGCTGTGACAATAGGTCAGTGATGGCTTACCTTGACACTCCAGCTCTTATTGAACTACTGTACACATCTCAGCATCAGTTTTAGCATGGCCAAATAGTAAAACTGTAGCAGGGCAGGTTTTAATGTGTAGTTCAACAACAGCTGGAGTGTCAAGGTAAGCCATCACTGCAATAGGTTGTACCTCAATGGTGGGTGAGATTTTAAATTACTGTACAAACTGTGCATAAAGTTGATAATAAAGTTTTAAAGATAATGTACTGTAGATGTAAAGTTTATAATGTAAGTTTACCAGTACTATACTTTGAAATTATATAGTAGCATACTATGGATTTGAATAGTATAATCTATATAGTATTGTACAAGCAGGGCCAGTCCTAGCTGCTCAGCTGAGGATGCAGAGCAGGGAGGCGCCAAGCTGGAGAAGTGCTCTCCCTGCATACCCTATGCTGTGTGCTGTTGTTGCCGCTTCACCTGTCACACTGTCTGACAAGGCAGTAGTGCCGGTAGCCCTGAAAACATCAGTAAGACGGGTCTGAAAAGGGGGTGGCGCTGATAAGGGCTGATGGCTTGGAGCCACCTGTGATCCGGGAGAGCTTCGTATGAAATACTTAGGTTGAGGTATAACCAATCAGGCGCAAACACTAAACCTCACCCTTGGAATAAGGGAATATATTTTAAAAAAATGGACGGCTGCTCCCAATTAACAAATTGGATGGTTTGCTAGAGTGGAACAATAAACGTACGGATGTATGTGAATAAACACATCCAGAGAGCGCCACACAATTGTTTTTTTTTTAAAGTGTTAATAAATTTATTGATACAAACATAATCTATAAAAATTATTATACCTTAGGTACAGATTTGTAATAAAAAATACACATTAAAAAAACATAAAAAAGAAGGAACAACGTATACTCCTTTAGGAATAATTTCAGCAGATAAAAGTCCAGACAATTAATTATACAAATGATCTCTCCTTAAGTGGTTCGGCGCACAGCCAGATGGAAGCCGCTGGACTGCCCGGGAATAAGAGGAATTGTGTAAAATGCAGGTAGACTCACCCAGGCTTTCTGGCTTATCTCTCCTGCAAGAGAACGGCTTGCGTTGTTGGTGCCAGGGCACTGGGGGTCTCCCGTTTATCACTGGCACTGGGGGTCTCCCGTTTATCACTGGTGTAGACAGCCAGCTCTAACTGATGACAAATAGGTTTAAGGAGATTGCACGGGAACTGCTGGTAGAAGGTTCACGTATGGAGTATAAGTTAGCTCTGCCCCTTGACGCGTTTCTCCACTGTATTGGTATGTAGCGGTTTCTTCAGAAGGAAATGAACAGAGTCCTCAGACCATGGTTTTTAAAACGCTGATGTCCAATCGTGTTCAGTCACTAATTAGGGTTTCCAGGTGGTTTATTAACCTTTAGCGGGTTAGATCAAAGTAGTATACTAATTTCCTGTACATAAACTACAGCCCAATTATCCAAGGATGATTATACATTGTGTTTATACATCTATCTAAATATCACATGATGTTGGCATTATATAAACAATAATTATATCAATATAGGAAAAAACAAAAACAAAAAACGAAATGAGGAATGGCATTCTGTTACATTATATACACAGAAGAAAACTAAAATAAAAGACAAATAGTAGAGAAAAAACATAGACTCCAAATGAAAAGCCTGGTGGCTCACTTCGCAGAGCTCCGGTCTAGTAATGATATATATACTAGCAGATATCTGCATGGTCCACAGGTTCAAATCCCCATATCCTACTGAATATTATGTGATTAGTTTTTATATATCTAGATTATCCTTAAAAGAAAAGCATAACTTTCTATTTTATTGTAATTTATTTCTTGTATAATCTGATAATTCTTACTTTATGACTGATCTTCTGATTTTTTCTGTATAATTAATTAGACTTGGTAAGAACAGTATTTAGTCGGAAGGAAAAAACTAATACCTGTATATTATATTAATTAGAAACAAATAAAGCCCTAAACACATGAACAAATAAATAAAAGATAAAAATAATAATAAATAAAATAAAAATAAATACATTTCTCAATAAATGTATGAATAAATAACTTGTGTGGTTCAAGACCAACCCTATACAACACAAAAATGTTTTTATCTTACACTTAGCTGTCAGTGGTAATAAAAATAACCTTATAGAGCACGAAGAGTTTATTCACCCATTCAGGGCAGAACTATATTATTATAGTGCATAGAGTGGATTAATCAGATGTTGTTTAACTCTATGCATTCATTAAGACCTGCTGTATGTAAAATGTTCAATGCAAATATCCAGTAAGCCTCTTTTCTGCACAATTGATTAAACCTATCACCTCCCCTAGGGGTGGTGTCGATGGACTCAATACCTTGGATGGTTAGACCATCGAAAACACCATGATGTTTATACTTAATGTGGCGAGAGAGGCTATGCGTAGTCACACCTTTAAGGATATTCCTTCTATGTTCTAAGAATCTCACGTTCAGTGAGCGAGAAGTGCGGCCCAAATATTGGGCACCGCGCACACATGTAATTAAATAAACAACATAGTTTGAGGCACAATTAATGAATTTATCAATGACGTGTTGTGTCAATAGCAGGTGAGAGAAAATGTTTACTGTTATTAATAAATTTACACGTTATACATTTAGGTCTTTGACATTTGTAACAGCCTTTAGGGTGATTAAACATTGAATTCATGCTCCCAGGACCTGAAAAAAATTACTCGGAGCAAGTGAGTTTTTAAGGGTGGTGTTCCGTTTAAAGACCACTCTTGGACAATCCTCCAAAAAGTCTGACAACAATTTGTCACTTTTCAGGATTTTAAAATTATTTTGAATAATCTGTTTCAGCTGTTTTGAATAGGTGTTGAACTTGGATACAAACACTGGTGTAGGGTTCTCTAGGAACTCAGGACCTTTGTGTTTAGTGCTATTAATTAATAAGGAGTCACGATTGACTTCTAGTATATCCTCCTTAGTTTTTAGTAAAAGGTCTTCTGGATACCCTGCTTCCCTGAAGGCAATAGTAAGCTCATTTATTTCTTTTAAAATCTGGACTGTCCAAACAATTACGTCGGATTCTCAGGTACTGGCTCTTGGGTATATTTTCAACCCACGGCCATGTGGGAAGTGCTGGTGAATTTCAAACCATAAGTGTTAGAATTAAGAAATGCGACAAAATGATGTGCTGATGCAGAATCCCCCTCCCAAACAAAGAATAAATCGTCTATGTACCGCCCATAGAACACCAGATTCGCCCCAAATGGGCCACACCTGATATAATCCTCCTCGATGCGACCCATATATAGATTGGTAAAACTAGGGGCGAATCTGGTGCCCATGGCGGTACCAAGAATTAGTAAATAAAAAGATCCAGTAAACGTGAAATAGTTGTGTGATAAAATAAAGTGTACTGCATTCAACAAAAAAATTGCGTTTGGTGTCACTGAGGCCCTCATCCTGATCTAAATAGAATTGGAGTGCCTTTATACCTCCTTGATGCGGGATGTTGCTATATAGAGATTTAACATCACATGTTAAAAAACGGTAGTTAGATTTCCAGTTAACAGTTCTAATGCAATTGAGGAACTGTGAGGTATCTCTGATGTAGGACCTCAATGACACCACTATTCCCTGAAGGTGCACATCTACAAATGCCAATAAATTAGAGGTGAGGGACCCAACACCCGAAATAATGGGACGCCCAGGAGGTGAAGTGATGGATTTATGTATTTTGGTAAGTGATAATACGTGGGGGTGACCGGAAAAGGGGTGTGCAAAAAATTATATTCCTTTTTGGATATCGCTCCCTCGGCCAAGGCCTTGTCCAGCAGACTCTTTAGTTTCTTAGAATAAGGGGGGGTTGGATCCTGTTGTAAGATTTCATAGAATTTGTTGTTGTTCAATTGGCGATACACTTCTTTGACATAATCGACTTTGTCTTGAACAACAACTCCCCCTTATCTGCTGTCTTAATAACAATGGAGTCATCTCTCCTCAAAGCTCTAAGGGCCTCTTTCCTTTGGATGAAGGTTTTTTTTTTTGGAATAGTTTTCTTATCATTCGCTTTTTCACAAAAAGATTTAAAATCTTGTAAAGTGAGAGAAAAGAATGCATCAATACAACCATCCTTCTGTCGTATTGGGTAAAACTCTGATCTTTTTCTGAGTTTATTCAATTTTTTTGAGGTGATGTCATACACAGGAACAGGCGGAGAGGAATTGATTCCACTCTCACTGTAAATATTTTAGAGTATGTACAATATTTTGATCCCCTTCATCCAAAGTAATAGGTATGCCGTCAATATCGTTTTCTCTAAGTCTTTTAGCAACAAAGTGTCTCTGTCTGCACAGATCTCTAGTGTATCGATTGAGTACTGAACGTGAGATTCTTAGAACATATAAGGAATATCCTTAAAGGTGTGACTACGCATAGCCTCTCTCGCCACATTAAGTATAAACATCATGGTTTTTTCGATGGTCTAACCATCCAAGGTATTGAGACCATCGACACCACCCCTAGGGAAGGTGATAGGTTTAATCAATTGTGCAGAAAAGAGGCTTACTGGATATTTGCATTGAACAGTTTAATTCCAGCAGGTCTTAATGAATGCATAGAGTTAAAAAACATGTGATATCACCTGTTACTAGACCGGAGCTCTGCGCAGTGAGCCACCTGGCTTTTCATTTGGAGCCTATGTTTTTCTCTAGTATTTGTCTTTTATTTTAGTTTTCTTCTGTGTATATAATGTAACAGGATGCCATTTCTCATTTAGTTTTTTTCCTATATTAATATAATTATTGTTTATATAATGCCAACATCATGTGATATTTAGATAGATGTATAAACACAATGTATAATCATCCTTGGATAATTGGGCTGTAGTTTATGTACAGGAAATCAGTATACTACTTTGATCTAACCCGGTAAAGATTAATAAATCACCTGGAAACAATAATTAGTGACTGAACACGATTGGACATCAGCGTTTTAAAAACCATGGTCTGAAGACTCTGTTACTTTCCTTCTGAAGAAACCGCTATATACCAATACAGCAGAGAAGCGCGTCAAGGGGCAGAGCTAACTTATACTCCATACGTGAACCTTCTACCAGCAGTTCCCGTGCAATCTTCTTAAACCTATTTGTCATCAGTTAGAGCTGGCTGTCTACACCAGTGATAAACGGGAGACCCCCAGTGCCCTGGCACCAACAACGCAAGCTGTTCTCTTGCAGGAGAGATAAGCCAGAACAGCCTAGGTGAGTCTACCTGCATCTTACACAATTCCTCCTAGTCCCCGGCAGTCCAGTGGCTTCCATCTGGCTGTGCGCCGAAGGTGGACGGCTCGCTCACTGTACACAGAGTATCAACTGGTCATCAATAGGCGGTGGCAGCTGACAGTGTAGCTTGAGGTCCACGGACAGGATGGACTACAAATATAAAGCTTAAAAACCGTCTACCTTTTACTCTCTCGATTCCCCTGAAATCAATACCTGTAAGTCATGCACAGGGAGCAACTAACCTAATTGCACATACCACTTAAGGAAGATCATTTGTATCATTAATTGTTGGGAATTTTATCTGCTGAAATTATTTCTAAAGGAGTATACGTTGTTCCTTCTTTTTTATGTGTATTTTTTATTACAAATCTGTACCTAAGGTATAATAATTTTTATAGATTATATGTTTGTATCAATACATTTATTAACGTTTTGAAAAATTCCAATTGTGTGGCGCTCTCTGGATGTATGTGTTTATTCACATACATCCGTACGTTTAGAGCTTCCTATGATTCTGCCATCCAGACTTTGTTAGGCAAGTGGAGGGAAAGAGAGTGAGTAAGTGTGTATGGGGCATTATGTGTATAAGTGGCACTTTTGGTGGCATCATGTACAAGGGGTGCTACTACTGTGAGCAGTGCATGAAGAAGTGGCACTATTGTGGGCATTATATTCAAGAGATGCAGCTACTTCAGGTATTGCATTGTGCTTCTATTGTGGGCATTACATGTTTAAGGGGAGCTACTACTGCAGGCATTACGTGTATAAGGGTATCACTACAGCAGGCACTATGTGTGTGTGGCACTACTACTCTTGGCATTACTTGGATTAAGGGTGCTACTAGTATGGGCATTACTGGCATAAGGGGTGCTGCTACTATTTGCATTATGTATAAGTGGAGCTACTACTGTGGCGGTTATGTGTATAAATTCCACTACTCCTGTGGGCCTAATGTGCGCATTGTGTAAGCGGTGCTACTGCTGTCAGAATCATGCATGTAAGCGGAGCTAATACTTTAGGCATTATGTGAAAGGAGTACTACTACTGTGGGCATTATGTATAAGGAACGTTAGTACGATAGGCAGTATTTATATAAGGGGTGCTACTACTGGCATAACGTGTATAAGGGGCTCTACTACTGTGGGCATTACATGTATAAGGGCTCTACTACTGTGGGCATTACATGTATAAGGAGCGCTACTACTGTGAGCATTACATGAATAAGGGGCACTACTACTGCAGGCGATAAGTGTATAAGGGTACCACTACAGCCGGCATTATGTGTGTACATTGTGGCATGTGTGGCATTACTTCGATAAGGGGTGCTACTACTATGGGCGTTATGTGTATAAGTGGAGCTACTACTTTGGACATTATGTTTATAAATGGCACTATTCCTGTGGGCAAGCAGCACTACTGCTGTAGGCATTATGTATGTAACTGGTGCTAATGCTGTTGGTATTATGTGTGTAAGCGGCGATAATACTGTAGGCATTATGTGTAAGGGGTACTACTACTGTGGGCATTATGTATAAGGGGTGCTACTACTGTAGGCATTATTTATATAAAACAAGTTACTACTGTGTGCATTATGTGTATAAGCAGCACTACTCCTGTGAGTATTATGTGTAAGCGGTGCTACTCCTGTGGCCATTATGTGTGTAAGTGATGCTACTACTGTGGGCAGGGAGCTGCTTGGTCATGTGTGAGAGCTTCATTGTGGAGTACTTCCCAGGGTGGGATTGCGCATGCATTGCTGGGCGACCCCCCACAGACTATCTTTGAGGGTTTCAGTTTTACAAAATTTTGCAAAACTGCCACCAGGCCTACAATCTTTGCTAGAAAGTTTCAGCTAGTTCCAGTCCAAATGGGGCCTGATTGAGTTGTATATTTGTGAAATTAAATATTTTAGCACACAAAGGAGTAATTGGTGCGTCGAGTGGTCTCTATTGGTCAGTGGCGGTACTTCAACTGATAGAGGTGAGTCTTTTATAATGTTACACAAATCACATACGGATGAAAACTAAGTTGTTGTAACAGGTACAGCATACAGGCTTGACAGTTTAGCAGGCTGGAATAGACTAGACTGGCAAGAATAATTCAGATTTCAGACTGGAACTGACTAAGGGCCTGATTCAGCCCTGGGGCCAAACGTAATATGGTGTGAGAATAAGATATTGAGAGATTTGGGGAGTTTTCACCCTTTTTTTTTTTTTTTTTTTTAAAGCGGCAATCATTTACACTGAAAAGCCAGGTTGATTTTGCCATGTAACTGATTGTCACGTAAAGAACGGGAAAACTCTCCCAAAATCTCTAATTTTCTTATTCTCATACCTTATTACATTTGGCCCATGGTCTCAGATGTCCGAAAATCTCAGATGTCAGTTTAAGTTCTGAAAGGGGTTGAAAAGGAGGCAGTGATGGACCGCTGAGCGTGATGTTACACACAGCCACTGAGACCCTAAACATGGCCGGTCTACAGTGGTGCACTCAGGGGGTTCAAAGTATCCAGGATCCCCCTGACCAGCTGAGGTTTTTATTTTTATGGAGAGAGACAACTGACTGCCACAGGATCAGAGCTGTTACATGCGGCTTTATAAAAAGCAGCAGTTTGCTGTGGGGATCTGTGGGCAAATGGCAGCAGTGGGAGCTTAATTCATTCATGAGCGGCAGAAGTGGAAGACACTGGGCAGCTATGGGACAGTGGCATAACAATAGCGCCGCAGACTCCACGGTGGCGGGGAGGTGCCGAATAAGTGTGGGCGCATGGGCTATTGTTACGCTGCTGTAACTTGCCTTATTCCACCGCCACGTCTGTACTCTGTGGCCGGGAGTCGGGACTATATATCTACTAGTCTGCGTCCCGGCGCTCCTCCTGGCTCCTTATGACAAAATGTCCATCAAAAAATGGCCGCCCCCTTACAGAAGACAGTTTTTTAAGGATGCTAGAGGGGTCAGCAGCTTCTTTTAAAAACAGTCTTCTGTAACAGGGTGGAAATTTTGTGATGACATTTTGTCATATAAAGTGCATCAGAGCTGCTTATGATACTCCTGACTATGTTTATCAAATGTGAATGCCAATATGGTGTCAGTCTGAAGAATAAAGTGAGATCCTATGTGTGGGTAAATGAATGATTGTGGAGAAGAAGAAAACAAAAAAAGGGGGAGGAGAACGTGGAGAGAAATAGGAGAAGAAGGGGGAAAAGGATCAGAGAAAGAAGGGGTGATGAGGGAAGGGAGAGATGGATATGGGAAGAAAGAGAGATGTACTGTATTAGAGATATATGTATGATGCAGGAAATTTATAAAAATAGATGGATAAATAAATGTTAATGTTCCATCCAGAGAATTAAGAGACTTAATAATATACATGATGAATCTGGATATAAATATATTGAGATTTGTGAATGCTATGGGATTGGAGTTGTGAGTATTGTGCCCATTCCATCAAGTATTTTCATGATGTCGGTGTGAGCTGAGATTCAGCCAATCAGCGTGCGCCGTGCGGCCAGTGTTTTCACAACAGAAGCGCTTCCGCGTAGCCAGGCGGATAGCGCTCGTTATTTCTTGACTGCAGGGACCCCCCGCTGCCACCGCAAGCTTTATATACACAGCCGCAGGACAGGTACACCCCCCCTACCCGGCACCGGGGCGCCCCCACCCCGACTCGCCTGGGGCGCTCCGGTGCCTTGCACCGGCCCTGGTTACCAGTCCTGCTTTGAGTTATATCTCCAGTGACTTCAGTATTGCAACACAGTATTGGATCTTTGTCCGATATTTTGTCCAGGTAACCTCCTTAATTACTGGAGATGCGCTCCGGATGCTGTGTGGGAAAGCGCAATGGAATCTGCTGTGCTATATAAGAAACTGTAAATAAATAAATAAATAATAGAGCAATGGCCACAAGTGCTGTGTGGAGATCCTCCAGATTATTGCTGGTGATGGTCTGGTTACAAGCAGTGACCGGGCTGCAGGGCTCTCAATATGCATTTCTCCACCTTAGCATATACTCAGTGGCTTCCTCAGATGAACTCTGCCCTTCTCTGCCTCCTGTTTTATATCCATCACGTCCCACGGTCATTTTAAGCATTAATAGAGCCAATCCTCTTTTCAAAGTCATGATCTATTGCATGGGTCTTCAAACTGTGGCCCTCCAGATGTTGTGGAACTACATGTCCCAGCATGCCCTGACAGTTTGGGCATGCTCTTTTAGGAAAAAATGTGGCAATGCATGTTGGAACATGTAGTTTCACAACATCTGGAGGGCCACAGTTTGAAGACCCATGATCTATTGGATCATTTACAAACCAGGCCTCTTTCTGGTAATTATATGTATATTGGTATTAGCTATTAATAGATTATGAAATTAAGGGTATATATGTTGTAAATACTGGCATAAGTAGAGTATGGCTCAGAGAAATAAGATCAGCGCTGTAAAATATAATAGGCAGGTTCATAGTTAATAAGGCTGCAATCGGAAACCAGAAAGAGGCTTGGATTGTAAATGATCCAATAGATAAGGACTTTGAAAAAGAGCCTTGGCTCTATGAATGGCTTAAAATGGCCACGGGACGCTTTCCAAAATTAAAGAGGCTTGAAACGCAAAACAAATATGGCGGCTGGAGTCTATAAATATGTAATACGAAAGTGAGGCCTGGAATGCAGAACCTGGAAATGCGGCATCTAACAACTCCAAAATTGGGATGGATATAAAACAGGAGACAGACAACGGCAGAGCTCATCTGAGGAAGCCCCTGAGTATGTGCTGAGGCGGAGAAACGTGTATTGAGAGCCCTGGAGCCCGCTCACCACTTGTAATAATATGGAGGATCTCCACACAGCACTTGTGGCCATTGATCTATCCCCACACAGCATCCGGAGCGCATCTCTGGTAATTAAGGAGGATACCTGGACATTAAATATCGGATAAAGATCCAATACTGTGTTGCACTATTGAAGCCACTGGAGATATAATTCAAAGTGGGACTGGTAACTATATATATGAACCACTGCCTCATAAAAGTGAATTAAAAAGGCTGACATCAGCTGATTCTGAGCCATTCATAAAAGCCTCATATTAATATAGGAGAAAATGCCAGTATGTGTGTTTTATGTTGTATTGTCTATGTATTGTCTAAATTCATGTTAAAAATTAAGTGCACTTCAGGAAAGTAATTTATTCTTATGAATTGTCTTTTTTAATAGATTTCACATTATATTAAATTATTTATGAATTGATTGCACCTCTGAAAGCAGCAGCAAATTTTACGCTGCAGGTGCTTACACACACATTTTAATATATGTGGCATACTGATGATTTTTCTGTAATTAATACTGAATTAACCTTCTAGGCAGAACATGTTTTGTTGAGAAATTCCAGTTGTGCTTGGTAATAATATTATTATCTTTATCAGTATTATTAATGTTCTGTTTGTAAATATCTAGGTATAACTATCAACTGCACCCCGATCCAATGAGATTTTTGGCTATTATACTTGTCTTTACAATGGAAATTTTGATGAACTTCAGTGTATTATCAATAAAATCCAGGTGTGTATGTAAATTTAAATTGACAATTACAATGAAATGTAAAAAAGGATTAAGGGCACCCTTGGTTTGTTATAATCCCTCATTTAATGATAGCCAAATTAATAGAAAATGTAAAAGCCACTATTACTTTTTTTAAATTATGTATACATATTTACTAAGTAGGACAGCTTGCAAGGGCAGTATGTGCATGTCCTTCCCATTTACACTCTATTCAAGATGGCATATGGTACTATACAGTGGAAATATTTTGCAGTTATTGGTATGTTTTGGGCTGACGATACCAACACAAGCCATCCCAAGGGACATGCCTCACTCCCTTATAAGAAATTCAACACTAATAAAAGGGTGCTGTCTACCTTCACTGTTTGTTCCGCTTGTAAAAACCACTACTTTGAGAGATAAATAAAATTACATTGGCAGAAAGGAACATACAGGTAAATAAAGTTCAGCGTTTCTAAATTGAAGATAAAAAACTCCCTCTCATGGCTTCTCCATTCCAGCATGATTCCATAAGTGGCAATCCAATTAATTTGTTGGAATAAGCACCCCAGTATTGTAAGATTAATTACCAATTGTAAGATAAATTACCAATTAATACTGTTCATTTCATTTGAGTTTGAAAAGATGGTTGGGGGAGGAAATAATAAGCAACCATAGAGCACGAGTATAGCATAGAGGAAAAAGTCATTTATAATGGGGGGAGTAGAGGGAAATCAGTGAGAAAAGTAAAAGATAGATGTAAACAACCAATTTCAGGCATATTCAGTGAAACTGCTTTGTCTTTTCAGGAACCTGATGTGACATTTACAGGTAGCTCGATAAGTATCAGGGAAAAGCGGATTCTGAAATATATATGTCTAAATGCTAGGAGCTTAACTGATAAAAAAGAGGAGCTAGAGCCCTTGGTTACATAGGAACAATTTTATCTCATCCGCATTACTGAAACCTGGTGGAATCAATCACATGACTGGACAACTAACTTGGATGGATATAGCCTTTTTAGGAAAGATAGAGTTAATAGAAGAGGAGGGGTGTACTTTTATATGGTAAACCTTCACTAAAAACCCACAGAAGGGAAGATATAGAAGCAGGAGTCCGTATAATCTATATGGGTGGAAATTATAGGTAATAATAAGAGTGCAAAAAAACTAATAATAGAGACATGCTAAACCATCCAACAATAATGAGGAAGAGGAAAGATACCTCCTATTACAAGCTTAGGGAACATTATTATTGTTAACGATTTCAATTATATGATGTAATACCACTAAGGGAAATGCTTTATTGAAAACATTAAATGATCATTATTTTTATCTCAGTTTATTGAGAAATCATCTTGAAATAATATCCTGGATCTTTTGATGAGTAAAAATGGGGACATTCTTTCAAACATAACTATAAGGGAGACACTGGGGGTGAGATTTAATAGGATGAGAGATTCAGAAAGTGAGAGATTTGGGAAGAAATCTCCAGTTTTTTTAAAGCGGCAATCATTTACACTGCAAAACCTGCTTGATTTTGCAGTATAAATGATTGCCGCTTGAAAAAAACTGGAGATTTCTTCCCAAATCTCTCATTTTCTGAATCTCCCATCCTATTAAATCTCACCCAAGGTAACAGTGATCATAATATGATCACGTTTCATTTAAATTTTTAACAAAGATGATTATATTGGTGCTACAAAGTCTTTAAGCTTTAGAAAAGCTAACTTTGGATAGTTTGAGGAAGCCTTAAAAGACATTAACTGGAAATTATTATTTAGAGGTTTGAACAGAAAAAGTATTAATTTAGCTAGAATGCAAATCAATTAAACTGGCATGTATCCTCTTATGTTTAAAAAAGAAAACACCACTACAGTACTTTATTCTTAAGCTGGGTACACATCTATACAATCTTCAGGCCGTTCTTCTGTTCTGGAACGGACGGCCATCCAGATTTTATGGGTGTGTACGCTGTCCCGACTCCCTATGTACGAGCGATAAACGTCCAAAAACGGTCTTGTCCGTCCATACTCGGTCGGTCGAAGGTTCAGTGCTGTGTTTTTTTTTTTAAATTGCGTCATTTTTATTGAAATTTTGTGTAAACATACAAAAAACGACAAGACCCCATATATTTATACTAGGGCAATTAGGGCAACAATATAGAACTGCGTAAACACACAAGAGCAAATACAGCAGATATAAACAGTCATATGATGATGAGCAGGATATATAAAACACAAATACCAATTAACTTCACAAAGCAATTATGGCATTGTAGTATTTTAGTACCCGAAGGCGCCATTCGGGCATGACCATATAGAAGTCATGTATATTTAAATCAAAATGGTATACTAATGTACACAATATACTCCTGTTTAGTAGGAATTATATTGTTATTTGCAGTAGCCAATATAATGTAAAATAAAAGAATAAATATGCCCAGTTATTCAAAAGATATAAAAAAAAAACCTAAAATCCCAAAGCAAACCTACCCCAACACCCCCAACCCTGTATAACCTACCCCCAACTTAGGCATACCTGGAGCCCCTGAACCAACCACCCCCACCCTATTAACTACTCTGTCTAAACTACACTAACCTACTCCCCCCCCCCCCCCCAATAAAGAAGGTAGTAAACCAGTGATCTTTAGCTAGAGCAATAGGATACCCGCAAACCCAACAGAATAGAAACATCTACATCATAGCTAATTTATATCATTCTAGTCACCCCTTCCATCCCCCCCACCCAGATGAAGGATAATAACAATATGGACCGATTGGGGCAGTGAACTTGTAGTATACAGTAAGGCAGCAGAATAGTCTTAATTTGCTCCATTATACAAAAACATAAATACAAGCAGTAAAGCAAGATAATAAGAGAAAAGACAGTAGTATAAAATATATATCAGACCGGCCAAATTCTTAGTAGTAGCAGAGCTAGATACAATTATCATCAACTAATCTGGCCAATATTCAGCTTCATTGAAGGAGATAGTCCGACAGCCAGTATTGGCCCAACGATTGTGAGAAAAAACAGGAGAGTAATCAGCATTTATTCCATCATGCTCCCAGGGATTTTCACATGAAAGGCAGAAATATTGGGACATGAAGTCCAGACACATGCCATGGAACTTAGGAGTTGCACACAGGTTCTGAAGACAAGCAGGGAAGGACTCCTGGAGAATAAAGCATTCAGGAGCAGTCACATGACAGAGGACTGGAAGTGGCCATCCTATGGGAATCAGCGCACCATCAGGATCAGTATGTAGCATTCCATCTTGATATAGGAAAACAAAAGGAGCTACAAAACCATCCTCCGGAGTTACCAAAGACTTCTCAGCCCGACAGCCTGTATCGAAGAGAGTCTGGGACTCTGTCAATGTGCAAGGTCCGGGCACAGAGCATAACAGCACAGAGGTCACCTTTTCAATTTTAGTAATAATCCTCTGAGTGGACTCCTCAATAGCCTCAATGAGCAATTGTATAGAATCAGCCATACCAATAGTGTCAGCAAGATGATACTGCAGAGAAATGCAAAGGTTGCTTGGTGGTGGCTAGCACACCTCCAAGATTCAACTCAGGCAGGCAGGAGATAAAAGCAGATCTCAGGCTGTATTCTACCACTGACCCTCCCAAGGCTCCAGGTGGTTTTGCGCTCCAGGAGGTGTAAGACAAATGAAACTGTAAGCATACACCTCAGGTGCAGCACATGTCCTGCTGGGTATATAGAAATATAAAAATGTCAATGAAATATCATGAAAATATTTAAAGAGCGCAAATGTGACACTGGAATTCTGATAAAAAATATTTTTTATTATTTATCAATGATTTATAGTGATCACACACCTAAATGGTGGGTAGATAAATTGTTATACTAATTTAAAACACACATAATACATTGTACATATAATAATGAAATAAAATACATTTTAAATGAAGGACATGGACATCCAATCAATTCTTAGGCTGGCCAGCCCGACTTTAAAACAAATATATGTATATTTGAATTTAATTGACAAGTCTCTCCACTCAGTATTTGTTTGAAAGCAGTGAGATGGGTAGTAACCAAGGACTAAAAAGTAGATGCACCACTTTCAACTCAGTCTCTTGTTATTTATTTATAATATGCTTTCTAATTACCCATATTTCAGGGCTGTTTAAGCAGGAATAGTGCTTGGTTCAAACAGTCACAGTGAAGCCGTATTGGGTAGACTTTTTAGCGTGCTGTGTCAGGTAAATTGCAAATGACCCTCAACAGGGTTAAATGATGTTTAATGTATACTCCGGACATTTGGAGCTGACAGTGATGTTTTTAGGCAGGGAGACATGTGGATATAATGTGGCTGCTGCTTATAAGTACTGAGTGCGATATATCAATTGATTTTCCTGCACTCATGAGCTGTCCATACTCACTCAGCTGGGGACGGACGCTCGTGAGAGCAGGCTTACGGCCACTTCGTATCTCCTTGCCGCATGCAGATGGAAGGGGGACAGCGTTCACTTGTCAGTTGTAAGCACCCGACACCGCCGTGGTGTTTGGAGATCAGCGCCGGAGTCCAATAATTTTCCAGAGCGCAGCCACGCTTCAATAGCTGAGTCCACGTCCTTATACAGGAATCAGTGCCTGTCAGTCACCTAACAGGTAGCACAGGCCAAACTGGGAACCCTGTATTGGAGGAGCAGCAAAGGTAAAGGCAGTAGTTACCCAGTCCTCTGAGCGCTGTTGGGTCCCAAGATGGCGGGAGGATGCGGTCCTCGTCTGCACCACACAAAGCACAGCGGGGACCAACCACTATCCCTGCGCGGGCCTCCAGATGTCAGGATGAGCGGCTCCCACGGCTTCTCCAGGAGTCACTGCCCGTCAGCAACACCGCACCAGCACAGGAGTTGGAGTCGCGCAGTCGGGAGAAGGTTCCCCAAGATGGGGTCCGCGCCCAGGAGATAAGGTGTATGGAGCACAGCAGGAGGTACCCAGGCCTTCACAGGTCACTTATATGGGAGCTGGGCAGCACCAGGGACGCAGGGGAGCCCCAGCAAGGCAAGGCAGTGTAAGCGGGTCGCCTACAGTCCCGTGAGCAGGATAGATAAGCGGATAGATGGCGGAGCTCACTCACCCTGCGTCCACTCACACGCCCGGCCAAGCCACGCCCCGGTTCAGTGCTGTTTAATATTCATCCGACAGGACGGGCCCATATCGGAACAAAAGTGCTGTGTGTAAGCACGTTTGATTGATATGCTGGTCGTTCTTGCGACTATACTGCCAAAGCTGGAACGCCCATGTGGGCGTTCCGTAGCTGCATGATCTCTCGTACAGCACAAGAAGCGTTTACCTCTCCCCATGTATATTTAAATAAATAATCATAATATACATGCACCCCATCTTTATAGCAGGTCGCCGTATCTGTCCCTAGTCACCCTGCCTTCTGCTATAAAGACGGGGGAATGCGTCTATGGTCAGATACGGGTGGTAAGCGTCTAAATTTTAGTCAGCCGGCAGGGTGTCTAGGGACAGACATACGGGTGGTAAGCGTTTAAATTTTAGTCAGCCGGCAGGGTGACTATGGTCAGATAGAACTTGGATGATGGCATCACAGGTCTCAGGTATTATTAGTCCCAGAGCTTGAGAGGATATAGCAGTGCTGTACCTCAGATCCGCAAGGGTCCTCCCAGTAGTCAGGAAACGTAGCGTTGACTAGTGCCAGCATCTCCATGAAGGTAGGGTCATCCATACGAAGATAATTCCTGAAGTCATTGGGAGTTTTCTCCCATATCTTCTTCACCAATGGCATATGGGAGAAGGTGTCTCACCTCAGAAGCCAGTCTCTGGTCCAGCAGCTTTGATTCTTGCTCCTCCCTTTTTGTTTTGGCCATAGCAGCAAGAATGCAAGCACGCACATTTCTTTTCCTCTAGCTCATGATAAAAGTGGTAGAAAACAAACGGAATGAATGAATGAATGTACGTGTTCTCTGCACAGCCAGCACTGATGTAAAAAAGGAAATCACTTTTGTTTAGGTTCTGTGCTCATGCCTCTTTGTTTTGGTATGCCCTTTACCCAGCCCATTATGATAATTTTGTTTATATATATCGTGTCAATAGCCCAAATCGAGAGAGTGTGAACGGTGGTACAATCTTATTCTTGCGACTGTTTGGACAGGTGTGTACACGCGTATCGGCTTGTGTTTCTGGACAGTCGGTCGCGTCCATGGTCGGTCGAACAGTTGCAAGACAACAGGGATTGTATAGATGTATACCCAGCTTTAGTCCAGAGCACAATCAACATTTCAGCCCAGCTCATTTTGAAGCCATGATTCCTTTTGTTAGTTATGGAATAGTGCTGCTGCCTTTTTCATATAACACTTTTACACCAGCAAGCCCGGGTTGCACCCGGGATTTTGGACTTGGCTCCAAGCCGGGTGCGACTCTTTTAGACCGGCTTCCAACCTGGCATAATGCCGGGCAGGTTAAGTCACCACAGTGGAGTAAGTTCATCCCAGTTGCCCGGAGGCAACATAAATATTGGTGTCCCCCCCCTCCCCCACACACACACACACCTTATATAAATATATGAAATGTGAATGCATGTGTATATTTTCAGAATAAAGAGATGGTGAAGTGTCTAAGGTCCTGGTAGGTAGGGGAGTCAGCCACAGAAGCGGCATTCAATTAACTGATTCAAACGCACAGGGGAGGAGAGGTGCCCCCTTAGGAATAGGAGCACGGCAGCAGAGGACTCCATTGCCTCCCAGAGTTACACCTCTGAGTCACCGGAAGCAGGGCCTTAACAGGCACTTGGAGATGAGAGCATCTCCCAGCATCGGCTTTTCCATTGCAGTGGAACGGGTCCTGGGTTGCATCGAACTTGTGTTCGACCCTGAGCACTTGCCGGGTTGATGACCTTACACCACCTGCCGACCAGGGATTTTGCATGCTCCCGTGCAAAAACCCAGGTCTGCAGGGCTGGTGTAAGAAAGATATAACAAAACACACCATAACAGTATTGAAAAAAGGGTGGAGGACCTGCACCATATGTTTTAATAAAAATTATTTTTGGGTTTTGGGTGGAAAAATACCTGCCAGAGGGGAATCTTATATATATATATATATCTTTCCCTACTGGTTTAGGGTGCTCTCTACTGATTTGGATATGCAGTACACAAAAAAAAGAAAAAATAAATCAGTTGTTATAAAATGCACTCCACCCACACAGTCTCATAGGACTATAAAATATAATATGTGATAATCTTTATAACTTTTTATTAGAATTTAATAACTAGGAGGCCTTCTTTCATTGTTGATTGTTTTAGAATTGTATTAATTATATGTCACCTTATAATTAGTTTCCCTGTACCAGGTATTTGCATCGCAAAATATTTAAAATAAAGTGATAGAGAAAAAGAGAATAAAGATTAAAATTTGTCTCTGTAATGGGTTACTTGATTCGATTTTATTTATGCAAACAATTGGATACATCTCAGTATTATATTACAGGTTACACAGTGGTTATTATGTACGTTGGTCCTGTTGCACTGTTTGATGTACCCTGGGATTGCTTTTAATTATCAGAGTGTCCTGCTTAAATTGAATTCTATACCATGTACATATAAAATTTAGTTTCAATGATGGTATTTCTTTAGGCACAGATGGATAGTAAGCCCATCATCCGCTCTGACACTCTGCCTTCTGTTAACAGTATTGCAGTTTACATTGTATGCCAATTGACTACTGCTGATTCATTTTTGTTTCTCTTGCAGCAAGTTCCTGAAGACAACAGCCTGCCTTCAGCTACCTTTTTCAATAATAGTTGTGGCCTTTGGACAGCTACATTTATACAGAGCATCTTATTTTATTACATTCTCTCTTTTTGTACATGCATTATCCAACTTCTTATAGTGCTTTAAAGACAGTGGAATTTTTTTTTATGTAATCTTGAAGCCACTTTTGAGCTTCCCAAAACTGTAATTGTTGTTCGCTAAATTAAAACCAATAAAATACATGTATGTATACATGTAAATATGGAATCTAAATGTATGTTTGCTAGAAATTGCATAAATTTGGTTCTTTACAGAATAATAAATATTTTGTTAATGAAAATACACCATGTTGTGATATGAGTGTTTCCCATTACTAAATAACTTAAATGTACATGTTATATTGTGAAGGTTATATAAAATGTGTGTGTGTGTGTGTGTGTGTGTGTGTGTGTGTGTGTGTGTTGAAATCTGTATTTTTTTTCCCATTTTCTTTTTACTTTTATTACAAAGACTGGGTTTGGTTTGGCTTTATAATAACAACAACAACATAGCATAGACTCAACCAATTGTGAGCTGAATATGTTTGTAAGAAAAAGGCACCTAGGATACAGCTCTGGCTGGACGAAACTACCCTTAAGGCCCATACACACTGGGCGACTTTGAGCTGAAAGTCGCTCAAAACAGCAGGTTTGAGCGTCTTTCAAGCGGCTTTCAACTCAAAGCCAACCAGTGTGTATGGCCTGGCGATGAGCGGTGACCGCTGCTGCGCGCTCTCACAACATCACAGAGAAAGACGTTCATCTGCTGGTTATGCCAGCAGATGAGCGGCTATCAGGGCAGCTTTGCATAGCGATCCGCTATGCAACGCCATCCTCCCCCCTCCGTCAGCGCCAGGCAGGGGGAAAGCCGCTCAGTGTGTATGTACTGAGCGGCTTTCCCCGCAGCGATGAGCCCTATCATCTCTGTCCATACACCCTGGGCATAGTCGCCCAGTGTGTATGGACCTTTAAGGTGTGTACACACTAGACCAGGCCTGGCCAACGTGTGGCTTTCCAGCTGTTGTGAAAATACAAGTTCCAGCGTACCCAGCCACATTTTTGCCATTAAGGAATGCTAAAGCTGTGGCAGAACATGCTGGGATGTGTAGTTTCACAACAGCTGGAGAGCCAAGGCTTGCACTAGACGATTATCGTTACCAATAGTTTTGTGCATACAGTATGTTGTAGTGTGTGTATGCATTATATTGTTAACAATGTGCACTGCCACGGATCATTACCCCTTTTGTCATCTGTTCATGCAGTAAAATAATGACTACTGTATAATGTCAGTGACGGCATGCTCCTTAATATGTCCACTGGAATATAATTTGCTAAATCTTTTAATGTGAATTCACTATATCATTTGGTCAGGAAGTAAGCCAGTTCAAGGAGAATCGTTGACGACATGGCCTTGTTTGCAGTGTTGTCTAGTGTAGACCATGCTTAAGTGAAGTGTACAGATGCCAGATAAACAGAGGAAGGAGCCTGAGCATTGTCAATATGTTTGACTCACTGACCTGTGATCCTGTGCCTGTACCTGCAATTTTTGTCTCATTATATTTGGAACAAGGGTGTGCAATCTAACCTCCCCCCATATATGCATATAATACAATGACAGTATACAGTAGGTGTTTGATAGGGCATTTTAAAAGCCAAAGATATTTCTGTTTCTGTGATATAGTTATCCTGTTAATGAAAAAAAAATATCACTGTGCACGGAATAAGGTGGTAAATCTATTAGATATATATATATATATATATATATATATATATACATATATACACACACACACACAGTGTGTGTATATATATATATATATATAAGCCAGCAGTGTCTCCGTCACTCCGTTGCCCCGGGTTAAAGGGTGTCTTTGCACTGGTGCCTTCCGGTGTGGCGTGCAGCCACTGTAAATAGCAGGCGGGTTATGGCGGCACTTAGGGATGGCATCCCTCTGACGAAGTCTGACGACGAAACGCGTTGGGGCGTGGCCAGAGTGACGCCAGACTATCCCCACTGACCGGGCTAAGGAGAAGCTGCCGGGACCCGTGCAAGCATCGACACTGCTGGACACTGCGGTGTGTCGCGCTGAGAGGTTCCGTGAGTCTGTAATTACCATCTGCTGACGGCGGGCTTGCTCTTGTAGCTGATGTGCCAGTGGGATTTTGTATTGAATCATGTGGTTTTAAGTCCACACCTGACGAACTGTCTGGTACGGACGCTCTATTTATTTTAAACAGACTGTTTAAACTGTCTTTTTTAAACAATTAAAAAGGTACTACACCATAGGCGCCCCCTTTGCTCTTTTGTTCCATATATATATATATATATTTATTCCAAAGACAAAAACCTTACGGTTTCACATGTCCCATTAAGGCTTCTTACAAATTATCTGGCATTTCAGAAACCTGTTGTAACTCTTCCACTCAAACGCCAAAAAGCAATGAAATTCCGATCATTAAGGCTGATGCCTTAATGGACGTGTTCCTTGCACAATACAGATATGGTACGCCATCACAGCCTGTGGGTAAGTGCAGATTCAGCACTCTCACAGAGTGATATTGCTGTCACTCACACAATGGTGGAGCTGCCAATGCACAGATTTGTGTGCTCATTGGAATACACACATGCAGTCTATGCAACTGAAGGTCTGAGCAGTTATGTGGCGCACTCATCCTAATAAGTACCCGCAATCATTTAAAACTGTCTATACCTCTGAGTTACTATAGTGTTCATTCTAGCACCCGTCATCTTTGAAAACCCATGCAGTTCCTCTTCCCTGCCTGGGGTGTAGCTGTCTGCTGTAGTGTTTCTAGCACAGTGTGGTCTGTATATCAGCACTGCAAACCAGACCTGTGCTAGAAACACTACAGCAGACAGCAACACCCCAGACAGGGTAGAGGAACAGCATAGGTTTTCAAAGATAATAAACACTATTACTAAAACTATCCCACTGAGGGTCCAACATCTTTCACACTCACTACATATATCCATTTAATTTAGTATTCACATGCAGTTACCAAAAACATATTTCATAATTGCAAAAACTATAATACTCCCAACTACTATGCATCTACACTTTCTTCATGCTGCTCTGTCTTCCCCGATACCTACTGCTGTGTGTATTGCCTCATCTGCACCAATGTGTCTTTCCCCGTCTGTGCTGCCCTGTCTTTCCACACAGCTGCTACTGTTTTCTTCTATCTGTGCCACTGGCTTCCCCTCTATTGGTGATACTCTGTCTTCCCCTCCATCCATGCTGCTCTGCCCGCCTCATCCATGACAGTTTCCTTTCATCTGTACTGCTGTCTTTCCTCCAACTGCTCCTCTGTTTTCCACCCAATCGCATCACTCTGCCTTCCCTTCCCCAATCTGTGCCACTGTTTTCCACCCATCTGCTTCGTTCCCTCATCCCTCATCAGTGCTGCTTAGCCTTCCTACTATCTACGCATTTCTATTCCTCCCCATCCGCACCACACTGCCTCCTACCCCAATCAACACCACTTTTACCCCATCCTCTCGGCTCTGTTTACTGCTCAGACCTTCAGTTGCATAGACTGCATGTGTGTATTCCAATGAGCACACAAATCTGTGAATTAGCAGCTCCACCATTGTCTGAGTGACAGCAATCTCACTCTGTGAGAGTGCTGAATTTGCACTTACCCACAGGCTGTGATGGCGTACCATATCTGTATTGCGCAAGGAACACGTCCATTAAGGCGTCAGCCTTAATGATCGTAATTTCATTGCTTTTCGGCATTTGAGTGGAAGAGTTACAACAGGTTTCAGAAATGCCAGATCATGTGTAAGAAGCCTAATGTAGGGTACACACCAGGACGACCCGCTCACGATGCACATCGTGAGCGGGTCGTCAGTGTCTCGTCCGACCCGCTCACGGTGACGCGGGGGAGCACAACCCGCTCACGATGTGCACCGTGAGCGGGTCCGATCTGATGGCGACCCACACCCGGCTGTATGGTCGTCATTGAGATCCTACCTGCAGCAGGTAGGATCTCATTAACGACCGACCAACCCGCGGGACCGCGCATCGGATCGGTATCGGTCCACACCAGGACAGAAAAGGGCCCAATCAGCACACAATCTACATCCAATTGGTCGGAATTGGATCTAGATTGAGGGGATCGGGCCCTAGTCGTCCTGGTGTGTACCCAGCATAAATGGGACATGTGAAACCATAAGGTTTTTTGTCTTTGGAATTTCATAGCTTTTTTCAATTTCTTTTTTTTTTTTAATTCAGAAATGTAAGATTTCACTGTAAGAAGAAACATTGGATTTTTAAAAATGTTTAACAATAACACACCCTTGGCAACAAGCATTACCACTGGCTACAAGCATTACAAACCCCTGGAGTATGACACCTGTCCCAGAGCATGAAAGCACTGGCAGTGAAGACACCGATCCCATTAAACCCCTGGCAATGAGCATGACACCCAGTGTGTAGAAGCTACACCCAGTGTGTCCTATATTATAGGACATAATATATCAAGGGCATTGCAGTGTGGGGCATATGGTGCAGGGGACATTACTGTATGGGGCTTAATATGGTGAAAAAATGTTCTTCCTGTGGTGGCAAAGGTCTGTTGGTGCAGGGCCAAAAACTGGGGTGTAAGGTAGTCTTCTCCGGTGAGGCCATGCCCATTTTAATTAGACCACACCCCTTGCCTGGGGCAGAGGTCAAATTACAAATGTATGGATAGGGTTAGGCTGCGAGTGTGTGTGTGTATGGACAGGGTTAGGCTATGGGTGTATGAATGGATAGGGTTAGGCTGTGTGTGTATATGGATAGAGTTAGGCAGCGGGTGTGTTTATGTATAGAGTGTGTGGATGGGCGTGTGTGTAGATAGGGTAGGCTACATGTGTGTGTGGATGGTGTTAGGCTATGTGCATGTATGGACAGGGTTAGGCTATGTGTGTGTGTGCGCATATATGGATAGGCTATGGGTGTGTGTGTTTGGCAACTGTGTTATAACCCTGGACACACACACACACAGAGTCAATGATGCCTATCCCTAGATATACATGACAGCTGCGGGTGTGTGAGTATGTATGTATGGATAGGTTTAGGCTACATATATGTCTGTTTGTGCGCGTATGTATGAATGTATGGATAGGCTATGGGTGGGTGTGTGTGCACAGGGTTAGGATACAGGTGCCAGAGTCAATGATGCCTACCTATACATGACACGCTGACCCTGCCAGGTCATGGAACTCCACCAGACTGGGAATTCCTCCTGGGGATGGCGACCAATCTGCTCCTTTTGTCTAACTTGGTGGTTTCCCCTCCAGCAGCAAGTTCCAGACAGCTGCTCCCCTCTTCCCCGGTGTCCGAAGATGCCAGGTCTCCCCCTTCTGGCATGGCAGTGGTGCAGTCTCCAGACTGCATCGCTGGAGTTAAGGGGGAGTGTCGATGGGGTGACCAGGGCAGCAGGCTCCCTGTGGATCCCTGCCCGGTGCAGCAATGGCCGCTGGAGGGCTGCTGCGCATGAGCCTCCTCCCATGGTCCTCCTTGCAAAGGACTGTGGGAGGAGCTACACACAACTGTGCATGTTCAGCAGCCCTCCCGGGGTCATTTTGGTTTTGTGCAATGATCAAATTTGTTTTTTTGGGTACGATCAAATTCTGCTAAGAGAAATGTGAGGGAGGTAGTGAGTCACACCATACCTCTGCTGCTATATTGAATAAAAATAATAATAGCCAAGGAAAGCCGCATATGACAACAAGCAAACCAGCTTGTAAGAAATAAAATATAACAATTGGAAAGCACACACAGCATTAGCAATTATATCTTTGATTAAAGTAAAAAGTTTAATGTAATATAAGTCCCCCTTTTCAATAATGGCACAAGACTCAGTTCAATTGAAATATCAAAAATATTTTATAAAACACATAATAAAGTCATATACAAAAATATACATAAATCACATGTACAGTAATTAATGGTAAAACAATGTAACTTAAGGTGCTGGCGTCCCAAGTAATTAAAAGAAAGGAACGTAGCAGCAGCAGACCTCACTTGAAGCTCAGGCAGGATGGTGATGGAGCCATTGGAAAAGAGCTGGGTCATGGTCAGAGCCCACAGCGGATGCCCGCCAGCAGAGGAATCAGCACTGGTGCATCGCCGGGGGTGCGGGAGAAGGAGGGGGGTTTAGTTGAGGTCTGACAGAGCAGGCAGTACTAGGGAGGAAGCCACAGCGAGAGACCGAGGCCTAGCCGGTTTGTGTTTATGCAGGACTGGGTGGGGAGAAGCCCCAGAGCAGATGAAAGCTGCCGGTCACTGGTCGACCGGGTGAGAGCTGCGGGCAGGAGGTGTGGGGGGAGAAGGCCGCAAGGGCCAGTAAGAGGGGGACAGCGTACACATGGGTCACTGAGGGGAGGGGGGACAGCGTACACATGGGGGCACTGAGGGGGTTATATGCTGCGGGGTGTGTGTATGGTTAGGGTTATAAGTTGGGGGTGAGTATGGTTAGGGTTATGGGCTGTGGGGTGTGTATGGTTAGGGAGATAGGCTGTGGGGTGTGTGTATGGTTAGGGTTATAGGGGGCCGGGTGGGTGTGCATGGATAGGGTTATAGGCTGCGGGGTGTGCATGGTTAGGGTTATAGGCTGCGGGGTGTGTGGATGGTTAGGGTTATAGGCTGCGGGGTGTGTGGTTAAGGTTATAGGCTGCGGGTGGGTGTATGGTTAGGGTTCTAGGCTGCGGGGGCTTTATGGTTAGGGTTATAGGCTGCGGGGGATGTGTGTATGGTTAGGGTTATAGGCTGCCGGGTGTGTGTATGGTTAGGGTTATAGGCTGCGGGGTGTGTGTGTATGGTTAGGGTCATAGGCTGCGGGGTGTGTGTGTGTATGGTTAGGGCCATAGGCTGCGGGTTGTGTGTGTATGGTTAGGGTCATAGGCTGCAGGGTGTGTGTGTATGGGTTAGGGTTATAAGCTGCAGGGTGTATGCGTGTGTATGGGTAGGGTCATAGGTGTGTGTATGGTTAGGGTTATAGGATGCAGTGTGTGTGTATATGATTAGAGTTCTAGGCTGCGGGGTGTGTATGGATAGGGTTCTAGGCTGTGGGGTGTGTATGGTTAGGGTTCTAGGCTGCAGGGTGTGTATGGTTAGGGTTATAGGCTACGGGGTGTATGTGTGTGTATGGTTAGAGTTATAGGCTGCGGGGTGTGTGTATAGTTAGGGTTATAGGCTGCAGGTTATGTATGGTTAGGGTAATAGGCTGCGAGGGGGGGTAGGTGTATGGGTAGGGTCAGTGGCCCCCGGGGCCCCCACACATCTGGGGGCCCCCACATCCACCACCCCACATTCACCACCCCACCAGTGTCAGGTCAAGGGTGGCAGGCAGCGCAGGGTGGGTAGCGCTGGCAGGCAGGGGGTCCCTGCGGCATATGTGAAGTGAGCTTCGGGGTCCCTGCAGCAGATGGGAACTAGATACTAGTTCTCATCTGCTGCAGGGACTCCGCCGCTCACTTCACATACGCCGCAAGGACCGCCTGCCCAACAGCGCTACCCACCCTGCCCTGCCAGATCTCGCTGCCTGACTGCCTGTCATCCACTCTCACGCTGCCCAGGTACGGGGAAGGGGGGGGGAGATGATGCCTCCGTCCGGAGGAGGTGGGTGGGGGCCCCCCACAGACCTTTTTGTCCAGGGCCACCACACACCTTAATTCGGTCCTGGTAAGGGTTATAGGCTGGGGTGTGTATGTGTGGTTAGGGTTATAGGCTGCGTGGTGTGTATGTGTGGTTAGGGTTACAGGCTGCGGGGTGTGTGTATGGTTAGGTTTATAGGCTGTGGGGTGTGTGTATGGTTAGTGTTATAGGCTGCAGGGTGTGTGTGTGTGTATGGTTAGGGTTATAGGCCTTGTGGTGTGTATGTTTAGGGGGATGCAGTTTAAATCCCGGCGGTCGGGATCCCAGCGTTTAGAATCCCGACGCCGGAATCCCGACCGCCGAAATCCCGACAGTTTCTCCCTCCGTGGGTGTCCACGACACCCCTAGAGGGAGAATAAATTAGCATGCCGAGCGCAGCGAGGCACCGGGCCCGCTGCGTGGCGAGCGCAGGGGGGGGCGATCCACGTCCCCCCCTTGTCGGGATTTCGGCGGTCGGGATTCTGGCGTCGGGATTTTGAACGCCGGGATCCCGACCGCCGGGATTTCATACTGTTTAGGGTTAAAGGCTGCGGGGTGTGTGTATGGTTAGGGTAATAGGCTGCTGGGTGTGTGTATGGTTAGGGTAATAGGCTGCGGGAGGGGGGGTGTATGGTTAGGTTTATAGGCCACCGGGTGTGTGCATGGTAAGGGTTAAAGGCTGCAGGGGGTGTGCATGGTTAGGGTTAAAGGCTGCGGGGGGTGCATGGTTAGGTTTATAGGCCGCCGGGTGTGTACATGGTTAGGGTTATAGGCTGTGGGGTGTATGTATGGTAAGGGTTATAGGCTGCGGGGGGTGTATGGTTAGGGTTATAGACAGCGAACACATGGGGGACAGCGGACACACGGGCGGGGGGACAGCAGACACACGGGAGGGGGGACAGCGTACTCAGGGGGCACTGGGGGGGGCAGAGTAGACACGGGGGCACTGGGGGGACAGCGTACACATGGGGGCACTGGGGGGGACAGCGTACACACAAGGACACTTGGGGGGAAGACAACGTACACACCTCCACTATACCGTACAATGGAAGAGGTACTGTGCATGGTGTCTATACGTGGAGCTCTCATTGATACATACATACCCTGGCGCTCTCATTCATCCATACCTACCCTGACGCTCTCATTTATACATACATACATACCCTGATGCTCTCTTTCATCCATTCATAACTTGACGCTCTCATTCATCCATTCCTACCCTGACGCTGTCATTCATCCATACCTAGCCTGACTCTGTCATTCATCCATACCTAGCCTGACACTCAGGGCCGGATTAACAATGGGCCTGATGGAGCTGTAGCTCCAGGCCCACACTCCAATAGGTCCATTGTGTAGCTGAGGGCCAGGGCTTTCCAGCCTCACTTCGCTAGCCCCCCGGAACCAGATATACCACCAGGCAAACCTGGAACATTTTCCCCATAGGATAACATGGGACCCGCTAATTCTAATAGTGCCAGGGCTTCAACCCAGGAAATTACCTGGGTTTTTCCCGGGTCTGTATTCCAAAAACCTGAGTCGCCGGCTGTCTGAAAGGAAACGACCCGGGAAACGAACCAGCTGGCTGATTGGTTGTGAGGATGGGCCTCTCTGATTGGCTGGGAGGGCATGGCAATGGGGCTGGCCTCTGAGGTCATTAGGGAGCTGAAGAAAGGATAGCATGGCCCACTGGTAGAAGCAAGAGGTGAGAGCTGCTGGCAGTGAGAGGGGAGGAGGATATCGGCAAACAGATGACTGGGACAGTCAAAGATGCCACAGTGTACTCAAACATTGCAAATATACTGACAGCCATGTGAGGTAACATGTACCTTCCATTATATAAAAACAATAAAACTTGTTGACAACATATCCTTGTGTCATGCCATGGTTAATGCAATGCAGTGAGCAGTCACCACCCACTTTTGATGACCTCATCTCTGTGTGCCTTTAAAACTGTCCTATTCTTATGACATACAGAGTTTTGCAGGAAAAATCTGGCTTCTGTGTGAAAAGGGTCGACACGGGAAATACCCGGGTTTTTGCTCCTGTGTGAAAGGGGGTCAGCACCTTGCTGCCTAGTTCTACCCGGGTTTTTGTATCCGGGAAATACCTGGGTTTTTGGGATTTTTCTGTCTGAAAGGGGTATTACACATCAATAGGAACTATATACACCACACTCCTCCCAACTTAAATAAATGCAGACAAATTGTACATGTAGCACTACACAAGGTATATGTTACCCCAGAAGGCTACAAATCAAGCCTTTGGGGTGCCTTACGAACTCTGTCTGGGTAACGATGTTTAAATTGCCTTAGAGACAGGCTGTTCCACTGAAGTCACAACAGAAGGTTCAGGGTCAGTTGTTGTCACTAGGGGAACCTCTTGTTCAGGTGACTCCATTCTAGGCGTAGGAACAGTCTCTGTAGTCAACCCAGAGGGGTATACATTTTCCTCAGTGTCAGGAACAGTCTCTGTACCAGGCCCAGGGGGGGGGGGGGGTTATACATAAACCCCTACATCACTAGCTTGGCTGTGTCCAGATTTCGACTCACAAGTCATCTGCCTCCTGGCCTCAAATATTTGATCAATGTGTCGACGCCACAATTCCCCTCACTTCAATCACATACATCAGTGGGCCAGATTTTGAAGAAACTATGCCCGGTTGCCATTTGTCTCCTCTGTAGTCACGGACAAGCATCTCTTGGCCAATGTCGAAGGATCGTGTAGGTTTCTGGTAAACAGTTTGAAACTGTTTGTTTTGTACCTTTCTTCTCACATCTGGTTATATCAAGTCCCACTGAGACCGCAAGTTTCGCTGCATAAACTGCAGGGAAGGAACTACATACATTACAGATATTCATACGCCAACTTACACACAAGAAAATAAGATCTGTTATATCCTTCCACGGGATACTTACACAGCAATAGGAACTATATACACCACACTCCTCCCAACTTGGATAAATGCAGACAAATTGTACATGTAGCACTACACAAGGTAAATGTTACCCCAGAAGGCTACAACTCAAGCCTTTGGGGTGCCTTATGAACTCTGTCTGGGTAACGATGTTTAAATTGCCTAGAGACAGGCTGTTCCACTGAAGTCACAACAGAAGGTTCAGGGTCAGTTATTGTCACTAGGGGAACCTCTTGTTCAGGTGACTCCATTCTAGGCATAGGAACAGTCTCTGTAGTCAACCCAGAGGGGTATACATTTTCCTCAGTGTCAGGAACAGTCTCTGTACCAGGCCCAGGGGGGTAAACATAAACCCCTACATCACTAGCTTGGCTGTGTCCAGATTTCGACTCACAAGTCATCTGCCTCCTGGCCTCAATTATTTGATCAATGTGTCGACGCCACAATTCCTATAAGATCTGTTATATCCTTCCACGGGATACTAACACAGCAATAGGAACTATATACACCACAGTTAAAGTTTTATTTTTCTTATGTGTCAGTGTGTTTTACTTTAATACATACATAGCCCAAACATACTGATACTTACCTATCTTAAGCCCGTAGGTAGCCCTCGGTCCTGGTTCGGGAGTCCGGTGTCCGTTATCCGATGAAATCCATAGGGGTACCTATTGAAGGAAATTATACTTACAAGTGTCCTATGGCTACGTAGTCCAGGGGGTCTTGGCAAAAAAACATAACCAGTAGCTGATGATGGATTGCAGGATGGACGGTGTGGTGAGTGTGTAGCCGACATCAGACGATTTTGTAAACTGACTGCAGTATAGCAGCATCTCTCTCCGTTTGGGAAAGGGGCTGGTAGTGACGGCAGCAGACGAGGGTCAGCCAAGAGCTGGGTTTCCTACCCAGCTAAGAATGAACCAATCATCTGCCGAGGGTGTAGATGCGGCCGCAGCAGTCGCTATCTGCATATGAGGCTGGGCTATTGTCATGCCGCTGAGCAGCAGGGAGGCCCCTGTGCTGCACATTCTTAGCCGCGAACTGTGGCAGATGCCTGGGTGTGGGCACAGCCGCTCCCTGCAAGCTTGCATCTTGCTAAATTGGAAGGCTATGGAGGTACAGAGGATGCAGCTGATCATTTGATAGAGGCGGATCTGCCCTGGGAACAATGCCTTGGCTGCTCCATTCTGTGCAGCTGCAGTGTGAAGCATGATGTGTCTCCCTGTATGCAGAGGCAGCATTGTCTCAAGGCACCACTACACCTGTCCTCCTCCCTGGGAAAAGCACACTATAATTGGGGCTGCTGCTGAAAAGGACTGGCGGGGGAGTGACAGTGACACCTCCAGCCCTACGCACGCCTAGTGACACATAAGACACCATGCCCCCTATTGCACCTTACACCACTGCTCTGCATGCACCATGCTGCCCATCGGGGGATCTGACAGAAGCAGCTGCAGCAGGGTGGATTGTTTGCAGAGGTGCTGCCCGGCCATACATAACCATGGCCAGTGCAAGCAGCATTGAGCTGGAGCATTTCGAAGAGAGGATGAATTGGCAGATGCCTTCAAGGAGAGGTGGGGAGGACCCAGCGGCGGATCAGTATCCGGATACTTGGGGCAATGGACTGGTCCCCAGCCCGGCACATAGTGCTCACTGCAGCTTCTACTGCACCCGCACTTTGCAGGCGCTCAGCTCGGAGAGGAAGGCCAAGAAGGTGCGCTTCTACCCCAATGGAGACCACTACTTCAAGGGGCTGCCCTACGCCATGTCCGCGAAGCGCTTCAGGTCCTTTGAGGGGCTGCTGATGGAGCTGACCTGCTCCCTGTCTGACAATGTCAGTCTCTCCCTTGGTTGCCATCGATGGCTTCTAAAGCAGGAACCATCGATGGCTATAAACCATTCTACCTCACATCATCGATGGTTCCTGCCATCGTTTAGCCGCAAATGCACAGAGCAACGGGATGGTTTGCTGCTGGCAGCCTGCGCAGAAGAAACTTTAGCCATCAATCCAGTTTAAGTTTATTTTGCACATGCAAGCACCTCCCAGCGGGGTGGGCTGCCGCAGTGACGCTGCTGGACGCAATGACGCTGCGCATGCAGTGCACATGTGCCCCCAACTTTTACCATCGGAATCCATCCAACACTGGCATAAAACTATTCGACCATCCACTATCGATGCCCAAAACATGTTTTGGGAACATCGATAGTCGATGGCCATCCCTACCAAGGGGTGCATAGCATTTACATGCTGGATGGCACCAGGCAGATCACCAGCATGGAGGAGCAGGGAGGGGGGGCAGCATGGCCGCCAGAGCAGCATGGGGGCAGCGGCCAGGGACAGGAGACACAGGGAGGGAGCAGCAGTAGCGGCAGCTGGAGCTAACATGTCGGCAGGAGAGTGGACACAGGGGGGGCCGCTCCGCAATAGAAATCAATGCCTCCAGCGTGTGTCTGGTCACACAAAGCGTGACATCCTCCCCGCCATGGCTCCCTTAAACAGCTCCGTGACATCGTCCCCAGGTGCCGCACGGTGTAGCAGGACACCACTTAGTGTGTGCTCTGTTGCCAGATGGGAATGCAGTGAAGACTTCCGTAAGCTGTACATGGCGTCTGCCCGCCGATGGACCGGGTGAGTTCAGCTGTGACCTGATTAATGTGGGGGCAGGGTTGTTCTGTTAGATAAATGTGTTTGATATGCACTTGCACTTTGTACATCCTTAATAACAGGAGGTTACCCGAAATACCATCGGACAATAAAGGCTTTTTATTTTCACTAAACAAGTCTGGAGAGTGCCGCCTATACTGCTATAAAATATATTGGAGCCTACGTTCCTGAGAAGGCACCTCAGCGCTACAGATATAAGACAGTGAGTGCCGGACCTGAGGGGCGTGTCCTGGCGATGGAGAAAGACTGAGAGTGTAACCGCTCCAACAATCACTGCGTGTGGCAGATCTTTTATGCTGAAATCACCTGCGGTTGTGCTAACCACTTCTTGCGGTATGTTGTATTTTATCCAGTGTATTCCTGGAAGGATTTTTAAAGAATACATCTTTTATCAAGTGATGCTGTGCACTATGGAGCGCTCCTTTGTTTTGTTGTTCTAATATATGCCTTTTGATAATCTTCATTCACGACCAATCAATATAGACAAGTACTGCAAAGAGGCAATTTCTAGACAGGGACTATCAATATCTTTGTCTCCCGCAATCAAAACCTCTCAGAGAGTGCATCCTTCCGGGCTGACACTGGATGAAAACTCTAATTTCTAAGGACCGTATTATGGTCAGTTTCCTTTATGAAGAGAGAAGTGTTGATTGTCTGCTTGTTCACCTCTATTTTGACATCCAAAAAGTGCACTGTACTTACATCCAAAATATGTGTGAATTTGATCACATTGGATGAACCATTGTGTCAGTAATAGATCGTGCAGCTGATCGGGCCTACCTTTCCAAAGAACTATATATATATATATATATATATATATATATATATATATACACACACACATATATATACATATATATCAACGGTAAAATAAAACCACCGGGTTCAAAAAATTATTGTTGAAAAACAAAATTTGCTCTGTGTAATGCATAAAAATGTTTGCATATGCTGGGGCCACTGGGGACCCCATTGCACAGCCTGTAAATAAAATTTGCTGTCAAACACAAAATTATTTCTAGTCAATATAAGCCCGAGCAGCTGCACAACCACCGTAACTGGAGGAACAGAGTAATCATCATTAGACAACACAAATTGTCGCACTGCCTCCACACCTGCACCATGAGGGATGCAGGTGTAGAGACTGGCAACATCTGCAGTGCAAATATATTCAAAGTCCCTTAACCCTTCGTCTTTTTGCAATTGATCAAAGTCCCTTACCAGGGATGTGGTGTCTTTCAAATAAACTGCCATCTTCTGTACCAGTGGATTGAGGATGCTGACAAGATATACCGCTATTGGATAGAATAAGGATCCCTGGGCCGAGATGATAGGATGACCAGGTGGATGTTTACTGTCCTTATGTAATTTAGGTAGTACATAAAACAGAGGTACTATCGGAAATTCTACCTTTAAAGCATTCCCCAATTCACTGCTCACATGGCCATCTACAATTGCCTGCTTTAACACCAAGTCTAATTCCCGTTTGAAGCCACCAGTGGGGTCCTTGGGAAGGCGACTATGGATGTCAATATCATTCAATTGGCAGTAGCACTCACTCTTATAGTCCCCTAAATTCTGGACGACTACTGCCCCGCCTTTATCCGCATTGCGGATTATAATGTCCTTTCTTTCGGACAGATCTTTCAAGGCAGATCGTTGAGGTAACGTGAGGTTTTGTCAATGTGCTTCAAATTTCATATCCTCCACCCCCATCTGCTGTAATAATCTCGTGTAGGTCTTAATTGAGCGGCATAATTTTCTTTAATTGCTGTGGTAACTCCTCAGTCGATTTTACTGTATTCTTTTTCTGTATAGCCGAATGCTTCCCAAAGTGTTCCTTTAGTTTTAAAGATCTATTAAATTTGAACGTGTCCACTCTCCACTGAAAGGGATCCAGGTTGCATGTTGGAATAAAAGAGAGTCCCATTGATAAGACTTCTTCCTCTGATTTAGTGAGGGGTGAGTTTGATAAATTGAAAACTAATTCTTTACTTTGCGGGGTGGACAATATCTTGTCTTGTCTCTTGTTTTGTCCCGCCTGCCTCGTCCTCTTCCTGTTGGTAGGGTTACTTGCTTCCCCCATACTTAATGGTAAAGATTTGTTTTCGCTTTGTGATGGACTTGAGTCTTGTATAAATGCTGGTCCTCTACGGTTGCAAGGATATGCGTTGGGTTTTCCTTTATTTCCTTTATTGTGTTGTTGTCCAGCATTTAACCGATTGTAGACCTGTTTTTGGTCATAATCCAACGCAATTAGGTCCCTTTTATATTTATCCATCTGTGTCTGAATTTTATCCATCCAGTTCCCTCCTATATCTTGCATGAGAGTCTCCTTGTGTGTACGTTCAAATTCCGCAATCTTCTGTTCAGACTCCTTATGGTCCCCTGTTGCTTCCTCGATCACGAGGAGGAGAAAGTCCATAGAGCACTCGTTTAAGATTGCTATCCACCAATGACAGAAGCTCAGTGGCGGAACTGCGGAGGCAGTGGAGTCTCCTGCCGCCGGGCGCCTGGCCCAAAGGGGGCATTTCTCCAATGTCCCGGAGTCCGGCTTCCATGTGTTGCTGCTTGCTCGTGATTAACATTGTGGGTCAGAGTGGAGCTGCATCATCTTTCAGTGTGGCTCCCGCAGTCCCGCTTCATGACCCAAACTGTTAGGGCTCTATGACAGGTCATGGGTGTAACGAGTCCTCCATCCGTGACCTTATTAGAGGGGCGGAGTCACACTGGCATTATAATTGTTGCTGTCAACTGAAGTTACTGAACTGCTTTTCTGCTATACTGCTCCCACCAACAACAGATGCCGCCAAATGAAAGAAGGGGGTTCCCTATGTAGCAGCGCCACTGCGCCGGCTGCAAACTGCATGTACTGTACCTCTAGACATGAATTGCACCATCTCCCACCGCCACAGAGCCCCTAGAGTTTCACCTTGACCAGCCACTGTTTGCCGTCAGCACATCCCAGTCCCAGAGCCTCTTGTACCCGCTGAGTAAATCCAGTTGCCTCTGCCTCTCTATCTAACAGCCTGCAGATGCGGCTATTTAGAGGAGGAGACGGAGAAAACAGGAGGCAGGGACAGCTGTGGTACGCATACACAGTCCTGATTCATTGAGAGGCAGTCTATAACTGACGGATCTCACCAGGTCCTATGGATGCAGGGATCACCTGTCCCAGGTAGAAGACTTGTAGTAAACTGTTAGTTTGATTAATCCTAGTTTCCCAGCCCCAGCGTTCTATGTAACTAACTTGTACACCCACTAATGAGCTCCCTGGTGCTGGATGCCGTGAGGCTTGGTGCACTGTGTCCTGGTGCTGGGTGCAGTTTACCCAGGAGATGGGTGTGGTGTGTCCTGGTGCTGGGTGTGGTCAGAGGCGTAGGGAGGGCGGAGCAACCGGAGCTCATGCTCCGGGCGCCGATTGGTCGAATGGCGCCTCTGGCCCGCCCCCCCCCCCTCCACAAAAATCATCCCTGCACAAGAAAGATCATCTGTACTAACGGGCACCGGCGGCTGCCCTGTCCAGCGCCTGCCTCCTGCCCCCTGCCCGGTCCGTGACGCTTGGGCGGCTGACTCACTCCAATGTAAATTGGTGCTGCTGCTACTGCTGCTCGGACCGGCTTCGGGCAGCGCAGCGCAGCAGCACTCAGACTCCTCCCAGAGTTGCCTGCCTCTCACTCCCTCCTCCGTCATCAGCCACAGCCATCCCAAGTGCTGGTGAGGAGAAAGTTTCTGCTGCCGCCTGTGCCACCCTGCTATCATTATTCAAGGTGGATTTCTTTTTTTTTTTTTTTTTACAGCTAATGAATGATGTAATAAGCATAATAATAAACTTGGGGTTTGGGGGATTCGTGGGTCCTGGGGAAGGGGGGGAGGAGGGGGGGGGAGTGAATCTCTCTGGCATCTGCTGCTGCCCTGCTGTGCTGTATATATATTTATTTATTTACAGCTGTCAGCATCTTATATAGTGCAGCAGATTCCGTTACAGCATCTTATATAGCGCAGCAGATTCCGTTACAGCGTCTTATATAGCGCAGCAGATTCCGTTACAGCGTCTTATGTAGCGCAGCAGATTCCGTTACAGCATCTTATATAGCGCAGCAGATTCCGTTACAGCACCTTATATGGTGCAGCAGATTCTGTTAAGGTGTCTTATATAGCGCAGCAGATTCCGTTACGGCACCTTATATAGCGCAGAAGATTCCGTTACAGTGTCTTATATAGCGCAGCAGATTCCGTTACAGTGACTTATATAGCGCAGCAGATTCCGTTACAGCGTCTTATATAGCGCAACAGATTCCGTTACAGCGTCTTATATAGCGCAGCAGATTCCCTTACAGTTTCTTATATAGGGTAGCAGATTCCATTACAGCATCTTATATAGCGCAGCAGATTCCGTTACAGCGTCTTATATAGCGCAGCAGATTCCGTTACAGCGTCTTATATAGCACAGCAGATTCCGTTACAGCGTCTTATATAGCGCAGCAGATTCTGTTACAGCGTCTTATATAGTGTCTTATTTTTTAATTTTTTTCTTTTCAAATGTAACATGCAAACACATGTTAGCCACGCCCCCAATTCATTACCAGGGTAGGGGGGCGCAAATATGCCCTTGCTCCGGGCACCATGGCACCTAGCTACACCGCTGGATGTGGTGTGCCCTGGTTCTGGGTGTAATGTGCCCTGGTGCTGGGTGTGGTGTGCCCTGGTTCTGGGTGTAATGTGCCCTGATGCTGGATGTGGTGTTCCCTGGTTCTGGGTGTAATGTGCCCTGGTGCTGGGTGTGGTGTGCCCTGGTTCTGGGTGTAATGTGCCCTGATGCTGGGTGTGGTGTGCCCTGGTTCTGAGTGTAATGTGCCCTGGTGCTGGGTGTGGTGTGCCCTGGTTCTGGGTGTAATGTGCCCTGGTGCTGGGTGTGGTGTGCCCTGGTTCTGGGTGTAATGTGCCCTGGTGCTGGGTGCGGTGATCCAACTGATCCCTGGCTCTGTGATCCCTGGCTCTGGGGTGTTTGCGTAGGGCGACCACGTTATGCCAAGTTGCTGGTATTCAATAGAAGATGGGAACTAAGGTGCCCTGATAACAGGGATAATGCTAGGAGTAGAGGAGAAGAGAATGGTTTGCAGACAGAAGAACTACTACCATTATATATTAGGTTAAATGATATTCAGACATGGTTTATACATTTTCAATCTGATCATGTAACTTACTAATGTTACCAATATACAGTACTTTATGTATAGAATATTTACCTTTATTATTCTGTAATAACATTTTGACACCAGTGAACAAGTTATCAAAAACCATTCTGTAGATCCTGCATCAAATTAAATTAGTAATGTATTAGTTTATCGCAGGACCACCATTGCACCATGTGTATGCCCATCTGTGACCCAGTTTGTATGCCCCTCTGTCCCCCAATGTGTATGTGTTATTGTCCCTCTCTCCCACTGGCCCACTCTGACCATGTGCATGTTCCTCTGTCACCCCATCTGTATGTCCCTTTGTCACCCCATATATATGCACCACTGATACCTACTGTATGCAGGGCTGCCAAGAGAAATCCTGGGCCCCGGTACAACAATTCCCCAGGGCCCCCATGGGGGGGGGTGTGGCCACAGCATGTTGGGGGCGTGTTTAGCACATAAGACGAACCCACTCACAGGAGCATGGAGAACCTCGGTATACACGAGAAGGCACCCAGGCAAGCTGCATTACCCCCCTGCATGGAACCAGTGAGTGCCGGCCCACCGCAAACATATACATATACATATATATATATGGTACTTATGTAGTATCTGGGCGTCCGATTTAGAAATCCGATCGGATCGCATCGCATCGCATGCGACCAAATCGTATGCGATGCGATGGTCAAGATTTTTCCATAGGATTCAATGTTAAAATGGTCTGAGTCCATTTTAACATAGAATTCAATGGGAAAAAGGGGTCCTTTTCCTTTCCCCACTATCCAAGTGGGCATGAAGTTGGATATAAACCTGTGGCGAGCGTAGCGAGCCACCGAGCCCGAAGCGTGGCGAGCGTAGCGAGCCCCGCGAGGGGACACAGAATACTTTTTAAGAAATATGCGTCCCCTCGCGGGGCTCGCTTCGCTCGCCACGCTTCGGGCTCGGTGGCTCGCTGCGCTCGCCACGCTATATAAAATCAACTCTATGCCCACTTGGATAGTGGGGAAATGAACAGGACCTTCTTAACATTGAATCCTATGCAAAATCGCATCGAATCGCATCGCATCTGATTGTATGCCTTAAGGTAAGGCATACAATCACAAAATCGGCAGCCCAGATACTACATAAGTACCATATATATATATTCCAAAATTTTGTTTGGCACTCCGGACAATGGATTTAGACCAATATATATATATATATATATATATATATATATATATATATATATATATATATATATATATATATATATATATATATATATATATATATATATATATATATATATATACAGGCATGTACTCAGCTCTCTCATACTGCTGTTGATTTTAATCTTAATATCGAGAAAACAGATTTCTGAGTTGTCGCAGGTCATGGTCAGCTTAATGGGGCTACTAGACTGATTGTGTTCAACAATAAGCCTCCTCAAATCTTGCTCCTGACCCCTCCAAAACAATAACAAATCGTCTAAATATCGATGGTACACCATTAGACGTTCTGCAACATTGGGTTCCTCAAAAATAGGCTGCGCTTGGTTTCCCACATGAACGTGTTAGCCACCACCGATCCCATTGCACAGCCTGTTTTCTTTATGCAACAAAGCCAATTCAAGTAGACTCAACATAAATTCAATGTCAGGGCCCTCATACCGCACATTCCCTGTGACTAGTAGCCTGACCGCCTGTAATCCTGCCACATGGGGAATGCACGTGTATAAGCTTGTGACATCGATGGTTGCCATCACCACATTATCGGGTATAATGCCAAAGCTAGAAAATTTTTGTAATAAAGTGCTGGAATCCTTGAGATGGGAAAAGGTATTCTGTATGCATGGCTGCAAATAATAATCAAGGTATTTGGCTATGGGTTCACACATCGAGTCACGGGCTGAAATTATCAACCGTCCTGGTGGTCTCTCTGTGTTTTTATGTATCTTTGGGATACTATAAAACATCGGGACCCGGGGGTGGTCAACCATCAACTTGTGCAGAAAAAACTACTATTCTTCAAACAAGCAGACTGGGACAAAACAGACAAGGGAGTGGAGGTACGAACTTTCAATATCCTCTTTCCCACCCCGTGCCCTTCTCAGTGCAATAAGAACCCGATATTTCAAACCTTAGGTTGGAACGTTACATTGTGTTTGGATTGTGCTATTTTTAAATGTATCCTTAAAGAGACAGTTTCTTTTTTTTCAAAGGAGACAATTTCTTTTTATTCTTCCTGTGCTTTAAGTGTGACAACAATAAATATATCTTCACTTTTACTTGGACTTGGAATTTTCATACATCAGACCGAGCGCCTGTGATCCCCCTTCCATACCCCCTTTTTTTCTGCATTTCTTGACTAAAAGATTGAACTAGTAGGAGGGAGGAAACAAGCTGCTGGGAAGGGCGCAATTGATTGTTTTATACAAATCACACTGCAACCATCAACTTGTGCATAACTTTGGTACTGATGATATTTTCTTTGTTGGCCTGAACAAGAATGTTATTGAGGGTATGTTGAAACTCTGCAGTAGAGTCCTGGTCCAATTGTTCATACGTGGCAGTGTCACTCAATAGTCTATCACATTCTGCAATGTACAGTAGTCCTTTGTATCTTGTATTACTATGGAGCCGCCCTTGTCGGCCACACGAATGATAATATCTTCCCGTTTGCCAAGCGAGATCAATGCAGAGTGTTGTTCCTTAGTAAGATTTGAGTGACATGGGTCCGTGTTGCGTAGTCCCTCCTGTTCAACCAACTGGTGAAAGGTCTTTATTGATGCATTGTGTGACACCGGGTCGAAGCGTGATCTGGGGCCCAGTTGTTGTATCCTAGCCGGTGGCTAGGGGTCTTCATAGGTGTCTGTCTAAAAAAATGCTCTTTAGTTTTCAGTGAGCGTTGCAATTTAAACGTGTCTAGTGTCCATTGAAACTTGTTGGGGTGATTGATGGGGATGAAATGCAATCCTTTGCTGAGGACCTCATGATTGGTGTCCGTTAGAGGTTGACTGGATAAAATGAATATAGGTCTTGCTGACCTATCGGGTTCTGGAACCCTTTGTGCCTCCACTCCCCCCCCTCCCCCTGCGCCTCTTCCTCATCCTCGGGGGGCTGCAGCTGCCCTGGTATGCACCCCTAAAGGGATGATCTGCGGGGGTGTGGTGGGGGCTCCTTTCTGATCCTCCGATTCGCTGGCAGAGGTGCTAGGGGCCTCAATGCCCATTCTGGTTCTCCTGAACCTCGGGACTTGTTCTCTTTTACCACTAAATTGTTGAGTGGAGCCGAGCCAGGAATAAACCTTGTGGGTGGAGTAGTCTTGCTGAACCTTGGGCAGTTTTTCTTTTTTTGTATCACAGTAAATCACTGCGGTAGGATTCTACTTGTTTGGTCAATTTCGTGAGCCAGGTAGCATTGCCCTCTGTTTGCCATTGGTCTTTGTGTTCTTCCTCTAAGGTGGCAATCTTTTATTGACCACATTGTATTCCTGGTGGATTCCTCCACCACCAGGAGGATCAGGTCCATGGAGCATTTATTAAGTATCGCAATCCAGCGCTTGCAAAAAGAGATGTTAAACCTGCCGATTGTCGGCGTATTGTGGATCCTGAACCCCCTGGGAATTTGTTTGGCCCGGAAATAATCAGAAAGGGTCCTGCTGTGGTACAGGTAATCGAGCTCTCTCTTCTTTAATTTGAAGAGCTCCCGGTATAAGTCCTCATTGGTCACCTCACTCAAATACAGGCTCTTTGTGTAGGATTTTCTCCGCTTCAATATCGGAGAAGCTCAAGGTCTCATACCTATCGCATTGGAGTAGGAATGAGGTGAAATCAGCCTCTTCTGCCGGTGGGGTGGCCATCACATAAAATAGGTGCACCGTGCACCACGTGAAACAGACGTGAAAATGAAGTGAAAAATAGTGAAAAATAAACTGATCACTGATTGAAGGAGGAAACAGTTCTTATGAAAATCAGCAAGGGTGCCTTGAGATAGATCCCTGTGTCCACTCTGGGTACTCTGAATCATCAATATTGCAAAGCGATATTCTGGCACTCCTTGTGTCCCCTGGGACTCACTCCCTTGGGAGCGTGGTATACTGCAGCAGACTGGGAACATGCGGCACTTGGAGACTTTACTTGGTGTAAAACTTGTGAAAAAACTTTTATTTCAAATCGATGTTTCGGGTCGAGTTCACCCCTTCTTCAGGATAAAAGACATATGTGTACACAGTGTATTTATAATAAAACAGCTCTTACCTCCTCCCTCCTTCCATCCCCCGGCCCAGACAGTGATGTACAAGGTGGGTGCGTGCTGCTGCATCCTGCAGCATCACACCGCACCATACATACAGTATCATGTAAGACTCCCTTGAGTGACATGGAACGGCGTTGCGTAGTCCCTCCTGTTCAATGAACCGGTGAAAGGTCTTTATTGATGCATTGTGTGACACTGGGTCGAAACGTGATCTGGGGACCAGTTGTGCTCACTGGCTGGGGTCTTCATAGGTGTCTGTCTAAAAAAATGCTCTTTAATTTTCAGGGAGCATTGCAATTTAAATGGGTCTAGTGTCCATTGAAACTTGTTGGGGTGATTGATGGGGATGAAACTCAATCCTTTGCTGAGGACCTCATGTTTGGTGTCCGTTAGAGGTTGACTGGATAAATTGAATATAAGGTCTTGCTGACCTATCGGGTTCTGGAACCCTTTTTGCCTTCACTTTTGCCCCCCCCCCTGCCTCCTCCTGCGCCTTTTCCTCGTCCTCGGGGGGCTGCAGCTGCTCTGGTATGCACCCCTAAAGGGATGATCTGCTGGGGGGTGGTGGGTGCTCTTTCTGATCCTCCGATTCGCTGTCAGAGGTGCTAGGGGCCTTAATGCCCATTCTCCTTCTCCTGAACCTCGGACTTGTTCTCTTTTACCACTAAATTGTTGAGTGGTAATGGAACATGTAGTAGGAAAAATCTTGCGAGAGATGGTCTTATCACGTTTGGGTTGAGACAAAAGACTCTTCCTGTCTAATAAAAGACATTTGTCAATGGCATCGTTAACTTCTTTACTTTCATATCCTCTTTCGATGAAGTCATTGCCCATCTCCTGTAGTGCTCCCAAAAGTTCACTCCTGTCAGAGATGATCCGTACCGCCCTATGTAATTGGAAGTACGGCAACCCTCGTTTGAGAGGCAATGGGTGAAAACTTTCCGCTTGTAAGACTGAGTTGGTGTCCGTCGGCTTTTTGTAGATAGAGGTGCAGAAACAATTGTCTTCAATTCTGATATCAACATCTAAAAAGCAAACATTAGTGGGACTGCTAGTGTGTGAGAATCTGATGGTGCCTGGTATTCCATTTAGGTATTTGATAAATGAATCCAGCTTTTCAGGGCCTCCCGTCCATAAAAAGAAAATGTCATCAATAAATCTAACATAGGATTTGATGTATGATGAAAAGGATTGATTATATAAAATATGTGTTGTCTCATAATCATGCATAAATAAATTGGCATAAGGAGGGGCCATGTTTGAGCCCATGGCTGTGCCCTGTAACTGCAAAAAAAAATGAATTATCAAACAAAAAAATAATTTTTATGCAAAATGAAATCAATCAGCAACAAAAATTATTCAACGGGAGAACCCTTGTAAGCTGGATTCTGAACAACCATATGTTTGATAGCCTGCATCCCGGCTTCATGGCTGATATTTGTACAAAGGCTTGTAATGTCACATGTAGCAAAAAAGAATTAACCAGCGCTGTGGAGATAATACATAAAGAATTATCTGTAATGTAGCATCTCTATTCACTGCCTGTGATTCTTCTGGGTATAGATTAGAAGTGAACTTACAGTGCACTTCAATTCAGGTATGCCCGTAACGGTTTCTTTAAGGTAAACTTCACAGTGCAGGAAATGCCAACATGAATTCAACTTACATGAGAATTCGCTCTCGCGTTCATATAAGAGGTTTCTTTATCAATAGATGGTCGTAGACGTCAGGAAACAAGTAGGTAGGATTTATTACATAAAATATCCACGTATCCACACGACAAACAACGGTAAAAACGAAAGTCCAGATGAAGGCAGTAGCTGATAGCGGGTGCCGGCGGCTTCTCCTTCCGTGCTGGGCGTGCTGCACTCTTCTCACTTGTTATGATAAAGGTAAGCACATGTATGTACCTATTATTGCACGTATAACCTTGACAAAGGGGTGTCACATACCCCGAAACGTTGGAAGCTTTTTTTGCTGAAAATATATTTTTTCAAAAAATCCCCAGAGTGCTGCTGTTGTCTCTTCACTATCCTTTACTTCTGCTCCTGAAGGCACCTGGGTTACCTGTATTGCTGGAGGAGTGCCAGGCCTACACCTCTACCTCATATATACATATATATATATAAATAAATATAAATATATTCATACACAGAGAGAGAGAGAGAGAGAGAGAAAGACAGGCCGGCACTCCGCGGCTCTAATATATGTATAGTGCAGGGGTGGCCAACCCGCGGCTCGCGAGCCGCATGCGGCTCTTCCCTTCACAAACTGCGGCTCGTCATTCAAATTGTCCCAGGCCAGCGCCGCCGGGACACAGCAGTAAGAGCACAAGGAGAGGACCAGTGGCCGGCGCATGCGCTATCACGCGAGGACAGCGGCAGTCAGTGAGTGTGTCTCAGCTCCTGCTTATGTGACCCCCGCCCCCTGGCAGCATATCAGAAGGATCTCTTCCGGCGCTGATCCCCCTTCACACCTGCCACATCGTGCACAGGACCGTCTCGTCTGGCCACTTAAAGCTCCCAGTCCTGCGGTGATGGATTATGAAGCGCTCCAGACCTCACTGCTGGCGCCGCTCCCCCTTCAGCTCTGCCGCAGAAGAGAACAGCTGTCTGCTACCCGGCTCCGCCACCGCATCCCGCACAGCTCCGTCCGCCCGCCCCCCCCCCCACAAAACTGCATACACACACGTGCCGTGTTGAGAGTCATGGTGTTCTACTGCTGCAGTATCGCAATTAGTGTAGGGATTTCTACCTTCAGAGAGCGCACGGCACGGTGGGCATTTATCAATGTCAGAATGCTGTGGGGGAATACAAACCCAGTATTGCCCCACCATAACAGAAGAATCACAGCAGAAAACATGCCCACACGTTCTCCAAGTCCTGCTGCAGGATGGATGATATGCAGGCCCCACTGACTGCTCCTAGTCCATTGCCTGGGGACACAAGCTAAGCACTGCAGTACAGAGGTATTCTTGGTGGTGGGGGTTGGAAGGTGTATGTCCTTACAACTTTTGTGTGTGTTTCAGGGTGCCTTTACAATTTATGTGTGTGTGTGCCCTTATTATTTATAGGTGTGTTTGAAAGTGCGCCAAAACATTTTGTGTGTGTCAGCATGCCCATACCTTTGTTTTTTTCAGTGTACAACCCACTTAAAATGGGGCGTGGCCTTTTGTGAGCTAGGCCACACCCACTTTGGCATGGTATCGGCTCTTTGTCTTTGGTAACCGATTTTTTTGGCTCTTCGCCTCTGTTTGGTTGGCCACCCCTGGTATAGTGCATAGTGCACCTGATATTCTCCCTAGGCAAACCCGGCAGGGTTTCCAACATGCAGATGGGCGGCACTCTGGCATCGTTGAATGATAGACAGAGACCTCTTATCTTCAGGGTTTCCAGAAATTTAATCTCATCATCTCATCAGGGTACAAAAGGATACATATATTAGAGCCGTGGAGTGCCGGCCTGACCCGAATATATTGCATGACCAGCTACCTGTGGTGGACACTGCGGCAAGGCACCAAGCCCAAGTGGTGAGAATCAATTATCGGATGTGTTTTGTGTGTGGAGTGAATTTATGTGGACTTTTGAATTACTCCTATTGTCACAGAGACTGCATATGTCATGGCAGAAGGGGATGAAATCAATGCTTGCATTCAACTTGAAATTGGTGATATTTTCAGATGCTGAGGCAGATAGCATTATTCACCAGCAATGCTTGGTGCTGGTGAATTAGAGACCTGCTAAGGTCTCTAACAATTAATTGTTTCAAGACTGGTATAAGCGTAAAAGGAAAGAGACTGATTTCCTATATCATTGTATTACATTGTTGGATTACTTCAAATGCAAAAAAATACCTCACTGTTTCCACATTAGGAAAGTGCTGACAATAGTAAGACACACTGTATCATTTTGTAAAAAGTGAGTTCCGATATTAAATAAATGCTCATTTGATCTCACCCTCTTGGTGACTGAGGAGTTAAATTTGGCCCATGCTAAACTATCCACACTTGCTGCACATTCTGACACTAGCTGGCTGGATAAACTCCAAAAACAAATTGATTCATATACATCAAGTTTAAGAAAACGACATTTAATACAGTCAATGAGGATTATGAGAAACAGTGTGCAATCAAGGACAAATCACATTGAAAACATACCTTATAAGAATTTTCCTACAGAGGTGCCTCAGCTGGTGATTCATCAGCTGGTATCAACGTGTGTAGGGATATCCAGTGTGCAAGCAGCCCCATGCGTTTGTGTGGGTGGCAGACATTGCATAGATGACACGCAAAGCTGCGAATTTCGCAGATTTGCGCATCAACCAGAATCACCCCTTAAGTGTAATTACTTCTTCGATGGACAGTTTTACCTACAGCAAAATGTGTGCCATGGGTTCTTCCGTGGCACACTCGTTCACTAATGGGTATATGAAATGTATCTTTCCTCTACCTCCCCATGGCAGCCAATCACTGGGTTCCTACCTACTAGGCAGTACATCTGTAAAGGGAAAAAAAGACCTCCTCTTATCCATATAAGCCACATCCTCCTTAGTTCAGTGTCTTTTTTTCCTTTCCTAAAGTGGGCAGTATGGAGGCTTACCCCGTGGTGCGTGTTTGAATTCCCCCACCAAGATTCCTGGTGTCAGGCGTGGATGGGAAGGTGAAGCCGGCCTTCATCGGGCTTCAGCTCAGGTGCCAGATGCCATCAGGATGGCTGAGCGGCGGCGTGGCAGCCTGGTCTCCATTCATCTGTAGGGTAAGGGGACGGACGTCATCGGCGGGCGCAGTGCCTCCAGACGGTCCGTAATCAGGCAGCTGGTAGGAAACCTGGCTGGATATTGGGTGCCTTTGTAATCATTCCGTGGCTTGTGATAATAGGATATTATGTTGTAGGCAAATACAGTCTGTGTATCTGTGTGGATAAGCGCCCACCGATACCATGGAGGAGGATAAGCGCACAGTGCCAAAAAGTCGGGGTAAGCCTGTGGAGCAGAGAATGAGGATTGATGTATTTTTGTTTTTTGAGATATTTAGTGGTGTTTTTGTATGTGCATTAGGTCTGAGGCGAGTAAAGGCAGCACCAAGGCCAAGCACAGGAGGATACACATATCAAAGTGTTCTATGTGTGATAAGAAGCTTGCTGAAGGTTGCATAGGAAATGTCTGTGAGGCGTGCAAAGTTCCCCAGCAATTTCCTCCTAGTCAAATGGCAGGGCTGGTGGAGATGCTAAAATATGCATTATCAGAAACCTTTGTGACCAAGGAGGATTTGGTCAAGCTGACTGCAAAGAAAAGGCATGCAGTAATGTCAGATTCTGATGATTCACAAGCAGACCCAGCAGAGGGGCCATCAATGGGTTTTCAAGAGATGGACCCAGATGATGGTCCGATGCAGGATAAATTTGATGCAGACTGCAATCCAGTAATGGTGGAAAATGTACTGGAACATAAGTCTTCAAAAATTGAAGATAAGCAGGAGGATCTCAATTTACAGGAGCTCCTATTCCAAGATAAAAGGAAAAAGGGAAAGAAATTTCCATTATCAGACTCAATAAAAGGTAATACTGACGAGGAGTGGAAGCATCCCGATAAGAGGGTGGCGGTGCCAGCAAGGATAAACCACATGTACCCATTCAATAAAATCCAGGTAGCTACGTGGGAGGAGTTACCCAAGGTTGATGCGGCAATAGCACGCATATCTAGGAAAATGACATTGCCACTTGAGGAGACAAATATATTTAAAGGACCTTATGGAGAGGCGTATAGAACTGGGCCTTAGAAAACAACACCTGGTTACGGGGGCAGCACTGAAACCTGCAGCGGCAATGGCGGTAACGTCCAGAGTGCGCAGAAGCTGGTGCCAGCAGTAGGAAGGAGACATGTTGGATGGTATCTGCAGGTCTGATTTAATCAAATCAATACAAGACATACAACAACTAGTGGAGTTTCTATGCGAGGCATCGGTGGATGCAGCAAAACTAGTGGCCAGATCTATGGCTTCAGCAGCCATGGTAAGGAGGGCCTTATGGCTGAAACCATGGGCTGTGGACATACAGTCCAAAAATAAACTCATGTCTTTGCCTTTTCAAGGAAGTTACCTATTTGGCAAGCAGCTGGATATTATATCTAAGATATCAGGAGGAAAATCTGTATGGCTGCCTCAAGAGAAGCCGGCAAAAAGAGCTTCATCATCAAGGCCATTTAAATATCAAGTTCAGGACTTTAAGGAGGCCAGGGCTTACAGACCTGGAAGAGGATACAGGAGAGGTTTCTAGCAATCGAGGGGGAATTTTAGAGCCCAAAAGGGGCAGACAGGGAAGATTCCCCTCAAAGAGAGATCAGCAATGACATCAGGCCAATCTGTGTGGGAGCCAGGCTGTTGCATTATTACCACGTCTGGGAGGAGACTACCACAGACAGATGGGTAGTAGACGTAATACGGGAATTTAAAAAAAAAATAGGGACTTTTTAGATGGAGTCGCCAGTCCCCAGCGACAGAGACAGATAAGAGAGAGTGGCTCTGCCATCAAGTCTGGCGGAGATGAAGAAACAAAGGGTAATAGTAAAGGTGCAAGAAAACCAAAGAGGGACAGGCTGGTATTCTAGATTCTTCATAGTCAAAAAAGTGTCAGGGGGGGTTTCATACTATTCTAGACCTCAGAAGACTAAACAGGTTCATAGACATGAAACCTTTCAAAATAAAAATCGATAAAAATCGATCTTGCCGGACATCAGCAAGGAGGCATTCATGACGTCTATAAATTTAAAGGATGCGTACCTGCACGTGCCTATTTTTCTAGGTCATCAGAAGTTCCTAAGATGCTCAATTTGTAGCACTCCCCTTCAGTCTCTCCACGTCCCCCAGAACATTCTAAAAAATTCTGATAGTGATAATTGAGAAGCTAAGAAAAAAAGGCTTAGCAATATGGCCTTATCTCGACGATCTTTTGATCTTATCGGACACAGAATCAAAAGCGAAACAGCATACAGAATTGGCGCTGGAGTGTCTGAGATATCACGGCTGGCTTGTCAACCTCAAAAAAAAGTCAGTTAAAGCCAACAAGAACGATAAAGTATCTTGGGCAGTCATAGACTCTCACAGAATGAAGGTCGCACTGACCCCAGAGAGGAGACAGAAGGTGTTGAAAGCATCTTTGATGGCTCGAAAGACGGTAGTGTCGGCATGGCAATGCATGGAGATGCTGGGGCTAATGGCGGCCACCCTGGATATGGTACCATGGGCCAGGTTCCACTCAAGAAAGCTTCAGAATTGTTTCCTGTCCTAGTGGAATGGAGAATCAAAGGATCTATCTCAAAGGATTGTAGTGTCAAAATTGGCGAAAAGAGATCTGCAGTGGTGGCAGGACAACGACAGCACCAGTCAGACAGGTAATAATCATGGCCGACGCCAGCAATTCCGTCTGGGAGCGGTATGCGAGCCAGATAAGGTTCAAGGAGAATGGTCGGATTATTGGAGCAGAAAGCACTCAAACCTGAGAGAGATGCGAGCTGTGGTGTTGGCATGCCAACATTTCCAGGACAGATTAACCGGCAAAGAAATGATAGTTAGAACCGACAATCAGTCGGTAGAGTCATATATCAAGGAGGGACCAGAAGTATGGCAATGATGAAGGAAGTGGCGAAGCTGCTTAGGTGGGCAGAATCAAGAGTGGCAAACATCCTGGCAGTATACTTAGCAGGAAGAGAAAATGTCCTAGGGGACAGTCTAAGCAGGAATATGTGTCAGCCAGGGGAATGGCACCTCAACGAGGAGGTGTTCCAATCCCGGGTAAGAAAATGGGGGTCGGCCCCAGGTGGACCTCATGGCAACAGCAAACAACAAGCAAGTGCAGGTATTTTTCTCCAGATTCGGGGACCCGCAAGCAGCTCAGACAGATGCGCTGATGGCCAGATGAGACAGAGCTGGCCTATGTGTTTTCGCCTTTTCTGGTGTTTCCCAGAAACCTCAGGAAAATACAGAGGGAAGAAGCACGGGTGATAGCGGTACTTCATTTCTGGCCACATAGGTCTTGGTTCACAAAACTGATTCAATTGGCGGAGGACGGACAAGTGAGGCTCCCGGTCAGGGTAGACCTGTTATTGCAGAGCTAAATAAGTCAAGCGCAGCCACGGTCATGGCATTTGACGGCATGGCTGTTGAATCCGAATCATTAAAAAGTAAAGGTTTTTCTGAAGCAGTCATAGTAACGCTTCTGAAAGCAAGGAAGCAGTCCACATCTAACACCTATTATAAGGTTTGGAAGAAATTCAAAATATGGTGTGAAGAGCATTCTAGCCCTCCACCGAACGTCAATACTTGCTTTCCTGCAATCAGGTTTAGAGAAAGGACTGGCTACTAGTTCTCTGAAAGTTCAGATTTCGGCATTAGGAGCTATGATGAATATGGACGTAGGGAGTAAAAAGTATATAAGAAGATTTGTCCAGGCAGCGGGTAAAATAAGACCTAGGTTCCATCAACCTCTGGCTCCATGGGATCTTAACCTGGTCTTAGGGCTCTAAAAGGAATCTCCATTTGAGCCTTTACAGGACATACCAATGAAAATCCTTTCCTGGAAAGTGGCGTTTCTTGTGGCAATTACATCGGCGAGAAGAATATCAGAAATACAGGCGCTATGGGCAGAGGAACCATATATGAACTTTTTTGAGGATAAGGTGGACCTACGCACCAACCCACTTTTTTTGCCAAAGATGGTCTCTGATTTCGGGAAATTATATTACCTGCCCTGTGCGCAAAGCCAAGTAATGCGAAAGAAGAGAAACTAAACAAACTACATTTAGTTAGAGCATTGAGGATATACGTGCAAAGGTCAGAAGCTTGCCGCAAAGAAAAAAAACCTGTTCATACTTACTGAAGGAAGTAAGGCAGGAAGAAGAGCCTCCAAGGATACGATTGCAAGGTAGATCAAAAGCTGTATTCAAAAGGCCTATGAAGTCAAGGGGCAAGAAATACCACAGGGATTGAAAGTCCATTCAACAAGGGCCATAGCGACATCGTGGGACGAGAGAGGATCTGCCTGGATAGAAGATTTGTGTAAAGCAGCAGGATGGGCCTCGGCCCATACTTTCTCCAAGCATTACAGAGAAGATGTCTGGTCCTCGGTGGATGCTAAATTTGGGAGGAATGCCCAGGTTTTTTGGTTCTGGTTTGTATTCCCTCCCATTATCTTAAACTGCTGGGGTATTACCCATTGATTGGCTGCCATGGGGAGGTAGAGGAAATATCAGATTGTTACCTGATAATATGCTTTCCTCTACTCCTCCATGGCAGCATATATTCCCTACCCCTGTGATTACTTAATGTTATAATGTTCTGTGTTTTGTATTAAAGCGAAGAAAGATGGAGACACTGAACTAAGGAGGATGTGGATTATATGGATAAGAGGTCTTTTTTTCCTTTCCAGAGGTACTGCCCAGCAGGGATCAACCCAGTGATTGGCTGCCATGGAGTAGTAGAGGAAAGCATATCATCAGGTAACAATCTGATATTTTTTTGTGACCCGGAGGTAGTTAAAAACCATACCACTCTTTTATAGATATATTGATGACCTGTTCATCATCTGATCTGGACCCAGAGATGATCTTGCTAATATCTTAGAGAGAATTTATCTTAAGACACAACAGTTTGGTACATCCAATTAAATTCATATATGAAATTAGCAATGAGGAGGTGTATTTTTGGATGTGAGGATACAATATCGTGACAAATCTGTATACTAAACCTATGGACCATAACAATATCCTGCATTTTAGAGCTTCCATCCCATTAGGCTTAAGGCTGGGTTGCTTTATTTGCAATATCTTCATGTCCGACGTATAACCAGCAATGATGAGGTCATTCTGTTTCTGTTTTTTTCTCTTTGCTTGAAGCCCAGGTGCCTGACATGTTAAAGGGTCCACAAAGTGCAGGTACAGTGTGCTGCATGATCTGAGAGTGGGCCACTGAGGACAACATGCAACTAGAAGAAATTACAGAGGAAGCGGACAGATACAGAGTGGAGTGTCAGCAGACTGCAAGACAGCCTGTAACAGCAGGAGACCAGAGGACAAGATAAGAGCCCTACTGTCACTGCTGCAGACACATCAGGTGTGAGGACACAATGAGTTTGACACAGCGGCAGGAACAGATAAGTATCAACTTTCTTACATTTTGATAGAAATTTACTTGTAGTGTGTAATTGCATTGTAATTTAATTTTCTATTGTATACTAGCGGGTTAGTCGCAGGGAGGTAGATAAAATTGGTGGGGCCCAGATTGAAAATCTCACTCAGTGCATGTCGTGCAAAATGTATGCGCACCTGGAGCAAAAGTCCCAGTGTGAATAATCTGCAAGAGATGTGAGCGAACGAACGGCCTGGAAGCCCAGGTCACTGATCTTGAGCGGACCGTTCAGCGATTGAGGGATATTTACAATCTCGAGCAATGCTTAGATAGAACGGCGGAGGAGTTGCAGATGGGGTCACGGTCAGAAAAAGGAAAAAGAGGGTCAGGAGGGACAGGCACAACATCTCGGATCTTTCACACCCGAATAAATTCGCCCGGTTGGACGAAGTTTCGGTGGAGGATAGCGACGAAATGACAGCACTGGATGAGACTGTTCCCTCTAGCAACCAGAGGAGCGGTCCCTCTAGCTCTAACGGGATGACAGACAGGGAGGTGCAAAGTCAGATAGTGGTGGTAGGGGATTCTATCATCAGGAGAACAGACAGGGCAATCTGCTATCGGGACCGTGATCGCCGTACAGTCTGTTGTCTCCCAGGTGCTCGGGTACAGCACATCGTGGACCGAGTAGACAGATTGTTGGGAGCGGCTGGGAGCAACCCGGCGGTCTTGGTACACATCGGTACTAACGACAAAGTTAATGGTAGGTGGGATGTCCTCAAGAAAGAGTATAGGAAATTAGGTATGAAATTAAAGGCGAGGACATCTAGTGTAATATTGTCAGAATTATTACCAGTGCCAGACGCTTGCCCAGGGAGGCAGAGGGAGATCAGGGAGGTAAACGTGTGGCTAAAGGACTGGTGTAGGAAGGAGGGATTTGTGTTCATGGAACACTGGGCAGACATCTCGGTCAGGCGCCATCTTTTTGCCGTGATGTATTGCACCTGAACGAGGAGGGGGCTGTGGTGCTGGGGGAAGGATGGTTAGAGGGTTGGATGAGATTTTAAACTAGGCAATGGGGGGTGGGGACAGCTAGATACTATGGGACCCATAGTGAGAATAGTAGATGCTGTAGATATGATTTTCCTAGATTTTGCTAAAGCCTTCGACACAGTACCACACAAGAGGTTGATAAATAAAATGGAGGACATGGGATTAGGGGCAAATATCTGTATATGAGTAGGGAACTGGCTGTGTAATAGAGAACAAAGAGTGGTCTTGAACAGTGCCGTATCAAATATGATACCAGTACTAAGTGGCGTGCCACAGGGTTCGGTTCTTGGGCCCATTTTGTTTAACATTTTTATTAACGATATTGGGATGGGGTTACTCAGCAATGTATCCATCTTTGTGGACGATACAAAACGGAGCGGAGTTATTAAATCATCCGAAGATGTCACCACGCTTCAAAATGATCTTGATAATCGAGATGAGTGGGCAAAAAAGTGGAAGATGAGGTTCAATGTGGACAAATGCAAGGTCATGCACCTTGGGAGACATAACCAGTGTGCTAGTTATAACCTAAGTGGGGATGAATTTGGTAATTCACTACTCGAAAAGGATCTATGAGTCCAATAGACAACAAACTGGGGTGTAGTGCTCAATGTAATATAGTAACAAAAAAGGCCGACAAAATTCTTGCATGTATTAAAAGGGGCATGGAAACTAGGGACTCAAAAGAAATTATGCCTCTGTACAAATTATTGGTTAGACTGCACCTCGAATACGCAGTGCAGTTCTGGGCCCCGCACTATAAAAAGGACATCATAGAATTAGAAAAAAAGAGCAACAAAGCTTATTAGGGGAATGGATAATTTAATCTACGAGGAAAGATTAAACAATTTTGGACTATTTACACTAGAGAAGACGTTTAAGGGGGGGGGATATGCTCAACATGTATAAATATATTAGGGGACAATATAAGGAACTGTCAAACACCCTTTTTTCTAGTAGAAAGGAATCTAGGACGCGAGGGCACAAGTTTAGATTAGAAGAAAAAAGATGAGAGGAGTTATCTGCTTAATGATGTAATACAACAAAGCAATAAAGTTCTTAAAATACCAAAAGATCAGTTGCTAGAGTCCAGAAGGAATGAGTATAAAAAAAAGGTAATTTCCTGGGTTAACCATTACAACTCAAAAATCAACTTAATCAGAAGGAGCTTTAATACAAATTGGCCAATTGTACTTGAAAACCCTGACTTATCATCATTGCATTGCACCCGGATTATGTAATGTTTTCTAGAGGGAGAAAAGTGAGAGATTTCATAGTGAAGACCAATGTTAATAATGATCAAAGCTCTTTGGGCCAGATTCTCTAAGATCCAAAAGTGATAAAATAGAGAGTGATAAACAGCCAGCCAATCAGCTCCAACTTGCCATGTCACAGACTGTGTTTAAAAAATGTCAGACAGGAGCTGATTGGCTGGCTGGTAATCACTCTCCATTTTATCACTTTTGAAGCTTAGAGAATCTTGCCCTTTAGGAGTCATTAAAACGTGCAAATCAGGCTGTTTCAGATACCCGAATTGCGTTACTTGCAATTACATGATAAGTGTTTGCCCGTTCTGGGATGTTTAAATGAGCCAAGATATTTTGATTTATGTGTCCTGTAACTCCAAATTTGTAATTTAACTGATATTGTGCCCATGTAATATTATGTGGAAATATTATGTACAGAAATAAACTTTAAAGAGTGAATAGCGCTACATCTGAGTGCCATGATAGGGGATCGAAGGGTCAAAGTGAAGAGTCAACCAGTGACATCACTTTTTTGGAAACACAACATCTGTTAGCAACATTGCACTACCGCATTATCGATCATATACCTGTTGATATTGGGGAAGGTGATAGAGCTAAAAGGCTCCTTCAATTAGAATCCAAATGGATTTTGTTCCTTAAAACTCTTGCACTTTCGGGTCTTAACGATGCTTTAGGTCTTAAGTTGTTTTTATAAGAGTGACTTATTTTCTCTGTTTATACCTGTAATGTTCTAAGTATATATATTCTGCGGCAGGTGGATTTAAGAAGACAGTTTCTTATTGTTGACAGTAAAGGTCGCTATAGGCCCAGCATTTAATTGCTCTGAGGATATACAAAAATTTGAAGCGACGCGGAACCCATTGCCATGGGATATGCAGTGTCTGAGGTTTCATTGTAATACATAGGTGTGTTCTTTTTTTATATTTTTTCACTTTTTGTATGTCATTGTGTATGGTGCATTGTGATAATGTGAATATATTACTTTTGGAAATAATGATTTGATCTTAAGTGTCGCCTTAATAACAACGGCAAATGATTTAAATCAGGTTATTGTCTGGGAGGAGTCTTCTAGCCAGATCTCACATGTTATGGGGCAAAACACGTTGACACCCCTTCTGATCTTAGGATGACTGACCATATTGGACTATCCATTGTGTGAATGGCTGTCCCTGCTTACCGCAGTAGAGGGAAGGAAATATTCACCACCTGCCAAATGACAGCAGCTGCAGATCACTCCAGCTGATTCCCGTGGAGCGCGGCTTGTCCATCACAGCCCTACAAATGGAGCGACACTCTTTATACAACATACTGCATGGCAGGTAATACCACTCGCAAATTCCTGCACTATTAGTGGGTATAATACCGCCAAGTTTGAAAAAACTTCAAGTACTGTTCATATGCCTGCATGATACATGTATGGGCTACTAAATAAGTTTGCTTATAGCCTTGAAAACAAATTCAAATACTCCACGGTGATGCGATTCAAATAGTTTGGAAACCACTGCCCTATAACATGAATAACCTCCACACAATAGTAGTTAATGTTTCTTCTATAGCAAACTAAATATATACATTTGTAAAATTTAGAACACAAGTAAAAGCAGTTTATACTGTTTATTTCTTTATTTTTAGAGTCATAGTTCATAGCAAGCAGCAGCCCTGTAGACCAGCCAGATGGAAAATACAGCACAAGATTACAAGTAGCAAAGCTATGGAACATTGGAAGTTTAATTCACACTAACACATTATATATATATATATATATATATATATATATATATATATATATATATATATATATATATATATATATTTATTATGTTAAAAATAAGAAATTCATACAAGACTGGTGGAATGGTTGTCCTGCAATGGTAGTTAGAACGCCCAATACATGCCATAGTAATATTTTGGCACACATTACATTTTGAACAATCAATTCATGTTAGAATTATCAAAATCTAGATCAGTAAATTATTTAGAAATATTTTCACTTAATGTTTCCTAAGCACAGAGAATGTTAAACAAAAAATAAATAAAAAAAAAGTAATACTGTTTTGGTCATTTAAGTCCTGCCTTCAAACGATCCTCCCAGTAAAAGTAATTGTTAATGTTTCCAGTATAATTAGAAAGTAAAAACAAACACACACTTGCCCTTTATTCAGATCGGATTGCAGTACAAATTTGTTTGGAAAATGGGCAAAACCATGTGCACTGCAGGTGGTGCAGAAGTAACATGTGCAGAGAGAGTTAAAATTGCAGTGTAAAAATAATGCAGCCAGTATTTACCCTGCACAGAAACAAAACAACCCACACAAATCTAACTCTCTCTACGCATGTTACATCTGCCCCACCTGCAGTGCACATGGTTTTGCCCATTTTCCAAACAAATTTGTACTGCAATCAGATCTGAATAAAGGCCACTTTCCAGATCAGAGCCCAGGAAATAAAAATAAAGCGCAAAATGTGCAGTAATGGCATAAAGCACATATCATATATGAAATTGTATACTGCTTTTATGTTCCAAAGTACTAGAGGATGGTGTTATACATGGAAAAGCAAGGTTCTGTAATAAAGCACACATTTACTTAACAAGGTTAAGTCTCAAAAAAAAAAAAAAAAAAAAAGAATCTACAGTAGTAATGAAAAAAAGCAGTGTAGCAAGTTCAAAACATAATAACGAAGCTCTAACTGCTTTATTTCTTAGATCATGTACTTTATGTAGTTATAGCAATAAATGTCCAATGTATTAATTGTGATTTTTTTTTTTTTTACAACCAAATCACAGCCTTAATAGCACTGCTGACAGGATGAAATTTAACAGCTTAGAAGGAACAGTAACCAACATTATAGCTACACTGATCAATTGTTTATCATGTATATAATTTGCTGGTATCACCAATGCTCAAATGATCCAGTTATTCAAAATACTAAGTTGTATAGCACCATTATAAAGAGCATGTAACAATGCACACAAATACTTGTGCCTGTAACTAAAGACTAATGCTGGGTACACACCTAAAGATTTATCTGTCCAATCCATCTGGTGGGAACATAAATCTGATAATGTATGGGAGCATATGAGAATCGAACATTTGCTCCCAAACACTGGAAACAATGAGATTTCAGACAAATTGGTTAAATCCATTTTCCAATCCAATCAATAGTTTTTGTCTATTTTCCAGCATTTGGGAGCAAATGCTTGATTGTCCTTTGCTCCCATACATTACCAGATTTTTGCTCCTACCAGACAGATCAATCTATACTGTAGGTGTGTACCCAGCTTAAGTCCTTATCACCTACAAGAAGTGTCTGGTTTCAAAAATATATACTGGTTATTTGCAATTTCACACATAGGGGATATCCAATTAGCCACTGTGGCAAATGAATTGTGCATCGGCTACCAATTAGCCGAGACTCCTCAACAATTTTGCTTCACGTACCTCAGGTGCATGAAGATAATTCCCAATAACCAGCCCTCAGAGCACCAATAACCCATCGGTCCAGCAATTTATACTCGATCCTATGTGTTATTGCCAAAAATGGGACATTTTTCTCATGAAAAAGAATACAAATAATGGACTGTCATGGGAAAGCCCGGTAATGACCATCGGGCAAAGATAGCAAAAAAGGGGATTTTTTCTCCACAAGAAAATGATCACGACTAATATGATACCCCACATAGCTAGCATTTCTAATATTAAACCCCAATTGGCCTGTATATATTTACTGAGGCACGTCTTCTCAGCAGACTTTGGTTAGAATAATTAGCTCAGGTATTAATCTAATTACTGCATGGTGCAAGGAAAGGCTATACAATTAAATAGCCATTCCCATGAACCTAAAATCAGGGCTAACCTCATTCGCAGAAACTCACTGTTTCTGCATAAACTGTATAATCAATGGGTTTGCTACATGATTAAACCCACAACTGTGCCTATTTTGTGCAGCTTCACCCTCAGGAATTCACACACATGTGAATCCCCACTAAATTAAAACGCCTGTGTCATTTTCTTATTCACAGAGGTAAATACAATGACAGTCAAACTTGGGTCCTTATTGTGTATGAGGTAGTTTATTTGATCTAGCACATTTTTCATTTAAATAGCTTTCTTTAAAGTAGAGGGCACTAAAATATTTGTTTGTTCGGATCAGGACATTTTGGAGAATGGTGATTTATTTTTTTATTTTTATATACCATATTTGTGTCATGTATAGTAAATCAGAACGTTTACAGAAAACAAAAGCATCCAGTTGATCCAAATACATTGAACAGTAAATAATACAAATAAATTGCAAACACAGTAAACTCTTCAGTAACCAAAGCATTTCTTGTGTAGTGCCCTGGGAAGGCAATGGAACAAAGAACATAGGTATGTGGGGTTTTTCTTGTTCGTTGTTTTTTTGTTTTCAATACAAGATCAGATCAAACTGTTGATGGAGGTCACAGGTACCAGGTGCTCAGTACTCCCACAGAGTAGAGGAGTCAATAGATTCTGCATTGGCTTTCAGAACACCAGCATGATCACCCTTCAAGTAAAGAGAATTCACCTTGATTGCTACCTTGTTCTGATCACAGAATTCAAAAAAGAAATCTACCCGTGTTGGGCTATTGCTGGTAACGGTCGTATCATTGCCCACAGTCCAGTATTTTCCAGTTGAATCTAGGACAAAATTAAAGTCACATTAAGTAAGAGAGAACAGACAGTTTAGTTTTAAAACGGAACCTGTTGCTGTATGTTTAGTAACATGTGATTGCATTGGTTAATGGCAACATAGTAAATAATTAAACTTCAATGTCCTATTGCAAACCTTCTCAAGGTGTGCACAGCACCTCCCATCGGAATTTCGACGTGCAAGTATGGAAATACTGGTACAGGGTGAGACTATTACAGTATATGAATAAGCCTGCTAAACAAATTGCGAATTCTAGTGTCTTGCTTAATGAGCGCCTATATTATCGAAAGGGAAGTTACTACTCAAGAGACCCTTCCCTGCTCATCTCTGAATAAATAGCACAACCAAGCCTGTTGTCCATATCTCAGCATAAAAGTGCAGGAGGAACAAATAAGTTGAGGAGTGTGCACAGCTAGTAGAGAAGAATATACAGTACTGTAGGTATTTGCTTCTATTCAGAAGCACACTGGCTGTGTGTCAATAGACCACTTCACATCATGATGCAAATTAACCATTTTTGACGACAGCAGTTGTGGACGGGACAGTGCCTTAAGGTGCCCATACATGGTACAATTACTGTATACAATTTGCACTAGATTGCATCGCAAATCATATGCGATGAGATCTACAATAGTCCAAATTGCATACAATAATTGTACAGGGTATGGACACCTTTAGACATTAATAGATAGGACATTGATGAATCTGAATGTGTTGCTTTACTATGTGTAATATGAAAATCGTATCTGAATGTTTTTCACTGTATGCATATGGACATATTTTTGCATGCAAACATACTGTACGATCAGATGTGCAGACAAGGACAAAATTTGGTTATACCATTAAAAAAAGCCAATTGAAACAACACTACATTTCTCCTGAAAAGGAAGTGTTCTTATATGGAACACACTTTTTTTTCCCCAGTGGTAGAAGCCTCATACACCCCCGCTTATGTAGCCAACGGCTGTCCTGCACCATGACCCCCACTAATGCACCCGGCGGATGTGTCCTGTCATTCGCCCCCCCCCACCCACTGGGAAACCCAGCAGCAGTGTCAGTCGAGAAGATGGGATATTTATATTAAATGCACCACCACTTCAAGAAACTTCTCTACCAATTAGACCAGTTACCAAAATCAGGAATACATCAAAAGTAATAGTTTCTGATTAAGCTGAGAAAAAGCTTAGCCAACATCATGGTGTCTGTTTGTCTGTGTCAGTGTGCCTGCATCTGTGCATCAGTTTCTCTTTGAGTGTCAGCATCCGTGCTGTCTGAGTCAGCTTCCTTGTAACGATGCGCGGGTGCGTGCATTGTTAATGAAAGTAGGCATACACACTACAAGACATTGGCCTCAATATCGCCCAGAAGCTCCTTTCTGAGCGATATTGAGGCCAATGTCTTCTAGTATGTATGGGCCTTAAGGATCCCAATAATTTTTTTACATATCATTTTCACATTTATTTCAAATACTCTGTTGAATCAAACATCAAATTATATTAAGATATGAAACAATGATATATGCCAATTCTGTTTATTTCAGAAGAAAAACACAATACTTTTTCTAGTAAAATGTGTCCTCCTCTGAATATTGCTTCTAAATTATGGGTTGTAATCAGTGGAATATTTTACCTATGAGCTGCAGGACTGCAGGTCCACTAGTAAAATGTTGCCACTGCAGTGAGAAAATTACAGTTCATGACTGCATTGGTCACACTCTGACTGAAAGGGACTTCTTATTGTAAGTCCTATCTGCTAATCAACTGCATGACTGTCCCATTGGAACTGCCAGACCAGGCAATTTGATGTAGGAAGGCTCCCCCTGCCTGACTGTCAGAGCTAGCTGAATTCTTTGGGCTGCAGCCAATACAGTCCATAGAACCTAGGCATTTGCACCTTTACAGTCTAGCCACATCTTGTGCCCATGTGCAGCTCAAGCACCTGTCATCCATTGTGCATGTGCCAGGCCTCTCCTCCACAATAGGTAGGAGCCACCACTGCTTCTAATGCAATGCTATAAACCATGAATATGTACAGCTACCGTCTTTCCCCGATAATTAGACCTACCCCGATAATAAGACCTACCCCAGATTTTGGACGCTGGTCCAAAATAAGCCCTCCCCCGAAAATAAGACCTACCATTTTCCCCATGTTATTGTGTGTACACCTAATGTGTAGCCTCCGCTCGGCCCCTGATGCATCCGCTGACCCCCGCTGACCCCCGCTGCCCTCCGCTCACTTACCAGCAGCACCGCAGCTCCCGTTCCCAGGGATGCATTGCGGTAGGCGCGGCGTGACGTCACGCCGCGCACATCGCGCCGCGCACATCACGCGGCTGACTGACTGAGTGGCTGGATGGCTGCTGCTCACCACAACACGCCATCAACGAACTTCAAAAAAACAGGTGGGGGCATGTAAAATACAAATTGTGGGGCATTTCATAAAGGCAGTGGGGAATTTCTTAAAGGCGCAGGGGGGCACATTAAATTTGCTGTCAAGGTCTATTAAAATAAGCCCTCCCCCGAAAATAAGACCTATGGTCTTTTTTGGAGGAAAAAAAAAAATAAGACAGTGTCTTATTATCGGGGAAAGACGGTAGGTACCTATATGTTTATACAGCCAGATTACTTGTTTGGGCTTCTAGGAGCCACCACAGAAAGTCCCAAGCTATACAGCCCATTCTCACAGATGGCATACTGGATGCCAGGCTCAGCTGTATGTTTTATTGCAGCTGTAAACCAAGTTGATGAAGTGGGCATGGTTTCAGAAAGGATTTTGGTAGATGTTGTGACCCCCAAAACAAGGAGACATGAAAGAAGATAATCACACTAACTGTAGCCAGTCCCTTTATTTAAAGAACCCAATAAAACACAAGACCAAATCGTGTACCACCCACAGCCTTTCTGGTTGACCTGGCAAGGCTCATACTTACTTGTAATCACTTCCTATATAATAGTAAATACTATGTCCAGGTGTCGGGCACCGCCATGGGCTCAAACCTAGCCCCTGCCTACGCGGGACTCTACATGTGTGACTATGAAACCACGCACATATTGGCAAAACATCATAAGTACATTCGGTACTACAAAAGGTTTATAGATGACATTTTTCTCATTTGGTCTGGTTCAATTGAAGCATTCCAGGAAATGATGCTCGAACTTAACAACATCAGTGGCCCTATTAGACTGACTCATATCATTGAGCCCTCATCCATAAATTTCCTGGACATCACTGTGACTCTCTCTAATGGCACCCTCCAGACCAGCGTGTTCCGCAAATCTACAGATCGCAACACTTTGCTTTCTGTGGAAAGCCAACATCCCCCCACTCTTAAGGAGAATCTCCCCATATCCCAGTATATAAGGGTGATCAGGAACAACACAATGCCCACCGTAATGGAGAAAAACTGACAGAGATTACAGACAGATTCATTGAAAGAGGTTATGCCAAAACCACATTGAAAAGATGCCTACGGAAAGCCTGACACAACATTACTGCGAAACAACTTGAACCAACACAAACTGAGCGACCAAAAGCACCACCCAGGATGATTTATGTGAATACTTTCGACCACACTTCAGCCAACATTCAAAAAAGTATTAAGAAGCATTGGCCAATCATTGCCTCCGACCATACACTAAAACTCCAAAGATTCGGACCCCCTATAAGAAAGGGCCAAATCTAAAAGAGCTTCTTATGCGACCGATGGCAACACCTAACATGGAACAGAACACCACTTGGCTACATTCAAGAAGACCAGGATGCTTCCGCTGTACAGGTTGTACCACCTGTAACAGTTTGATCTCTGGGACCACATTCCCACACCCACATTCGGGCAAAGCAATTAAAATTAGACATCGACTTCATTGCCAGATGGACCACGTGGTATACTTATTAAATTGTCCATGCGGACTTGCCTACGTTGGGATGACGTCCCGTAAATTCCGTGAATGTATGGCAAACCACCGAAATTCAGTGAGAGCTGCCCTGGAAACAGGTAAAGCTGAACTTCCAATACCCCGTCATTTCCTACAAGCCGGCCACCAAATATCCTCCCTTCGTTGCCGGTTGATAGACTGGATACCCCCACCAGCCCGCGGAGGGGACCGTGGCCTGCTACTTAAGAAAAGAGAGAGTAGGTGGATTCACCAACTCGTGACATTGGCCCCGAGGGGCCTCAATGAGAATAACCCTTATAATATCTTTTTAAGATAATACCATCTTCCCACGGACTGTTTGGTTCTCTCCCTATACATACTGTTTGTGAAATGTATATTCTCGAAGTTGTATTTTTGAATCCATATGTACATCTGCTGTTATGGTGCATTGATATATGACACTGTGGGTTTAAGGGCTCTTCAACTGCACAACTGGGGGACCCTTTAACCATCTGCTAGGTCCACTGGTGTCTGATCTCATTTTTTCATAGTTTTCATTTTTTCAAACTTCTTGACTAGTCGGGTTATCATAACCAGTTTTACAAACCAAACCATCTTGTCGAATGACCTAAGAGGTCATTAGCTAGGAGCTCTACTACGAGTACCCCTAGATAGCTTGTGCTCATGATTTTTTTCTCGAGTGATTTTTTCTCGAGTGGTCGTTCCCCTTGAGACGTTTTTTCCAGTGAATTTTTTCCCACCGTAAAAAGAATTTCTCCTCCCAAAAGGACAAATTCTTTTTTTCTTATAAACACCCTTTCTGTAAAGTATTTGTCTAAACCAATTCCCTAGAAAATTAATGCTTAAACATAGCACAGATAATGATCACACCCTTGTAGATATACTTCTTTGTAGTTTTTTAGCATTTATGGAGTAACTTTTTTCCTTACAATACTAATATTGACGCAGGGGTGAGGATATTCCTCCCTAATTCTTTCCCCTGCAATAATATAAAAATTATAATAATAAAAATATAAAAATATTAAATATAAAAAAATATCATACATATATTTTCCCAGTAAAGGTCCTACTATATATTAGCCGGTAATTGCCAATAATAATAATAATAATAAAAAAAATAAAAAAAAAAAGGAAACCCCTTTATTTTTAAAATATAAAACCTCGTTTTTTTATCTTTAAATGGCTTTATGCAACTACTAGGCTTCTATAAAACTCCGTCCCCGGCTTTTTTCCTCAAATATACCAGTATACGCATCCAGTGGATTAACGTACTCCTTTAACATTCAGCATTTAGCGCACCTGCAAGTCTCTATTAGATCCGTTAAAATATGCAACCCCGCTTTGTCTGAGAAAACTAAGAGCACCCGGAACCATTATGCTGGGCTCACTTAGTATTTTTTTCTTAGAGCACACGCTCGGCTCCAGTCACTGACAGGAAGCCGTGCGTTCCATTAGTGCGGATCACCGCATAGACTTCCGGTCCCGAACTTCCGGGAAACACCGGAAGTAGCACTGTCAGCGCGCGGACACGGCGTCCACGCTCTGCTTGATTGGCTACTAGAGGGAATAAATAGCCGGGCCGGGCAGTATCATGTAGCAGCTGCTTCGGTCACCCAGGGTTTTTCCTCCACCTTCTCGTTGAGATCGATGTACTACAGAACTAATAGTAAGATTTTCTCTTGCTTTGTTTTCATTCACCATGTGTTGTCATTGTGCCTATGTTAATATTTACTGAATATATATATATATATATATATATATATATATATATATATATATATATATATATATATATATATATATATATATATATACACACATACACACACACACACACACACACATATCAGAAAAGCAGTTATCTAAAAATCATTGAAGTCACCCAGTGGCATATCTCTTAGCAGGACTTTATTCAGCAGCCTCCCCTAAAGTGGTATTGTCCTTAGTCCAGACAGATAATTATGAATTACCCACACCTTCTATTACTGAAGGGACACTGTTTTAAGAATTGGACGGTAACACCAGTTTTGAATAATACTACTAGCATTTTTGTATATATTGCCGGATACATGGAGGGAGCGACAGGGAAGGCTGTACTGGAGCAACCACACAACAGGGGCCCCCACACTATCCCACTGAATCGCGTGGATTGCTGATACTGAAATCGTAGCACAGCATGATTCAGCTGTGTCTGCGATTTCCTTACTACACAACGCCAGACTTTGATCAGTCATTGTGAATTATGCATAAACATTATTGTGTAATACTATTTTCCATATGGTAATTAACTTTATTTAAATAGTAATATTTGTGAGCTACCTTTTGTAATCTTATGTGGTCATTTTTATGTATATGTCCTTAAATTGTAACAAATGTATTAAGTCTCATTTTCTTTCTATATTTGGGAATCCATTACTTATGTTATTTGTAAATTTTTAGAATAAATGCGCCAAAGATTCATTGGTGCATTCCAAGAAAATACTTATAAACAAAATAATTATAGGTAATAAATTAATAGATAATTGCTGATGAGAATTTATTGTGTTATTCTTAATATTATGCAAAATATTTGAAACATTCGGGTACATTTTTAAAGTGTGATTTGCATTTTGGTCTCTCTTCTCTCTTAAGGAATTGAACACAATCAAAATGCTGATAAATTATACTTTATTTGGTACTTGTTTCCTAGAACGGCGCCTACGATTTCCATCTTATGGGCTCCTAAAAATATCAGTGCATCGCATCCCCCTGGAATATTGTGGCATGCGATGCAGTTCGATTTTTAATTGTACAAGCACCCATGCCATGAGATGTGATTGGTGCTTACATTGAGATGTAACCTCCAGTATCCACGCCATCCCAAAGCATGGCGAGCGTCCTCCGACCTTTTCATACCCCCACTATCCACGTCAGCGTGGAGTTGATTTTAGATAGTGTGGCGAGTGCAGCGAGCCATCGAGGCCGAAGCGTGGCAAGCCCCGCGAGGGGCCGCGGAATACGAGCCCGAAGCGTGGCGAAAGCGTCGCTCGCCACGCTTCGGGCTCGTATTCTGCGGCCCGAAGGGGACACAGATTTCTTTACATTTATTCCGCTGCACTTCAGGCTCGTATTCCACGTCTGCTCGCCACACTTCGGGCTCGGTGACTTGCCACACTATCTAAAATCAACTCCACGCCGACGTGGATAGTGGAGGTATAAAAAGGTCGGAAAACGCGTACCGCTGCCGCTTGCCACGCTTCGGGATGGCAAGGATACATCTCATTGTAAGCACCCATCACATCTCATGGCATGGGTGCTTGTACAATTAAAAATCGCATTGCATCCCATCCCATTTGCTGGCATGCGGTGCTATGCGATATTTAATTTTACAAGCATCGCATCGCACACCACTAAATAAGGTACACGATGCCATGCGATGGGCGCCGTGCTAGGAAACAAGTAACCTTTATTTTTATAATTGGCAATAGATCACTTTTATGCTGCTTTCACATTGCCTAAATGTTTGAGACCCGGTATTTTGAAACGGTATTTAAAACTGTATATTACCTTTTTAAACCCCTTTCACATAAATACCGGGTCTCAAGCAGGTTTGCAGTGTGAAAGCAGGACAGACAGTAGCTACAAGACAGCGTAGTGCATATGTAATGAGCTGCTCATTACATATGTGCACATGTAATTAGCTCAGTGCATATGAATGAGCCGCTCATTACATATGTGCATATGTAATGACCGGCTCATTACATATGCACTGCGCTCTCATAGCTACTGCCTGAGTCCTATATACCGGTTCAGAGCCGTTCACACTGCATAAAAACGGCTCTGAACAGTGTAGGTAAGTGCAGACTGGTGCTTTCACACTGCAGCTCTAACCGGTTTAAAAGGCTTAAAAAAAAAAAAAAAAAAAAAATTATCCGCAGTATACTGGTTAAGAGATGCAGTGTGAAAGGTGTAGGTGACAAAGATCCCCCCACAAGTTTGTTGTACAGAGCCCCCACAGACCTGCCCTGTTTGTAGTTACTGTTTTTATATGACTATAGTGTGTGCTGTATAAAATCAAGGTATTGTTCCACCACTATTTTGCGATCCAAGGCACTCAAAGAAACTGGGGTATCATACAAGGGGTTGAGATCATTGGGTCAACCATAAGATGGTCAACAAACTGGAAGGTCGACAGGTGTCTAGGTTGACACATGCGTTAGATCGACAGTCAAAAGATCGACATGGGATTTTAGCCGAATGTCGACACAGTCAACATGGACACAGTTTTAAGTGCACCGATGAGATCGCCATGCTTGGGCATGAAATACCTCCTGTCCACACGTCAGCTAAATAAATAAATAAAATAAAAAACGTACTTATGTTTTATCTGGGCTCCCATGTTAAATGCACCCCATTTTTTCATACCCCTACTATCCAATTACGCATGGAGTTGATTTTATATAGTGTGGCGAGCGCAGCGAGCCACCGAGCCCGAAGCGTGGCGAGTGCAGCGAGCCCCGCGAGGGGACGCGGTCTCATAAGAAAAACGGGAGCCCAGATATTACATAAGTCCCCCAAAAAAACAGTAAAAAAACCCATGTCGACCTTTTGACAGTTGACCTAACGCATATGTCGACCTAGGCACCTGTCGACTTGTCCCATGTCGACCTAGACCCCTGTCGACCTTAACCAATGTTGATATTTTGACTGTCGAGCTAACCCATGTCGACCTAATGCATGTGTCGACTTAGACACATGTCGACATTTTGACTGTCTACAAAACGCATGTGTCAACCTAGACACCTGTCGACCTAATGCATGTGTCGACCTAGACCCCTGTTGACCTTAACCCATGTTGACCTAGACCGCTCTCCACCTTCTAGTATGTCGACCTAATGGTGTTAACCCAATGACTGTCGACCATCTTATGGTCGACCCATCGACCGTATCCCCATGCAAGAGCTAGAACTGCTGCCTATCTCAAGGTGGAGATTGGAAATAGAAGAGTAACACAAACATAAACCCGGTATCCTCTCAGCTTACAAGATGTAAGAAGAGAACATTGAATAATTACCTTGAGTAGCAACGTGAAAATGGCTACTTTACCCTATGCAAATATGTAAAGTGCTATATCTTTTGGGAGAAAGATACTATATAGAAGCATAATACCTCAAAACAACAATACTGAATTATAAAAATGTACCTTTTAGATTGTAGGCACCGTCATTAAATTCCAGTTGAAAGACATCATAAATTGAGCGATTAGAATCAAGGGTTCCAGTCATTTTACGGCATCCTATAAATCCATGTTCACCCCTTAGGACTATCAGTGGACGGTTGATAAGTTTCATTAAGAAATGCTCTGTCTCCACTACAAAATAATTAGAATACATTAGAACACATTAACTTAACAAAAAGCAAAAACACACAAAAACTTTTCTCTACATTCATTATATTTGCGTGCAAATAAATAAATAATAGAATAAACAATCTTATGGTGTGTACACATGGGGGCGATATGAGTCCCGATGCGATCAGATCTCATGTGTGCCCCTCCATGCATGCCGTGCGATGCATGGAGGGGCACAATTGAGACTATATAGTGCAGATCTGCACTATATAGTCTTGCCTGCCCTCTCTATTTGGCTGCCGATTTGCGCTCACACGGGAGCGCGCATCGACAGCGCATCGGGCTCGCAAGCCCTAAAAAAGCATGCGATCTGCATGCGATATGGCTTCCGATGTTCACTATATCGGCAACATTGGAATCCATATCTTACCGTGTGTACACACCATAAAACCAAGCAGAACCTACCTGTTTCTGGAAAGATAAGTTTATTATTGCTAAATATATATATATTTTTTTTAAAGCCCAAATACAATTCTTTATTCTATTTTTAAATCTAAAAGCCAGGCATTTGCAGATATGGTAGTGCATGTATTAGTTAGGGCACAAAAAAAAAAGGAAGCAACATTTGCACTGCATGGTGGTGGGGGTCGGTTCTTATTTTAATTCTAAATCACAGTTACAAAATAAAAGGGGATTTTTGTAAGAACTTACAGTTCAAACCCCTTTCTCTGAGTCCAGTCCGGTGACACAGCTAACTTTGGGATGTAGGAGGGTCCGCAGGAGCCAAGGCACCTATAGCTGAAGCTTTTCCTCTGGCTGCAGGCTCCTCCCCTTTTGCATCCCAGCATGCTCCAGTTCAATCTTAAAAAGCATACTAGGATACACAACTCAGTACAATACCCAACCTCTTATATGCACAATCATCTTACCATAACATGACACACATGCACGGCATGACTTACTCAGTGTAGGGGAGGAATCACTGTGTCACCGGACTGGACTCAGAGAAAGGGGTTCGAACGGTAAGTTCTTACAAAAATCCCAGCTAACCTTGGGACGTTCACGAGCCGTTACTATGGAAGAGTACGCTCAGACTGCCAGTTCTCTTCACTGCCCGTCCGAATGAAGCGTCCTCCGACGCAAACTCATGAAACCTGTAAAGGTGGTAAAGGTGTGAACATGGTGTGAATTTGGTAAAGGTGTGAACAGAGGACCAAGTAGCAGCCCCGCACAACTGCTACATGGCGCACAGCCCAGGAGGAAGCTACTGACCTGGTGGTATGTGTATTAATCCTAGAAGGAACAGGTCTACCCAACTTGGTATAAGCAAAAGCAATCACTGACCTAAGCCACCTGGCAATGGTCTGCTTAGAAGCAGGCACATCATAGAGAACCAACAACAGATCTGTTTTGCAGAAATCCTTTACCCTGTCCAAGTAAATTCACAAAGCGCGAACTACGTCCAATCTCCTCAATTTGTACCTATTTTTAGCCCCTTCTGGAGGGGAAAACACCGGGAGCACAATCTCCTGGTTCAAATGAAAGGAGGAAACAACTTTTGGCAAGAACTTAGGTACTTTTTGGAGCACAGCCCTATCCTCATGAAAAATTAAATGTGGAGATATACAGGACAACGCTCCTAACTCCGAAACACGCCTAGAAGGAAGCAATGGCTAACAAAAACCTACGTTTCCAAGACACATATTTAAGGTCAGCTGACCTTAACGGTTCAAAAGGAGGGCCTTGAAGCACAGATAGTACCAAAGATAAGTCCCACGGTGCCACCGTTTGCCTATAAGGCGGCTTTAGCCTGGTAACACCCTGTAAAAAGGTCTGAACCTCAGGCAAAAAAGCTATCCTTTTTTGGGGAAAAAAAATAGATAAAGCAGAAAGCTGTACCTTCAGAGACTGTAAATCCAGTCCAGACGAGAAACCATCCTGTAAAAACTCCAGTAATCTGGATACCTTGAATCTGGAGGTGTGTACTTTTTGACATTCACACCACCTGATGTAAATCTTCCATACTCGGTGATAATTTGCAGCGGAGACCAGCTTATGAGCCCTAAGCATAGTCTGAATCACCGCATCAGAAAGACCTTTTTTCAATAAGGCAGTCTCATAAGCCAGGCCGTCAAACTGAGCTGAGCAAGGTCATGGTGAAGAAACGGTCCTTGTCTTAGCAGATCCTGATGAAGAGGAAGAGGCCACGACGCCGCTGACAAACCTCAGAATGTCTGAGCACCATGACCTCTTGGGCCAGTTCGGTGCTATCAGAATAGTTTGCACCTGCTGAGACCTCACTCGTTTCAACACCCTCGGTAACATTGGGAACGGAGGGAAGATATACACTAGGTGACACTGCCACTGGACCGTCATGGCATCCACCGCCCAAGTGGTTGTGTCCCTGGTTCTGGAACAGAACCTCGGAACCTGACAGTTGTTCCTGGATGCCATTAAATCCACCTCTGGGAGCTCCCAGAGACTCACAAGTTCCTGGAATACCTCCGGATGCAAGGACCATTCCCCCTCCAGCAGATCCTCCCTGCTGAGGAAATCCGCCTCTACATTCCGGATCTCCAGAATGAAGACAGCAGACAGAACCGGAATGTTGATCTCTGCCCAAGTAAGGATCCGTGAGACTTCCTGCATCGCCATCCTGCTGCGAGTCCCGCCCTGATGGTTCAGGTAGGCCCCAGCCGTGGCATTGTCCGACTGCACTCTGATAGGAAGGCCTTTCAAATTCTCCTTGGCCTGCTGAAGAGTCTTCCAAATTGCTCGAAGCTCCAATATATTTATTGGAAGTCTGGATTCCTGCTTGGACCAAAGACCCTGCAACCAATGGTGAAGGGCAACTGCCCCCAACCCGAGACTGGAGTCGGTCGTTATCACTACCCAGTCCCAAGAGCGAAGGGACTGCCCCAGCTGCAACGTCTCTATGTCCGTCCACCAAAGTAAAGACTCCTTTGTCTCCTGAGAGAGAATCAAACTTTCCTGTTTCATGGTATTTGCGTTTCCTGACCAACAAGATAGAATGTTCCGTTGCAAAATTCTGGAATGAAACCTGGCAAGAGTCACAATAGTCGCCACCATCTTGCCCAAGAGACTCACCCCCTGCCAACTTGTAGGCCTGTGAGCCTACAGTAACAGTAGGACTAATTGACGGATGTCTTTTGCTTTGGATTCTGGTAGGAAAACCCTGTGTAAATGGGTATCCAGTGTGACCCCCAGAAAAAGTAATCTGAGACTGAATTAAATGGGATTTGGCCATGTTCAGAATCCATCCCATGTCCTGCAAAAACTGTTGCTATGGACAGGTTTTCCACCAATTTGATCTCCGACTCCGCTTTGAATAGCAGGTCGTCTAAGTATGGGATGATAACAATCCCTCTGAGTCTCAGTGACACAGCCATTACCGCCATCACCTTTGTAAATACCCTTGGCGCTGTGGCCAGGCCAAAGGGTAGGGCCTGAAACTGCAAATGAGTCTCCCCTATCACAAAGCTAAGAACAGACTGATGTTCCTTGCATATTGGTATGTGTAGATATGCATCCTGGAAGTCTACGGATGCTAAAAATTCCCCTGACTCTATGCTGCCAAGCACTGAGTGGAGAGACTACATTCGGAAATGATCCACCCATAGGTGTTTATTTAGGGATTTCAAATTTAGAATGGGTCTGACTGACGTCTGGTTTGGGCACCAAGAAGAGTATTGAATAAAAACCCTTGTGTTCCTCCTGAAGGAACCGGGACCACAACACCCTTCTCCCTGAGATTCGAGGTCGCTTCTAGAAGAACTCGAGGCAAATGAGTTGGCAGAAATCTCTTTGGAGGATTCCCCCTGAGATTTATCCGATAACCTGTAGAGACAATGGACCAAACCCACTGGTCAGATAATGGAAGATCCCATCTGTCCCGATGCTGCAGGAGGTGACCCCCCCCCCCCTATCTGAGACCAGAACGGGTAGCCTGTACCTCGTCATGCGGAGGATTTATCCTCTCCTTTTGACACTTGCTTCTTACTGAAGGCCCCAAACCTTGATTTGGCAGCCTTACCTCAACCTGCCGGGAATCTACCTCTTCCCGCCTGTCCTCTACTGGAAGCACCGCCACAAAAGGAAGAGCGAAAAGTAGGTTTAAATGCCCCAAACATAAAACCTGAGGCCTTCGTGGTGGTAGGCAAGAAGGTACTCTTACCCCCCGTGGCCTGTTTAATAATAGCTTCTTATTTGGAGCCAAAAAGAAATTCCCCTTTGAACTCCAACGTTTCCAGGGCTTTCTTAGATTCACTGTCAGCATCCCAGGCCTTCAGCCAAAGGGCTTGCCTTGCTGACACAGAAGTGGCGGAAACCTTGGATGCCATCTTGGCGCCTTCCTCCGCAGCCTCATTGATGTATTCTGCAGCACACCTGAGCTTTTCTGCTAGAAAAAATGCCACAGAATCAGGCTGCAGCTGATCAGCCAAAGCCTCAGCAAACTTCATCATAGCCTTCGCTACCCATGCTGAGGCAATAATAGGGCGGAGTGTAAATCCCACTCCCTCAAAAACAGCTTCTAGGCAACCTTCCACTTTCTTATCCACCGGATCCTTGAAAGCTGCACTACCCTGAACTGGTAAAGCTGTAGCCTTTGACAGTCTAGCTACCGGCGCATCCATCAACGGGACTTTCTCCCACATTTTAACATGTTCTTCTGGCATAGGATACATGTTTGCATATCTCTTGGACATGGACACCCTTTTATCAGGCACCTTCCATGCCTCCCCTAACAAAGAGACCATACCTGGGTCTGAGGGGAAAGTAACATAACTTTATCTTCTTCTGACAAGCCTGTCTAACACCCAGGATAAGATTCTCAATACCAGGGACAGATGCATCGGCCTCTTCCCTATGATCACCAGCCAAATCATCTGCACACACACCATCATCATCTGAATCAGCTAACAGAGGGCCGTCTAGAGGAAGGACTATCAGGGTTTTTTTGCAAACCTTTCCATAAGTGCATTCATTTTATGCACCCCCCTGCGTAGTGTCTTGAATGACCTGCAACAACATGGGATCCCCTTGCGCAGGAGCAATGGACTCCATAGAGCATTGGGAGGAAGAACTGGGGCCAGGAGACCTGATTAAACTGTCCCTCTGCCTATTCAGAGCCTCAACCAAGGCATTCATAGACCTCCCTAAGGCCTGCGTCTTGCCAGGCCCAGACTTACAAGCAGGGCAAGGTTCCCCTTGGTCCATCTGTTCAAAAGGTCCCCCCCACAGCAGCATCATCATCACCTGTGTCAGTCATGATTTACCACGGTGCAAAATGTCAGGCAAAGTACCAGGTAGTACTTATCTGTCTGCTTGCTGTCTCTGCGACTTCTCAGCCTCAGCGGGGGCAGCGCTTCCAGGAGACCTCAATTCTGTGTGCAGTAACAGGATATAGCCAGCGTTCAGCTCACACTGTGGAGAGAAAGTGGCGCCTGCACACAGGTGGGAAGGAACCAAGTTCCTGCTTCAGCGAGGTGGGAAGCCTGATTAGCCCCCTTTTCCCCCCTTTAGCCACTCCCACAATGTAGTCTCCTCACCTCCTCGTGCCTCCCCTCTGCTGGGATCACTTGGGAGTCATCCGGCAACGCCGGACACCTGTGACAGTCTTCACTTCCCTGGACGTATTTCAGAAAGTAAACCATTCCAAGATGGCGGTCGCCATTGTGGGAGGTCCTTCCCCCACGATTTGGGGTTAAGCGCTGTGCAGCGGGTGCAGACAGAAACCCCTGCACACAGAGTGCTGACAGGACGTGCTTCTGTCAGCCTCTGCAACACTCTCAGCGTGCCGCGCTTCTGTCAGGAGCCGCACACTGGACAAAAACCTGCACTAACACTACAGTTAATAAAATAATAAACATCTAACTAACTAGCAAAAAAAAACAATAAAAAAGCCGGCTGCTTCAGCAGCCTGTCAGCCAAGCACCCACTTCTGGGTTCTAAAACGAACTGGAGCATGCTGGGATGCAGAAGGGGAGGAGCCTGCAGCCAGAGGAAAAGCTTCAGCTATAGGTGCCTTGGCTCCTGCGGACCCTCCTACATCCCAAGGTTAGCTGTGTCACCGGACTGGACGAAAGAGAAAGTAGGATGCAATCTACATTTTTTGATGCATTATGGTTTTTTTGTCTGAACTGAAAATTTTAACGATGAGCCCGATTCATAGATGTATGCAAACCCAATTTTTCAGCAGATGAGGACCACTCAAAAATACCCCTTGAAACACACACACACACACACACACACATTCCTCCTGCACTTTTATGCTGAAATATGGACAAAAGGCTTGAAAATAGTACGTTGTGCTATTTACCCAGAGATGAACAGTAAGGGTCTCTTGTGTAGTAACTTCCCTTTCAATAATATTAATTAAGCAAGACACTAGAATTCACACAATTTGTTTAGCAGGCCCAACTACCAACATGAGCTTTCCAATCAATTATACCACAGCCAGAAACTTAAATCGGTACAAAAAAAAAAAAAAAAAAAAAAAAACTTTAGCCACTTGTCAATACAGACACTCAGATTAAACCCTTGGTCAATGCAAGAGTTATGTTAGCCCATAAAAGGGGCAGAAACTTGAACGACTGGCTTGTGCATAATGATGTAGCACGCAGACCCCTGAAGGCCACTTTTTGTGGAATAAGCCTGGGTGTTATAGGTGTATTGTTTGCACCACGTGTAAATACATGGAGCTAGGACCATATGTCTACCATCCAAACTCACGATACGATATGTACTAAATTGCCTGAGTAAATTCGGGCAGTCTCGTACATAATTGGAAAAACCTAATGCAACTTCTGAACGCTGATGGCACAACATAGGATGGCGATCAGACATGCCCTTGAGGACATGGAACATTTTAATAGAACATCGACATCCGTTGTCTTATAAAGAGATCAAGTACCTATGTCCAAATGTGGAGGAGACCGTGACAAGAAGCTTCTACAGCTAGAAGCGTTTTGGATTCACCAGATGAACACTGCAGCACCAATGGGACTTAATGAACACCTATCGCTCTCATGTTTTCTGTAATTAATGTTCATTTGGTTCCAGCAATGAGACCCCTGTCCTTAAATACCAATGTGTTCACACAAAATTAATTTTGAGATCTGGCCTACAAGCTGTTTTACATCATTCAAATTGGTTTTCCTTTTTCTTTTTGTATTTCCATAAAGGATACCATTTAAGTGTATTAGGTGGCTGTGGGTGGATGTAGATACAGGATTGTAATCAAATGCTTTCACACCCACTATCTTATTTTTTTCAGTTGACGATATATCCATGGGAAAAAAAAAAAAAAAAAAAAATATATATATATATATATATATATATATATATATTTTATTTTTTTTAAATATATATATATATATATATATATATATATATATATATATATATATATATATATATATATATATATATATATATATATATATATATATATATATATATATATATATATATATTCATATATTATACACTAAAATCCACCGGGGGGATGGCTGCATGGCCTTTTTTGCCATCTGATCTGAGAGAATTTTTTCCTTTATAGATATATAAAAAACAATCTATTGACAGGTCTGACAGCCTCTAGTCCCTGTGCTAGAAGTATAGTTATAATATAATATAATGGTCTCACATATACATTCTGCATATCTTTGACCAATGCATGTTTAAACATTCTAGGCAGCTTTTAGCATAAAACATACAGCAAAAAACATACCCTCCAACATGACCCATTCCATTAGGTACAAAATGCTCTGTTCCTGGACTTCCCTGCCAGTGGCAGTTACAGATGTGAGCCTGCAGCACAGTCCAATATTCAAAAAGGGGAGCCACACCAGCTGCCATCCCAAACATCACTGAGAGTTGATGTGACCCCCCCTTTGAATATTGGACTGTGCTGTAGGCTCACATCTGTAACTGTCCCTGGCAGGGAAGTCCAGGAACAGAGCATTTTGTACCTAATGGGATGGGTCATGTTGGAGGGTATGTTTTAGTTTCTTAATCACAAAAAAAAAAAAATCACTTATTACATGTATATTAATTCACTAGCATGTTTTTCAACATACGTATTTTGTTTTCACTAAAATGTCTATTAGCAGATGCAGTATTCTCACAATGTTTTCACTTTACAGTGCCGTTGTCTGGAAGCCATGGCAACCAGCCAAGCACTTCTCTGACCTGTCACGTGACAAGCACAGTCCCACTTGACCCAACGCCATGATGCTAACCACCGGGCACACCACCAGGGGGTGGAGCGATCGGCCAGCTGCGATGGGACGTCATCCAAGGGTGCTGGACTCGCGCTGTCTGACGCAATGACACTCTGCTGGATGGACACCACGGTGATTGGTGGTCTTGAGCACTGGGAGACACAGGTGAGTGAATGATGCAATCATTTGACGCGTCATGGACTGCGCAGCTGTGGGCGTGCCTTCTTGTGCCAAGTGCACCTGATTTCATTCTCACTTCTGTATTTAACTGGTGTATGTGTACTACTCTGGTTGTATGCAATTGTTCTTGATAAAAGTCGACTGAAACACCAGACCACCAAGACCCACAGCCTGGTGTGATTTCTTTTCAAAGTCCTGTGTGTGCCGCCATCCACAACCGATCTCTCTCTCATATAATATATATACATATATATATTTTAAACAAATTACATCAATATCAAGCAAAAAAACTCACCAGGAGAATCCACAGATGCTGCCAGCTGTCCATTCTTTTTAGCAGTCACAAACTTTCCATTTGCTGCCTTTAGGGTTATCCGTCGGTCACACCAATCAATATCAAAGTAACAACGGTCATTCCTGTTACAGCAAAAGATTGAGCTTTTAATGCAAACTCCAAATATAATGGACGTGACATAGAAAATTGAGATTGGGAAAGGACCACCCATCTGCATCCTCAACAATTTCAAGTGATATGATAAAACACTTAATACAGAGCATTGCATTGAGTTTTGTTCCCTGAAAAGTAAAAAATATCTACCTTTTATTGCTGTGGCTTACAAAATCAATAACAACTAGGATAACATGATGCCAAGAAGACTAGATCTTTGCCCTTATTTCTACTAAATAACAGGGTATTTAAGCATTTTCAAGTAATCAATTAGATTTAGCTTATGAAGAAGATCTTATCTCAGAGACAAATCAGGTATGTCTGAACAATTTGAAACCAGCCTCACAATTTCCTGGTAGTGTTTATATTTTGTATTATAATAAGCATTCATTTTAAAGATGCAAAAGTATAAGAAGTTGTTTAAGTTTTGATTTGAGAAAATGTTCCTTAACCCTTTGAGTGCCAACATTGCTGTGAGCGGTTCTCAAAATAACTAAAAATGTCAGCATCGCTCACATCGGCTGTTCTTTTTGTAAAAATAAATATAGCCAAGTCAATTGATTTAAGTGTAGTTAAATATTGCACCCAAAAAATGAACAGTCGCTGTGAGCGGCACTGGCATTTTTTACGGATATTTTGAGGATCTCTCACAGTAACGTTGGCACTCAAAGGGTTAAAGGAACCTACACACGTAGCGACACTGCTATTCTAGATCGCTAAGCACAAACCATGTGCCAGCGCTGTGTGCTGAATGATCGGTCATGGCCAGTGTTCTACTCTAGGTGAAGCCAGCATGCTGGATATTAATCATCTGCTGATAGCTACGGCTATCTGACCTGTGTAGGGACATTTTCTAAGTGATCGATAGGTTGTCATGGCTAAGGTCAACAGGTGAAAAGGTTGACTTTGGAAAGGTCGACATTGGGGTTTTCTCCTTTATTTTTAGCCGACAGGCGGTATTTCAAGCCCTGCCATCCACTAGGGTGTGGAGGGAGAATAGAATAGTGTGCCGAGTGTAGTGAGGCACCGAACCCTAAGCATGGTGAGCGAAGCAAGCCAGGTGAGTGGACAGATTAAACTTTTCTGGGTCCATGTCAACTGTGTCAACATTCGGGACAAAAAACGTGAAAAAACCTTCCCAGTGTCGACATGATGCTTGGGTCAACTTTAGCCATGTCAACCTTTTTAGACCTAAGGCCTGTCGACCCAATGCATGTCAACATTAATTTGGTAGACCCAATGACCCATATTTGTTTTTCTGATGCTGTGTACACACGGGGGCGATAGGGGCTGAAATCGCTGGGAATATGGTCGCTGGCGACCATATTGCCAGTGATGGGAGTGTGCCCCGGCGATAAATCGCCGGGTGCGCGCTCCCGTTTTATGACCTATTCTAAATCGCTGACCAGCTGATTACCTCTGTGGCACCGCCGGCTGAGGTTCCTTTTCATCAGCGACCATCTCTGGTCGCAGATGAAAAGGGGACACTGAGCAATATATTGCTCAGTAATATATTGCTAGCAATATATCTCCCCCGTGTGTACGGGGCTTAAGTCATCTAGACAACTATTTCCTCCATGCCTTCAGATAAGAGCACAGGGTAAGAACAGCTTTACCTTTGCTTATTACAAAACTTTAAAGATGTACTAGTTCCTAGACTTCATTGGTCCTTTAATTCTGTATCTGCCTATACTCATTTTTTTACTCCATTTCCTAGTAGCCCAGATCACAGTTGTCCCTAAGCATGGGAAAAAAAGACCCTTGTGTTCTAGTTACAGACCTATATATCTGTTAAACCTCAATTCTAAGCTGTTTGTGAAGGTAATGGTAAACAGATTGAATTTATTCCTATATGTTTTGATCCATGATGACCAAGTGGGATATGTCCCAGGCCTCGAGGCAAAGGACAATACCACCAAGGTTCTGAATTTGATTAATCTAGCCTCTTGCAGCAGATTCCTACTATATTGATATCCGCCGATGCTGAAAAAGCATTTAAATCGGGTTAATTAGAACTTTATGGAGATCTATGCTGTACACTTAGGACTAGATCCCCAAGCATTCCATAGGGTATTAACCCTATACAAATCACCTACAGCTAGGGCTAGGGTCACTTTCAGATCCCTTTTTAAAAAGTGGTGCAAGACAGTGAAGCCCCTTTTCACCTATGTATTTAAGCCCTGGCCAGAGCTAATGAACGCATATCAGGCCTCAATGCAGGCGAGGTAGAATACAATCTACTCAATGTTTGCAGATGACCAATTAGCAATCCTTACCCAACCTTAGGGCTCGACAAATCCTAATGCCAGTTTGCCACTGCGACTGGATTTTTCTGCAGGGAGGGAGGAAGCAAAATATGGTTGCGGGCAGACCAGCGGAAGCAGTGCGTGCCCCCCCCCCCCCCTCAGTGATTGCAAAATACTCGCAGTGAGGGACCCCATTTTTACAATTGAGCAGGTCCAGCAGGGCACGCTGCAGAACCAAATAAAAATCCTCAGCGCCACCACAACCAATCACTGCAGGCAGCGACTTGCTCATACATTTGCTGCCTGAGACCTCTGCCTTTCGTTCCCTGGTGGTAACATCCTGATGGAGACACCGTACACCAAGTCCCCACAGAGCCGACACTCCTCCTGGCTCTCTGGCTACCTGGACCAGTCTCTGTACAACAATGTAGACAGTGGCTACCTACTTCTCATACAGGGACTTAGCAAGTGCCCCCACCACCCCCTACCAGAAGTCCCCCCACTGGGTTATCAGCACCTCCGCAGCACTGTTGAGCCCCCTCCAATGCCACCCTTCCATGCTGCTGGACAAGCGAGGGCTGCACAGCTTCCAGCATGTAACCCCTGGCAAAGAGCATACTACCCCTGGCAAGGAGCATGCTATCACTGCCAAAGAGCGTGCAACCCCGACATCAAGCATGAAACCGGTAGCAAAGATCATGTAGGTAAGTGGCACTTATGTGGCATAATATTTAATAGGCATTATGGCATGTGGAATTATATGTAATGGGTGTATTACATGTCTAAAAAGCATTACGATGTCAAATTTTGGCGCGCGCCTTCGCCGCGCACGGTCTTAATTTTTATTTTGATTGGCTCCTAGATTTTAAAAAATAAATTGTCAAGCTTTGCCCAACCTGACACCTACCTTTCCTATCTTCTGCACAAATTCAACTTCTTTGGTGGGCTCTCTAATTTCAAGGTTAATTTGTCAAAATTCTGTGTTCTTGACATCTCAACCCCTCTAATTTTAAAAAACTCATTCCTCTCCACATAGCAGATTTCTCATACTTGTGTAAAAATACCCAGTGATCTGTCCAGACTATTTTTTCTACATTTCCGTCCACAGTTGCAGACTAAAGCAGATGGTATATTAAACAAGTATCTTGGCTGGGCAACTGTAGTCATGATGAATACCCTCCAAAAGTTGCTCTACTTCCTTCAAACCCTCCCAATTCATGTCCTAGGTTCCTAGTTCCATTCTTTACAATTTTTAATCCAACAATTCCTGCGGCTTTGCAAGAGACCCAGAATTAAACACTGTACACTGACCAGATCAACCCATCACAGTGAATTTCAATTACCAGATATAAAAAATGATACTAGGCTGTTCTTTGAAACAGGGTCTTCGATATTTCCCAGGAGGGATGCGGTCACTTGGTCTACAAGCATTAGGTCGCCAATCATTAGGTAGACACATGAAATATGTTGACGTGCATCAGAGAGCGACATGGAAAAAGGTCAACATGACTTTTTAATGTTTTTTCCCCAAATTTTTTTTTCATTTTCATACTTTACTATCCAGGTGTACGAAAAAAAATAAAAACTATTTACTACCTATTTAATGTGTCGACCTATTTCATGTGTCAACCTTACGACTGTCGACTTAAGTTCTGTTAAAAATATAAAGAAGAAAAAAAAAAGTTTGTCATATGCGTGGTGCACCTGATTACATTTAAAATATAACATTTTTATATATATAAAACTGCAAAATATAAAAATGACACACGATACAGAAATAGAATAGAAAAAGTGTGAAATGAAAAATAAGGTGGCGGGAAGACAGTGCACTGAATAAGATATGTATTCTTTTTAATAAAGGTTGTCAACCACTAGCATCCTATTCTTTCTGGCTATTAATAAACACCTGCTTTTAAATGTATATATTTGATATGTGCACATAAATTTTGATAATCAGCACTTAGAATATGAAAAAAATATTGGTACTTCTGTATTAGCAGGGCGCCCGGGTACGCTGACAACTTACCTTAGGCTACGTTGTCAGCGTAGCCTAGCCGGGCGCCTTGCTAATATGTGGCTGTGCCTTTACCTTAGGGCAGGAGTCGGGGCTTGACCGGCAGCGTCGGCAGGCTGAAGGCCGGGCAGAGGGAAGAGATACCGCCAGCAGATAGCTGGACGGCAGCAATGTACGTAATTTAGCGTACTGCCGCTGGGGGAGCACACTACGCTAATTGTGTACATTGCTGCCGTCGGGGAGGACTGTCATGGAGGACGCGATGCAGGTAGCCGCGTGCCGGAGGCATCGTTGAGGGTAAGTATAATGCACCACACACACACACACAATCATATCCCCACTATCCACATCATACCCCCATTGTCCAGGTGGGCGTGGAGCTAATTTTATAAAGTGTGGTGAGTGCAGCGAGCCACCAAGCCCGAAGTGTGGCGGGCGCAGCGAGCCCCGCGTGGGGACGCATATCCGCTCGCCATGCTTCGGGCTCGGTGGCTCACCACACTCTATAGAATTAACTACACACCCACGTCGATAATGGGGGTATGACGTGGATAGTGGGTATATGAACCATTATGTATTAGCACAGCTCTAACTACGTAAATTATGTAGTTTGCGTAAGTTACGTAGTTTACATAGCCAGCATAGTGGTGCATTGGTATTCTCAATACACCACTATGCAAACTACGTAATGGGTGCCCTGCTAATACAGAAGTACCACAATATTTATATGATGTAAAGAAAGCCTCTTTATATTGTCCATAATACTTTTGTCTAGTGATAAAAATGTTAAGCGCTAAGGGGATGTAGCCAGTTTCAGCTGCTGTCTACAAGGGGCTACTCAATCCCCAATCGTAAAAAACAAGAAGAAATGTGGTTATTCAACTGGTTATTCTATCGCGACAAAATATAAATATACTTATTTAGTAAGATAGACAAAAAATATTAGATAAAATTCACAATAAATAAAATACACATAAAATATACACACTGGCCAGTGATTATTAAAAAGTCCAATAGTTAAGGAATCTCCATTATTGTGCTTTATTATAGCTAGCACTTTGCCTCCATTAATTAGGGTTAATAGGTAATTTGTCAGTGGTTAGTAATTTCTCTGTCCTCAGTCGGTCCATTCAACAGTCACAATAACTTTTTCCTATATACCATCTAATAGCATGATTGTAAAAGGTATGAACGCTGATAAAATCAAGGAGTGAATGACCTTCCAGATACTTTAGCACCAGCGGTCTTCGCTCCGCCAAGATTTCTAGCAGCAGAATGTTTATACTTGCGGTCTCTGCTTGTGCTTTAAGTCCGCCAATATGGGTGCTGTCAGGCAATAATCACGAACCCACAGATATTACGACTGACACGTTTCTCCTCCTTCGTACATCAGAGGATCTCTCAAAGATCCTATATTTTGTCTAGTGGTAGCACACCGCCGCATTAATATAATGCTGCTTTCACAGCCATAAAGACCCATTTTGAAAGGTACAAAAACGATAATTCGCCAATAATATACCACCCATTCCGTGGTACCTGTCCTGCCCCCCCTCCCCTGGTACCCCCCGCTCCCCCCCCTCCCCTAGCACCTGACAGCTAGTACCCCCCCTCGTGCCTGGCAGCATGCATGGATCCGGGCAGCGCGGTCCGCATTGTTCTCATCATCACTGGGCACAGGGCTAGGTAGGCAAGGCATAGTAATCCAGCGGGCGTGCCAGGGCCGGGTTGTTAGTCGGCATATCCCGACTGATGCATGGAAGGAGGAGGCGCAACAGCAGGTGTGGGCTGTCTGCGTAGAGGCACTGGGGTCCGTGCTCAGGAGGAAGTGGGTCCGTGAGGAGAATGTGAAGTCAGCGGCAGGGTCCCTGCCACGTATGGGTACTAGCTAGGGAATAGTCTATTCTGCCCAAGTTATTACCAATAAGGTACTTGTGGAGTATCACGGCTCCCATCGTATGGCATCGTATGCCATATGTAGTGGCATACGATGGCATACGATGCGATGCGATGTTTTACCGATTTTTGAGCATTTTTGCTCAAAAATCGTATACCATCGCATGGCATCGTATGCCATATGTAGTGGCATACGATGTCATACGATGCGATACGATGTTTTACCGATTTTTGAGCATTTTTGCTCAAAAATCGTATGCCATCGCATGGCATCGTATGCCATATGTAGTGGCATACGATGTCATACGATGCGATACGATGTTTTACCGATTTTTGAGCAAAAATGGTCAAAAATCGGTAAAACATCGGATAATATCGTATGCCATATGTAGTGGCATACAATGTCATACCGATTTTTGAGCAAAAATGGTGAAAAATCGGTAAAACATCGCATGGCATCGTATGCCATCGATGCGATACGATGTTTTACCGATTTTTGAGCCATTTTAGCTCAAAAATCGTATGCGATCGCATCGGATGCCATACGATGGCATGCGATGGCACCCGATTTTGCACTGAAATGCATCAGAATGCATTGAAATGTGTATTAAAGTAGTGAAATGCCCCCAAATGCCATTTTTCATAGTGCACCACCCCCACTATCAACGTCAACCCGAAGCGTGGCGAGCGCAGCGAGCCCGCGAGGGGCGGCGGTAAGCGTCCTACGACCTTTTCATACCCCCACTATCCACGTCGGCGTGGAGTTGAGAATAGAATAGTGTGGCGAGCGCAGCGAGCCACCGAGCCCGAAGCGTGGCGAGCGCAGCGAGCCCCGCGAGGGGACGCGGATACCTGTAAAGCCCGCGAGGAGACGCGTATAGCTGTGAAGGTATCCCCGTCCCCTCGCGGGGCTCGCCACGCTTCGGGCTCGGTGGCTCGCTGCGCTCGCCACACTATTCTATTCTCAACTCCACGCCGACGTGGATAGTGGGGGTATGAAAAGGTCGTAGGACGCGTACCGCTGCGCTCGCCACGCTTCGGGTTGACGTTGATAGTGGGGGTGGTGCACTATGAAAAATGGCATTTGGGGGCATTTCACTACTTTAATACACATTTCAATGCATTCTGATGCATTTCAGTGCAAAATCGGGTGCCATCGCATCGCATCGGATGCCATCGTATGGCATCCGATGCGATCGCATACGATTTTTGAGCTAAAATGGCTCAAAAATCGGTAAAACATCGTATCGCATCGATGGCATACGATGCCATGCGATGTTTTACCGATTTTTCACCATTTTTGCTCAAAAATCGGTAAAACATCGTATCGCATCATATGACATCGTATGCCACTACATATGGCATACGATGTTATCCGATGTTTTACCGATTTTTCACCATTTTTGCTCAAAAATCGGTAAAACATCGTATCGCATCGTATGACATCGTATGCCACTACATATGGCATACGATGTTATCCGATGTTTTACCGATTTTTGACCATTTTTGCTCAAAAATCGGTAAAACATCGTATCGCATCGTATGACATCGTATGCCACTACATATGGCATACGATGTTATGCGATGGCATACGATTTTTGAGCTAAAATAGTCAAAAATCGGTAAAACATCGCATCGCATCGTATGCCATTGTATGCCACATGCGATGCGATGCGATTTTTAGCATACGATCTGCATACGATGCAGGTCGTGGGAGCCGTGATACTCCACAAGTACCACCAATAATGCTCCTAAATGTAATTACAACCCCCAACCTGATATCTTATATGGCGATTTGTAATGTAGAACCATAGGTTAATAGCTAATTATAAAACATTGCCAAGCAGCAATGTACAGAAGGAGGTAGAAAATGCCACGCGCAGCGCAGAACTCCGAAACCACCCCTGAGCTTAAACACTTTCTGTTACAGCAAAGCAAGTGACATAGAAGTGACAGATGGGTTTGTGATAGAATGGCCGTGGGCGTGTGTGTGGGGCTCCTCATGCAAAATGATCATTCCGTTCACAAGAGGAGTGAAATAACAAAAACATTACTGCCTAGAGTTCTTCAGCACAGAACAGTCAGAGCGATTTCACACAGGTGGCGGAACGCAAAGAGCAAGGTCACCGCAGTCCTTTCCGCTGGTCACCCTGTACAGCGCACAAGTCCCATTCTGTTCCCGAGTCATAAAATGCTGTGTTCCAGTGTTCTTCCTTTAAAGGGGCTGCAGAGAAAAGACTCTCTGCTGCATCTGGATTATCTGCTGCTTCCCCGTGCAGGTGATCAACATGCCCAGACCCCAGTGCCCCTGCACAGACAGTTGCTAATGCACCTCATCCTTTCATGCATCAGCCGGGACATGCCGACTAGCGACCTGGCCCTGGCACGCCCGCTGGACTACTATGCCTTGCCTACCTAGCCCTGTGCCCAGTGAAGATGAGGACAGCGTGGACCACGCTGCCCGGATCCATGCAGCCTGCCAGGTACCGGGAAGTGGGGGGGGGGGGGCAGGACAGGTACCAGGGGAGGACCGGTGAGGTATCTTAAATACCGTTTAAGACCCTTTCTCACTGCCCAAAAAAACAGCTCTTAAACGGGTAGGACAATGCTTTTTACCCGTTTAACAAATACCGGTATTTACACTATTATAGGACTATGGAGGATGTTTTATTAACATCAATAAACAAAGTCTGAATTTACAGCAACCTGGTTTCCATGAATCAAATACAAAACTCTGTTTATAAGTATTATAGTTCTTGGTACTTGTGAGTTATCTGGGCGTCCGATTTGGGTACTTACGATTTGCATGCGATATCGCATGCGATTTACGATTTGCATGCGATTTAGCATGCGATTTGCATAAGATTTGCTATTAATTTCATTACCCCACTATCCCCAAAGTGTGTCTATCAACGTGAACCCGAAGCGTGGCGAGCGCAGCGAGCCCGCGAGGGGCGGCGGTACGTGTCCTCCGACCTTTTCATGCCCTACTATCCACTAGGGCGTGGAGTGAGAATAGAATAGTGTGGCGAGCGCAGCGAGCCACCGAGCCCGAAGCGTGGCGAGCGCAGCGAGCCCCGCGAGGGGACGCGGACACCTGTGAAGCCCGCAAGGGCACGCGGATATCTGTGAAGGTGTCCGCGTCCCCTCGCGGGGCTCGCTGCGCTCGCCACGCTTCGGGCTCGGTGGCTCGCTGCGCTCGCCACACTATTCTATTCTCACTCCACGCCCTAGTGGAGAGTAGGGCATGAAAAGGTCGGAGGACACGTACCGCCGCCCCTCGCGGGCTCGCTGCGCTCGCCACGCTTCGGGTTCACGTTGATAGACACACTTTGGGGATAGTGGGGTAATGAAATTAATAGCAAATCTTATGCAAATCGCATGCTAAATCGCATGCAAATCGCAAATCGCATGCGATATCGTATGCGATCTAGTACCAAAATCGGACGCCCAGATAACTCACAAGTACCTAGTTCTTCAATGAGTAATTTGTTTAAACTTAACTAAAAACACCAAAAAGCAAATATTATTTACATTGTGCTTATGTCAGTTTCTCCTGTCTTTTTCATCACTTCTACATTATTTCCCCCCTCTTTTATTATGTATACTATTATCATTATGTTCTATCTTTCTCTTAAAATACTGTTGATATTATTTTGTATGTCTAAACAGCCAGAATTTTTCTTGGTTATGTTGACTTTATTATATACCTGGTTTATTGTGTCTCACTGCATTGAGACTCATTATTACTAAGTTTACAATGGATATTGGCTGTTAAACTTTGTTTATTCACTTATACCGCAATTGCCTGGGAATAGGACATGGGTCTGACCCAGGAGCGACCCGGCATTTGCCGTCTGAAAGCTTTGGTTATTGCTGGGATCATAACATCACTCGGGGCAAGGCTAAGTGGCGAAGCATCATCAGGGGAGGGGGACAACGCTGCCTCCTCCAAACTGTGAGCGGGACCCAGGTTACCCGTTCACACTGCACCTCGAGCCAGGTCAGAGCAGTGTTCTACCCTGGTCACGACCAGGGTTGAACTCCCGGGTTGCTCGACCCAAGGTGGCACTTTCACACCGCACCTCAATAAAAGGGATAAGGGCGAGATGTATTAAAATACATCGCCGCCCTTCGCGGCCCCCCTGCTGCGATGCCAGCGCATATGTACTAACATATGCGGCTGGCATCGCGGTGCAGTGACGGAGGACCCCCGCGATACCTGTACTGTGGTGTGCGGGGGGTCTCCGTCACCTTCCTGCCGCCTCCTGCTCCCCTCACGCCGGGGACAGCTAAGCAGGCTGTCCCCGACGCCTCCTCCTCCTCCCCCCTGCAGCCAGAAGGATGTCCGGCTGCTTCACTAGGGGGAGGAGTGGTTTACCTTCCGGGGTCCAGGAGGACCCTTCAGGAAGGTAAGGCAGAGGGGGGGGTCAGCGAGGCGGAGGGTTTGCGTCGGAGGCGGCGAAAAGAAGCCCATAGGCTTCTATTGGGTATCGCCACCCAAAGGTGGAGATACCCTACAATGCGGTATCGGTGCGGCCGGGTTTTGATACATCGGAAAATGCAGTAAAACCGGGGTTTTACCGCATTTTCAGTTTAATACATCTCGCCCTAAGAGTGCAGTCTGAAATTGGTATAAGTGTGTTGGGTAAAGAATATGTTGTTAATTTTGTTTTGTCCCTGCACATTTATTCACTGAGGTGGGTTAGTCGTGATTAATCAATTTGCATAATTTATCTGTCTACCCTGCAGTCAAGCAAGTGTTCTTCCAAAGTTACTGTCTGGTTTTAGTTTAAAAGTAGTTACTCTAATCTAGAACGGTCAGGAAAGCGTTCCTGGGAAAGTAAATGTGAGTTTTTATAGGATTTATCTTAGCAGACATAAAAGTAAACAGATATTGCAGGAGAATATATAAAACATTAAAATGTTTTTTTTTTTGGCCAAAAACATTTAGTAAAATAAGTAGCACTTAAAAGCATTCCTTCCGTACTACTCAAAAAGTTGTCCACCAAAATATATACTCACAGTGTTGAAGCGGTTGCTTGTATTCCACCATTGCTAGACAGGTTCCAGTACTTCCCAGTGTGAGTACGAAATGCACACTTCTTCGTGTCCTTGTTGATCTCCATCTGGAATGTCTCTTGATCACTCTCCTCATCTTGGTTGGCAGAGAGGTCCATTCCTAAAAAAGGTGGCATTGGATAAATGTATCAAGGATAGACAACCCATTTGCAAAAGCTGAATTTACAACTGTAGTCAAGAAATTTATAGATTATATTCACAGAACCAATATTTCTTTATTTACTGAAACAAATCTAACAATTACAATAGCTCACATAGGAATTAGATTAACAAAGGTCTAGTGCAGTGGTTCCCAAACTGTGTGCCTAGGCTCCCTGGGGTGCATCAGGACACTTGCAGGGGTGCCTTGGGTTGGTGGACCAGGATCAATTCATATTATTAATGGTCAATGTAACAGGCAAATCTAGTGTTGGTGGCTGCCAATCATAATATATGTGGACAAACAGGAGCAAATCCTGTCCCTCACCACATAACTGTGACATATACACACAATGTACTTCATTTAATATTTGTTTTGTACATTTCTCAATAAGAAACATTTGGCCTAGAGGTGCCTTGAAAACATTTTAAATGTATTAAATGCAAATGCTGCTGGATGGTGGTGAGCTTCCACGTGGGCAATAGTCTCAGCCCACCACCATTTTGTACAGTAATTAATAAATGTATGCAAAGCTTACAGCACTCTTACAGATAAGCTCAACATACATTTCCCCACTGAGTCCCTGGGGCTGAATGAGGGTCTACATAGCATAATTACTGTACAACACGGTGGCGGGCTGAGACTATTGGCCTTTGGTGGATCCACCACGGGGTGATAGGGGCAGTCGGCCCGGGGCCCCACACTCCAGTCTGCGGTGGGTGGCAGGCAGCGGGGTCCAGGCAGTGCCGGGTGGGCAGGGGGTCCCTGCGGCGGATGGGAACTAGTAGTACACGTATATATCCTGATGACTAAATTAAATCTAGAAAGATCTTGAAGAACCTGTGTGTGGTCTCCATTTGTTTTAAGTCGCCAAGGGCCGCCTATTGTATCCTACATATGTGGCAGCCTGCAGCAGAGGAAGGCATGGGGTGCAAGTACTTCTTACAAGCAATACAGTGCTGATATATTATATATATATATATATATATATATATATATATATATATATATATATATATATATATATATATATATATATATATTTTACACATATACACATATACACACACACACACACACACACACATATATACAGTCCAGGAATCTGCACACTCGTCCGGGAGTATTGACAAATACGGGGTGCTCCCCTAAGGAAAGGAAATTTTCCAAAAATAGCAATAAGTCCGGTTTTTAGGCCAGAGAGGGCAATCACCACCACAGCAGGTAAAATTGCTTTTTAATCAAAGATTGTAGACAGGCATGGTCAACTTTTAAACCCCGGAGGGCCGTTTTCAAGACAGCTACAGAATTTCAGTGTGTCACCACAGCAAGCCAGGCATACACTGGGACTACCATGGAGGCTATTTATACCTTAGCCAATTATCATGATTAATTAACAGGTGTGTGGATCCTCCACACACACACCTACCAACTAACAATTGGTCAAATGCAATACCAAACCCTATCTAGCCAGAGGACAAACAAGACAAACTGTCAAATAACATATATCATATATACACATTTAACCAGTGTGCCATCTACACGGGACACATACCAACATACTGGTTAGTCACGCTGATCACTCCGATGCACGAGGCCGGCAGAACACGCCAGCGGCACCCGTACCCAGAAGTGCGCGGCTCACCTGCATTCCACTATTCACAATTGGTCAGCCGCCGTCAGCTGCTCACAGTCATGTGGGGCAGTGGCAAGACCAAATCTCTTATGTAGTAAGCAGCCAGTAAGCTTTTAGTAACAATATATCAGAGCATTCAAATTACACAAATAATCAGTGGTTTCAAGGCAGAATTGTATTAAGGTCTAGTCTAATGGCAGGCTGTACCCGGTGGGAAGGCTGGCAAGCTGTACCCGGTGGGAAGGCTGGCAGGCTGTACCCGGGAGGGAAGGCTGGCAGACTGTACCCGGGGAGGGGGGGGGGGGGCTGGCAGGCTGTACCCGGGGAGGGGGGGGGGGGGGGGCTGGCAGGTGTACCCGGGGGGGGGGGGGGGGGGGAGGCTGGCAGGCTGTACCCGGGGGGGGAAGGCTGGAAGGCTGTACCCGGGGGGGTAGGCTGGCAGGCTGTACCCGTTGGGAAGGCCGAGCGGTACTCCGCTCCCCCGTTGCTGCACCGCGGTCACTCCACGACTATGGAGTCACCCATACAGTCGGGAAACAGTCGCCTCAGACTTCCTGTCACAGCAAGAGTGCCGCTGCCCCAGTTCCCATAGTCGTGGAGCTCCTGCCAGTGACTGTGGTGCAGCGGAGTACCGCTCTGCCTTCCCACCGGGCACAGCCTGCCAGCCTTCCCACCGGGTACAGCCTGCCAGTCTTCCCACCTCATACAGCCTGCCAGCCTTCCCACCGCATACAGCCCGTCATTGATGCCCAAGCTACCCTGAGTCTCCGGAACACAATATACTGTATGTAGTGATGTGAGCAGTTACTTTGAATACTTTTAATATTATAATGTATCAATAGTACACACAACAAACAATGTGATTGTTAAAATGATGAGCCAATTGCTTATATTATTACAGTCCGTAAGCCAAAAAGTCCAAACCTTAATGGTCCTGTTATCAATATATCTGAGCTTGGGGTCTGGTGTCTTAGCTGAATGTTGGAGATACCTTAAGTTTTTTGGTTGTGTGTACTATTGATACATTATAATATTAAAAGTATTCAAAGTAACTGCTCACATCACTGCATACAGTATATATTGGTTGTGACATAAGGGCTACATTCTAATCAAGGGAGCACTTAGATACCGCAAAGTGACTAGGTAGTCGCTTTCCGCATATAGTCTACCTAGTCACTTTGCGGTATCTGTCCATAGTCACACTGCCGGCTGCTATAAAGATGCGGAAAGCGACTACCTAGTCACTTTGCCGTATCTGTCCCTAGTCACCCTGCCGGCTGACGCGTACCCAGTCTTTATAGTGGTCCACCTATATATATTGTTTAAGTATGCCCTTAACCCAGCCCATTATGATAATTATGTTTATATATATATCGTGTCAAAAGCCCAAATCGGGAGAGTGTGTACGGTGGCATCTTTTTCTTGTGACTGTTTGGACGGGAGTACATCTGATGTCGCAAATAAAATTGTACAGGTGTGTACACGCGTATCCGCTGTTTGTGGACGGTCCGACGGGTCTACGGTCGGTCGCAAGAAAACAGGGATTGTATAGATGTGTACCCAGCTTAAGTCAGGGTGGGAGGGCAGGCTGTGCGGCTGTGTAGCCTGCGTAGCATGACCTGTAACCTTGTCACACTCGCTCAGATCCGGGCGCTCAGATGCTGCCCGGCATTAGACTGCGCATGCGGTCTAATCCCGAAATCTCGGGATTAGAAACTCCAATCCCGTGATTGAAATCCCAGCTTTTTTGAGGCCAAATCTCGGGATTCCAAGATTGGCCACCCTAATAGGGAGTGTGAGGATACAGGTTCTTCAATCACTCAGACACCGAGCAGATGAAACCAAAATATCGGTTTATTTTTATCACGGCACACACAAGTAGATAAAGACAGGAACACGAGGCAAATGTAGCATATAAACGTTAGGAAGCAGTCCAAAATAGCAGTCCTTGTAGCATATAAACGTTATCGGGTAGCAGTAAAAAATGGCAGTCCTTGTAGCAGCAGTTCCAAATCACAAAACTATCACTTATTCCACACAGCAGTAAAAGCCGAAACCTGTGTAAATCCACACAGCACGGACGCTCCACACCAGAGCTTAGTAGGATGCCCCCCCCCCCCCCGGGCAAACAATGTGTTCCACAAGATCCAGTGGAGGGTATGACCCCTGAGCCAGGATTGCGACTAACATAAGGAGCCGGCATGTGTACAAGTCATTTTAAAACCTTCTAAATTCCCACGCGTGCCCATACCATCAGTGGGCTTGCACTGGATCTCGATTGGTGGATTCAAGAGTCAGGTTTATCCCCCCCCCCCCTCACGCTGCAGCTGTCCCTTTGCTGCTGCCCCCCTGCTAGGTCTGGCTCCAAAGAGTCTACTAGAGTCCAGAAAGGCACAAAGGAGTGTAAATACAATTAAGGTAATTTGGTTATGTCCTGATTACCCCCTGTGGACATAACCTTCCTGTAAATAGCAGGGGAGTTGGATCACCACCTGCGGTGCCCGTTTCCACTAAGTCTGGTATTGACCAGCGTTACACAAAGGAAATGAAGATAGAGACACAATCACAGTCTGATTGCATTATGTCTTGATCACCCCCCTGTGGAGATTGTCTTTTGGTGGAATTCTACAGCCTAATACTATGGGCGAGATTCTATATAGCAGAGATGCGGTAAAAACCCCGTTTTCGGGGTTTCTACCGCATCTCTATATGCTATATTGTGCCTCCGCAGTGTCAGCGATGCGGAGGGAAACGCCAGCAAAAGCTGGCGAATCCCTGCAGAAGCCTATGGGCTTCTTACCGCAGCGCTGTTTGAGGGATCCGTCACGGATCCCTCCCAGCGTGCCCTGCGGCCGGCGCCGGGGTCCGCAGATGGACTCCCGGGTCACAGACCCGGAAGTCCAGCACCGGCACCGCATCACAAGGGACAGCTCTTACCGCAAGAGCTGTCCCTTGCGTTAATAACGGCATATGTTACAGCATATGCCGTTATTAAAAATGCGATGTCCGGCGAAGGGGGGCCGCGGATGTTATAACATTCCGCCCTCTATGATCTGGAAATACACACACATATATGGGGAACAGACATATCTATAGAGTACGAGAGGGTACAGAATGACTAAAGTGTACATTCATCACTACAAATAATAAAATATCATAATTACAGTCTTACTGTCAGTCTGCTAACCTCACAGGGAGTAATAAGGCTGGGGGGGGGGGGGGGGGGCAGAGCATGATAATGGCGGGGGCTCAGTACCCCCTAGGCCCCCCTTTGGCCGCATATCGAATCTCTGTCAGCGATCCGATGCACTGCTCCCCCCACTGTCAGCTGTCACAGCCAACAGTGCTTCAGAGCCAGCACAGGCTGTGATGGCTAGCTTCTGCGAGATGTTAACCTGCAGCCTGTGCCAGGAGTGGCTGGTGCACAGGCTGCAGGGAAGGAGACAGGACCCTGTCGCCCACCTAGTCGTCGCCCTGCCACCTACCCCGGCCATCACCCTGCTGCTCCGCCTGCACACCCAACCTTTGCATGCAATCGCCTTGGACATCACCTTGCCACCCGCACGTCTGACCATCAGTAGAAAATGAGCAGGTTTCGGATTATTATTTTTTAGTATGCTTTAGATTTTAATATTATGGTGAACATAATACACTGCCCCGCACGTTGCCATCACCCGGTAATTAATATCCACCATGCTGGATTTTAATCAGTCAGGGCCAGTTTTCTGACTGGAGAACACTGGCCCTGAAAAAAATAAAATAAAAAATTAAAAAAAATCGCTCCACACACAGCGCTGACACATTGCTGTGTGCTGAGCGAGCTTGCTGAAGCGTTCGGAGCGATCTAGCATCATTCAAAACGCACCAGCACCTACCTGTGTGTACTGTAGGCCCCTTAAGATGATCAGTTTTGCTTGGCTACTTAAAATGTACATCATTGCATAATTGCTTACCCAGTAACTGGGGATATGTGATATTTATTAATTACCAAATATTTATATAAACGCACACACCTTCTGCAGCACTTTACAAGGAAAATTTGTACAGTCACATCATTCACTGCCCCAGTGGAGCTTATTATCCATAGCCTCACATGTATTATATGCAATCACATTCGTTGTAGGGATAATTTATGTTGGGAGCCACGAAATCACTGTGAGAATAGAAACATAGAATTTGACGGCAGATAAGATCCACTTGGCCCATCTAGTCTGCCCCTTTTTTAAACATGTTACCTCAAACTAGATTTGATCCTTATTTTTTTGTAAGGATATCAATATACCTATCCCAAGCATGTTCAAATTGTGCTACTGTATTTGCCTCTACCGCCTCTGATGGGAGGCTATTCCACTTACCTACTACTCTTTCTGTGAAGTAATTCTTCCTCAAATTTCCCCTGAATCTTCCTCCCTCTAGTTTCAGTGCATGTCCCCTTGTTCTATTGCTCCTCTTCCTTGTGAAGAATGTCTCCACCCTGTACCTCCTTGATATATTTGAAAGTTTCTATCATGTCCCCCCTTTCCTTTCTCTGCTCTAAAGTATACATATTAAGATATTTTAGTCTTTCCTGACACGTTTTGTGATGTAGTCCATGCACCATTTTAGTTGCCCTTCTTTGTGCAGTCTCTAATGTATTTAGCTCCTTCAGGAGATATGGCCTCCAGAACTGAACAAAGTACTCTAGAGGAGGTCGTACCAATGACCTATACAGTGGCATTATTAATTATTTCTTTCTACTGCTGATACCTCTCCCTATGCAACCATAATGTGGACAAATGCAAGGTCATGCACCTTGGTAGACATAACCAGTGTGCTAGTTATAATCTAAGTGGGGGTGAATTGGGTAATTCAGTACTCGAAAAGGATCTAGGAGTCCAAATAGACAAACTAGGGTGTAGTGCTCAATGTAATATAGCAACAAAAAAAGGCCAACAAAACTCTAGCATGTATTAAAAGGGGCATAGAAACTAGGGATTCAAAAGTAATTATGCCTCTGTACAAAACATTGGTTAGACCGCATCTCGAATACGGAGTACAATTCTGGGCCCCACACTATAAAAAGGACATCATAGAATTAGAAAAAAATCCAAAGAACAAAGCTTATTAGGCGGATGGAGAATTTAAGATACGTGGAAAGATTAAGCAATCTGGGACTATTTACACTAGAGAAGAGACGTTTAAGGGGGGACATGCTCAATATGTATAAATACATTAGGGGCCAATATAAAGGAACTGTCAAACACCCTTTTTTCTGCTAGACAGGCATCTAGGACGAGAGGGCACAAGTTTAGATTAGAAGAAAAAAAGATTTTGTTCATCTAGAACAGGGCAGGGTAATTGCGGCCCTCCAGATGTTGATGAACTACACATCCCAGGATGCTTTGCATTAGTTTTGCTATGTGGCCATGCTGAAACTGATGCAAGGCATGCTGGGATGTGTAGTTCATCAACATCTGGAGGGCCTCAATTGCCCAGCCCTGATCTAGAAGAAAACATTTATTTACAGTCAGAACAGTTAAACTTTGGAACTCTCTTCCTGAAGAAGTGGTGTCAGCAGACACTATAAATACGTTTAAAATAAGATTGGATAAACCTTTATTTGTTAAAAACATCCACGGGTACGGATAAGTAACATAATGGGGGAAATTTACCAATATGAAAAACCTAGTTTTTCGTATTAGTATTTCCCCTACGACTGCATACGACTGTTTCAGTCGTATGCAAAGTCTTGTTCGACTGCTTTGTAACCCTCCGATGGTGTAACCATTCATATTAGCTGGCCATATATACGGCCGCTAATACGAATGTTTCTGGCAGTCTGCACGGATCAGTCAGATCCGTGCAGGCTGCAATGTGTAAAAAAAAAAAAAAATAGAAAAATTAAATAAATAAAAAATAAAAAACAGCGTGGGGTCCCCCCCACAGCTGTAACCAGCACCAGGCTGAAGGAGCCGGGGCCGATAATTAAAAATCTGGGAACCCGACAAATAGGGGTTCCCCAATTTTTAACAACCAGCCCCAGGCTCCAGGTCCGGGGTTGGTTCCCAAAATACGGGGGACAAAATGACTAGGGCCCGTATTTTAAGAACCAGTCCCAGGCCAAACCAGCCAGCAGGGTAATGTCACAGCCGGGGGACACTTATGATATAAGGTCCCAAGGCCAAAACATTAACCCCCTGACCGGTCAGCCTGGCCAGGTGCCCTGGGGGAGTGGGGACCCCCCAATGAAGGGGTCCCTCCCTCCAGGACTTACCTGACCAGGCTGAAGCCTGGTGCTGTCCCCGGTGACCCTGGGCTGTGGTCACTGGGCTGATATTGGTGTAAAAAAAAGAATAAACTATTGTTTAATACTGGTGAACTATGAGTCCCAGCAAGCCTCCCCCGCAAGCTGGGACTTGGAGAACCACAAGTCCCAGCCTGCGTGGCATTAAAGGGCCCGCTGGGTCTTGTAGTTCCACAGTATTAAAAATAGTAAAACATAACACACTGACACACACTTAAAATAAAACTTTAATACATCCAAAGCCCATACATACTAATACTTACCTATCTTCATCCCGTAGGTAGCCCTGGTCCTGATGTCCTGGTCCTGTGTCGTCTTCTGGCTCCATGTCGACCGTCGCTGTCCATGTCGTCGTTGCTGTTGGTGTCCGGGTCCGACGAAATCCATGGAGGAAACTGTGGAAGGAAACTATTCTCACCTGTCCCAGGGAGACGTAGTCCAGGGAAGGGGTCTTTGCAAAAAAAAAAAAACCGAGAATGCGAACCAGACCGAACAGCTGAGCCGCACGGTACTCTGTGTACATCGTGCGGCTCCGCCTCCCGAATGCCGCTATTGGCCGCCTTGCGGCCTAGCGGCTCCTGATTGGCCAAAATCTTGCCTAGGGCGTAATTTAAGCTAGGGCCGGCTCTGTCTAATTCTCTTTGCACAAGTTACATCTGCACCACCTGCAGTGCACATGGTTTTGTCCATCTAAGAAGGATTTTGTCAGAAAGAGTGAACTACAATAAGGCCCTATGTAACCAAGCATCTGACTTGCCTTCTTCATTGCTTTGTTACATTGCCTACCTGCCTTTAAGTCCCCGGAAATAGTGACTCCCTCAGTATAGTTTCCATTATAGTGCCATTTATACTATATTTAGTCTTTGGATTTTTGAGACCCAAGTGCATGATTTAGCATTTTTGGCATTAAACTGTAGTTGCTATGCTCTTGACCATTCCTCTAATCTACCTAGATCAGGGCTGGGCAACACCGGCCCTCCAGATGTTGATGAACATCTTGCATCAGTTTCAGCATGGCCACATAGCAAAACTAATGCAAAGCATCCTGGGATGTGTAGTTCATTAACATCTGGAGGGCCGGTGTTGCCCAGCCCTGACCTAGATCATTAGTCATCATCATATACAAACTCCGCACAGTTAGGACCATGATGGGAATAGAACCCATGAACTCAGTGCTGTAAGGCAGTAATGCTGCCCTATTTGACAATGTCAATGTTGTGAGAGCATTACATCTGGGAAAATTCCAACACATCTGGGGCAAAATGCAGTAAAATTTGATTTTTGATAAAATGTGCGATTTTTAGGCAAAAAACATCGCACATTTTCCGAAAATCGCACATGTAGTGATAAACTTTGCACGTTTTCACCTATCGAAAAAAAAAAAAAAAAAAAAAAAAAAATCACACATTCTAAACCACATCCGGATGTTTTCTCATAGAATACATCAAATTTGGATATGTTATAGGGTGCGAATTTTCAAATCGTATACTAAACAGGACCAAAAAAAAAAAAAAAATCACAAACCGACCAAAGAAAAATCGCAAAAAAGATCAGGTCCAGACAAGTCCCAATGGCATCGTTGGAGGAACATATGAGGCAGTATTCAATGAGAAAAATTCGCCCTGTTTTATGGCGAATTTGTGTTTTTTTCGCCTTGGACGGAGCATTTTGCTCTCCAAAAGCGAGCAACCCTATTCAATGTGAAATATTCGCCGTCTTTCTAAGTGATTTTCGCCGTCTCTCTCCGTGTAGCAATTCTCCATCTTTTCATGGAGAGCTGGAATGTGAACTTTTAAAACTAAAAGTTTTTTTTTTTTTTTATTTTGGTGTAAAAAAATCTGGATTTTTTTTTCTGTGAAGGGGCATGCCGCTCATTAGATATTCATATATTCACTGCATCCGATCATTACATATGCACGATCGGGTGCAGTGAATACTGGGTCCCCCGCTGGCTATGGGGGGGCAGCTTGTGCTGCCTGGGTCCCGGGGAGCCCACCTCCCCTCCACATATGTTCTGGGGCAGCCAGGGAGACTTTAATCTCCCTGGCTGCCACCGTCCCCCGGCTCCCTGCCAGCTCCCTGTCGCGGACACTCGTCCGCTGCAGGGGTTAAGACTCGCCGCGAGTGGCGGCGAGTCTTAACCACATTGAATAGAGGGAGCAGGAGTGGCAGCGAGCCCTCCGGAACAGGGCGAGTGCATGGCGAGAGAAAAAAAATCTCTCGCCATGCACGGCGAATTTTTTTCATTGAATACTGCCCATGGTATGGTTGTATACATATGACACCCTGGATAAAAGTAGGTATATCTGACGGACAGAGCCGAAATATGCACCTTAAGCGAGGCTAACCTTAAACCTATATCTAAACCTCTCTGCAGAAAAGCAAGGACTGTAGCAGTTTTGAACACTTTCTTGTCATTCTTGTGGGATGCATACCAGGAGAAATAAGTGTGCCAGACCCTGTAGTAAATCCTTGGCGATGCAGGTTTATGTGCTTTGATTATTGTTTGGATGACCTTCGCAGAAAACCCTTTCTCTTTTAGTATGGCAGTTTCAAGTGTCACGCCTTCAAAGACAGGCGCTGAAGGTCTGGGTGTAGACAAGGGCCCTGACTGAGCAGGTACGGTCATAGTGGCAACCTGAACGGCTGCTGCACTGGCAGCTGTTGTAGGTCTATGTACTATTGACTTCGAGGCCAGACGGGGGTTATCAGAATGAGATCCCTGCCTTCTTATTTGAATTTCAGAATTACTCTGGGTATCATAGACACCAGAGGAAAACATACGGAAGATGAAAGTTCCATGGAACACCTCTCGCATGGCTAAGCTGCGGGTGCCCCCCAATGGTTTATGTATGCCACGGTCTGACCTGACGTACCAGTTTGCCTTGAAGTAAATCCTGTGAGCAAACGAGAACGTTGTACACTGCTCGAAGTTCCTGGACATTGACGGATGGGCAAGCTTGGCCCATACACCTTGCAAGGACTTGCAGGCTTCTACTACCGCTCCGCAGCCACGTAGGCTGGCGTCGGTAGTGAGGAGAATCCAATCTGTGAACCAGAAAAGACATCCCTGGTTCAGTTGAGGCATTTTGTAGCCACTATTGGAGAGATATGCGCCAATGTTGTCCGTCCCATTTCCGAAGGATCAGACATTGCAGGGGGAAGGAGTAAAATTGCTAAGCAGGGAGGGAGGGTTATATGGGAGAGGAGCCAAGCATCCAGGGAAACCTGAAAGCTTCGCTGAATGGTGCCACAGTCCTCTGAACCGCCTACAACCTTGATCTCACCCTGTGGGACCATGGAACCTGAAGAAGAAAAATACATTGGTTTTCACAGAACTACAAGTCCCAGAAGGCCTCACCCGCGTGCAGGGACTTTCAGAGCCTTAACTCCCAGCATGCAGGGCATTTAATGGGACCGCTTAGACTTGTAGTTCTACTGGAAAAACAAAAGCAAATAAAGAGACACCGAAAAGTATACATTTGATACATCCACTAACATACAGTACCACACATACTTACCCTATCCATATTCCTCCGATGGAGTGGCTCCTCCTCTAAACCCAGATTGGTCTTCATGGAAATGCTTAGAGACAATCAGGCCCGAGTTTAGTCCCCATGACAGAGGTCAGTGAGAATCCCTGTGAAGGATTTATGCTGGGTACACCCCAAAATGATTTGGGCACAATCCCATCACTCTGGATCCAATTCAGACCGATTGGATGCAGATTGGGTCAAAATAGTTTGTTTGGATCCGATTCCGATCCTACCTGCTGCAGGTAGGATCTGTATAAGATCCATTCATCTAAATACAGATGGGATCGGATCGTATGCAAATTTGATCGCACGATTTGCATCCAATCCAAATAATTTTGGTGTGTACCCAGCATTACCGTACAGTAGAGGAGTTGCTCCGTTAGAGGAATGATGATAGTGTAAGTATGTAGATCGGTTAAGTGTGATTTCAGAAAAAAAAAACTAAAAATTGCAACCTACTACATTTCGCCCTGATGTTTTGCTCTCACAATTAATTTGATGGTGGTGTAGATTTTTTTTTTTTTTTTAAAAGGACAGTAGCGCACAGGAGATGGTGTCAGTGGTCAATTTATTTAAATCAGATCACTATATTTTATCCGCCATACTTGATATCAGGTTTAAGGCTGTATCTTTGTTTCCAATTAACACAAATCTGCAGAGGTGAAAAGAACTGTTATCAGCTCAACCAAATTTGACATGGCAACATCTCCTACATTATTTTCTCCAGCAACTGCCAAAGAGAACTAGATTTTCCAAACATGCTTGGTACATGTACTGATATGTCTACCATCACTGCATATGATGCTGTCACCATTGAAAGAATGATGGAGGATTGTTTCAATGACAGCATTCAAGTACGTATGTCAGACAGTCTGTTTATATACTGGCAGTAAAAGAGGCAATTTGGAGGCCCTTGCACAAACTTGCTTGTCTACCCTCCAGTGTATACTCAGAAAGCAATTTTTAGCACACACAGGAAGCTTGTTAGCGATCGGTGTAGGAGTTTACTTCCCCAAAATGTGGAAAACATGATGTTCATCAAAATGAATTACAAATGCCATGAGGAATTACAGAGGGGACAAATTATTTAATAGTCTGAAGACAGGGCACCCCCATAATTAGATTTATGTCAGACAAGACACCCCCTCAATTGAAGATACCACAGACAGGGCACTCCCAGACTAATACAGCATACCTCCCAACATGACCATCCCCAGGAGGGACACAATGCTATATATTTCTGCACTTCCCTCTTAATTTTTGATTCCCATCACCTGTGGTGAAACACCTTTCTTATCACTTAACCTGTTTAAAACAGGTGATGGCAATCATAAATTAAGAAGGAAGTCCAGAAACAGAGCATTGTGTCCCTCCTGGGGAAGGTCATGTTGGGAGGTATGATACAGCACACAGGGCACCTATGGACTTATAGCCATACTGGCCTACCTGACCCTCTCCATGCAGGAGAAAATGCTCTGTTCCTGGACTTCCCTGGTAATGTATGATTGCCATCACCTGTGGTGAACCACCAAGCTCCCCACAGGTGATGGCAATCATACATTACCAGGGAAGTCCAGGAACAGAGCATTTTCTGCTGCATGGAGAGGGTCAGGTAGGCAAGTATGCTTATAGCGCCACTGCCACCCCCACTCTAACAGACACAGGTCCATCCATCCTGCACCTTCTCCAAAGAGGGACTTATAAAGGATCCCAAACCTGCAAGAATTTGTTTTGCCTTGCTCTGGGATCCAAGTCTGTCGGGAAAACCCGAGCCAGACTCTGATCATGAAGTTTAGGGGCGGTCTGGTTCTCGGGGAACTGGACTCACTCCACTCACCCATAGTTTTTTCATGCATCCCAATTGCATAACCCAATAAAAGTGATCAGTAAGTAAGTTCAGAAATGGAAACATTGTTAAAACAACCATTTACTCCTGATGTTTCTTAAGGGCCAATTAAATAATGGCCTAATAAGTTAACCAGATGCATACATTGTCTATGTAGAGGTGTACACATCTCAAGATACATACCCTCCAACATGACCCATTCGATTAGGTACAAAATGCTCTGCTTCTGGACTTTTCTTAATTTAGGATTACCTTCACATTTGACACATCATTATTCAACACAGGTGACTGCAATGATCAATTAAGATTGAAGTCCAGAAGCAGTGCATTGTGTAACTAATGGAATGGGTCATGTTGGAGGGTATGTACACTACTGCTAGGTAAAACCAAACCAGCACATCTCTTAATAAAAAAAAATTAAATAAAGCCTCACACTCAAATTTACTTCCACCTTTGCATTAGTCTGAAGATTACAAAAAAAAATTGAAAAAGAACAAACCAAAGCTGATCTGAATTTGAACATGGAAGCAGCATTACTTGTTTACAGCAGATGCAGGAAACAAAGACAATGGAATATTGTTTTGTGATGAACAAAAAAATAGTACAAAAACAACTGTTGAAAGAAAAATAATAAAATTTAAAAAAAAACACGTACATCTGGCAGGAAGCTCTCGGACTGATGCACATCAGCAGATGGTGGTGACTCAGCAAGTATAGCTGCTTCCCAAAAGGAGGAGGCTAGCAATTGACTTCACAGGGATGTATGAAAAAAGGCCATATTGGTACATTCTAAAACTATAGAAGTGGAACATGGCTTGTGCAGGAGTACTTCTAAAAATGCCACGATTCTGCTGTTTTATGTGGGTTATAACAGAAAAAAATAAATGATGTTTAAAAAAAAAAAATGTATATAGGAGTACACAGCTTTTACATATTTTTTTTTTATTATTAATAAGCAACCCAAAAAGGCAGCGATGTGACTGACTTAATTCTCAGCATTATATCCCTTTCACTGTGCTGCAAAATGAGAGAAAACAGATGCTTGATCAGTCACTTAGGCAAAATACAGTATTATCACCAGGGGAGTGCAAATATCAAATATCTGCAAAAGATGTTTACGCACACAACTTCTGTAGTGAATATATATATATATATATATATATATATATATATATATATAATCACAAAATTAAAAGAGAAAAACATTGATACCCTTTAATTCATCAAACGTGCACACAGTAGCAACCCATTAATGTGAAATTCCATTAGCAAAGAAAAATCACCAGGTCAGCAGATGAGCATTTAAATACACATCATTTTATTCTCAGGTGTAATAGTGCATACCAAGCAAGCTCCTTGGTACGGTACTACACAGTAGTTGTGTTATTGAAAGAAAGGAAAAAAAATGCTTTCATTCGTTAACATCAGCTAGGAGGCACGGAGGCAGGGTACCTCTGGTTCTGACCAGCTCTTTTCATAGGCTCTCTAATGGGTGGGGACAAAAGCAGACAAAGACTCCATTCTTTATATAGAATATATCAAGAGGGGCCTGTATGTGTTTGAATTCAATGTAGGGAATGCCATTGATTTTGGCAAAGATACTATCATGTTCCAAGTAGAACCGGTTAATGCCTCGATGACCGTTTTTACACTAATATGCTGCAATCTAAATAGCGGGATTTATTGAATCACAGTAGTAAGAACATCTCGAGACTGCGTGATTTGCATGTATTGGCAGAATAGAGATGTATCTTGCAATGAAACCACATTAACTAAGGATAACGTATTAGGGTGGGTGACACACTCCATACACAGGATAACTGAATTTGTTAATAGAAATAGGTTAGTAATTGACCCACCTTGCCGGGTAGATACATTGCGGCCATTGCCGGCGGTGAGAACGACCTGTGGGCAACTTCTCTCTAATACAAATAACTCGTCCCTTCCGACTTTACTGTTCTTGCCAACTTTCAGGGTTCCGCTCGGGCCGGAGGGCGTTAGGTAGCGACCATCGCTAGCTCTGAAGGCCACTTTGCCGGCGGAAATGTCCAGCGTGAACTTGGTATCCGGCCCTGCCTCTGTCCGCACGCTGCCGTCCGTAGCCAAGAGGCGGTGGTCCGGGGTCTGGATGCTGTAACGATTCTCCTGAAAGAGGAGAGTAATGAGAGAGTCCAGACCCCAGGGCACGTCTCGTTCCACGGACAGCTCATCCCCACTGAGCCCCAGGCGAGCATAACGCTTTCTGGTTACACTGTAGATGGTGACCTGAGGATGCATGGCCAGATGGACGCCCCATTTCTCAGCAGGAGACACAGAGGGAGAGAAACAGCTGATCCTGTCCTCTGAGCCTCCTAGGTAGCGGCCGTACGCCTCGGACTGTAGCACCCAGCGCCCGTCTCCCTGGGCGGTAACCAGAAAGCGACACTCCGAGTCCGGGATCTCGGTCTCCCCGGAGACCCGTCCATCCTTATCGGCAGAGAGATAACGGCCTAAGTGGCTTCGCAGCAGCACCGCCTCCTCACCCACCGGATCCAGGGACCACACTTGCTTCTTCTTCAGGCTAGACGCTGATGCATTGATCTTGAATCCAAACGCCTCGGCGGTCAGGTATTTATTGTTGCAGTTGATGAGCCCGAGTTGAAGGGGTCCGGAGCCGCTCATGGTGCCAGAAAGACTGTTAGGAAGCACTGATAATGGTAGGAATAATGAAGTCTAATACTACTGTTGCACGACTGTACACGAAGTCTGGCGAATAAATGACTACCTCGGTAGCAGAGGCGGATACCTCAAATCCGGGGGAAGGAATGGGGTGGAGAGGACAGAGATCAATAGAGTGAGGGAGGAGACACTGAGGCAGCAGCAATACGAAAGAATAGCAAGAGGGCTGTAGAGATTTGGTTGAGTCTATTTTCTAGAGAAGGCTAAAGGACCTTGTCCCTCCAAGCACTGTGATTTAGCCCATTGATTCAATACACATAGCTGCTAGGCTGATCTTCCTAGCAGGACGCTCATCGTCTGCTGATTCACTCTGCCAGTCCCTCCATTGGTTGCCTGCATTTTACTGTATTCAATATAAAACCCTTCTACTAGCATATAAAACTATTAACCATACTGCACCAGCTTATATCTCTCTACTTATCACAAAATATCTCCCATCTCGACCACTTCGCTCTGCACAAGATCTGTGTCTCTTCTCCACTAGCCTCCAAAATTTCAAGCGTTCCCTGAAAACTCACCTCTTCAGGCAAGCCTATCATATTTAAGTTCCATACACATAACCCTCTGAGGCACAGATGTATTATATAGCTTCCCTTCTGGAGCTACAAGGTATGCTATTAATGATGCCTGTCCTTGTGTTTCCCGCCTATGTCCCGATTCTGTGGGTGCTCAAGGGCCCGAGCACCCACTGAAATTGATGAGCACCCACAGGCCCGATTCGCGCTGCTGGGCCGCCATATTAATTTGATAATTTGCAGCTGCAGCACCCGCCCTGCTGCCTGCCAAACAGTATGCCGGGAAGAGTGTATTCCATCCACTCTTTAGTGACCCGCCGACTGCTGCATAAAAGATGCTGCCCAGCGCCATTAACAGAGCTGACAGAAGCATCTTCCCGGCATAATCATAGAGAAACAGCTGCAGGTCCACAATTTATGTGTAAAAAGGGGAACTCTGTTGCCGTAATTCGAATATTGGAGACAACTGTGCTGCGTGTTGGTATTATTTTGTAGCCATGCCCCTTCCCCTTGAAGCCACTCCCCTATATTTTTGGATTGAGCACCCACCAGCAAAAACATAAATCGGCACCTATGGTCCCTATAGATTGTAAGCTTGCAACAGGGCCCTCTTACCTAGTCTGTCTGTTGTTATCCAGTTTGTTTATCTCTGTTTACAATTGTAAAGCCCAACGGAATCTGCTGCGCTATATAAGAAACTGTAGATAAATAAATAATTAGGATATTTCCTAGTGAGCTAAAGGACAGGTCGCATAGGCAAACATGGGGGGGGGGGGCTGCCCGGAAACCTGGGTTAAAGGACCTGGTCCCTCTATCCACTTTGAGTTAGCCAATTCAATCAAATGTAGCTATTTCTTAGTGGTCTAAAATACTCACTTAAAGGATAATGGGCAAGATACTCTAACATCTGCGCCCGCACTTCGCCGGCTACTGCAAACATAATTATCACATATGCACTAATATATGCGATAATTATGGCAAAGGACAGGTCTTGCATTAAGAGCTGTCTTTTGCGGCGTGGCTGGCGATGCAAAGTGGGTCCTCCCAACTGTCCCGCTTATCACAGGAACGTCCCATTTTTGGGGGATGTTCCACATCCCTCCCGCAGCTGTCAGTGTGTGTGTGTGTGTGTGTGGGGGGGGGGGGGGGGGGGGGGTTGGGAGTCCCCCCCCCCCCCCCTGTCATCTGTGAATAGACGCTGTGCGCATGCGCGCATTGTCTATTCTTGCAGCCAGTGGGGCTGGGAGCATATAGCCAGCAACTCACGGAGCTGCTGGGCATGCCCCCCACTGCGGCGAAAATGGGGGCAGCATCATGGGTACAGGCCATGCCTTTTCGGTAGGCCATGCCCCCCGCCGGACTGTCTTTAAATGTTGGGAGGTATTCCTATGGGCTTCTTTACCACCACCCACGCCGCCCCGCATGGAACCCCGCCACCTCGCACTGACCCCCCCCTCACCTGTGTCTGGGGAACACAGCGCTGTGCTGCCTGGACCTATGACCTCCTCCCTGCACTGTATATCCTCTTCCGGGTGCAGGGAGGAGAAGGAGAGCCCACCAGCAGCAGCAGCCGGGTAAGGGCCAGAGGGGGGGAGCCGCCGGGGACCCTCTGCGCATCGAATGCGTTAAGAGCTGTCCTTTTCCATAATTATCGCATAGGTTAATTGCATATGCAATAATTATGTCTGCGGTGGCCAGCGATTTGTGGCGAAGTGCAGGCGCGTATGTAAGAGCATCGTGCCACATGATTCTAGCACATTTTACAAAAGTAGGCTAAATCCTAGCATGGGTTAGAGAAAAGGATACTGGTAGAAAGTGGGAAAGATCAATACGACATGGTGGAGAGGGAAGAGGGGTGAGGGGTTGTGATGTAAGGTAATGAGGAAGTTAGATGATGAGGGGGAAGGTGAAATGGATTAAGGTGACAGTGGGCTAGAGGGTGTGAGGTGATGGCAGACGAGAGAGGTTGTAAGAGGTGAGGAGGGAAGAGGAGGCAGATCTCCTTTTACCAGCATTGATGGGCCTCCCATACAATGACGCATCGAAGGACAGGGCCGCCAAATTGGCCCTGAACAAAGGTCATGCACGTGCACACCACAGGCATGGGCATGCATGTGCTGCCTCTCCCGGTTTGCAGAAGAGAGGGGAATAGCGGCATGTAATGCCCCCCTCTCTTCTGGACCTCAGCCGCAAGTCCAGCAGCTCTCTCTGTGTGCCAATCGGGAAATGAAGCTTCCACTTACCAGAAGAAATTGACCCAACTGGCCATTGGCCCCTCTGGCATTTGCCGCTGGGCTCCATTGCTCATCTCCCCAGCTGCTCCTGCAGTTCTCCGTCCCCTGGCCGCCATTGCCAGCTCATGTGAGGGTCAGAAGTGCGTGCCACCGGGGACGCAAAATTTTTAAAAAATGAGTTCCCATGCCTCAATTTAGGGTAAAATACACGCTATAGCGCATTTTTTTTTGATCACCAAGCTGTATTTTAGGAGTGGAGTATGTTGCAGGCAAGACACTGCTACCAAGTGGTCTGGCACAGTATAGACCATGGGTCTTCAACCTATGGCCCCCCAGATGTTGGGAAACTACATGTTCCAACATGCATTGCCACATTTTTTCCTATAAGAGCATGCCAAAACTGTCAGGGCATGCTGGGACATGTAGTTCCACAACATCTGGAGGGCTACAGGTTGAAGACCTGTGGTATAGACGATGCTGCCGGGTGTGACAGAGGAAATGGGATGGACACTGCTATTGCCAGCTGGGAGAAACAATGATGCCAGGCAAGGGGGGTGGGATTGTCACTGGTCTGCCGTGTGGTGGGGATGTATTGCTGGAGAGACACTAGAGCCATTGACATACTAGCCCAAAGACACTGAGTTTTACGTCCCGTGTGAGGGGGAGGTGTTCAAGAGAAAGCAGTTCAGCTATACCGGAGAGTGTGGGAAGAACATTGCAATGGTAATCCTGCTTCCAGGTTGGAGAATGGGGGAGGAGGATGTGGAGTTATGGCTGATGTCGCTGTTGTTACACAACCAGTGATCATGCTAAGTCCCACTCCACTGTTTCTGGGTTCCATTACATATTCTGCTTTTGATCCTACCCTCTCTACTGTCACTACAATGCCTCTTAAGGGGGGGGGGGGGGGGGCAGAAGAAAGAGTAAGTGGTTTGATAAACAAAAAGGGTGCCAGGGCAAGAGTATAAAAATAGAGAGGAGCTAGAAAGAGGGAGAGAGGCGCTTTAAGAAAAAGAGATGCAAATTGGGAATATCAAGAGAAAGGGAGGAGTTCGAGCAGAGAGAATGTCAAGGAGGGAGAGTGTCACGGCCGCTGCTAAGACGCGCCGCTCACCTGTTCATCTCCGGCGGAGGGGTCTGCGGGCCTTCCGTCCGGGTGCAGGACGGGGAGCGCGGCGTTTGGGTCTCCCGGCCGCGACCATCTTCCTGGGGCCTGTAGCATGCACATCCAGTATGAGAACCAGCCAAAGTTGTTTGTCTCCAGTCCGGGCGCCGCCATCTTGTGGTAGCCAGCCAATGGCCCGGATCCCCAGTTCAGCTCCTCCAATCAAGATCTGCCCTGGGGGATAAAGCAGAGCCCTCTGGGGCATACAATCGCCAGTGCTTTGTTGTCAATCCCTTGGGAGGAAGCTTCAGCCTGTGCTCCTGCCCTTGCTCTGTGAAATCCCTGATTCCAGTGTTCCCTGTCTGCAGTCCACACCTGTATCCTGTATTCATTATCTTCCAATCCGCACCTGTTACCCGGATCCCTGCATTTGCATTCTGCCTCATCCGTGCCTGCTGACGCCTCTCCATCTCCGCTGTCGGCCATCTGCACTCGCTGCCAGTCATCCGTGCCTGCTGACGGTCCTCCACTCCAGCTGTCGGCCATCTGCACTTGCGGCCAGTCATCGGTGTCCGTCGACACTCTACCTCCGCTGCCTTCTGCAGTCCGTCATCAGTATCCCTCTCGGTAATCTGACAGAGACTCTTGGACATCTTTTGTTATTGTGGACATTCATTGTTATTGTGGACATTCCCTTGTTGCCCAAGTATCCACTGAGTTCTTCATCCTGCAGCCTCCCTAAATGGTCTTGCCTTCCAGTGTTGGTACTTCAATAAAGCGTTATATTAAACCTGCTGTTCTCCAGTCTCCTTCAAGCCGTGAACCCCTGACCTCCAGGCCTCAGACAGATCCACAAGGTACCCCTAGCGTGACAGTAAGCACTGGCCCAATGAATCCGTCCGCCAGCCAGGAGTTCTTTCAAAATGTGGTTGCTCGGCTGCGAGCACTGGAAGAATCCCAGCAACAAGTTACCCAAGCACTCCAAGGTATCTCTAAGCGGCAAGCCGCAACTCCTCCTCAACAGACTGTTTCCTCTTCGTTACGGTTGTCTACCCCTTCTAAGTATAATGGTACACCCCGTGCCTGCCGGGGGTTTATCAACCAATGTGAAGTGCATTTTTCCCTGCAACCAATGAACTTTCCTTCTGATCGTATTAAAGTGGTCTATATTGTCTCCTTATTGTCGGACTCTGCATTGGATTGGGTCTCCCCACTCTGGGAGAGAAATGACCCGTTGCTTTCCAAGTACTCTGACTTTATTTCACAGTTCAGGAAAATTTTTGATGAACCTGGGCGAGTATCCTCTGCAGCGTCAGAAATCCTGCGGATTCGTCAGGGCTCCCGTTCCGTGTCTCAGTACGTTATCCATTTTCAAACTGTGGCCTCTGAACTGAAATGGAACGAGGAAGCTCTAATCTCCACCTTCTTGGCAGGGTTGTCAGAACGCATGAAGGACGAATTAGCCACTAGAGATCTTCCCACCTCGTTGGGGGAAGTTATATCTCTCTGCAATAGGTTGGACCTTCGTTTTTGGGAGCGTCAAATAGAGAAGTCCCGGCAAGAGTGAGGCAAGTCTATCCCTGGTCCGCCTCGTCCATGTCCTTCTCCTCCTATGCAGGTTAACCACGTTTAACTCCTGAGGAACGTCAGAGAAGATGGCGACAGAACTTATGCTTGTATTGTGGGGAATCCGGTCATCTTTTAGCCAAATGCACTCGTTAAACTCCCGGTCCTAGTTGGTTGTGGAGAAGCCAATCTAGGACAAGGGGAAACTTCTCCAATTAAATCTGACTCTCTGCTCGCAATACAAATTGCGTTACCCAATTGTTCACTCTCAGTATCTGCTTTACTGGACTCTGGGGCAGCTGCCAACTTCATCTCTGCCCAGTTCGTGTTCCGTCATCATCTGGGCTCTCAGGAACTTTCGCAGCCACTCCAGTTATCCGCTGTGGATGGGAGTCTTATACCTCAAGCCTCCATCACTCATCGGACTCTGCCCATCAAAATACAAGTTGGGGCTTTGCATCAGGAAGAATTATCTTTCTTCCTTATTCCTAAAGCTAATCATGCTGTGGTGTTGGGGTTTCCTTGGCTCCAGCAACACTCTCCAAGCATCAACTGGGGTACCATGGAGGTCCTATCCTGGGGTACGAATTGCCGCCATGCCTGCTTTCCCAAGTTGTTGCATATCCAGTCCACTTCTTCCACGTCTCCTGAACTTCTTCCTCAAGCTTACCAAGCCTTCTCAGATGTCTTGTGTAAAGGATCAGCTGACAAGTTACCTCCACATCGGCGCTGGGACTGTCCAATCGAGCTCATCCCAGGTAAAATGCCTCCAAAGGGTCGAACTTATCCTCTCTCTCTTCCAGAAACCGAAGCCATGTCCCAGTATATCAAAGAGAACTTATTGAAAGGTTTTATTCGGCCTTCTACGTCACCAGCAGGAGCGGGATTCTTTTTTGTTAAAAAGAAGGATGGAGGTCTGAGGCCCTGTATTGACTATAGGGGATTGAATAACATCACCATCAAAAATAAGTACCCGTTGCCCTTAGTGACTGAGTTATTTGACCGAATTAAAGGGGCCAAAGTGTTCACCAAATTGGACCTCAGAGGGGCTTATAACCTTATCCGTATCAGAGCAGGCGATGAATGGAAAACAGCATTTAATACTAGGGACGGCCATTACGAGTACCTTGTCATGCCATTTGGACTCAGTAACGCACCAGCAGTATTCCAAGAATTCATGAATGAATTATTCCGTGACTTACTGTATTATTCTGTGGTTGTCTATCTCGATGACATTCTCATCTTTTCCCAGAACATTCCAGAACATCGTCTGCATGTGAGAGAGGTGCTACAACGATTGCGATCCAACCAACTATACTGCAAGTTGGAGAAATGTGAGTTTGAGAGACCTTCAGTTCCCTTCCTTGGGTACATCATCTCAGGAACCGGACTAAGCATGGATCCCTCTAAAGTTCAAGCAGTCCTTGATTGGCCACAAGCTAATACACTAAAAGCTGTTCAACGCTTCATCGGTTTTTCCAATTATTATAGGAAATTCATCAAAAAAATTTCTTCCATTATTTGTCCCATTACAGCTTTGACTCACAAAGGAGCCAATCCTGCCAAGTGGCCTTCCGAAGCGGTAACAGCATTCCAGCAATTAAAACACGTATTTCCAATTCTTCTGCAACCCGATTGTTCACGTCCATTTATCCTGGAGGTAGATGCCTCTTCCAATGGGGTTGGAGCTGTACTTTCACAGAAGTCTGAGGACGGTCAACTACACCCATGTGGGTTCTTCTCCAGGAAGTTTCTGCCAGCCGAAATGAACTATCCTATTGGTGAACAGGAATTGTTAGCCATTAAATTGGCCTTTGAAGAATGGCGTTACCTATTGGAGGGGGCTAAGTTTCCTATATCCGTCATTACCGATCATAAGAACTTGTTATACCTGCAGAATGCCCAGTGTCTGAATCCCAGACTTGCCCGATGGGCCTTATTTTTTACGAGGTTCGAGTTTGTTTTGTCTTTTCGTCCTGGATCTCAAAATGGCAAAGCGGACGCACTCTCCAGGTCATTTACATCCTCCTCAGAAGATCGTACCATAAGTCCAGTCCTAAGTCCTACAGTGTTTGCAAAGACTTCTGTATTGCCCATTCCTAGAGGGAAGACTTTCGTTGATACTGGACTCAGACCATCCTTGTAACAGTGGGCTCACTCTTCTCGTTTTTCAGGTCACTGTGGAATAAAGAAGACCTTAGAATTTGTTAAAAGGACATACTGGTGGCCTTCCATGAGAAAAGATGTCACTGACTTCATAGCATCCTGTACTCAGTGTTCTCGTCACAAATCTTCTCGTCAATCGCCAGCTGGCTTCCTTCAACCTTTATCCATACCCGAGTCACCTTGGTCACACATATCAATGGACTTTGTCACTGATCTACCTCTCTCACAAGGGTTCAACACAATCTGGGTCGTCATTGACCGCTTCTCCAAGATGGCTCATTTTGTTCCACTTAAAGGCCTTCCGTCTGCTCCTAAACTGGCTCAGATATTCATAGCTGAAATATTCCGGTTACATGGCCTTCCAAGAGAGATTGTATCCGACAGAGGGGTAGAATTTGTATCGAAGTTTTGGAGAGTGTTGTGTAGTACTTTACAGGTAAAGCTGAACTTTTCTTCGTCCTACCACCCACAATCCAATGGCCAAACAGAAAGAGTTTATCAAGACTTAGAGGCCTTTCTACGCTTGTATCTTTCCTTTTCATAAGATAATTGGAAGGAGCTTCTGCCTTGGGCCGAATTTGCACATAATAACTCTTACCACTCCTCCACTGAAAAGACTCCCTTCTTTATTGTGTATGGCCGTAATCCACGTGTTCCAGAATTCCAAAATCTTCCTGTCTGTGATATACCGGCAGTTAACTCGTCTGTCCGGTTTTTCTCAAACATCTGGAAGAATGTTCATGCTTCATTACAGAAAGCCTCCCAACGTTACAAAAAAATTTCTGATCGCACAGACGGGCAGCTCCGAAACTCAAGGTGGGGGATAGAGTTTGGCTCTCCACCAAAAATATTAGACTCCGAGTCCTGTCTAGGAAGTTTTCTCCTCGATTCATTGGGCCAGATACAGTTACTACTGTGATCTCTCCTTTGGCTTACAAGTTACAATTGCCTCGTTCTTAGAAAATTTCAAATACATTTCATATTTCGTTATTAAGACCATTGATATTAAATCGATTCCAGAATAAAGTACCCAAGTCTCCTCAGCCTCAAGCTCATCATGATGTTGCTTTTGAAATCAAAAAAGTGGTGGACTCAAGAATTCGTTCAGGGTGAGTTCAATATCTGGTAGATTGGAAAGGTTACGGTACAGAAGAACGATCCTGGGTAGATGCTGCTCGCGTCGATGCTCCCACTCTGGTCCGAAAGTTTCATCAACAGGATCCAAGAAAACCATGGAAGTGTCCGGAATCCACTTCAAAAGGTGGGGGTGCTGTCACAGCCGCTGCTAAGACGCGCCGCTCACCTGTTCATCTCCGGCGGTGGGGCCTGCGGGCCATCCATCCGGATGCAGGACGGGGAGTGCGGCGTTTGGGTCTCCCGGCCGTGACCATCTTCCTGGGGCCTGTAGCATGCACATCCAGTATGAGAACCAGCCAAAGTTGTTTGTCTCCAGTCCGGGCGCCGCCATCTTGTGGTAGCCAGCCAATGGTCCGGATCCCCAGTTCAGCTCCTCCAATCAAGATCTGCCCTGGGGGATAAAGCAGAGCCCTCTGGGGCATACAATCGCCAGTACTTTGTACAATCCCTTGGGAAGAAGCTTCAGCCTGTGCTCCTGCCCTTGCTCTGTGAAATCTCTGATTCCAGTGTTCCCTGTCTGAAGTCCACACCTCTATCCTGTATTCGTTATCTTCCAATCCGCACCTGTTACCCGGATCCCTGCATTTGCATTCTGCCTCCAGTCCTTACAGCTCAACACCTGTTTCCTGGACATTGCAATTGCATCCTGCTTCCAGCTCTCTCAGGTTTGCTCCAGTCGTCTCCACTCCTGTTGTCAACCAGCTGCACCTGCTGCCAGCCCTCCGTGCCTGTTGACACTTTTCCACTCCTGCTGTCGACCAGCTGCACCTGCTGCCAGCCCTCCGTGCCTGTTGACACTTTTCCACTCCTGCTGTCGACCAGCTACACCTGCTGACAGCCCTCCGTGCCTGTTGGCACTTCTCCACTCCTGCTGTCGACCAGCTGCACCTGCTGCCAGTCCTCCGTGCCTGTTGACACTTCTTCAATCCTGCTGTCGACCATCTGCACTTGCTGCCAGTCATCCGTGCCTGCTGACGCCTCTCCATCTCCGCTGTCGGCCATCTGCACTCGCTGCCAGTCATCGGTGTCCGTCGACACTGTACCTCCGCTGCCTTCTGCCGTCCGCACCCGCGGTCCGTCGTCAGTATCCCTCTCGGTAATCTGACAGAGACTCTTGGACATCTCTTGTTATTGTGGACATTCATTGTTATTGTGGACATTCCCTTGTTGCCCAAGTATCCACTGAGTTCTTCATCCTGCAGCCTCCCTAAATGGTCTTGCCTTCCAGTGTTGGTACTTCAATAAAGCGTTATATTAAACCTGCTGTTCTCCAGTCTCCTTCAAGCCGTGAACCCCTGACCTCCAGGCCTCAGACAGATCCACAAGGTACCCCTTGCGTGACAGAGAGAGAGTGGAAGATGGGAGCAAGAGTGTGACCGTGTCTTGGAAAGAAAGCAGAAACAGTGTATTAGGAAAAGACATGTTGAGAGAGATGTCTTAGAGGAGTTAGAGACTGTGCACAGGGGTAGATTTATTAAGCTCAGTGAAGTGATAAAGTGTCTGGTCTTTATCACCGGCCAATCATCTCCTACCTCTCATTTTTCAATCCAAGCCTGTAACTTCACAGTTAGGAGCTGATTGGCCGTTGATAAAGTACCAGCCCCATTATCACTTCACCGAGCTTAATAAATCTGCCTCTGAGTTAGAGAAGATGTCAGGTAGAGAGCAAGAAACAGCCCCAGACAGAGTGGGGTGGAGAGGGGAAGCGTGGACAAAGAGGTGGGGAGAAGAAAAGGGGCAGAGAGAGAGAGAGACAAAAGTGAGATTGAAGGGGAGTGAGAGAGGGTTGAGCGAAAGACTGGGCAGGGGTAAAAGACAGGGGAGAGGAGAGACAGGAGGGTAACGAGTGTGACAGAGAGGGAGTGCAGGAGAGAGAAAGGAAACAGAATAGGGGAAGGTTGGGGAGAGAAATAGAGTTGGTGGGGGGACAAGTGGGTGAGACAGGGGTGAGGAGGGGGGTAAGAGGCGAAAGGGGATGAGATGCAGAGAGTTGAGGTGACAGACGGGCAAGAGGGAGTGAAGTGACAGAGGGGCAAGAATGCATAAGGCAGTGCTAGATTAAGGTTTAAATGGGCCTGGACCTGAAAATTATCAAAGGCCTATTATGCGCAATAATAGGGGTAGTGGCCAGCACCTAATAATGTGGGGGGCGTGACCAGTGTTCTGTCTGGGTGGTATGCTCATGGGTGTGTCTCTATTTGTGTAAATACTTTCAACTAATTATATGGGGGAAATTTACCAATATGAAAAACCTAGTTTTTCGTATTGGTATTTCCCCTACGACTGCATATGACTGTTTCAGTCGTATGCAAAGTCGTGTTCCGGAGGGGAAATTACAAAGCAGTCATATACGACTGCTTTGTAACCCTCCGATGTCGTATTCATTCGTATTAGCTGGCCATATATACGGCCGCTAATACGAATTTTTCTAGCAGTCTGCACGGATCAGTCAGATCCGTGCAGGCTGCAGAGTGTAAAAAAAAATAGAAAAAAAATAAATATAAAAAAAAAAAACAGTGTGGGGTCCCCCCACAGCCGAAACCAGCACCAGGCTGACCGAGCCTGGAGCCGGTAATTAAAAATCAGGGAACCCGACAAATAGGGGTTCCCTGATTTTTAACAACCAGCCCCAGGCTCCTGCTCTGGGGCTGGTTCCCAAAATACGGGGGACAAAATGAGTAGGGGTCCCCCGTATTTTAAGAACCAGCCTCAGGCAAAACCAGCCAGCAGGGTAATGCCACAGCCGGGGGTAGACTTTTTATACAAGTCCCCCCGGCCAAAGCATTCATCCCTACCGACTAGTCAGCCTGGCCAGGGGCCCTGGGGGAGTGGGGACCCCCCCAATAAAGGGGTCCCCCCCCCCCTCCAGGACTTACCTGACCAGGCTGAAGCCTGGTACTGTCCCCGATGCCCCTGGGCGGTGGGCATCGGCTGATTCAAGTGTAAAAATAAGATTAAACTATTGTTTTTTACTGTGGCACTACAAGTGCCAGCAAGCCTCCCCAGCAAGCTGGGACTTGGAGAACCACAAGTCCCAGCCTGCTGGGCATTAAAGGGCCCGCTGGCACTTGTAGTTCCACAGTTAAAAAAATTGTACACAAAACACACTGACACAAATTTTAAATAAAAGTTTAATACACACATCTCACACACACACTGATACTTACCTATCTTGATCCCGTCGGTAGGTCGCTGGCTCCGGTGTCGGCGGCTCCGAGGACGGCGGCTCCGAGGTCGGCGTCCTGTCTGAAGAAAATCCATGGTGGACCTGTGGAAGGAAATCCTACTCACCAGGTCCTCCATGGATGGTCTTGTGTCTTCTGTCTTCTTTTCCAGGGCTTATTTCTGTATCTTCTTTCTTCTTCTTTACGCTGCCGGCAGCTCACGGGACTTTCAGAGCTTCAGAGATGTTTCCTCCTCGACGTCTGGACTAAGAATGAATTCTAGCCAATCAGGAGCTGACTTTACTGGCTCCTGATTGGCCGCTAGGCGGCTCCTGATTGGCTAGAATTCATTCTTAGTCCAGACGTCGAGGAGGAAACATCTCTGAAGCTCTGAAAGTTCCGTGAGCTGCCGGCAGCGTAAAGAAGAAGAAAGAAGAAAGAAGATACAGAAATAAGCCCTGGAAAAGAAGACAGAAGACACAAGACCATCCATGGAGGACCTGGTGAGTAGGATTTCCTTCCACAGGTCCACCATGGATTTTCTTCAGACAGGACGCCGACCTCGGAGCCGCCGACACCGGAGCCGCAGACACCGGAGCCAGCGACCTACCGATGGGATCAAGATAGGTAAGTATCAGTGTGTGTGTGATGTGTGTATTAAACTTTTATTTAAAATTTGTCAGTGTGTTTTGTGTAATATTTTTTTAACTGTGGAACTACAAGTGCCAGCGGGCCCTTTAATACCCAGCAGGCTGGAACTTGTGGTTCTCCAAGTCCCAGCTTGCTGGGGAGGCTTGCTGGCACTTGTAGTGCCACAGTAAAAAACAATAGTTTAATCCTTTTTTTTACACTTGAATCAGCCCGATGCCCACCGCCCAGGGGCATCGGGGACAGTACCAGGCTTCAGCCTGGTCAGGTAAGTCCTGGAGGGGGGGGACCCCTTTATTGGGGGGGTCCCCACTCCCCCAGGGCCCCTGGCCAGGCTGACTAGTCGGTAGGGATGAATGCTTTGGCCGGGGGGACTTGCATAAAAATTCTCCCCCTGGCTGTGGCATTACCCTGCTAGCTGGTTTTGCCTGGGGCTGGTTCTTAAAATACGGGGGACCCCTACTCATTTTGTCCCCCGTATTTTGGGAACCAGCCCCAGAGCAGGAGCCTGGGGCTGGTTGTTAAAAATCAGGGAACCCCTATTTGTCGGGTTCCCTGATTTTTAATTACCAGCTCCAGGCTCTGTCAGCCTGGTGCTGGTTTCGGCTGTGGGGGGGACCCCACGCCGTTTTTTTATTTATTTATTTTATTTATTTTTACACCGCAGCCTGCACGGATCTGACTGATCCGTGCAGGCTAAAATGAGAATACGACAGGAAAATGGTGTTCTATTTTTCTGCCGTATTTTCGTGGACAAAAGCAGCAGTATTTTCTATACGGCTGCTTAGTAAATCAGGAACCACCATTCTTTTGAATGGTGATTTCTGTCGTATCCTATCGATGGTGTAGACATTCGTATTTGTAAATACAAATACGAATGTGCCATCTTTAGGAATACGAATTGTTGTATTTTGGGGATAGAAAATCCCGAAAATACAAATTCGTAAAAAAAAGGTGTATTTCTCCCTACGAATACACCTTTTTTTCTACGAATCCATTTTGGTAAATTTCCCCCTATATGTCTGGAAAAGGAAAGGGCTGTCATAAGAAAAATGCAAAGGGTTTAGTATAGGATGGAAAATGGCGAAGAGGTTGTCATATGCAAGAGCCTGGCACAGAAAAGAGGGAAAATAGAAGCTGCAGATAAACTTACCATCCAGTGGCGGCTGCAGGTTTGGGCTGCGGTGCCGACCATGTATCGCCAGGACTGAGAGCATCTGAGACGATATATATGCACACTCCCTCCAGCCAAAGAGTGCAGTGCCATTATATATATATATATATATATATATATATATATATATATATATATATACAGCCTGACGGGTCGTTTCGGCGCATTTGCGCCTTTTTCAAAGGGTAACAACAATACAGCAGCATGGATGCCTTTAATAAAGTAGTGGAATATACTACATTTACCTATGGCAGGGGTACAATGCCGCCATCCCAGCCGGAGTGCAGATAGAAGTACTCTGCTACATTACAGTGGCACCCACTCCGCGGCCAGTAAGAAGGGGTTACCCTTCTCCCAGTTCCTGAGGGTACACTGGATTTGCAGGGACCCGACGGAAACGGAGAAAGAAATTGATCTCATGATAGATACATTTCTTAACAGGGGCTATATACTGCAAAAACTCCTACAAGCTAAACACGCTGGCTATCCACAGAGAAGAAACACTGCTTCCCAAACCCCACAAAGATTTTAAAAACTGCGTGGGGTCCCCCCTCCTGAGCATAACCAGCCCCGGGTTCAAAGAGCCGGTCCTGGTTTCATAAAATCACGGGGCAAAACAAATAGGGTTCCCCTGGATTTTATAAAACCAGCACCAGGCTCAAGGGCCGGTCCTGGTTCCCAAAATACGGGGGACGAAATGACTAGGGGTCCCCCGTATTTCAAGAACCAGCACCGGGCCCAACCAGCCAATAGGGTAATGCCACAGCCAGGGGGAGACTTTTTATACAAATCCCTCCGGCCAAAGCATTCATCCCTCTGACCGGTCAGCAGGGGTCCTGGGGGAGTGGGGACCTCCCCAAAGAAGGGGTCCCCCCTACAGAACTTACCTGCTCATGATGAAGCCCGGGGCTGTCCTCGATGCCCCTGGGCGGTGGGCATCGAGCGGATTTTGTGTAAAAAAATAGATGATAAACTATTATCTTATACTGTGGAACTATGAGTCCCAGCAAGCCTCCCCCTGCATGCTGGGACTTGGAGAACCACAAGTCCCAGCATGCAGGGCATTAAAGGGCCCGCTGGCACTTGTAGTTCCACAGTAAAAGAAATAGTTAAATAAACACACTGACTCATAGTTCCACCGGCTCTTTGAGCCCGGGGCTGGTTATGCTCAGGAGGGGGGACCTCACGCCGTATTTTTTTTTTTTTTTTGCATGTTAATTTTTATTTGAGTTAGATTGCAAATGAGAAGTTACACAAATACAGTCGAAACATTTTCTATACATAAGAAAAAGTATTGTAATCAGGTATAAAACAAAAATGTGACATAGGAGATAACATTACATTTGAATATAATTAGCAGTGAACGTTTTAAGAATAAACTTGTTGTGAGCAGGTTTAACAGAAAATACATCTCAGCAATATATTGTGAAGAAAAGAGAGGGGGGGAAAGAAAGAAAGAAAGAGAAGGAAAGGATGGGAGGGATAGGTCGGGTGTGGGAACCAACAGGATCTGCTAGTGGTGATTGCGCTGTTTTTTTTTTTTTTTTTTTTCCTAGTGTGCTTGGGCACAGGACGGGGGTTGAGGTTTGTTAATAATACTTTTGTATTTGTCTGTTTCACAGAATTCTAGCCAAGTGGGAAGTACTACAAACCAGCCCCTAGGGATATGAACCGGCAATGCCTGTAGCAGATAAAGGATGCGGGGTAAAACATTCATTTTAATTACATTGATCCTCCCTAACCATGATATGCCTTTGGAGGACCATGAGGAAAGTTCTTGTCGGAGTTTGGTTATTGGCGGAGTAAAGTTTAGAGAGCATACTGATGTAAGGTGTTTCGGGAGGAAAACCCCTAGATACTTGATGTATGTGAGGTGCCATCTAAAGGGGAATGTCTGTTGTAGATGGGTGTGCGTATCTGAGGGGATGGTGAGATTGAGAGCGATCGATTTATTATAATTGATTTTAAAGTAGGATAGGTCTCCAAAGACTTTGAACTCCTTCATAAGATTTAGCAGGGAGATCTTTGGGTTGGTAATAATTGCTAATAGGTCGTCCGCAAATAATGCTAACTTGTATTCTGTGTCAGCTATCTGCAAACCTGTAATGTTAGGGTTTGCGCGTATGGATCTTGCTAGGGCCTCCATGCATAAAACAAAAATCAAGGGGGACAGTGGGCAGCCTTGACGTGTTCCATTCGAGATAATAACTGGATCTGAAAGGCTTCCATTGACCTTAACTCTAGCAGTGGGATTACTGTAGAGTGCCAATATCCTATGTAGGGAGATGGGCTTTAAACCTATGTGTTCTAGTAGGCTTCTCATAAATTTCCAATTTACTCGGTCGAACGCCTTCTCGGCGTTGGTAGATAATAGCATTGTATGAGCGGGGGACTGGGTTGACTGATGGATTAAGTTTAACATCTTGGTGGTGTTGTCACGGGCTTCCCGACCCAACACAAACCCCACCTGGTCAGTATGAATTAGATCTGGTAGTAGTAGCTTCAGTCTGTTGGAGATTAATTTGGCATATCATTTTAAGTCTACATTTAGAAGGGAGATGGGTCTATAGCTGGGGCAAAGGGAAGGATCTTTATCTTCTTTAGGGATAACAGTAATATAGGCTTCTAGTGACTGGGCCGAGAAAGGCGTTTTATCGGTTATGGCATTAAAGGCTTGGAGCATAATAGGCGACAAAGACTCACTAAAGGTTTTGTCATATGAGATCGGATGGCCATCCGGCCCTGGGCTTTTCCCTGATGGCGTGAGCCTAATCGCCTCATTCAGCTCCTCTTGAGTGAAAGGCCTGTCTAGGTGGTTTGCCTCATCTTCCGAAATCTTTGGAAGATCCAAGTCCCTAAGGTAAGTCAGTAGTGCGTCATCAGTTGTTTGGTTTGGACTCCTGGAGGAGGGCCATCCATCAGGTTGTAGAGTTTGGAGTAATAGGTCTGGAAAGCCTTTGTAATGTCAGATGTCAAGTGGCATTTCTGTCCGCAGTCATCTACAATGTCCTGAATATGCATGGAGGCCCTTTGCGTCCTCAGGGCTCTTGCCAGCATTTTGCTAGGTTTGTTGCCCCACTGGAAAAAGCGGCTTCTACATTTAGTGTAGTCCAATTTGATTTTGTCTGACATGAGTTTGTTAAGGGTGTGTCTGGTCTCAGTAAGTTCTTGGAATACATCCTGGGCTAAGGAGGATTTATGTTCGGTTTCTAAATTATGAATCTTTTGCAACAACCTTTTTTTTTCATCCTCTTTTTGTTTTTTGATATATGAGCCGAGTTGGATTAATTTCCCTCTAATGACACACTTGTGCGCTTCCCATAATGTAACAGCTGAGGTGTCAGGGGAGTCATTAAGCTTAATATATTCATCGATACATTGTTTTAGTTGGTCGGTACAATATGGGTCTTGAAGAAGAAGTTAATTTAATCGCCATGTGCGGAAAGTGGGTTGGCTTTGAGAAAACTTAACGGTAAGAAGAACGGGGGCATGGTCTGACCACGTAATATGACCGATTTCCACATCAACTAACATATGTAGGTGCTGGTGCTCCATTAAGAGGTAGTCTATCCTTGTGTAAGTATCATGAGGGTGTGAGTAGAAGGTGTAGTCACGATCTGTTGGGTGACGTAACCTCCATGCATCGACTAGTTGGTGTTCGTGTAAGGCTCTGCAAATTTTTCGATGCCATTTGTCTGGGCGATTTGAGTGGGAGGAGGATGAATCTAGTGATGGATGTATTAGCCAGTTTAAGTCTCCCCCAACAATCATAACCCCCGCTTTCAGGGCGTATATCTGGTTGAGCATATTATCGATAAAGGAATGTTGATTAGAGTTTGGAGCATATAAGTTTACAAATGTAAAAATTTGATGGGATATTTTACATTTAATTAACAATCCCCGACCTTCAGCTAAAACATTGGTTTCTACATTAGATGGAGAAAGTTTACGATGAAAAAGTATTGCCACTCCCAGTGTCCTACCCAAGCTATTGTTGCTGTAATATGAGTCTGTATAGTCTCGGTTGCGTAAAGATGGTGCTCTACCGTCTTGGAAATGGGTTTCCTGGATAAAGGCAACGTCAGCTCTGTCCTTTCTAAGCTCTCTTAGGAGTCTGGATCTTTTTTCCGGGACATTGAAGCCCTTAGCGTTGATAGATATAATTTTAAGAGTCGGAGTCATCATAGGGAGGGTCAGGAGGGAGGGTAGTTCTCTCCTGTGGGCCAGAGCTCTAGATTAAGGTTTAAGCACAGCGTGACTAGTAATGTGAGTTGTAGGAGAGGTTCCCGGTGATGAGGTGGTAGGGTGGGGTAAGAGGGGGGGGCAGAGGGGGAAGGAAGGATAAGAGAGGGGGGGAGAAAGACAGGAAAAGAGAAAGTGAGTAACAAGACAATAAAAAACATATCTCGAAAAATACCGCTCCTAAGATGCATGTGGAGGACAATGGGATGTCTCCACAAGCTCAGGAAAACTGTTTGCGGTATTGGGGCACTGGGGGAATAGTGCCAACGACCACACCTATAAAGAAACACTAAGAATCTAAAGTACAAGCATCAGTGTATTAGAAACATATTAATATCTTATCTGTGAGAAAAGAAGAATAACAGGTATTAAACTAATAGGAATATACTATAAGATAATCAATCAGGCTAACAGTCTGACCAATTTTGAAGTTAGAACCATCAGTACAGTTCGTTCACCCAACCAGTGGTGTGAACGACGTATCTGAACTCTGCAGAAAACCGGGTTGAGTAATCATTCATCTCCTCGATTAGCACCTTGATAACGTCAACCTTGGCTATGACAGTAAGGGATTACAATGGGTGCGTTTCAGTACTATAACCAACTAATCATTGTCGATGTCACCTTTAACGATATGGCATATAAATACCAAAGCTCACTAGGTGAGAAGGGTAAGTCATGAACGTATAATCAGACAATCACAATAAGAGTAAGAAAAGAAAAACCTGGTTGTAAAGAAAGTCAAGTCACATCTTGTGATTCGTTTTGAAGTCTTTTCCTCTGCTGACGTCTGGAACCGCGGGTTGGTTGGAAGCCCCTCTCGGTGGGATCAGATCTGGGAGGTGGAGGGACTAAGTAGGTTTCATCCCAGTTGGGTAGATCTGGAGCGGGGATATCTAATACTGTGCAAAAGTTGTCTAAATCGGGGCAGTCCCGGAAAATTGCAGATTTGCCATTAAGGGTTGATTGTAGGCCAAAAGGAAACAGCCATTTGTATTTCCTATCTTTTGAGCGCAAAGCTTCTGTCAAAGGCCTAAGTAGGCGGCGTAGCTGTAGGGTGCGCCATGATAGATCTTGAAATACTTGAATTTTGTTACCGTTAAAAGTCCACTTCATCTAGGCTGCGGAGTTTGCGCAGTATTTCGTCCTTTTGAGAGTAGTAGTGAAGTCTGCATATCATCTGGGCTTTGCCGAAGGATCTCCTCGAGGTTTCAACGCTCTGTGCGCTCTGTCAAATGTAATACTTGAGCTTGGGTCGTTTTCCAGGATTTCATTAAAAATCTTTGTCAGGACATCGATCAGATTCTGGGTTGAGATGTCTTCTGGGATACCTCGGACTCTCAAGTTGTTTCTACGCCCTCTGTTGTCCAAATCGTCCATTTGTTGTTGTAAGGTTATCATCCCTGTGGCTTGGAGCCGTACTTTGTCTCTTAGGGCATGCAGTTCATCTGTCAGCGTATCCTTATTTTCTTCCAATAGAGTTAGTCTGTTTGATAACATTGACATATTTGCCGTAAGGCCCGCTACCTCGTTGCGAACTGTTTCTTGGAGACGGGTCTCCAGTAACTCGAAGTCTGTTTTTGATGGTAGCTCCTGTTTTGTTAGAAATGATTGAGGAGCAGCATTATAGCAGAAAGGTCAGGAACTTCATCAGCAGCCATTTCTGTATTGGCTTCTTGTAAGGAGGGGCACGGTGATGAGGGAGTAGCGGTCGAAGATGGATGTGAAGTATCGTCTAATGGATTCGTATGCGGTCCGGGAGACCTCAGAAAGTGTCGCAAGTCAGGCTGTGGAATGGAGCTTGAGCTTTTAGGGGTATTTACTTTTGAGATGCTTTTTCCGCGTTTACCCATGTGGTATGCGGCACTAGAGGAGCGAGACTGATATACAGAGTTCAGGTAGTGGAGCAGTAGGTCAGGCTTTGTGTGCGTGTTTCACGTCATGTGTGGCCGTCGGTCACATCCCCCAGGGAGAAAGAGGCCTACGCATGCTCAGCAGCGTCCAATCATCTCGTATCTGGGAAGGGACAGCTTTAGTGTTTACATCAAAGGCAGTGCACTTCATGCTTTTAGGTGAAAGATGCCAATTTAGGGTTTGAGCTCTAGGTGGCGCTCTTGTATATGGAGGAGTATTGCTTCTGATGGAGAGCAGTGCAGTATATTTGTAGAGAGTTAGTGGACCTGTGTGTATTGATCGATTTGTTACACACCTTATAGTTTTTTAGGTGTGGAGCGTTAGATGTGTGTATATTAAGAGGTCAAGATACTTTTTTTTTTTTTTCCCTCAGAATAGGGGGGAGTATAGCATCCCTAATGGTGTCTGTGAATGTCTCCAGGTACTGCAATGCCCCCACCGCAGATAGGGGGAGTGTTGCTAGTCCCCCAGAGTCTCACCCTATGTTATGGCTGCCTGCTGTCTAAATTCTCCAGCCAGCACACCACTGTCAGCAGTCACCCCTCCCCAGGTGTCTCCTTAGGCTTACCCCCTTTGGCACTGGAGAGCCCTTCTGACAGGAGGCTCAGGAGCAGCCGCCGCAGCACACAGAACTCCTGTGCCGGATTTCCTAGATGGCCGCCGCTGGAGTGTGCGCAGCAGGGATCGGAGCTCCGAGCTCTTCTCCACTTGTGGTGAGTGGCAGCAGGGAGGCCACCAGTAGCGTCAGGGGGCCCAGGGGGAGGTCAACAGCCAGGCAAGGACGGTTCCAGCTCTGTTCGCGGTCCCGATCGCCCGCGATTCCCGCCACGGAGCTCAGGAGCGGGCGGGGCTATCTAATCGAGGTCTCAGCTTCTCAGACCTTGAAGGCCACAACCTGCAGGGACCCGTTTCCAGGTCCCCCGGCTCCACGGCACTCACCAGACCACGTCCTGGATGTCCAGTGGGAAGGAGGCAAGGGGATTCAGGCAATAATAGTTGTGCCTTTTGAAAAGGTCGGGCAGGAGCTAAGAAGAGTCACTGCTTTCCTCTCTGCAGGTCAAGCCACGCCCCCCCACACCGTATTTTTTACGTTTTTTTTTTTTACCAAAAATCATGACTGAAAATGCGCACATTTCCATGACTTAAAATTGCCACAAATTGCACCATATCGCAATTCCCCCCCCCGCTAATTAGCATTTCATTAAATATGCGCATTGCAAGGGAAAAATGCGCAAAAAAAAATAAATGATGTGCGGCGATATGGTGCGATTTTAAAAAATTGCGAAAACTCGCATTCTATTAAATGTCACCCTATATCTTTTACTACAACTTGATACCATCGAATTTACCTCTTTTTAATTGTGCACATCTGCATGGTACAATTTTCCATACAGATATTTACATGCACATAATGCTCGCGCTCAGAGGTTTAACATAGGATATTGAGCTTCATTCTACAGTAACTTCCCCATCATGTCCTATCCTTTACTGTTCCCTTGTTCATTCTTGTTTTGTGGTGTCTTTTCTTGAGTATTTTCTTGTGTATTAATGTGTCTCTTTCTTTAATATAAAGATCTTTACAACAGGCTGGCTGACATATCCCTATTGGATATATTCGTAGGGGATTACATTACAGACACATATGCCCACACATTATATTGGTAGCAGGCATAGTTATCTGCCCCAGTCTGTTCACGCCGGCTTGTCAAGTCTAGCACACATGCAGCAGGGTATACATTACCATATTAGCGAGGCAGCTACCCCGTGGCCATGGCAACCTGTGGTTACCCATGGCTGTAGCTAGAAATCACTATATTTACGCATTATCTACATGTAACTCATATACATATTATTGTTTATATGTTATTTATTTTGCATGTATTCATTATTTCGGATTCGCCAGCCGCTAAACCTGTATGTGGCTTTATCCCCATGGTGATGGTTGCACACGTCTCCTTAGACACCATGCATAGTGTGGTGACGTCCTATTTCAGCAACACAACTGGACGGCCTGCCGAGCTCACACTGGGTGATTCTTCTATAAAGGTATGTTTTATTGTTATCACACTTTGTACACTTGAAAAAAGTTCATAAAGAACTGAAACAATGTGGAAGTTACAAGGTCTCTAACATCGTTATTTAGAGCCAGGAGTGCCACACCATTGCAACTATAAGTATCCACTACTGTGAGGGCACCCTGCACATTGATTTTATTTTTGGGAGTGCCAGACCATCGGTAGTATACATTGGAACCATTGTTGGGCAAGCGTTGGAACCTGTCTGGGCACCCATACTCCTATCTAAGAACAATACTCAAGTTTTGGCGCAATTGTTTCCTAGGATTTACAGTTGTGTGCTTCCAGGGGAGTAGCACTATCTTTAAGTGCACTGGACTGGATTCACTTTTTATCACAGGGTGTGGAAATAAAAGCATTTGTGCAGTACAGCACAGCGGACTACCTTGCTACAATTTGAGGAACCAGTACTTGCTAATAAGGCAGAAGGAGGATCAGAAATCTGGGGTCACATGCAATTTCCGATAGGGGATACGTTCACTTATTCAGAATCTGAAGCGGAAGCTATAGTCTTCAATCAAGGTATTGAGGATGAAGCAGAAGCAGCAACATGTGAAAATATATACAGAGAATTTACTCCGCTTAAAAAAAAAAAGGAGGTTGATTTTCACCTCCATTGTTTGTCCCTATCAGATTACTATAAAAGTAAGAAAATTCCCAGAGGTTTCCGGGTCCGCAATTATCCGACGATCGGTCGATACGACCCAGCTTTCTGTAAGCGCTGGGTCGCCATCTTAAATAAGTGCTCACTTGACTTGTTGGTTCTTGTTATAGAACAATCAGCTAAAGAACTAGAAAAGACAAAAGTGAAAATCACAGCACTGGAAGAAACGCATACAGCTGCGCTCGTGCTCGATCATGAAATGGATTGGCTTGGCAAATCAAAAATACAGATCACGCAATATAAGAAAGAGCTTATTAAGTTAAAAAAAGATAAACGGGTCAAAGTTGATCTAGACTATGAAAGGCATACAGTATACAGATGGCTTTTGGATGTCCAATCCACCGAACGCAAAAAAAATGTTCTTCAAGCGCAATAGGCAATGGAAAAATCGGTTTGATACCGATACCTCAGAAGACTCGGCTAACTCATCAGGGGACAGATTGAATAAAGCAAAGGGCCCTTTAGGAGTAGACATTAAAAGCAGCCATCGCCGGCAAAAACGCGCATACACCAGAAGGGGACAACAAACCCGCAGGCAGGGGAAGGGCAGGAAGGCCCCCAAACAGCCGAAAGCGCAATATTCAACTTATCATCATATGAATTGTCATCCAGCAAACATAAACTGCTGAGTAAAGGGTTATCCTTTATTCCACCTGTACCATTTGATAAATTGCAGTGGAATATCGAAAGACAAACCTTTCAAAGAAAATTAAAATAATTCTTTCAAGCTAAACCCACGGCGCAAACCAACATTGAATCCACGATCACTAAACAACTTATACCGTTCAAACCTAAATCCAACTTTAAGCCGATATCCATGAATGCAAATATTAAGGCATACATGTGTATGGTGGATGATGAAGTTGCAACCATTCCGCCACATACCATGCATCCAAATCTGACAGATCTTGAAAGGGAGGCTATGAAAACACTAGCCAACAACAAACAGCTTGTTATACGGCCGGCTGAGTGCTGCAGGACCTCCAGGATTATAAAGCAGAGGCGCTGAGACAATTGCAGGATATAACGGTATACCGCAAATTGCCGACAGACCCCACCATGCAGTGTAAAAAAAATCTGTCGCGCATTCTGCCACAAGCTCTGCATACTGGACTTATTACACAGGACATTTTGAAAATCCTAATGCCGCCATATCCGATCATTCCTTTATTCTACACCACCCCCAAAATACATAAAAGCATGATGACTCTGCCAGGCCGACCAATTATAGCAGCCAGAGGATCACTGCTTCAGCCAACAGCTGCATTTGTGGATTATTTATTGCAACCATTAATTCAAAACGAGCCCAGCTATCTAAAAGACACCAGCACCTTTTTGACAAAATTTTATGACATCATTGAAGTGCCCACAGAAGGCTAGTTGGTGGGTATCGACGTGGTTAGTCTATATACGTCGATCCCAGACAGCTTTGGGCTGAATATTGCGCGTAGATTTTTGCAACAAAAAAGTTCATTTTCGGATGAACATAGAGAAATTATACTCAGCATGCTAGAGTTGATTCTCACCAACAATTTCTTTATATTCAATGAGCAATACTAAATGCAACTACAAGGATGCGCTATGGGGTCTTCAGCAGCCCCTAGCTACGCCAACATTGTTATGTATGGCATAGAGGATACAGTATTCTACAATCACGAAGAATGTATGAACGATGTCCTATTGCTTAGCCGCTTCATAGATTACTTGTTCATCCTATGGAAGGGACCGGACACCAAGTTAGCCAAGATCCTAGATGACCACAATCAAAGCGATAATCCCATCAAATTTACACATACATTCAGTCAATCCAAGGTGAACTTCCTGGACGTCAAAGTGATTAACAGGAATAATCATATCATCCCCACATTGTACTCAAAACCTACAGATCATAATCTAATACTACAGGCATCCAGCTGTCATTTCAGGAGTCTTATAAGAGGGTTACCATACTCTCAAATGGTACGTGTCATGCGGATAAATAGTGAGCCGAATATCGTTCATCAACAAATTGATGAGCTAATTGATAAATTCACCAGCAGAGGGTACTCCAGAAAACAACTAGAAGCGTCCAAACAGCGAGCTAGAGGATAGAAAAATACCATGAGTGACCAGATATAACGTCAACTCTTCAGTTATTAATAACTTAACTAAAAAATACTGGTCCATCATTAATACAGACCCAGCTTTGGGCCTTAAGAACGTTCAAGTCATGCCAAGTTATACTAGAGGCCAAACTTAAAGGACATATTAATGAAAACAGATATGAGCAAATATCAAGCAGCAGCACCCAAAGCAACTTTTCTACAGCCACTCAAAATGGGAAATAGCAAATGTGGATGTACAACTTGCCAATTCTTGTTACCAGGAGACCGTTTCTATCATCCACACTCTGGGCGCAAATACATGATCAGGCATAGATTCAATTGTGGGGGGGGGGGGGATCTTAGAATGCACACCCAAGATACATGAGGTGCTATCACGCTGGGACTTGTAGTTCTGCAAAGAAAAATACATGGTGCAGATGCACACTTCATATTATTAATCAATAATAGAGGCTCTTGGTATATTAATTGGCCAAGAAATATTTGCCCACCAACCAGCTTCACGATGGCCTCATTTCTGGTGGGTCCCTAATACTAAGTTTGAATCTGGGGCGCGGAACCCCGAAAAGGTTGGCATAGGCCAGTCACCCCAGGGCAGCACACAAGTGAAAAACTAAGCTAAAGGTGTATTAATAAGAAAGTAGCAGAAGCTAAAGGTAAAAAGTGAAGTGCTAGAAAGTATAATACAGGTTGAGTATCCCGTATCCAAAATGCTCGGGACCAGGAGAATTTTGGATAACGGATTATTCCGTATTTCGGAATATTTTAATATTTCAATTATGTATTTTGAAGTATCTTGCATGTATGCTGTATAAACACATAAAATACACACAAATATATTTTATTACCACATAAAATACACACAAATATATTTTATTTGTTAAAAAAACAAGGTTTCAAAACCTGAAACAAAATTTGTGTACTATCTCAGATATTGAATTTGAATGCCAAGCAATCATTTTCTTGCACATATATAGTGCCAGTTACATATCATGTCACCAGTAGTGCTGTTACAAATGTCCCCAGTGAGTTTTTAGCAAAAAAAAAATTTTTTATTCACTTTCTGGAATGTATGGTTTTCGGAATAATTCGGATAACGGATACTCGGATACGGGATACTCAACCTGTATATTAGTGGGAAATAAATAGTGCTAAATAAATGTTAGGGTGTGCCACCCCGAAAGCAACTCAGCCACACCAACCCAAGGGATTTTCTTTATAGATTCAATTGTGACAGCACGCATGTTGTCTATCAAATTATCTGCCCATGTGGAGTTGTCTACATTGGCAAAACGGACTGCAAATTTAAAACAAGAATGACAGCACATCGATCAGCGATTCGGAAAGCTCTAGCCACGGGCAACTCGGAGCAACCCGTTGCCCGATATTTTGTAGAAGCAAAACACACATTGAACTCACTACGGTACCGCATCATTGACACCATCCCACCTCTACATCTAGGAGGAGATAGATCGGCCAAATTATTAAAGCTGGAAACCAAGTGGATCATGACCCTGGATGTTATCTTGCCAAGAGGACTGAATGAGAATATATATTTTACTACAACTTGATAACATCTAATTTACCTCTCTTTAATTGTGCACATCTGCATGGTACAATTTTACATACAGATATTTACATGCACATAGTGCTCGCGCTCAGAGGTTTAACATATGACATTAAGCTTCATTCTTCAGTAGCTTTCCCATCATGTCCTGTCCTTTACTGTTCCCTTGTTCAGTTTTGTGGTGTCTTTTCTTGTGTATTTACGTGTCTCTTTCTTTAATATAGAGATCTTTACAACAGGCTGGGTGCCATATATCCCTATTAGAAACATAGAATTTGACGGCAGATAAGAAGCATTTGGCCCATCTAATCTTCCCTCTTTTTTTAACCCTTCAGTTAATCTCAACCCTTTTTAATCCTTTTTTCTTTGTAAGGATATTCATATGCCTATTTAAATTGTTCTACTGTCTAAGCCTCTACCACCTCTGATGGGAGGCTATTCCACTTATCCACTAACCTTTCTGTGAAGTAATTTTTTCTAACATTTCACCTGAACTTCTGAAGATATGGTCTCCAGAACTGCACACAGTATTCCAAAATGAGGCCGTACCAATGACCTATAAAGTGGCATTATTACGTCTTTTTTTTCTGCTACTGATTCCTCTCCCTATGCAACCAAGCATCTGACTAGCCTTCCTCTTTGCTTTGCTACATTGCTTTCCTGCCTAGATCTCTTTCAACCTCAGTAGTTTCCATTATAGTACCCTTGATTCTATATTGAGCCTTTGGGGTTTTTGAGTCCCAAGTGCATAATTTTGTATTTTTTAGCATTAAACTGTAGTTGCCATGCTCTTGACCAATTCTCAAGTTTACTTAGATCATCAGTCATTTGATTTACCCCTCCTGGTGTGTCTACTCTGTTGCATATCTTTGTGTCATCTGCAAAAAGGCATACTTTCCCTTTATAATCCAATCCCACACTTTCAAGTTTATTTAGCAGCCTGCAATGTGGGACAGTGTCAAATGCAGGGGCGGGCTGGGCCGGGGGGCAGGGTGCCATGTGCCCCCCGGGCCGCTTACCCAGCCACCTGCTGCGGGCCGCGCGGCGCACTTCCTCCAGTTCTCCTGCGCTGGCCGCGTCTTCCAGAACACGGCCGCGGCCACAGGAAAATGGCCGCCGGCCGCCTGCACTGAGGACATATCCTTTGTGCAGGAGGCCGGCGGCCATTTTCCTGTAGCCGCGGCCGTGTTCTGGATTCTGGAAGCAGCGGCCAGCGCAGGAGAGCTGGAGGAGGTGCGCGGCCTGCACCGGACTGGGGCTGCAGGGTGTGGGCAGGAGGGGCATGAACTGCGCTCTCCCCCGCCCCCCCTCCCCCAGCAGCAGCATCAGCAGCAGATATAGTTGAAACAGCAACAATGGTGAGTTGCAAATTCTGGCACTGGGGTATATGTGTTTCTGGCACTGTGGGGGCATGTGTATATTTGGCACTGTGGGGGAATATCTGGCATTGTGGGGGCATATGTGTATCTGGCACTGTGGGGGCATATATGGCACTGTGGGGGCATATGTGTCTCTGGCACTGTGGGAGAATATCTGGCACTGTGGGGGCATATCTGGCACTGTGGGGGCATATGTGTCTCTGGCACTGTGGGGGCATATGTGTCTCTGGCACTGTGGGGCATATCTGGTACTGTGGGGGCATATGTGTCTCTGGCACTGTGGGGGCATATGTGTCTCTGGCACTGTGGGGGCATATGTGTCTCTGGCACTGTGGGGGCATATGTGTCTCTGGCACTGTGGGGGCATATGTGTCTCTGGCACTGTGGGGCATATCTGGTACTGTGGGGGCATATGTGTATTTGGCACTGTGGCAGAATATCTGGCACTGTGGGGGCATGTGTATATTTGGCACTGTGGGGGAATATCTGGCATTGTGGGGGCATATGTGTATCTGGCACTGTGGGGGCATATGTGTCTCTGGCACTGTGGGAGAATATCTGGCACTGTGGGGGCATATCTGGCACTGTGGGGGCATATGTGTCTCTGGCACTGTGGGGGCATATGTGTCTCTGGCACTGTTGGGGCATATCTGGTACTGTGGGGGCATATGTGTCTCTGGCACTGTGGGGGAATATCTGGCACTGTGGGGGCATATGTGTCTCTGGCACTGTGGGGGCATATGTGTCTCTGCCACTGTGGGGGCATATGTGTCTCTGGCACTGTGGGGGCATATCTGGCACTGTGGGGGCATATGTGTCTCTGGCACTGTGGGGGCATATGTGTATTTGGCACTGTGGCAGAATATCTGGCACTGTGGGGGCAAATCTGGCACTGTGGACATCACATTGTGCAGTGCAATGGGCATCATGTTATGGGGCGTAATGGGCATTACAGTGTGGGGATCATTGGGTAATTGCCATCACATTATAGAGTGTAATGGGCATCAAGGTGTGCGGCATAATGTGTAATTAGCATCACAATGTGCAATCTGCAGGTACACAATACAATCATGGAATAGGCCACGCCCCCTTATGTTAGGCCACAAGTCTAATTTTTCTGCGCGCCTCCGGCGCGCGCAAGCGTTCCGTCTTCCAGAAAGTTGGGGGGGGGGGGGCTATGGGCCAGTGCTCTGGACTTGCCCCCTAGGCTAAAAGTTGCCAGCCAGCCCCTGGTCAAATGCCTTACTAAAGTCTAGATATGCCACATCTACAGCCCCCCCTTCATCTAGTATTTTGGTCACGGAGTCAAAAAAGTCAATGAGACTTGTTTTGCATGATCTCTCTGCAGTAAAACCATGCTGTTTTGGATCCTGTAAATTGTTTAATTTAAGATATTCCACTATTCTTTCTTTTAATAGTGTTTCCATCAATTTCCCTATTACTGATGTAAGGCTCACTGGTCTGTAGTTACTTGCTTCTTCTTTGCTTCTGCTTTTGTGCAGTGGAACTACATTTGCTCTTCTCCAGTCCTCTGGAACTGCACCTATATCTAGTGACTGGTTGAATAAATCTGTTAATGGCGCTACCAACACATCTTTTAGTTCTTTTAGTATCCTTGGATGCACTCCATCTGGCCCCATTTATTTATCCACTTTCAGTCTTGAAAGTTCTTTTAGGACTTTCTCCCTAGTAAATGTAGTTCCATCTACCTTATTTTTATGACTGTCCTTGCAACTTAACTGTGGTTCTCCTTCTAGTGAATACGGTGCAAAAGTAATTATTTAGATGATCTGCAATTGCCTTGTCTCCCTCCACCAAATTCTCAGTGTCTGTCCGCAGTCTTATTATTCCTCCATTTGATTTTCTTCTTTCACTTATATACTTAAAAAAAGTTTTGTTTCCTTTATCTACTGACTGAGCCATTTTCTCCTCAGCTTATGCCTTGGCACGCCTGATCACTTTCTTAGCCTTCTTGAGTCTGGAAAGATACACTTCTTTGTCATTATTATTTTGAGTCTGCTTGTATGTCCTAAAGGCCATCTTTTTTGCTTTTACACCATTTGATACCTGTAAAAGCACACTGGCTTCCTTTTCCTGGTACTTTTCTTAACCCTTTTGATACAAAGGTCTGTTGCCTTTAGTATTGCACATTTTTATATTTTTTTCCACCTTTCCTGCACTCCTTTCAAGTTCCTCCAATCCGCTAATGAATCGCTTAAACATATCCCCATTTTTGCAAAGTCAGCCTTCCTAAAATCCAACACCTTAGTTTTTGTGTGACTGAAGTTGGACACTGCCTTGATACTAAACCATACTGCTTGATGATTACTGGATCCTAGGTTCTCACCCACATATATGTCCGATATCCTGTCACCATTTGTGAGTATTAAATCTAATATTGAAACTTTGCGAGTAGGCTCCCTCACCAATTGTTTGAGAGATGCTCCCTGTAGGGAATTTAGAAATTTGCCACTTGTAGTTGATCTTGCAAGAGACTCCTCCCAATTCACATCAGGTAGATTAAAGTCTCCCATGATTATGACTTCTCCCTTTAAAGCCATTTTAGTGACATCAAGCAATAGGCTCCTGTCCAAATCCTGCCCCATGCCTGGTGGCCTATAGATTACCCCAGTACGAATAATGTCCTTCTCCCCCATTTCTATGGTCACCCAAAGGGCCTCAGTTTTTTTCTTCAATGTTTTGTATTAAAGTAGCATTTATGCTTTTCTTTACATACATTGCTAGCGTTTGCACACATAGTTTTAAAAATGTTGCCTGTGCATCTGTTATTCCTAGCCATGTTTAGACAGTACAAAATTCAAGTCTAAAGTTGAAATTACCGGTTTGATGATGTTGTACAATGTCTGTTTTTTCTTTTTTACTGTTCAAAAAACACTTCATCAGTTACAACACAGCTGCAGGTCACTAATTCTAAGGATATAGTGCGTCTGTTCAGGCCAGGCTACACCTGAACACTAATGGCCAAATGGTCAAAGGAGATAATTTGTACTGTGTTTGAGTAGACATCAGGCAGAATGCAACACTAAACTATGTTGAACAACTTCCCCAAACAAGTAATAACAATTGCAATCAATTCATTACATCAGAACTTTTCAAATCATACAAGAGTTTGCATAACACAGAAATGAAGAGAGCATATTGGAGATGAATTACATACTCTTGAGGTATCAATGCAGTCCATGTGTGTTTTTGTTGATTTGTAGTAGTTTGCCTTCAGTTAACCTTCGGTGTAACGCAGGTATAACGCTTGTAGTTATGACTCCGTTTTCCCACTTTAAAATGGCCCACTTCAATACAGGGCCACAGCCGTATGCAATGAGAACTAAAATACTCTAACAATGCATGGTTCCCAATTTCCAATAATTGGAATCTACACCCTCAGTCCCCACCCCATGCTATACAGAGCAATAAAAGTGGCTTACACAAACAGTTCTGGCATTCCAGGATACTATATCTCATTTAGAATAAAAAATATATGCCTCACTACCCCCAGCAAGGTACTGTTGTGATTTACAAAGATCAGATATTTGGTTTATTTTACCTATAAGACAATCCCACACACATGCAATGTTCTGCAGTGAAGACACTTGGTTGCAAATTTACCCAGTAGAGTTCAAAAGCATGTGGATGTTACAGCAGAGAGAGATACAGTCTGCATGTAGGCCTGTTAAGTTGAATTTACCTATAAGACAATCCCACACACAAGGGATGCAATGTTCGTAGGGCGTTACATTACAGACACATATGCCCACACATTATATTGGTAGCAGGCATAGTTATCTGCCCCAGTCTGTTCACGCCGGCTTGTCAAGTCTAGCACACTTGCAGCAGGGTATACATTACCATATTAGCAAAGTAGCTAACCCGTGGCCATGGCAACCTGTGGTTACCCATGGCTGTAGCTAGAAATCACTATATTTACGCATTATCTACATTTAGCTCATATACATTTATTGTTTATATGTTATTTAGATGTTGCATGTTCATGATTGCATGTATTCATTATTTCAGATTCGCCAGCCGCTAAACCTGTATGTGGCTTTATCCCCATGGTGATGGTTGCACACGTCTCCTTAGACACCACGCATAGCGTGGTGACGTCCTATTTCAGCGACACAACCGGACGGGTGAGTGGTCCCACCCCGGCCTGCCGCGCTCACACTGGGTGATTCTTCTATAAAAGGAATGTTTTATTGTTATCACACTTTGTACACTTGAAAAAAGTTCATAAAGAACTATAAATATGGCACCGCTACACGTTTACAGAAAAAAGGTGGTAGACTGCGCTCATTGATGACAGACTGAGGAATTAAAATTGTAATTTTTAATTATACAAAATAGCATGCTGTAGTAAACATATAAAAATACAAGGTACAAAGTACACAATATAAAAGAAGGGGAAGGGGGAGGGCAGGAATAATTGAAAATAGCTGCGTCCACTGTTAGAGTGATATCACCTTAGTTAGAGTCCACAGTCCAGTGGGTAACCGTTGAAATGAGGAGCGAATAGATGTATCAAAAAAGCTGGCCGCGGCGGTTTTTTGATACATCTATTCGCTCCTCATTTCAACGGTTACCCACTGGACTAAGGTGATATCACTCTAACAGTGGACGCAGCTATTTTCAATTATTCCTGCCCTCCCCCTTCCCCTTCTTTTATATTGTGTACTTTGTACCTTGTATTTTTATATGTTTACTACAGCATGCTATTTTGTATAATTAAAAATTACAATTTTAATTCCTCAGTCTGTCATCAATGAGCGCAGTCTACCACCTTTTTTCTGTATATTTTCCATAGGGATTGACACCCCCTTTTTTTGACAGCCGCTAGCAGAAGCCACTCATACAGGCGCCCCTACAGTTACCTCGGTAACTGACACCCCATTTTTTCTGACCGCTACACGTTTGCCTGACGACGGGGGTCCGGCCCCCGAAACGTTGACGACTATCATGGAATAATTGGTCTTACTTTCCACTGCTGATTGAAGTCCCTGAGTGCCCTTTCTTGTTTGTTGGAGATATATATACACATATATAAACTAAACATCGGCACTCACCTTTCCTAGTTTTGGGGTGCCCTATGGCTTGTGACCACATTGTTTAAACAGACATTGTAGGGGCTCTACACACACTAAATTAACTGATAATAAATAGTGGAGATTTGGTTCATGAATTAATCAATGCATTTAAGCCTGCAGCCCCCTTCACGGGACCCCACTTTTCTGCAGGTCCTAACACTATTGCTCAAAATGGCTACAATACACATAGCTATCACATCAATGTTTGATTCCAGGCATGCTATCTGGTCTAAAGCTCACAGCAGACTATGCTTTTATAGGTGAGCAGTTACCAACACACCTGTCACTAATCATCTAAGGAACTGGTTAACATAAGCTATGCACTATAGGTTAAAGCAGGGTCACATTTTCTCATGCACCCTGTTTTAACCTATAGTGCATAGCTTATGTTAACCAGTTCCCTAGATGATTAGTGTGTTGGTAACTGTGCGCCCCCCTGTTGCAGATGTATGTGTGTGTATGTATATATATATATATATAGAGAGAGAGAGAGAGAGAGAGAGAGAGAGAGAGAGAGAGAGAGAGAGAGAGAGAGAGAGTAAGCAGGGGCGCCTATCTTTAAAAAGCATTATCTGTAAAAAGTGCGTACCACACAATTCATCAGGTTGTGTTCGTTATTGTTAATACAACATCTCATTCACCCACACTATCAGCAAATCTCAAATAGAGTTCCTAGATTTGGTTATTTCCACAGAAAAATTCAAAGAGACTAGAGAGATTGAAACTTATACCCATTTAAAAAAAGTTGACAGTAACAGCTACCTCAAATATAATAGCTGTCATCTGGATCGTTGGAAAATGAATATCCCATTCTCCCAATATACCCGCCTGAGGAGGAATTGTAGCAATCTGTCCAAATTTGATGAACAAGCTGGGGTGTTCTCTAAAAGGTTTGCAGAAAAGGGCTATCCGAGGATATTGTCAGTAATGCACAGATGAAAGCTAAGGCAAAGAGATAGAACATCACTATTGCAATACAAGGATAGGGAAGTTCAGATGGGTAATGAATTTTGCTCGTTCATTACCAAGTATAATGACGGGGAAAGAGATATTAAAAAATTACTAAATAGACACTGGTACGTGTTAAAACTAGACCCTATCCTTAAGGATCATTTGTCAGAGAAACCTGATATAAACTTTAAAAAGGCTAATAACATCAAAACAATGGTATCGAAAAGCTGTTGGATATGTATATTTCCCCCCCTTTATACCCTTTGTAAAATGTATGTAATGGAAGTCTATATTGTAAAATTCAATAAACATATATTTGAAAAAACAAACAAACCCAAGAATAAAATGTTCGGGGGAATGGTGGGTTCCTTCCCCTGTAGTCATTGTAAAGAGTGCCCGAGAATGCAGAAGGGAGTGAAAATGTTTTCAGATAGCAAAAGAAGAAAATAATTTAAGATAAAGAATCTGATTAATTGCAATTCAACTTACATTGTATATATGCTGGAGTGTCCTTGTGGCCTCCAGTATATAGGCAAAACAAAAAGAGCCCTGAAAATACGCATTCTCGAGCACTTGTAAAATATTAAGAACAAGGTCACCAACCACAGTGTCCCACGACACTTGGCACAACATCATGGAAGTGATCTAAATCTGCTTATGTTCAGTGGTATAGAACATGTTCCAATTGACAAAAGAGGTGGGGATAGAGACAAATGTTTGACAAAATGTGAAACATTTTGGATCATCACCTTAGACACCATCATCCCTAACGGACTTAATGAAAATTATGAGATCAGCCCCTTTATAGAAGATATCTGAGAAGGAATATACTAAAACATACCGATGAAATAGAACTGAGTACATATGCCGTTATTATCATAGCTTACTATAGTGAAAGAAATGTGACTGTGCCCGATATAAAATATTGCTTCCATAAGTAGCTGTCTCTTTCTATGTCACTTATATGTGTGTATATGAGTAAAAACCTTGGAGAAATCTGATAAGAATGTATTGAAATGTGTCAGATATTCAGTGAAAACATCATATTGTAATATAAAAGAATGGGCATGTCTCCATTTGAGTAACATGCATAATATTGTCAGCTTTTGCCGTCTTTCCATCTACCCTGTCTATATCTTTCTACATCGAGCTGTAAGCTTGCTAGTTCTAATGCAGGAGAAGACTCTCTGTCAAAAGATTGTCTATGAAATATACCTTGTGTGAAATTGCTGTAAAGTTCCTCCGTCCATGCTAAACGGTGCGCAGGTGAAGGAGTAGTTGCTTAATTGAGACTACCATATAGTGTGGGAGAGTCAGTTCCCCATAGCCTAACGTAACAGATATGTAACCCTCTGATTAGATATAATAAGAACTTGAATTACTAACATAAAAATTAACATAAAAATGACATGCAAACACTCTATGGATGGACCGCTTGGTTATAGACGGAGATACTAATGCTCTGTGACATGTATTAACAATATGCAAATTCAGAATAATCTGCCGATAAAAGGGCTGGCGAGCGTCTGTGGGACCAACCCCACTGACGAAGTCGAGTGACGAAACTCGTTTGGGGCGGGGTTTCACAGACGCAATCTGAACCCTCTGTGGCAGGGAGAGTTGCCGCGAGCTGAAGCCATGTGTGTGCCGGACGCCGGGGACAGCAGCTTACGAGAAGTCCAGGAGGGACGCCTGAGTCTATTGCCTGTAGTGAGGCCGGTGATCGTGACGGTGTCTTTTGCCAGTGTGGAAACTTGTTAAATCATGTGGTTATCAGCCCACAGCTGATGAATTGTGTGGTACGCACATTTTACAGATAATGCTTTTTAAAGAAAGTTATTTTTAAAAATAAAAAAGATAATACACTATTAGGCGCCCCTGCTTACTTTCTTGTAGTGTTTTTTTTTTTTTTTAAATATATGTTTATTGGTTTTTTAAACAATTGTTATAAAATTATAGCATCCAATGGCAATGTAATCAACAAGCCAGAAAGTACAGATCATATGTCATAAGGACAAGATAATAAAATATTATATCCTGACAGATCGACTAAGTCTGAATAATTTGAATTGTACACATATCACGCCTCTGGAGCACATAACACATAAAAAAGCTGAAAAGATAAAAGACAGAAAGAAAGGGGGGGATAGTAGTTAGGGAAGGAAGATAGGGGGGGGGGAGTGCGGCTGGGGTCCACAAAAGTTTTTTAGACTGCCAATTAGTTATTGGCTAAAAAGACCTGTGAAGACTTAAACTCCATCCACGGGAACCATATTGCTGTAAACTCCTGAGTACGTTCAGGGGGCACTCTCATGTCCTCCATGGACATATACAAATCTATACGAGTAAACCATTCTTTAATCGTGGGAGGGGATGTGGAACGCCAGCGTACTGGTATGACCGCTTTTGCGCCACCATTTAAAAATTTCAGTAGGGATTTTTTATAGGAACTCACCGATCCGGGGTACAAATTAAGTAACCAGAACGCGGGAGTCGTAGGGATTTCTTTACCCACAATAGACTTAGTAAGTGACATAACTTGATCCCAAAAAGGGCGAAGCAGTCTACATTCCCACCAGATATGAAGAGGAGAACCAATCTCCTCGTTACATCGCCAGCACATGTTAGATGTGCCAGGGAACATTTTCGCTATTGTGAGGGGGCATCTATACCAACGAGAGAGAACTTTAAACTGAGTTTCAATTACAGAGTAGCTGAAGGAGCTAACAAATGTGGCCTGGAACATTTTTGTCCAAGTCTCTACATCTAAATCAATAGAAAGGTCCCTGCTCCTGGGCATAAGCAGGCAGTGTATTGTACTTGTGTTCTATCGGGAGTCCATAGCCCCTTGACAAGAAATGCGTCGGGCGTAATGGTGCGAGACACATATTCTCAAAGGGCGTCAAAGTTCTGCTGGCAGCCACACGCACCTCCCTCCCCTGCGCATAATGTTTGAGTTGGAGGTATCTCCAGAGCTCCGATGAAGGTAACCCCCACTTGTCCTGTAGGGCAGAGAAGGACATCACCTTATTCCCATCCATCAGCTGGCCCACCCGCTGTACCCCTTGTCGTTTCCAAGTATCAAATATTGAGTTGGCAACTCCGGGGGGAAAACCAGGGTTATCAAACAATGGGGTAAGGGGAGAGAGTTGTGATGAGACACAGGAAAATTTCCTGAGTCTGTTCCAACAAGCTACAGTGGGACCTATTGTGGGGTGCGGTATGACCCGAACTTTAAACTGCCAGGGGTAAAATTCTATAGACGTGGGAAAAAATTCACTTTCTAGGAGGACCCATTGTTTAGTATCAGCTGACCACGTCCACTCCAAAACCCTGCCTAATATAATAGCATCATAGTACACTGAAAAGTCTGGTAACTGAAGTCCTCCCATATGCTTTCGTCTGAAAAGTATTGCGTGTTGGAATCGTGGTCTTTTGCTACCCCAGATAAATGCTCTAACCTCGTTATGTAGATCACGAAACCAAGCCTTTGGGATGTGAATAGGTAATGTTTGCAGAAGATATAGGACTCTAGGGAGGACATTCATTTTAACCACACTAATTCTGCCCAGCCAGGAGAGGCGTTTATTCAGCCAACTTCTAAGTTCAGTGCGAAGTGTAAGTAACAAACGTTTAAAATTATCATAGAGACGGGACAGGTCAGAGGACAACGTGACGCCAAGGTATCTAATACTAGTAGGGTGCCAGGTAAAGGGGAAGGACTGTTTGAGTATTTCCAAACTGTCAGGTGGGGATGATACGTTTAGTGCCACAGATTTGGTCATGTTTATTTTAAAATTTGAGAGGGAACCAAATGTCTGAAATTCTGCCATGAGGTTGGGGATAGAAATAATCGGGTTAGTCAGTACCGCCAACAAATCGTCGGCGAACAAAGCTAGTTTATAGTCAATTTCCTTTACTTTTAAACCGGTGATATTTGGGTTAAGTCTAATGGTACATGCTAGGGCCTCCATACACAGTACGAATATTAGAGGGGAGAGGGGGCACCCCTGCCTGGTTCCGTTACTAATTTGGATCGGTTCCGAAAGGGCCCCGTTAATTCTAATCCGAGCCGTGGGGAATCTATAGAGTGCCATGATACGTTGTTGACAGACCGGGCCCAACCCTATGTGTCTTAAGACCCCTTCCATAAACATCCAACTAATTCTGTCGAATGCTTTCTCAGCATCGGTAGACAACATAACCATTGGGATGTTCTTAGTAGAAGCCAAATATATCAAGTCAATGGCTTTAGTCGTATTGTCTCGCGCCTCCCTCCCAGGCACGAAACCCACCTGGTCAGAGTGTATCAGGTTAGGCAATACCACCTTAAGTCTATTGGCTATTAATTTTGCAAACAATTTGATATCAGCATTCAAGAGGGAAATTGGACGGTAGCTGGCACATTGGCTTGGGTCTTTATTCTCTTTGGGTATAACCGTTATATGTGCTTCTAAAGATTGGGGGGTAAAACCTTGATCAGCTGCTACTGCGTTAAATGCCATCAGCAACTTAGGTAAGAGTATATCTTTAAAAGACTTATAATAGGAAACAGTGAAGCCGTCGGGGCCCGGGCTTTTCCCAGACGGGGTATCCCTTAGAGCCGTCTCTAGCTCCAAGAGAGAAAAAGGGGATTCCAATCGGGCTTCGTCTTCCTCCGACAGTCGAGGGAGACCCGCATCACGGAGATATCGCTCCACAAGAACATGGGAGGAAGGCAGGTCCCCAGCATTGTTAAGGTTGTATAATTTAGTGTAATAGGAATGAAATGCCCCAGCTATGTCCCGTGTGAGAGTACGTCTGGTCCCATCTGAGTCTCTTATTGTGTCGATATATAACGTAGCCCTCTGAGACCGCAGTGCTCTCGCCAAAAGCCTCCCCGGTTTATTGCCCCACTGATAGTAACGGTTCCTACACAATTTGTAATCCTTCTTAACATCTTCAAATAATAAGGCATTAAGCGCCGACCTCACCTCAGCAAGTTCTAACAATGTTTGAGGGGAAGGGGTAGATTTATGCGCTGTCTCCAGAGTTCGCAGTCGCTGGAGCAAGGTCAGCTTTTTACCCAGCCTTTCTCGCTTTAGCATTGTGCCCAACTGAATGAGTTTACCACGAATCACGCATTTATGGGCTTCCCATATCGTAATTCTAGACACCTCTGGTGTCTCATTATCTATAAAATACTCAGTAATTGCTGTGGTTAGTTGCGCTTTGCATCTAGTGTCAGCGAGGAGATGTTCATTCAAACGCCATGTACACTGCTTAATATTGGTGATGGACGTGTCAAGGGTCAGAAATATAGGGGCGTGATCCGACCAAGTAGTCAGGCCTATGTCAGTAGCTTGAATCAAATGGAGATACCTATGGGGAAGTAAAAAATAATCCAATCTAGAATACATATTGTGTGGTCGGGAGTAGAATGTGTAATTTCTATCCACCGGGTGTTGGAGCCGCCATGTATCCACCAATTGGTGATCATGTAAGGTTCTTCTGACCTTACGATGGGAAGCGGTGGAAGGTCTACCCATGGGCCCTGAGGTGTCAGTCTCCGGTTGGAGTGGCCAGTTCAGATCTCCCCCTACAACCAGAATGCCCTCGACCAGCGGGGCAATCCGGTCCAGAGCTATAGAAAGATAGGAGGACTGCATTTGATTTGGCACATAAAAATTTGCGAATGTATAGGACTGGTCAAAAAGTCTACATTTAACCAACAATGTTCTGCCCTCCTCCAGAGCTACCGAGGTCACATCCTTAAAAGGTAGTCGCCTAGACAGTAGGATAGCAACTCCCAAAGACTTGCTTTTTGTATTGTTATTATAGAAAGCAGTCGGGAAGTTGCGATCTGTGAGAGTTGGCGCAGCATCAGACCTAAAGTGGGTCTCCTGGAGAAATGCAACATCGGCTTTAAAAGCATACAGGTCTCTAAGTACCCTAGATCGTTTTTCTGGAAGGTTTAGGCCCTTAACATTATATGAGACCAGTCTAATAGCGGTGGGCTTCATATTAGCCGCCATCATCTATTGGGAAGGAAGCTAGAAACAAGCTCTGGAGGAGGGCACCAACCGCACTAGGGTGAGGGATAGGAGTAGGGAAAGGGAAGGAGGAAAAAGAGAGTAGAAAAACAACCTCAAAGAACACTTTCAAAAACAGTTTCAAATTGTACAGCTTACTTAAAAGTAACATCAGAAAATAAGTAAACAGCACACTGCCGCCGCTTGGGAGTCCGGCCATGAGGAGCATGTCCGGGTCCAAGAAAAACATGGCGACGTGGGGGCACTGGGGGTCAGTGCCAGCGGCTGGCCAAAACAACCAAAAAGAGGAGAAAAATTGCATAAAACCGTAACGAGAAAAGACCAAACATTAATTCCTTCTTGTTAAACACTTCAACTCACCAAAAAATGTAACAAGTCCCAACGCTAAAATGGGTAGGCCGAAATTTAAGTCCATACTGTATATCGTTTTATCTTCAAACAAAGAAAAAAAGAAAAACACTCAAGTCGAGATGCGGGAGTAGGAGATGGCCCTCAAACCGTCAACGTGGTCCCAAGGTGAAGCAAGGTGATGGGTCATCATTTGGGAGTAGCAACTCCAGGAGCCCGTTGCTCCAATGGTGGCCTGGGGTTTCGCTGTACCAGCTGCCAGTCATTGTTAGGATGTGCAAGTTCCGGTGGGATAGAGCACACCAAGGACTCCTGCCATTCTGGAAGGGCAACTGTGGGGACATTTAATGCCCGGCAGAAAGCCGTCAGGTCCTCAGAACCCCTGAAAGTATGGAGTTTGCCGTTGTGAGTCACTTGCAGGCTGAAGGGAAAGCCCCATCTGTATTTCAATCCCAGTTTGCGGAGTTCGGACGTCAAGGGACGTAGAGCTCTCCGTTTTTGGAGGGTGGCCCATGACAGGTCTTGGAAGATCTGGATTCGGTGGTCCCCCCGATCAATGTACTCGCTCTGACGAGTCCTTCGGAGGATATCTTCCTTCTGGGTAAAATAATGTAGGCGGCAAATTACATCTCTTGGACGGTCTGTAGGGGCTCCTCTCGGTTTCAATGCGCGGTGTGCTCTATCAAACTCAACTTGGGTGTGAGGGTCCTGTCCCAAGAGTTCATTGAAAACCCCGGTGAGGTAGTCTATGAGATTCTGTGGAAGGATTTCCTCAGGGATACCCCTGATCCGCAAGTTATTACGACGCCCCCTGTTGTCCAGGTCATCCAGACGCTCGTGCACATGTTGTAGTTCAACCGCCTGTCGTATGACTGCTGCTCGGAGATTGTTATGTGCAGTTGCAGAGTCCGAGGTGAATTCCTCCATGGAAGTTATACGGGAACCGATCTGGGTTACCTCTGACTGAATACCGGCAATTTCCGAACGGACAGTGTCACGGAGTCTCTGTTCAAGCAGGTCAAGGTCCCGCCTTGTCGGCATGGTGCTCAAGATCTGCAGGACTTGTGATATACCTGCCGATTCTGTTGGGGGTGTCAACTCTGTGGGGCGTGTGTTTTGGGGTGTAGTGTCCCCGAACTGCGACAGGCTTGGTGTAGAAGGTATCTCGACTTTCTTGTAGTGTTTGCCGTGGGTCCCGTGGAGTTTGGGACATCAAGAAGGGGGCAGCGGTCCAGTACAAGGACAAGTGCAATTTAAGAACTGTGGAGTACACCAAGCTTGGTGATTAATGAACTACAGCAGGTGTCAGCGCACCTAAACTGTTGTCATATATATATATATATATATATATATATATATATATATATATATATATATATATATATATATATATATATATATATATATATATATATATACAGGGCTATTTTTCTGCAGGCTCCAGCAGGAACTGTGGCCATTATTCTAGTTCACTCTTTCTGACAAAATATTTCTTAGATGGACAAAACCATGTGCACTGCAGGTGAGGCAGGTGTAAAACCACACCCAAATCTAATTATCTCTGCAGAAGTAACACCTGCCTCACCTGCAGTGCACATGGTTTTGTCCATATAAGAAATATTTTGTCAGAAAGAGTGAAGTAGAATAAGGGCCACAGTTCCTGCTGGAGCCTGCAGAAAAATAGCCCTGTATATATATATATATATATATATATATATATATGTACTTATGTAATATCTGGGCTCCCGTTTTTCTTATGAGGACCGCGTCCGCTCACCACGATTTGGGCACGGTGGCTCGCTGCGCTCGCCACACTATATAAATTCAACTCCATGCGTAGTTGGATAGTAGGGGTATGAAAAAATGGGGTGCATTTAACATGGGAGCCCAGATAATACATAAGTACCTATATATATATATTTTTCCACGGGATCCGGCACTGCCTGTACAGAACCAAGTAAACTTGCCCGGGTGCTCGTCCAATAGTCAGCGTTTGTCACTGACCACATGTAGAAGTCCAAATGAAGCACCTCACTCCGGGTCTCATATAAACAAAAGTGTGGTTTACTGGTGCCTGTAAACCACACTTTTGTTTATATGAGACCCGGAGTGACTTCATTTGGATATATATATATATATATATATATATATATATATATATATATATATATATACACACTCACCGGTCTTCTTTTCTTGCTTGCAAAAAGTTTTTAATACATACCACAAGAGTATAACTTTCCTTACATGATAGTTGGTAAGCAAAACCTTTTTCAAGACTCCCTCTCCTGCCCTCCTCATGGACAACTACATGATTATAATGGGAGCCTTATATGCCCAGAATGGCAACACCCACTTCCTCAGTCCGGAAGTGCATACACTAACAATCGCCATCATACATAATCATATGAACATAGAAACATATAAAGTGCTTTGTGCGTTTCACAGCAATAAGAGCTATATACATAATGCCCCTGCGCCATCATTGCTTATTACAGCCGCTTACCTTCAATACAGCCATCTCAGCCCAGTGTGTACAACGCTGACCGGTCTGCGTGTCATCTGTGGGACTGTGTTTGGGGCGCAGGGCTCTTTGGGCTGCAGTTGCTGGGCTGCTCCATGGCATCATATCGTATACTTTCCATCACCCCTTTAGTTTGTTTAGTATATATGTAGCACCCTCCACATTTATTATTCCTCTTACCTAGGTAAGTCTTATCACATATAATTTCCCCTATCCCTTTTACTATCACTTCAATTTCACACTAATGGAATGGCCTGGGGGGCCCTGTGCCCTGGACCTGTCTCAGAGTGGTGTTAGGGACTTGTCCTATTGAGGTAACCTGGACGCGGTGGACAACCTGATAATAATGGCCATCATTATGCTAATAACCTCAGAAATGCAATATAGCAATGATATTAAAAGGTCTAGCATTTATATTTAGTGTGCACCTGCAAACTCCTCCTCCTGCTTGCTGCACTACAGGTCTCAGCAGGTAGCACCTCATATGTCCAGGGTGTGCAGTTTAGGGCCCCTCCCCCTATGATAGTGGGTAAGCAAGACCTTTTTCAAGACCCCCTCTCCTGCCCTCCTCATGTACAACTACATGATTATAATGGGAGCCTTATATGCCCAGAATGGCAACACCTTCAATACAGCCATCTCAGCCCAGTGTGTACAACGCTGACCGGTCTGAATGTCATTGGCCGGAAGTACCACTATCGAGTCTGCGTACCCAGGTTAATGTACATGTAGCCAACCGGAAGTGCCAGCTCACATCACATTCACCCGGCAGATCCTCCGTGGGACACAAATAAGCCATATTAATAGTTCCTATTACTGTCCTGTCACCCGTGCACCTATATTGAAACTATATTTAGCCATTCAAAATGCGCAATAGCTTAATTCACTAATACAAAGCACAATATGATCATATGCTAAATAACACTCATTATCTAGACTCTAGTCAATATAATATACATTCCCTCTAGGAATATAAGGCCCACATCACAAAGTGACACAATACAAACATAGACATATATTACCCAATTAAAAACAGTAAAAAAAATTGACATTTTTAAATGTTTCTATAAAAAAAAAAAAATCAATAAACAGGCGCTTTCATTCACTTACTACAAATATCTAGAGACAACCAATCCCCATGAGAATCATGGAGAATAGATGTTCCCACAGATACTGTTATCTTCATAGAAAAACACTCAGAGAATTATACTCGTTCAATCCTTTTGGGGCAATTGTATCTAATCTCTGTATCCACCTAGCCTCTTTCCTCAATAAAATGAGACCTGTCACCCCCCCACTCCACCCAGTCGATGATCATATACATCATAGAGGACACTTGAAGTTTTATTTTCAAAAAATGTGCTGCATCTGGTTTATCAGTAGCAGAGGTAGCATAAGCAAGCCTTATTGAGGACTGATGCTGGTTCATCCTTTCGCGGAATGTTCGAATTGTTTTGCCCACATAGGCGAGCCCACATGGGCATTTCAGTATAAACACCACATGATCCATGGTGCATACCAAATGATGTTGTAACCAGATCTTACACCCAGAATGTGGGTAGCAAAAGGATCCTCCCGTCAGCATTGCCCTGCATTTTGTGCACTGCGGACATTTAAAGCAGCCCATTACCAGCTGCCTTTACCAGCTGACGGGCCTCATGTCTGGACGAAATAGCAGATCCTTCAAATTTTTCCCTCTTTTTGCCCCTATCAGGGGGATTGCTTGCAATGGATTTAAAGGCGGAATCCATTTTTAATATCAGCCAATGTTTTTTAAAGGCCTTGTTGACCTTTTTGAACCACGGGTGACATTCTATGGAATTTTTCGCACTCCACATCGCCGCTCTTCGCACTTTCAGAAATCGCATTTTTTAGTCATAATTCGCATATTTAATGGGATGCGCATTAGAGGCTAAAAAGTGCTATGTACAGTAGGAGCAAGTTTCATCTTTGCTCCTTTGGTCATGGCTAGCCATGGCTAGCCATGGCTATTCTATTGTTCTCAGCTGCAATACAATACGTATTGCAGCTGAGAACAATAGAATAGCCATGGCTAGCCATGGCCAAAGAAGCAAAGATGAAACTTGCTCCTACTGTAGTGCGATTTGCAGCGAATTGATGCGAAATTATGTCACTAAAAAGTGTGATTTCTTCCGCCGGTCATGTGCGAATTTTAGACCAACCGGAGTGCGATTTACAAGACTGTCTCCACATGCCAAATAACCCCCTAATCTATTGGCCCACCTAGGTCCCCTCCATTATGCATCACACCCCCTATATAAAGGGGCATTGGCGCCATTTCACTCTTTGATAGGAAGTAAGGAGCATGGAGAGGAGCAGTGGCAGTGTGAGAAGAGGAAGAGGTGTTGGTGGCAGAGTGAGGAGTGTCAGAGGGGCCAGTGGCAGAGGGAGCAGTGGCAGTGTGACCAGAGGAAGAGGGGCCAGTGGCAGAGGGAGCAGTGGCAGCAGCCAGGCAAGAGGAGCCAGTGGGAGAGGCAGCAGAGGACTGGTGAGGTCGACCTCCATTACAGGGAGTGGCAGCAGTGTGGCAGCCACCATGGCCACTGCAAGGGCAGCCCCAGACCAGGCCCTGGCAGACCAGGCCCAGCAGGAGGAGGTGGAGGATCCGCTGGCATCCCCATCCTGTAGCCAGGACCTTGCCCATACCCCACAGCAGCTGCAGGAGGGCCACATGTCCGAGATGGAGGTGAGGAGGAGGAGGAGGAGGAAGACACTGGCATGGAGGAGGATTTTGACATGCATGTGGAAGATATAGAGGATGAGGGGGAGGGTGAAGCTGGCCGCACCAAAAGTGGGAGAAAGGTCCGATTCAGCTATGAGGAGAATGTGGCGCTTGTCCGGGCCATCATACCCCTGTATGACCGCTTACTGGGGAAAAACCAGCACAAGACCACCTCACATCGTAAACGTGGTATGTGGAAGGACATCACCCAGGCGGTCAACGCTGTCAGTCACCGCAAGAGGCTAAGCAAAAACGTTAAAAAGCGGTTTAACGACATCAAGCGGCAGCTGAAAAAGAAAATGGCAATGGAGATGGAGGAGGCCACCAAGACTGGCGGAGGAAGCCCCACCACAATAACGTACACATCATATGAGGTGAAGCTCCAAAGAATTATCCCCCCTGATGACCTGCCTGGGATGCACATTGTGGATACCGATAGGCCGGCAAGCCCACCCCGAGCTGGTAAGTGTCACCACATGCAATATGAAACATACATGCCAATGTATTTAAACTGCAATGTTATTTTGTATTGTTATACTAATTAATGTGGTGCTGTGGAACTACATAGCCCAGCAAGGTCTGTCAATGGCAATAGTTTATACCTACTTTAAAAATTATCAGAATGCTGGGCCTTGTAGTTCCACAACTGCACATCTATCGTTCCACACCTGTAACATTTTTTCTAGCAGCTTCATATGTATGTGGCCCAAAAACATTGGTGTACTGGTGGTTTAGCAGTCACGCCTACATACCACAGATTTGCCAACAGTTGTAATGTGTCAAGCAGTGTTTTAATTTTTTTGCCTGACTACAGGTGCAAAACTTCAATGTAAAAATATGAATAGTAAATAATATAGCCCTAAACCAAAGGTAAATTTGTCCATTATTGTAATTTATTTGATGATTTTGCACAAAAGCATCTCCATTGCTCGTACATAAAGTCTGCCGATCTTTCCTTTCACAGATTGTCCATCCCGAAGTGATCAAGCATCCAAGAGAAGAAGCTCCGATGGTGCCGCATCTGTGGAAGCAGGTAAATGTTCAAACCACAGGCCATTACACATACAGTACACACACCCATCACATTACAGTCATCTCCAGCTGCTACATTGCAACGGACATGAATATAATGTGGCCTAGCCATGTCAATGAAGATTATTGTCAATGTTTCATGCAGGATCGGGGTTTATTTGTAAGTACATAGCACCCCTAGGTATGGGCGTCTACCATCTCAGACCCTTTCCAAAACAGTATTGACGACAGAAAGGACAATATATGCATCTGTACTTACCTCTTCCTCTGTATCCACAGGTACTGTACAACTAGGACAACAATCCACAGAATCCTTTGATATGCCGGTGGATGACATAGAGATAATTCTGGAACCAGTGGACACGTTTGCAGCTGAGGAGGAAATAAACACATCATCACAGAGTGATCTTCCACCAAGTGGGGTGACTCCAAACCCACCCCCACCCAGAAATACTCCCCCTACAGCTGCTTCTGTTGCCCAAGTAGCTACCTCCTTGGTACATTTCAAGGACAAACAACTAGAATTTATGGCCTCCCAAAGTCTGGAAATGGGCAACATTAAGGGGTACATGTGTGACACCTTTCTACAGTTGAGAAAATTGTCTAGGAGTGTACGGGTTGGTGTAGGCACTCAGGTGCGTATGGCAAATACCATAGACACCTGTCTGGCTGAACTTAGTTCTGCTGTAAGGGAGCAGAATATCCATATTGGCAGCCTTGCACAAAGTATTCATTCAATTAGTCAATCGTGTACTGCGCAGACCAATGCGTTGATCGCTATGCAGGCACAAATCCATCAAATGGAGGTGTCAGGTGTGATAGGTGCAACTACATCTACAATTAGTAGTGTATCTAGCACACCAGTAAGTGGCTCACCAACTTCCCCACCCCGTCGGAGTATTAAGACCCGGGGTGGCGTGTGCGCAGGGTCAAGAGGTGGTAGTGCACGGCCTGATGGAGAGAAAAAATAATTATTTTACATAAAATAAATTGATAATGCATGTACTATGCTTGAATTTTTGTTACATTAATACACATTTCTATTGTGTGCGACTGACAAATGCAGGTTATGTATGACATAATATACTGTAGTAAAAATGTCACAACGCATACCATTTTGTCTGTGTGTTATTCTTCAAACATTTGTTGTGTGATCTGTTCCATAATGTAATGATATATGGGCAAGGTATTGGTGGAAGATGCTGTTGTCTCAAATCTGGCCCATCCGAGGTTGTGGAACTACATATTTCAGCAAGTTGTGGCAGTCATGTTTTGAGCTGTCATGCTTACAGTGTGTCAGGGCATGCTGGCCCATGTAGTTCCACAACAACAGGTGAGCCATAGTTGATTGCACAAAAATCACATACATGTTGTTAATATACTTACAAGGTTTTTTACAGCAAGGGATAGGTCTGCACCACCAACTGTACCCTTGGAGCCCCCCCACAATTTATTACTTTGCTTAAGACCCTATACACTGCCCCGGCCACGCAAATACTCAATAATGGATTCCTTTCACAACCATTCTATACACAGAGGGGCACATGACAGGGATGCCCGCTGTCTCCATTGCTATTTGCCCTGGCTCTGGAGCCCCTGGCCATAGCCCTAAGAGCATCCTCTACATATACTGGAATTAGAGTTGGAGGAGAGGAAGCCAAATTGGCTCTCTTCGCCGACGACATGTTAGTATTTGCATCAAACCCGAAGGAGGCTATTCCAGAGATAATATCACTGATTGAGCGGTTTGGCTCATTCTCTGGGTTTAAAGTTAACTATACAAAGTCTGAATTGATGATTGTCACAGGCCCCAGTGACTCATCCACCCCAGGTTCCCCACTGGCATGCGATGCGATTTTCCTATCTAATGTATTCACTGCTCTGTGTCAGCAAATCTTAAAGCAAAATTTAAAAAGATAGGATGCGATAAAAAATCGCATCGCATGCCATTATTGTATGGCATGCGATGTGATGAGATATCGTACAGCACATCCAGGGATGCCTGTTTGGGGAGCTATACTCACGCTCATTTTGTCTACATTTATGTGTGGACATGTGTTTGTATTTTATTCAATTGTATTACACTATGATGGTGTTTTTACTTTATATTCCCTATCTGAGTGACTTCCCTTGGATATGAAGGATTTTTAAAGCCAGTGGAGACAGGAGTTTGTCCCTCCATCAAATGCGATTGTCTACCTCTTAAGTAGACCACTATACTTGGTACGGACCCCCGTGAATATTTACATGTGTGATTTCATACAAATGATATACAGTATTACACTATTTGTATTATTTTTTCCTTTTGGGTAACACCTGTTTTGGGAAGGAAACGAAAACCTTTTATTTGAATTATAAGCGCCAGAGGAACGCTTCCATATCTTGTCTTGGTATTGTATATTTTTTCATTGAAGTGGTGTTTCAATTACTTGGTAGTGGGACCTCAGGCTGCTATATTAGCGCATAGTATATTGGTTCAAAAGCCATCCTAAAAAATATTACACACAAAAACCAACAGTGTTCACTTGATACATTTATTAATCTAAACTCTGGCCCTTATTTAGATCTGATCACAGTACAAATTTGTTCTCAAAATGGGCAAAACCATGTGGACTGCAGGTGGGGCAGATGTAACATGTATAGAAAGAGTTTGATTTGTGTGAGTTATTTTGTCTCTGTGCAGGATAAATATTGCCTGCATTATTTTTACACTGCAATTTATATTTCAGTTTCAACACACCCCACCCATATTTAACTCTCTCTGCACATGTTACATCTGCCCCACCTGCAGTGCACGTGGAGAACAAATTTGTACTGCAATCAGATCTGAATAAGGGCCAATGTGTACATGGCCACCAACAGGGGGGTGCTGTGGGTACAGCTGTCCTGGGCTCCGGCCTCTCGTAGGGCCCTGGCAGCTATTTTTGCCCACCACAAACACCCCCCCCCCCCCCCGACTGCCTCTGCTGTGCTGCCTGCTTCTTCAATGCAGGACACCGGTGGCCAGTTAAAATGCTGCATCGGCTTTTGAGCCAATCAGAGCTTGTGTACCATTAGCCAATCAGAGCAACTGCCGGTACTCAAGTTCTGATTGGCTCACCAGCTGGTGCTGTATTTTAATTGGCCGCCGGTGTCCTGCATTGAAGAAGCCTGTGCTTGGGACCTACAGAAGGAGTCAGGCAGTAAGGGAAGGGAGGGGGGGGGGGTCTGGACTGGAAATCAGTCCTGGGCCTCAAAATTCCTAGCGGCAGCCCTGACTGTGTATCAGGGCCCAGTAGCGCATGCAGGGGGGGTTTCTGAGTACCCAGAACCCCCCCTCTCTGCCTCCTGAACTATTATACCCTAGTCCCCATTTGGTAGGTGGGATTCTCTAGTTTTTAATTCCATTAAAAGCTAAGAAATCTAGTTCCGGGAACTGGAGATATCTGCAGTCAAGCAAGCTGCCCTCCCACCAGAAAATTATGAATAATAAGCCCACTCCACTATACACCCCTCCTCTCATATTAAACATCCTCTACCACCCTGGAAGTTATCTATTGGGACCCCTTTATTCAGCCCAGTGCCCCCTTCTCCCACCATCTGTGCAGTAAAGGGGTAATTAGTGGAAATTACTGAGCCCTACATGCTGAGTGGTTGATATAATACCCTCTACCACCCGCGGGACATCAAAGCTTCCGCTCATAGCACCCCCCACCCCTACCGCTGGAGGATAGGTAGGGGCCCCAATACATTGCTATGCCCAGTGGTCTACACTGCTGGTATGTATATATGTATATATATATATATATATATATATATATATATATTCAGTGGTCGAAGTGGGGCGGTATACGGGGGTATGCCATACCGCCACTTTAATCTGAAGATAAAAAAAAACACTTTTTTTTCCCCCTCAGGATGCTCTCTGATCACTCAGCAGCGCATATTGTGCTTTTGTAATACCCCTGTACAACGGGGCAGTCTGGCAGGGGACGTTGATGGACAGGGGGGTGTCCGAAGGTGCGCACTATATTCACTCTTTACTTTTCCATACCCCCACTTCAAAATTTCCATACCCCCACTTCAAAATTTCCACTTCGACCACTGTATATATATATATATATAGAAAGCGTCTTGACCCGGCACTGTGTAAAATGGTAAATCTGCTGAGTCCCGTGCCCCCACATCCAATGAAGGAGAATATAGCAGGCGTCAGTGTGGCACTCCGGACGGTAGTATAAGGATTTCAGACGGACACCAAATGTAGTCAACGTTTCATTTCTTTTATTAGAAATTTCATCAGGATACAAATAACAGTGTAGTACATACCTTATATAACCCACATAATCAGTGCTGAGTAGATCCCACTCCTCCGGGAGCCACGCCACGCCGCCGGTGTCTGTGACGTCATCAGCACCGCGTCCACACGCGGCTCAGAGGAGACGCGTCACCATAGCAACCCACGTCCATACACAGACGTGGTGCCATGGAAACAGGACTCCTACGGGCTCATGCGAGGGACACTGGAAATGACGCGTCCAACAGAATACCACGGTTACGTCGGCATGGTTACAGGAGGAGGTGACAGGGGGCGTATGTTGCTGTGTAAAGAATCCTCTTGGATTCACAGGCTTAAGGTGTTGGCACCCTTGGGCCTGAATGAGAACATTACATTATCATGCTTTATGTAATACTTTTTCAGTATCGCTATAGTATACTATGCTGTATCCCTTAGATAACTGCATCTGCTGGTTATATTAACCCATCTATTTCTGGGGATATTTAATTACAGGTCATGGAAGATCAGAGAACATGATGAACTGAATAATTATTGTAATGTTGATATGTAATCGATGTCTTTTTTCATGTTTTCTTTTTAAAATTTTCTCTCCCGAGCACAGCTATTCATTGTGCCACATGCATATACTTAAACCTGGTGTTTTATTAATATTTTCATAATGTTGGGGGTTGTTTTATGTGGTGGTATTGTTTGTATATTGCAGCTGTAATGATCAACGCTGTAGGGTAACCATGCCGACGTAACCGTGGTATTCTGTTGGACGCGTCATTTCCAGTGTCCCTCGCGTGAGCCCGTAGGAGTCCTGTTTCCATGGCACCACGTCTGTGTATGGACGTGGGTTGCTATGGTGACGCGTCTCCTCTGAGCCGCGTGTGGACGCGGTGCTGATGACGTCACAGACACCGGCGGCGCGGCGTGGCTCCCGGAGGCGTGGGATCTACTCATCACTGATTATGTGGGTTATATAAGGTACTGTATGTACTACACTGTTATTTGTATCCTGATGAAATTTCTAATAAAAGAAATGAAACGTTGACTACACTTGGTGTCCGTCTGAAATTCTTCTACTACCGTCCGGAGTGCCACACTGACGCCTGATATATATATATATATATATATATATATATATATTATGATTATTTATATACATTTGGTCCATCTATAATACTTTAACTGAACCGGCATATACTGGGTCACCTAAGTGTCCATCTCCGTGCTTTGCTCCGCCCCTCTGGAAACCCACTTCTATAAATCCTGCGTTTGCCCCTGGCAAATGCCAGAAGGGCCGATGACCAGGTGGGCCGATTTTGAGTCCCGCTGGCTGCTGGCGACGCTGGGACTCTCCTGTGTTCGGTGGCGCTGGCCGCGGCTCTAACAATATGGCCACGGCTTCGGGAACATGGCCGCCGGCCTCCTGCACTAAGGTCTAGACAGTGCAGGAGGCCGCTACAGAGGGCGGGGCATCGGGCGGGATTCGGGCATTACACATTCCATAATGTGTAATGCCTCCTTTTTCTAATGCCACGCCTCCTTTCCATGAGACCATGCCCTATTTTCGCCTCACAAGGGTCCTGCCTACTGCAGATGGGCCTGTGTGCCAAAAATGCCAGGGCTGATTTCTGGTCCCAGTCCGGCCCTGCTGTGTATTTAGGTGAGCTTAAAATATTTAATACTTGACATTGGTGCTATTTCACTTCAATGGCCACCAGATGGTGCTCAAGTGCTATGTTAATAGCACTCAACATTACCTTTGCTATTTTCTCACCTTGTAATTGTGACATATCAAGAAAATTTGCAAAAGGGGTTCATCCGGCCTTCAACTTCTGCTGCTGGCACAGGGTTATTTTTGTAAAGAAAAAAGACAATAGACTTAGACCACAGCTACTCTCTTCCGTTGATCACAGAACATTTTGATAGCGTGAAGGGTGGCAAAGTGTTTTCTAAACTAGATCTTTGTGGGACATATAGGGGAAAATTGACTAAAGGAAATTTGTAAAAAAAAATAGGTGTATTTGTATCCAGAAATACACTTATTTTTGACATTTACTATCCCGAAAATACGGCAATTCGTATTCGTATTGATGTTAATAATGCTATCAATACGAATACGAATTGCAGTATTTTCGGCATAGTAAATGTCAGAAATATGTGTATTTCTGGATACAAATACACCTAATTTTTACATATTTCCTTTAGTAAATTTCCCCCATAATCTCATCAGAATTCGTAAAGGTGATGAATGGAAAACTGCTTTCAATATGAGAGCCGGCGTCTACAAATACTTAGTGATGCCCTTCAGTCTCTGCAATGCACCAGCAGTTTTTCATCAATTTGTAAACAAGATCTTCCTTGATTTCTTGTATAAATTCCTTGACATATACTTAGACGACATTCTACATTTTTCTGAAGATATTGGGGGAAATTTACTAAGATGTGTATTCTACTTCACATGTGATGTTGCTATGGGAAACCAATCAGAAACTACTTCTTATTTATTTAGCACCCTCTAGAACAGGGCTGGGCAACACCGGCCCTCCAGATGTTGATGAACTACACATCCCAGGATGCTTTGCATTAGTTTTGCTATGTGGCCTTGCTGAAACTGATGCAAGGCATGCTGGGATGTGTAGTTCATCAACATCTGGAGGGCCGGTGTTGCCCAGCCCTGCTCTAGAAGATAGTAGACAGGAACTGATTGGTTGCCCATAGCAACATCACATGTGAAGTAGAATACACATCTTAGTAAATTTCCCCAATTGAGTCTCATCACTCCCAAGTGAAAGAGGTTCTTTCCTAACTCAGACAGAATAAAATCTATGGCAAGCTCTCTAAGGGCCTTATTCTAGTTCACTCTTAGAGGCAAATTCCTTCTTAGCTGGACAAAACCATGTGCACTGCAGGGAGGGCAGATGTAACATGTGCAGAAAGAATTAGCTTTGGGTGAGTTATTTTGTTTCTGTGCAGGGAAAATACTGGCTGCATTATTTTTACACTGCAATATACAGATGGGGCAGGCCTCTTCTTTGCTGGTGAATCGCTAGAACGTCAGCGCTGGCGATCTGCCAGCGGCCTGCCTCAAGTCTGACTGAGACGCGCGTGCGTCTCACGCGCGTCTCAACCTTCGTTAGCGGGGCGACGGGAACCCTGTCCGCCTCTGCTTCAGGGAGACGGACAGGGTTGAGGGGGAGGTTTGGGCAGGCGGCGGGGACCCCGGGTCAACGCTGACAAGCCGGCGGTGACCCGGGGGAAGCGCTGAAAGCCTCTCGTGCGCGCGCGTCCACTTCTCGCTATAGCTATGGCGTTGGCGGGGAATGGCGGCTGGCGTCGCCATCGCCATCCCCTGCAAAGATGGGACCTGCCCCATCTGTAGATCTCACTTTGAAGAAAAACCCCACCCAGATCTAATTCTCTCTGCACAAGTTACATCTGCCTCACCTGCAGTGCACATGGTTTTGTCCAACTAAGAAGGAATTTGCCTCTAAGGGCAGTTTTCAATGAGGATAATTCGCCCTGTTTCACTGCGAATTTGCTATTTTCGCGTTGGAAGGTGATTTTTTGGGTCAGAAAGTGAATCACCCTATTCAACGTGCACTTCTCTGAAAAGTGATTTTCGCCGTGTGTTGCCGTGTAACAAATCGCCATCTTTTCATGGTGAAGTGGAAAGTGAACTTTTAAAATAAAGTTGTTGTTGTTTTACATTTGGTGTCAAAATATCAGGAATTTTATTCTGTGAAGGGGCATGCTATTTTTATTCATGTGCTTATAGCACATGAATATATATTTAATTTAAAAAAATTCACATAGCAGCCAGCAGGGGGCCGGGAGCCAAGAGCTGCTCATTAGATATTCATATATTCACTGTTCCCGATCATTACATATGCATGATCGGGTGCAGTGAATACCCGGTCCCCTGCTGGCTCTCCCGGGGGGCAGCCTGTGCTGCCTGGCTCCCGGGGAGCCCACCTCCCCCACCACATACGTTCTGGGGCAGGCAGGGAGACTTCCCTCTCCCTGCCTGCCGCCGTCCTCAGGCTCCCTGCGGCGTCAGCCGCAGGGGTTCACATTCGCGGTCAGGGGCAGCGAGCCCCTGCCTCATTGAATACTGTGTCAGCGAGGGCTCCAGCCCTCCAGAACCCGGCGAAAGTGCAGCGAATCCTAAACAGGATTCGCTGCACATCGCGATTAGGGACATTGAACACTGCCCTGAGTGAACTAAAATAAGACCCTAAGTGTATGTTTGAAGTTTCCTCAATTCCCTTCATAGGGTATAATATCTAGATCTGAACTCCACATGGATCCCAAGAAGTTAGAGGCAATTACTGGGTGGTTTCAGGTCACAACTTTAAAAGCAGTCCTGCGATTCATTGGCTTAGCCAACTATTACCAAATTTTTCCCCCTTTAATTATCCCCATTACAGCGCTCACTCAGAAGGGGGTCAATCTTGCGGTATGGCCTGAAGAAGCTGTGTCTGCCTTTTAACTCCTCAAACCTTTTACCCCAGCACCCATTCTCTTAAGGCCCCCATACACTATAAGATTTTTCTGACCTGTAAAATTGCATCTGATTTCCCTTGAACTTCCCCAGCAGCTTCCCAGGAGGCCTACATACAATTTGACACTTGATGTGCCATTTTTTACATCCAATTTGCATCAGATAAATCACATGTGATTTATCACACGTGATTTATCATATGATAAATCACTTGAGATTTATCTGACGCAAATTGGATGTGCCATGAGATTTATCGTATGGGATGGCCCTAGGGAGTGGCCTGAACAGTGCTATATAAAGCAGGGGCCATTTTAACTCTCTGCACACTCTGTTTTGTAACTATTGAGGCTGGTTTTTACTTGCTGAGCATTTACATAGCTACAGTGCATTTCTTTGTTTAGCTTTTCTAAACAAAGTGCATTCTTTCCGATTCTGTCATGGATTCTAGCTATCACCTTCTTCAAGTCTATGGTTTTCTGAAGTTGAAATGTGAGAGAGCCCAGCAACGGAAGAAGTAGAGGTCCTGCTGGACCAATGAGTGGCTTCGGAGGAGGGACTCTCTCTCCCACATGTCGCTCCTGGCCGAGATTAAGGAGAACAACCAAGAGGACTATCGCAATTACCTGCGAATGGATGACACCACATTCCAAGAGTTTCTGGAACTGGTGACTCCCTATATCAAGAGGCAAGACACCAAGATGCGGAGGACCATCCCTGCTGAGGAAAGGCTGAGGTATCTGGCTACAGGGGGGTCACTTGAGGATCTAAAGTTCTGGGCCTTTATCTCTGCGCAGGCTTTGGGGCGTATTATCCCATACACCTGCAAGGCTATTGTCAAGGTGCGACAGAACCAGTTTTTAAAGGTAAATAAAAACACACCACACCTGCTTTTCCAACTTGTAAAACAGTTTTATATATGGTAATTTTTTTTTTTAGATCAAAAGTGCTTTGTATTCCCAGAGCCATGACTATGCACCTACATTATGTGTGTATTCATTGAATAAATACACCATATACCCTAGTGCACCATATTTATAGGGAATTATTTAAAATCTACAATTAAGAATAATCAGGCAGCTCATCATCTGCCAACATGGCCCTGTAAATTGCCGAGGAACAGGTAGTAGTGGGGTGTAGGCTGGGGTTGCATGTAAAGTTCCCTCTAATTTTACTAAGGCTGTGTGTGGCAAAAAATATTGGCTGTGCAACTTTGGAAGGAAATTAAAATTTTTGTGCATCACATAAAGGTATAAAGGCCTAGTAAACAAATGGTTAATTTTTATATGCCCCCCACAGTGCCAGGTAAATATATGCCCCCACAGTGACATTCCCCTTACCATGGGGCTATCGTGCCTAAATCCAGTGACTTTGGTGGGCCTCTGGTAGGTGGGCTGCTGCTGAGCTACTCAGTGCGCACTGTATGGTGCCGGCATCTGACGCTGGCACCACAGAGTACGCAGGATGGCTCCAGGCTCCAATATGGCGGCGCCCTGTGCAACCACTCAACTAAAACATGCCTGGATCCGGCTGCAGCTCTGACCGGTGTCAACATAACTTTATGCGCTTGGCTGTAATGTCTGTGCGCACACTCAGCGAGTTTTGTGCATGTGCACAGCTTAGAGGAAACACTGGTTGCATGGTAGAAACAGTTTGGGGTTAAGTGGGAGGTCCTAGACAGTACTGCGAAGAGTGAGACATACAGAGCGCGCTTTATACATGCATTCACATTCTTACTATATGTAGAAATAAAACACCCTCACTACATGATTTATTTATCATGTTTCTTTCTTTGGTTTAGCTACCTGCAAGCATGGAGGAATGGCAAGCCGTCGCAGAGGATTTTGATAACAGGTGGAATTTCCCTAACCCACTGATGGCAGTGGTGAATACCAACTATGAGTTTTTTCTTCATTGATGTTGGCAAGAATGGACAGGCCTCAGATGGTGGCTCACTGAAAAGACCCTAAAGTTGCCTACTAGAGAGGTTGCCAAGCATGCCCTCAATTTTGTTTTTGTGGCGGATGAGGCCTTTGCACTACACGAGAACATCATGAAGCCATTTCCACATTGGCAACTTACAATGGAGAAGCAGACCTATAATTACAGGTTATCAAGGGCACGCCGTATTGTAGAAAATGCTTTTGGAATACTCTCCAACCGCTTCCGCGTTTTCAATACTGCAATCTACTTGCAGGTTGACAAAAATTTACTGGGTGGTGACTGCTTGTTGTGTCCTTCATAACTTTTTATGCCACAAAGCCACCCAGCATAGGACAATGAGCACAGCAGCAGCAATAGAAGACCACAACCTATCAGAGGAGGTTGTCCATCTGTCCTCTGTGCAACCACCACTGGCCATCTCCAGGGCGAACGCTCAAGCAAAATTGGCCAGGGAGGAATACCTGGCCTATTTTAATGGGGTAGGTGCGGTCCCCTGGCAGGAGGATGCAATTAGATAAACTTTAGTGGTGGCAGGACTGTTGTTCTTGGTTGTGATGCAAAACTTAAAATTGATTGTGATGGTTAAAATAAATGGTTTAATTGATGGTGTTTTTCTTCTTTTTTACATGATTTATTTCTAAATTTAAATGTGTTAATTGTGGAAAGCAACAAGCAACACAATAAGGGGTCTATGGTGGAGGAAAATGTGGGCATTAACCCCATTAGAAGTTTATTTAAATACATTTTATGACAGTGTATATAGGGGCCAATTCAGACCCACTTGTCGTTGTCCACATTCAGCCCAGTCCCCGATGGTTGGGGTTTGCGCATGAGCGAATATGCCTTTTGCTTCAGGAAGGGTGGTCAGGAGGAGGATGCTGGGGCCACCAATCGTTTCATAGGCATGCCAACAAAAAAGGAGGGTGTACCCAAAGAAACTCTGGGAAATGTGTAAATGCTTCTGTGTGTAATGTTTTTTAAAAGGGAAAAATATCCCCATCTGCCCATTCCGAAGTATAACCAGCCCAGGGGTAAAAAAAAATATATAAAGCTGTATAATTGCCTATAAATATGGTGCACTATACACAAAACCTGGTGCACCATATTTAGAGGGATTTTAAACTTACAATGAAGACTAATCGAGCAGCTCCTCATCTGCCAACATGGCTCTGTAAATTGCTGAGGAACAGGTAGCTTGGGGCTGGGGTTGCATTGCAGAAATGGTTTGGGTGGGAAGTTCTAGGACAGTGCTGCGAGAAATGAGACATCCAGAGCACGCTTTATACAAGCATTCGGATGTTATGCGCTGAAATTGAAGGGCCTGCTCTGTGGGAAGTTTGCGTATAGTGTTCGCTATATAGACACCAAAATTGGCGAAACGATCCGGTGGCTTGGACAGTGGCCTCTTCAGTTCCTGAAATACGATATCATCTTTGGCCTGTGTGTTTTTTTCTTTCGGCTGCGTTTCCTTGAAGCCTGAGTATGTGGCTGTGGAGAAGGTGCTGGTGCTGAATTTTCTTAATTTGATGGAGGAACAGGTGTACTAGAATACTCTATTTTGGATTGGAATGTCAAATCTGGATTTGTAGGGACATTCACTTCAGAAAGTTCTTCCTGTATGTTGAAATAAAACACTTTTATTACATGTTTTAATCATAATTTCTCCTTTTTCTGTTTTAGCTCCCTGCAAGCATGGGGGAGTGGCAAGCCATGGCAGAGGACTGAGTCGGCCCTAGGCATAGGCATACGAGGCAACTGCCCATGCCTAGGGATGGCAGACTCCTATGCCCAGTGCTGGAGAGGGGTGGGGGGCATGTCACTTCCCTCCTCCTGGGATTTTGCGGCAGTGCGGCCACTTACAGCGCCATTGTCCCTTTTGCAACTTCAGCTATGTATCAAAGGCACCCGGCCAGCCATAGAAGTAGGAACAGTTGCATCACGGGGATTGTACTTTATCTTTTACTGGGTCAAAACTTTATGCAGTTAAGGATAAACTGCAAATCCCATGAGGCCATTGAGCCCTGCTTTGACAGACCCAGGGAGAAAGGGAGAGTGCTGACATCCTGCATGTATTGTACACTTGAAAACTGAATCCGCGCCAGCATATCTGCAGTCTGTGGTAAGGCGGAGGAGGGAGACAGTTCTGTAATGTGGCTATGGGTCACTACGCAGCCATTTTTCCAGAGATCTTTACTGCTGCTCTATCGGACCGAAGATGAGGAGTAGAATGAAATGGGTGCAGGGTGTACAGTGTGGGGGACATTTAAAAAAAAAAAAGTGTTGGCATTTATAAAAAAAAAAAAAATCAATTAATATGTACTTACAGAGGTGGCCTGAGAACCTTCACCCACTTCTTTGTTGCTGGGGTGCGAGGTGATTCCTGTTCTGGTCGCTTCATGCCCCACCAGAAACATGATCTGTGGGTAATACCACAGTGTTGGTGTGTAGATTTGTGAGGTGGCTGCCCCCGACTTCTAAGAACTCTCCACCTTCCTGTGCTCTTTTATAAAAAAGAGTGCGGAGATTTTGCCATCTCTTCTGGACCCAGTCTGTGGTTGCGGAGGTGTAGTAGGTCCTACTGAACTCTAGAATGTCCTTCAATGTGGCACTCCTCTTCAGCTTATTAAAATAGTCACTGGAAGTGACATTCCAGAGGCATTCATAACCCCTGTATAGCTCAATGAAGCCTGTGACGAAGTCGACATTCTTATCTAGAGACATACCTGCAAGTTAATTATTGAAATTTAAAAAAATTGTATGTTTGTTTTTTCATTACACACGAGAGAGCACGAGAGAGCACAGCAGTGCTCTGGTGCCTTCTGAATACATGGATGCAGAGCTGGGGTGGAAGAGGTAGTACCGATGGTGTTATGGTTAGCATTACTGCCGCACAGCACTGAGGTCATGGGTTCCATTCCCACCATGGCCCTAACTGTGCGGAGTTTGTATATTCTCACCATACTTGCGTGGGTTTCCTTCGGATACTCAGGTTTCCTCCCACATTCCAAAAATATACTGGTAGGCTAATTGGCTCCCAACAAAATTAACCCTAGAATGTCTGTGTATACATGTGGTAGGGAATATAGATTGTAAGCTCCACTGGGGCAGGGACTGATGTGAATGTTCAAATATTCTTTCTAAAGCGCTGCGGAATATGTATGCGCAATAGAAGAAACTGTTATTATTAGGCACTCAGACTGGTAGACTGTATCAACAAAACATTTACTAAAGAAATGGGTGCATAAATGTGTTGGTGTGCTGTATTTGTAGTATTACCAGGGTAGGTCTAGGCATTTGCCTAGGGCGCCGGCCACTGGAGGGCGGTACTGAGCCGCCAAGGAGGAGAGGTACCATAGAGGTACCCGTACCATAGAAAGCAGGAAGTGCCGCGGGGGCTGGGAGCAGGTGAGTATCATCCGCACCCCCCGCCCGCCGCCTGCTGCCCGCTGAAATCTCCCCCGCAGCGGGCGGCGGGCAGGTGGGGGATTTGCCTGGGGGGAAGGTTGCACCAGCCCTGAGTATGACGGACACCCTCCAAAATATTGTAGATAGTGGCTATGCTGGACCATCATGGAAAATAAATAATATATTAAAAAATACACACAAAACCCCCAAACTTGCGCTCAAATCAGAAAGTTGGCTGCACCACTGCGGAGTCCCCTGTTAGACAGGACACAGGGTTTTAGAGATGCAAAGAAAAGGGAAAGCAGGGTGCGCTAATGGATATAATCACAGCCACTGAATAAAAAACAATTTATTAATATCAATAAAAAAAGCCTTTAGGGCAATCTTCAACATCACTTCATAAAACAAATATATAATTTCATTGAGGGTTAAGACTTCCAAAGTCGAGTAGAATTTCCAACGCGTTTCGTCATATAGAATGACTTCCTCAGGGGCGATGGAAGTTTACAATTCATATTGGAAATTACAATATACAAAAATGAGTGACACATACAAAAACATCAAATATATTTACAAATATATATATATATATATATATGTGTAGTTGTATCCAGGTACAATCCAGGTACAAACAGACAGCGGCACTCAATGGGTTTTCAAAAATCGTTTTAGTGATACTCCAACGTTTCGGGGACTAGCCCCTTTGTCAAGGTGTAAGAACAACAACAATCGTGATCAAACATCAAACTTAAATAGGGTGATATTACCGTGTGGCGAGATCATTCTGACGCTGGGGAGCCCGCTGCCGGAAGTCGCTGGGACCGGAAGGCGGAAGCCGGAAATAGAGTGGAACTTACTTTGCGTGTCAGCGTCATGGTGCTGAACCGCAAGCTCTCTATGAGTAAAGCGGTTCACGGGAGCGTCTGTCCGGCGCCGTCAGATCAGCCAGTTAAAACATCCTGTAAAAAAGCAAAGTTTCCATTACAATTCAATATCTTAAAAACATTTGTCAGTGAATAATTATAAGAAGCCGTGGTGTTACCAGTGTGGGTGTTAGGACAGCTTATTAGCTGATGTCTAAATATGAGTATATAGAAAGTGTTGTGTTGTGCATTTTATCGGTCAAAGCACTCTCATGTCTATCATGGTGTAGTCATCTAAAGGGTCTCTATAATCATCAGTCAAATGGGCACTGATGTCGACTCGATCTCATGTCGACCATTCTATAATCTGGACAGGTTCATCGTGTTTGTGTGTATTGATAGAGGCTTGTGTGCCTCATTGAGATAAGTCCGTACTTATAGGAAGGTGATAACCATCGGAGTGGAAAAGATAGCAAGAGAGATTGAAGATGAAATGGAAGTATATTGTGATCAGCTTCATGGGCTGAATTGTTGGGTCTAAATGGGGGTTATTCTAGTTCACTCTTTCTGACAAATTCCTTCTTAGATGGACAAAACCATGTGCACTGCAGGTGGGGCAGATGTTACTTGTGCAGAGAGAGTTAGATTTGGGTGGGGTTTTACTTGAGTGAGATCTATATGGCAGTGTAAAAATAAAGCAGCCAGTGTTTACCCTGCACAGAAACAAAATAACTCACCCAAATCTAATTCTCTCTGCACATGTTACATCTGCCCCCCTGCAGTGCACATGGTTTTGTCCATCTAAGAAGGAATTTGTCAGAAAGAGTGAACTAGAATAACCCCCAATGTTCTGATCCTGGTGACCAAGCATTTTAAGTGTACAATCAATGTGTGAAAAATAAAGGATAGCGAGAAAGAATGAAGATGAAAAGAAAGCACACTGCGATCAGCCTATATGGACTGATTCTTGTGTTGTCTGGATAAGTTGATGGTGGTGTCTCTGTGATCTATGATCAAAATGGACTAGAATGTCGACTCAGTCTCGTGTCGACCAATCTGTGATCTGGTCAGATTAATCGTGTTTGTTTTTAGTCATGGGGGCTAATATGCCTCTTGGGATACGTCTGTTCTTATAGAAAGGTACCCTCGGGGTGGAAAAAATAAAGGATAGCGAGAAAGATTGAAGATGAAAAGAAAGCACACGTATGGGGTATGTTGAAACTAAAATCTAAACTGCAGTGTAAAAATAATGCAGCCAGTATTTACCCTGCACAGAAACAAAATAACTCACACAAATCTAACTCTCTCTTCACATGTTACATCTGCCCCACCTGCAGTGCACATGGTTTTGCCCATTTTCCAAACAAATTTGTACTGCAATCAGATCTGGATTAAGGCCCGTGTTTGAATCCTCATCAGGCTTGAAGTCTCTGTTCTTCTCCAGATATTCTTTTAAAATAATGTATCTACCAGGTTCTCAGAATGTGATAGCCAATGCTTTATCATGATCCATGGAGGAGGACCAATTACCGCAAGAAAAATATTCCTGTTGTCAACCCTACAGCATTTGCTGCCACAGAAGTCTCTCCAGTGTTAATTTCATGGCAAAATGTTTGTCTCTACTGAGCTTCGCCAAAAGTTATTGTCCTGGGCAAATATGTCCATATTTTCAGGGCATCATGGTGCCCAAAAGACTCTAGAGATTTTAAAGCAGTCATACTGGTGGCCACAGATAAGAAAAGAGGTTATAGAAATTGTGGCATTATGTCCGATATGTGCACAACATAAAGTTTCCTGACAAGCTCCTGCTGGCACACTTCAGCCCTTGTCAATCCCAATGGAGTTACCTAAATCCCAAGAGTACAGATGGAGCGCCTCTAGTTCTTGCCCGGGGATCGCCAGCATGCCTGCACTGGCGATCGCTGGCGCAGAGGTGCTCCATCTGATTGGGACGCGCGTGCGTCTCACACGGCGTCGCTGCGGGTCCCTGCCCGTCTCCACTTCAGGGAGACAGGCAGGGATAGGGGGGACAATTTGGATAGTGGTTTATTGTTTCTCATTTCATACCACTCTCTGGGTTACCATCTGCTCCTAAGCTAGCCCAAATATTTTTACAAAGTATCTTCAGACTCCATGGATTGCCAACAGAGATTGTATTCGATTGTGGGGTACAGTTCGTGACATGTTTCTGGAGGACTCTATCTTCTGCCCTTTGGGTGAAGCTAAAATTCAGTCTATCACCCGCAATCCAACGTCCAAACTGAAAGGGTTAACCAAGAGCTAGAAACCTGCCTACGACTGTATGTATCTTGCTCCCAGGATGATTGGGCCAATCTTCTCCCTTGGGCAGAGTTTTCCCATAATTTCAGGTACCATTCTGCTACAGGATGCTCTCCGTTTGATGTATGTATGGTCAGCATCCGCTACCTCACAAATTTGAGGCCTTACCAACTGCTGAAGATCCTGCAGCCACTGCAGTCCTGAAACATTTCTCCCAAATATGGAAGAAAGTTCACGTTGCTCTGAAGAAAGCCTCTGTTCATTATAAATTCTTTGCTGATTAAAGAAGACAGTCAAATAGTCAGCATGGGGTTTTTCACAGTTTTTTGAGCCGATACATGCCGTCAGGGGCTGGCTGGCAAGGTTTAGCCTGGGGGGGCATGCACAAAGGACAGGCCCATGAGTGGCAGTCCATCCTCCACCTCGCATCTACATATATACATGCACCGCCTCTCACATACATACAGCACCACTATCATACATACATATACCGGCACTCTCATACATACACCATCACTTTCATACATACATACTCTGGCACTCTCATACATATATACTCTGGCACTCTCATTCATACATACATACATACTCCGGCACTCACATACATACATACATACTCTGGCATTCTCATATATACATACATACATACATACTCCGGCACTCTCATACATACACACATACTCCGGCACTCACATACATATATACATGCATACTCCGGCACTCTCATACATACATACATGCATACATACTCTGGCACTCTCATACATACATACTCTGGCACGCTCATACATACATACTCTGGCACTCTCATACATACATACATACATACATACATACATACTCTGGCACTCTCATACATACTGTACATACATACACTGCTGCTCTCATAAACACACACACACACACACACACACACACACACACACACTGCTGCTCACATACATACATACACTGCTGCTCTCATACATACATACATACATACACTGCCTCTCTTATATCAATCCAATCATATATACATCGACACACCTCATTCAAATCCATACATATATATAACACCACCATCCCCCTCCCAACAATACAAAACAGCTCCATACACAATTACAAACAACAACTACCCCCATTAATACATTAGTGCGGCTCCATATGTATATACAAACACCCCCTCCCTGCCCTCCGCAGTCTCCCTAGTCTGACACAACCTTCCCCGGGTGGTGACTACATACAGCCACTACTTCGGGGCGGGCTGCCTCAGTGTGCATTGCAATAAAGGGCAGAGTCCTTACCGCTGGCAGCCTGCTCCATCTGATACTCTGCTGCACTCTGTGACCCGGGCCGTGCACTCTCCTCCACTCTAGCAGCCTCCTGCACTAGGCATGTCCTCAGTGCAGGAGGCCGGCGGCCATGTTTCTAGAGACCAGAAACCAGACAGGTCAGCCATGGCTGCAGCAGCAGCAGCCTCAGAGTCAGAGCAAGGTGGCGGCGGCCTGCACACAAAACGATTGAGCGGCCCGGGGGGCACATGGCACCCTGCCCCCCAGCCCAGCCCGCCCCTGCATGCCGTCAAGCAGTATTTTCATGTCCTATCATCCACAGGGCGTAGTGGGAGAATAAAATAATGTGCCGAGGGGATGCGGTGCACTTATAAGTGTGTCCATGTCAACTGTGTCGACATTCAGGTAAAAAAACAGTGAAACCTTTTTGACCTTTTGACTGTCGACCTAGCCCATGTCAACCTAATGCATGTGTCGACCTAGACACCTGTCAACTTTGTCCCATGTTGACCTAGACACCTGTCGACCTTCCAGTATGTCGACCAAATGGTGTCGACCTAATGACTGTCGACCAACATTTGGTCAACCCAATGATCCCATTCCTTTAATGTATATACCCCCAACAAAGTGCATTAGACCACACTTTTATACTGTATATCTTCAGTTTGCAAGGAAAACTGTCCCAGATGGAGTGACGAGACAATGTTAACTCCTTAATTGATAGTTATTCAAATTGTATCCATATCAGTAAACGGGTATGAAACAAATGAATAACTGTGTCTTTGGTTGTCAGGGAGAAGGGGTAATTATTTGTAATATTTGTTTCATACCAGTTTACTGATATGGATACAATTTGAATAACAATCAATCAATTAAAGAGTTAACATTGTCTCCTCACTCCATCTGGGACACTTTTTCTTGCAAACTGAAGATATACAGTATAAAAGTGTGGTCTAACGCACTTTGTTGGGGATATATACATTTTAAAGGAATGGGATCATTGGGTTGACCAAATGTTGGTTGCCCACGGTTGCAGGCAGTTTTAATGTGCAGTGCCCTCTGTCCTACAACCCGACTGTGCTGCAAGATGGAAAGTTGCTGGAGCCGGTGTGGTGGGAGTGGGTGCTGCTGCGTCTCTCACCCGTGGCTCTGGACAGGTGGTTGTTGGCGCCATTGTGGTGTGAATGGAGCACTGCCACGTCTCTTACCCATGGCTCTAGAGAGGTGGTTGTTGGCACTGGTGTGGTGCGAATGGAGCACTGTCATGTGTCTCACTTGCGGCTCCAATATTTCTCTAATATTATATTTGTCAAGGGAAGAGCAGATTGCTGTGATGTTTATAATATTGTGCAACCTGCTCTTTCCTTGACAAATATAATATTGGAGAAATATAGTACAGGTTGATATATCCGTTATCCAAATCAGTCTGAAAACCATGCATTCCTGAAAGCAGGGGCGGATTGGAAATTAAAACCAGCCCGGGAAATATCTTGAAGCAGTCCTGATAGGGGCGTGGCCTATCAGTGTGGGGGGGTGGCCTATCCCGACGAGGCCACGCCCAATTTTGCAGCTGAGTTAAAAAACATTATGCAACGGAATGAGAGACACAGGGTGAGAGGGGGTTGGTGCAGGGTGAGAGGGGTTGGTAATGAAGGGTGAGAAGGCACAGGGTGGCACAGGACGCAGAGTGTGAGGGGGGCATGGTGGCACAGGATGCAGGGTAGGAGGGGGAATGCAGAGTGGCAGAGGATGCAGGGAGGGGAGTCAATAAGTGGTGGAGGATGCAGGGAGGGGAGACAGTGATGCCCATTATACATATGCCACACACCATGATGCTATTATACATATGCCGCATACTGTGATGCCCAATATACATATGATAAACACCGTGATGCTCATTATACATATGTCACACACCGTGATGCTCATTATACATATGTCACACACCGTGATGCCTAATATACATATGCCAAACACCGTGATGCTCATTATACATATGCCTCACACCGTGATGCTCATTATACATATGTCACACACCGTGATGCCTAATATACATATGCCAAACACCGTGATGCTCATTATACATATGTCACACACCGTGATGCCTAATATACATATGCCAAACACCGTGATGCTCATTATACATATGCCTCACACCGTGATGCCCATTATACATATGTCACACACTGTGATGCCCAATATACATATGCCAAACACCGTGATGCTCATTATACATATGCCTCACACCGTGATGCCCATTATACATATGCCGTACACTGTGCTGCCCATTATACATATGCCTCACACCGTGATGCCCATTATACATATGCCACACACCGTGATGCCCATTATACATTTGCCACACACCATGATGCTATTATACATATGCCGCATACTGTGATGCCCAATATACATATGCCACACACTGTGATGCCCATTATACATATGTCACACACTGTGATGCCCAATATGCATATACCAAACACCGTGATGCTCATTATACATATGCCACACACCGTGATGCCCATTATACATATGCCACACACCGTGATGCCCATTATACATATGCCGCACACCGTGATGCTCATTATACATATGCCTCACACCGTGATGCCCATTATACATATGCCGCACACCGTGATGCCCATTATACATATGCCGCACACCGTGATGCCCATTATACATTTGCCACACACCATGATGCTATTATACATATGCCGCATACTGTGATGACCAATATACATATGCCACACACTGTGATGCCCATTATACATATGTCACACACCGTGATGCCCAATATGCATATACCAAACACCGTGATGCTCATTATACATATGCCACACACCGTGATGCCCATTATACATATGCCGCACACCGTGATTCCCATTATACATATGCCTCACACCGTGATGACCATTATCCATATGTCACACACAGTGATGCCCATTATACATTTGCCACACACCATGATGCTATTATACATATGCCGCATACTGTGATGCCCAATATACATATGCCACACACCGTGATGCCCATTATACATATGTCACACACCGTGATGCCCATTATACATATGTCACACACTGTGATGCCCAATATACATATGTCACACACTGTGATGCCCAATATACATATGCCAAACCCCGTGATGCTCATTATACATATGCCACACACCGTGATGCCCATTATACATATGCCGCACACCGTGATGCCCATTATACATATGCCGCACACCGTGATGCCCATTATACATATGCCGCATACTGTGATGCCCATTATACATATGCCTCACATTGTGATGCCCATTATACATATGTCACACACCGTGATGCCCATTATACATTTGCCACACACCATGATGCTATTATACATATGCCGCATACTGTGATGCCCAATATACATATGCCACACACCGTGATGCCTATTATACATATGCCACACACCGTGATGCCCATTATACATATGCCGTACACCGTGATGCCCATTATACATTTGCCGCACACCGTGATGCCCATTATACATATGCCGCATACTGTGATGCCCAATATACATATGCCACACACCGTGATGCCCATTATACATATGCCGCACACCGTGATGCCCATTATACATATGCCACACACCGCGATGCCCATTATACATATGCCAAACACCGTGATGCCCAATATACATATGCCGCACACCGTGATGCCCAATATACATATGCCGCACACCGTGATGCCCATTATACATTTGCCACACACCATGATGCTATTATACATATGCTGCATATTGTGATGCCCAATATACATATGCCACACACCGTGATGCCCATTATACATATGCCGCACACCGCGATGCCCATTATACATATGCCAAACACCGTGATGCTCATTATGCATATGCCTCACACCGTGATGCCCATTATACATATGCTGCACACCGTGATGCCCATTATACATTTGCCACACACCATGATGCTATTATACATATGCCGCATACTGTGATGCCCAATATACATATGCCACACACCGTGATGCCCATTATACATATGTCACACACCATGATGCCCAATATACATATGCCGCACACCGTGATGCCCATTATACATGTCACACACCGTGATGCCCATTATACATTTGCCACACACCATGATGCTATTATACATATGCCGCATACTGTGATGCCCATTATACATATGCCACACACCGTGATGCCCAATATACATATGCCACACACTGTGATGCCCATTATACATATGTCACACACTGTGATGCCCAATATACATATGCCAAACCCCGTGATGCTCATTATACATATGCCACACACCGTGATGCCCATTATACATATGCCGCACACCGTGATGCCCATTATACATATGCCACATATTGTGATGCCCATTATACATATGCCTCACACCGTGATGCCCATTATACATATGTCACACACCGTGATGCCCATTATACATTTGCCACACACATGATGCTATTATACATATGCCGCATACTGTGATGCCCAATATACATATGCCACACACCGTGATGCCCATTATACATATGCCGTACACTGTGCTGCCCATTATACATTTGCCGCACACCGTGATGCCCATTATACATATGCCGCATACTGTGATGCCCAAATACACATATGCCACACACCGTGATGCCCATTATACATATGCTGCACACCGTGATGCCCAATATACATATGCCACACCTTGTGATGCCCATTATACATATGTCACACACTGTGATGCCCAATATACATATGCCAAACCCCGTGATGCTCATACATATGCCACACACCGTGATGCCCATTATACATATGCCGTACACCGTGATGCCCATTATACATTTGCCGCACACCGTGATGCCCATTATACATATGCCGCATACTGTGATGCCCATTATACATATGCCTCACATCGTGATGCCCATTATACATATGTCACACACCGTGATTCCCATTATACATTTGCCACACACCATGATGCTATTATACATATGCCGCATACTGTGATGCCCAATATACATATGCCACACACCGTGATGCCCATTATACATATGTCACACACTGTGATGCCCAATATACATATGCCAAACACCGTGATGCTCATTAAACATATGCCACACACCGTGATGCCCATTATACATATGCCGCACACCGTGATGCCCATTATACATATGCCTCACACCGTGATGCCCATTATACATATGTCACACACCGTGATGCCCATTATACATTTGCCACACACCATGATGCTATTATACATATGCCGCATACTGTGATGCCCAATATGCATATGCCACACACCGTGATGCCCATTATACATATGCCACACACCGTGATGCCCATTATACATATGTCACACACCGTGATGCCCAATATACATATGCCACACACTGTGATGCCCATTATACATATGTCACACACTGTGATGCCCAATATACATATGCCAAACCCCGTGATGCTCATTATACATATGCCACACACCGTGATGCCCATTATACATATGCCGCATACTGTGACGTCCATTATACATATGCCTCACACCGTGATGCCCATTATACATATGTCACACACCGTGATGCCCATTATACATATGTCACACACCGTGATGCCCATTATACATTTGCCACACACATGATGCTATTATACATATGCCGCATACTGTGATGCCCATTATACATATGTCACACACCGTGATGCCCATTATACATTTGCCACACACATATTGCTATTATACATATGCCGCATACTGTGATGCCAAATATACATATGCCACTCACCGTGATGCCCATTATACATTTGCCATACACCGTGATGCCCATTATACATTTGCTGCACACCGTGATGCTCATTATACATATGCCTCACACCGTGATGCCATTACACATATGCCTCACACCGTGATGCCCATTATACATATGCCGCATACTGTGATGCCCGAAATACATATGCCACACACCGTGATGCCCATTATACATATGCCGTACACTGTGCTGCCCATTATATATCTGCCGCACACCGTGATGCCCATTATACATATGCCGCATACTGTGATGCCCAAATACACATATGCCACACACCGTGATGCCCATTATACATATGCTGCACACCGTGATGCCCAATATACATATGCCACACCTTGTGATGCCCATTATACATATGTCACACACTGTGATGCCCAATATACATATGCCAAACCCCGTGATGCTCATACATATGCCACACACCGTGATGCCCATTATACATATGCCGTACACCGTGATGCCCATTATACATTTGCCGCACACCGTGATGCCCATTATACATATGCCGCATACTGTGATGCCCATTATACATATGCCTCACATCGTGATGCCCATTATACATATGTCACACACCGTGATTCCCATTATACATTTGCCACACACCATGATGCTATTATACATATGCCGCATACTGTGATGCCCAATATACATATGCCACACACCGTGATGCCCATTATACATATGTCACACACCGTGATGCCCAATATACATATGCCAAACACCGTGATGCTCATTAAACATATGCCACACACCGTGATGCCCATTATACATATGCCGCACACCGTGATGCCCATTATACATATGCCTCACACCGTGATGCCCATTATACATATGTCACACACCGTGATGCCCATTATACATTTGCCACACACCATGATGCTATTATACATATGCCGCATACTGTGATGCCCAATATGCATATGCCACACACCGTGATGCCCATTATACATATGCCACACACCGTGATGCCCATTATACATATGTCACACACCGTGATGCCCAATATACATATGCCACACACTGTGATGCCCATTATACATATGTCACACACTGTGATGCCCAATATACATATGCCAAACCCCGTGATGCTCATTATACATATGCCACACACCGTGATGCCCATTATACATATGCCGCATACTGTGATGCCCATTATACATATGTCACACACCGTGATGCCCATTATACATATGTCACACACCGTGATGCCCATTATACATATGTCACACATCGTGATGCCCATTATACATTTGCCACACACATGATGCTATTATACATATGCCGCATACTGTGATGCCCAATATACATATGTCACACACCGTGATGCCCATAATACATTTGCCACACACATATTGCTATTATACATATGCCGCATACTGTGATGCCAAATATACATATGCCACTCACCGTGATGCCCATTATACATTTGCCATACACCGTGATGCCCATTATACATTTGCTGCACACCGTGATGCTCATTATACATATGCCTCACACCGTGATGCCATTACACATATGCCTCACACGGTGATGCCCATTATACATATGCCAAACCCCGTGATGCTCATACATATGCCACACACCGTGATGCCCATTATACATATGCCGTACACCGTGATGCCCATTATACATATGCCGCATACTGTGATGCCCGAAATACATATGCCACACACCGTGATGCCCATTATACATATGCCGTACACTGTGCTGCCCATTATACATTTGCCGCACACCGTGATGCCCATTATACATATGCCGCATACTGTGATGCCCAAATACACATATGCTGCACACCGTGATGCCCAATATACATATGCCACACCTTGTGATGCCCATTATACATTTGCCACACACATGATGCTATTATACATATGCCGCATACTGTGATGCCCAATATACATATGCCACACACCGTGATGCCCATTATACATATGTCACACACCGTGATGCCCAATATACATATGCCACACACTGTGATGCCCAATATACATATGTCACACACTGTGATGCCCAATATACATATGCCAAACCCCGTGATGCTCATTATACATATGCCACACACCGTGATGCCCATTATACATATGCCGCATACTGTGATGCCTATTATACATATGCCTCACACCGTGATGCCCATTATACATATGCCTCACACCGTGATGCCCATTATACATATGTCACACACCGTGATGCCCATTATACATATGTCACACACCGTGATGCCCATTATACATTTGCCACACACATGATGCTATTATACATATGCCGCATACTGTGATGCCCAATATACATATGTCACACACCGTGATGCCCATTATACATTTGCCACACACATATTGCTATTATACATATGCCGCATACTGTGATGCCAAATATACATATGCCACTCACCGTGATGCCCATTATACATTTGCCATACACCGTGATGCCCATTATACATTTGCTGCACACCGTGATGCTCATTATACATATGCCTCACACCGTGATGCCATTACACATATGCCTCACACCGTGATGCCATTACACATATGCCTCACACCGTGATGCCCATTATACATATGCCGCATACTGTGATGCCCGAAATACATATGCCACACACCGTGATGCCCATTATACATATGCCGTACACTGTGCTGCCCATTATACATTTGCCGCACACCGTGATGCCCATTATACATATGCCGCATACTGTGATGCCCAAATACACATATGCCACACACCGTGATGCCCATTATACATATGCTGCACACCGTGATGCCCAATATACATATGCCACACCTTGTGATGTCCATTATACATATGTCACACACTGTGATGCCCAATATACATATGCCAAACCCCGTGATGCTCATACATATGCCACACACCGTGATGCCCATTATACATATGCCGTACACCGTGATGCCCATTATACATTTGCCGCACACCGTGATGCCCATTATACATATGCCACATACTGTGATGCCCATTATACATATGCCTCACATCGTGATGCCCATTATACATATGTCACACACCGTGATTCCCATTATACATTTGCCACACACCATGATGCTATTATACATATGCCGCATACTGTGATGCCCAATATACATATGCCACACACCGTGATGCCTATTATACATATGTCACACACCGTGATGCCCAATATACATATGCCAAACACCGTGATGCTCATTAAACATATGCCACACACCGTGATGCCCATTATACATATGCCGCACACCGTGATGCCCATTATACATATGCCTCACACCGTGATGCCCATTATACATATGTCACACACCGTGATGCCCATTATACATTTGCCACACACCATGATGCTATTATACATATGCCGCATACTGTGATGCCCAATATGCATATGCCACACACCGTGATGCCCATTATACATATGCCACACACCGTGATGCCCATTATACATATGTCACACACCGTGATGCCCAATATACATATGCCACACACTGTGATGCCCATTATACATATGTCACACACTGTGATGCCCAATATACATATGCCAAACCCCGTGGTGCTCATTATACATATGCCACACACCGTGATGCCCATTATACATATGCCGCATACTGTGATGCCCATTATACATATGCCTCACACCGTGATGCCCATTATACATATGTCACACACCGTGATGCCCATTATACATATGTCACACACCGTGATGCCCATTATACATTTGCCACACACATGATGCTATTATACATATGCCGCATACTGTGATGCCCAATATACATATGTCACACACCGTGATGCCCATTATACATTTGCCACACACATATTGCTATTATACATATGCCGCATACTGTGATGCCAAATATACATATGCCACTCACCGTGATGCCCATTATACATTTGCCATACACCGTGATGCCCATTATACATTTGCTGCACACCGTGATGCCCATTATTCATATGCCGCATACTGTGATGCCCGAAATACATATGCCACACACCGTGATGCCCATTATACATATGCCGCACACCGTGATGCCCATTATACATATGCCACACACCGTGATGCCCATTATACATATGGCACACCGTGATGCCCATTATACATATGGCACACACCATGATGCCCATTATACATATGCCACACACCTTGATGCCCATTATACATATGCCACACACCGTGATGTCCATTATACATATGTCACACACCTTGATGCCCATTATACATATGCCACACACCGTGATGCTCATTATACATATGCCGCACACCGTGATGCCCATTATACATATGACGCACACCGTGATGCCCATTATACATATGGCACACACCATGATGCCCATTATACATATGCCACACACCTTGATGCCCATTATACATATGCCACACACCGTGATGCCCATTATACATATGGCACACACTGTGATGCCCATTATACATATGCCACACACCTTGATGCCCATTATACATATGCCACACACCTTGATGCCCATTATACATATGCCACACACCTTGATGCCCATCATATCATGCCCATCCCCAGCACACATTATATACCTGGCTGGCTAGCTGTAGAGCTGCTCCAGGCTCTGCCCATGCTTGGCTGGCTCTTCCTATGGCTGTGGCTGCCAGGCTGCTGCTCTGCTGCTGCTATAGGGAGGAGGCTAGCAGAAGGGTGGGCGGCGCTGCAGACTGCTGCTTAGTCTTTAATTCTGTGGCTTTGCCAGCGCCTCCCCCTTCCTGTTTTTGATCCCCAGCGCGCAATAAAGTCGTGCTGCGCTGCCTGCTGGGGATCAACTTAGCAGCCGCACACACACACTCAAAGGGGCCGCGGGAGCTGCTGCGTGCGACCGCACATGCGCACCAGCCCTCCCGCGGCCATTATCATTGCTGCCAGTGACGAGGCCGGCCGCGGCCATCTTTATTCAGGGAAAAGTGCTGTGGCCGCTTCCGCTAACCGCGGAGAAGGCGGTCGGGTGGCCCGCGGCCCAGCCAGGGGGGGCGAGCGGCCGCTGCATGGCTGAAATGGGCCGGCCCACCGGGAGAAAGCCCGGTATCCCGGTGGGCCAATCCGCCCATGCCTGAAAGTGGAAAAAACTAATTTTCTTGCTAAATGGTTTTCACTTAATATGCTGCAGCATTGCTTATTACATTCAGGTGTAGTAATCAGCGTTAATTAGCAGACCCAGGTGTCCGCTCTCATACGGTATCTCTAGGGGTGGTCTGGAGCTATCTTTGGCGTCCGCCTGTTTTTGGTCCAAAATGCATGGTGCGTTCGCCGATCGAGGCGGTTGTGGAACGGTACATCAAGGGCATTATTCTGGTCGGAGCGGCCAAACGTGCGTACGTTCGCCATTACCGCACGCTAGCCGTACGCGGCCGTTAGGGTTAAGTCCACCCACAAATCAGCCGCTTACGTACGGGCAGAAATAACGTAGAAGGGGAGTGGCGTACAAATGAGCGTACGGCAACGTACGCGGACGGGCCAGCCCTTGCACTCCGACAACAGGCGTACAACTGAGCGTACGGCGCCGTGTACGGCCGTCTTTCCTCCGTCTCCCCACCGACTTCTTGCGGAGATCTGAGCGTACGCCAGTTTGCACGGACGGGTCCCTATTGTTTTCAATGGAAAACTCAGCTTATGTCACCGCTCGTGAGAGTGAGCGTACGTCCGTGCACGCTGGCATACCCTTCACATATATGGACCTGCAAATCTTGCCTCTCAACTACTAATCTGACAATTGATTAATTAATCTATTTGTTATTCACTTATTGTTTTCTATTAACTCAATTGTCTACCTTAATAAAGACCTAATAAAACTACATTTGAACCCTCATTACATGTATATTTGTTATGTTCTAATGTGGCATTTTAATCACTATCTATGTGTCCCCATATTGCTGTTACTTTTAAATCAAGTTATGTTGGTGTTTCTGTATATGTACTAAATTATGTACGTAATTACTTTGTCCAAAATGTGTAACATGTATACCTACCCTGATGTTATGTGTGATGTTTTAATCGAACAACATTAAACATTCATGCATTTTCACTATGTGTTATTTTACTCAAAAACACACACATTCACACATCAATCATTACCCCTCACCTCAAATTACAAGTATAACTTACAGTACACATCTGTATGTACCTACCCTTACACGCCCTCTAACATATTTATTATTAAAAACACAGGCAATTTCGAACTGTAATCCAACTTTTATTTTATACCAAAAAAAAAAGGGGGGGGGATAAATAAAAAATTAAAGGCGGGCCTCCAGAAGCCCAAAAAGGAGCTGGAGGTAGACAAGGGTCAGCATTATTTCCCGCATTATTGCTGCCACCTCCTCCTGCTGCTGTTCAGTGTCTGTAATGAAGGGATAAAACAAAAAATTAATATATAACATACACAAATGTTTGTTGTATTTGTACATAATAAAAAGTTCAGAGTTATGTGTGAAGGCCACATACATTTAGAAACTACATTGAAGATGGGTCTGCTGTAAACACAGTACTAAAAAAAAATATGTTAACACACACATACTGTACATAGTAAATAACATTAATTCAATTACTCCTTCATCAATGAATGTATGCTGTATCCCAATTGGTACTTTGGTTTTGGGGGACTCTCCTCTAACCTCACAATTAGCCTGTGCTATTTAAGGGTTATGACATTGTTGTGGCTTAAGCACTCCTTACTATTTTAAATTTAGGACATTGCTGTACAAATTATAGGCCTACAGCTATGTTTGTAAAGCATGCATCCGCATGGCCTCACACACTATTACCAAAACAATCTCTACATTTAAGTTGCACCAGTGGCAGATTAAGCCTTTGGGGGGCCCGGGGTACTTTAGAGCGGGGGGCCCCCTTGCACTTGTCATTACTGGCCGCACACTGCATGGGCGAATATTATACTGTCAAAACATAGAGTAAAGGCAGAATAAACTTGGTCAATGGTTACCTGCAGGGGATATATATATATATATATATATATATATATATATATATATATATATATATATATATATATATATATATATATATTTATAGACAGGGGGTTGGCGGCACTCGGAATAATAATAGACACCATATATATATATACACACACACCACATGAAAAGCCTGTGTTTGTCCCTCTGCCCCTTACTCTGGAGGAGACCTCACAGTCCTAGTGCTGCCTCTGATTAAAAACCCTCCTATGACTAAGCTGCTGCTGCTGTTCTCCATGGACCTGAGAAGCATGTAATGAGCTCCACCAATCAGAGCTCAGCACAAACTTCTCAGCCTCTGTCCTCTGGTGCAAAGTGTCATGGGACTTAGTCAACTCCCAGAAATGCACTGCACACTTGTGCAATCAGTGTGCCTTGCCTCCCGATGCTCAGCACCATAAATCATTGTCACATTGGCAGATAGGTGAAGCTGCAGCACTACCCCACCCATGCACAAAACATTTAGCTAAAAAAAAAAAACATAACTTAAACATTTTCTTTTTAAAAAAAAAAATGACAACCACAGGGGGCCCCTAGCTAGAGGGGGTCCCAGGGGCACTGACCCCTTGCGCCTCCATTATAATCTGGCCCTGTGTTGCACATCATGCTGGGAACTGGAGTTACCCAACACCTGGAGCCACATAACTACCACACCACTAATGTCGGATATCTCATTGGATGTACTGTTATGTCAATTATTCAAGGGGTGAGGCATGGCCACACTCAAAAAACCCACCAAGGGGAGCCTTGTTCCTGGAGAAGGACAGGACACACCTCATGGTCGGCCTGCAGTGATATGTTGCAACTAATGTTGATGTTGGATACACATATGTGGTTGTTGTGATTGTTTATGTGTAGAAATGTGTAGGTCAACATTAGACACATTATTTACTTACGGCTACTTGAGCCATCCTGGGCGCCGCTGGTTGGCTGTGCAGTGGTTTGGGGGGGGCAGGAGCAAGGAGGATGGTCCTGGTGTTTGGACCGAGGTAGTGGGTGTGACTGGGGAGTGGAGAGGTTTGGGGGTGGGTGGTGGAGAGGTGTAGGGGGGTTGGAAATGGGGTGGGGAGGGGGGGGTGGGGGTTGTGGAGGGGGTGGGGGTTGTGGAGGGGGTGGGGGTTGTGGAGGGGGGGTTGTGGAGGGGGTGGGGGTTGTGGAGGGGGAAGGGGATGGGGAAATGGTGTGGGTCCAAACTGCACCCAGTGTCTCCTCTTCTTCCTCCTCCTCTTCTTCCTCCTCCTCCTCCTCTTCCTCCTCCTCTTTCTTCTCCTCCTCCTCCTCCTCCTCCTCCTCCTCCTCCTCTTCCTCCTCCTCTTCTTCCTCCTCCTCCTCTTCCTCCTCCAGGGCTGCCTGGTCCCGGGCTGCCTGGTCCCGGGCTGCCTGCTCCCGGGCTTCCATACGTGCCCTTGCCCGTGCTGAAATGTTCATGTTGATGGCATAGAAATCGAAGATTGGGTTTCATAAAAAAGGGGGAAAGAAAAATTCACATTAGTCATGCTCATAACCTTCAAAATTATCATTGCTGTGATATTTCAGACATTTATCATGCAAACTATTTGATATCCTACACCCAAAAACTGATCAACTACTTAAACCCCCCCCCTATACACCCCCTATACACCCCCTATACACCCCCTATACACCCATATACACCCATATACCCCCATATACACCCATATACACCCATATACACCCCCATACACCCATATACCCCCATATACACCCATATACACCCCCATACACCCATATACCCCCATATACACCCATATACACCCATATACACCCATATACACCCATATACACCCATATACACCCCATATACACCCATATACACCCATATACCCCCCATATACACCCATATACACCCATATACACCCATATACACCCATATACACCCATATACCCCCCATATACACCCATATACACCCATATACCCCCCATATACACCCATATACACCCATATACACCCATATACACCCATATACCCCCCATATACACCCATATACACCCATATACACCCCCATACACCCATATACCCCCCATATACACCCATATACACCCATATACCCCCCATATACACCCATATACACCCATATACACCCATATACCCCCCATATACCCCCCATATACACCCCCATACTCAGGAACATATTTATAAAAAGTACACAAAACATTGCTAAAAAACGCTGACATACTAGTAATCAAAACTTACATCGGGCAATATGGCGGCGAAGGCTGCTGAGTAAAACCGGCTGCCGCCGGCGCAGGTCTGACCAGCGCCGCTCAACCTGCCCCAGGCTTCTGCGGACGCCGGTCGTAGAGAAGATGAGGCGGCGGGCAGCAGTATACGCCCGCCGCTTGTCGGCATTACTGACATATGGGCCCCTGGGCCCCAGGTGACGGTCCATCACTTCCACCAGGGCCAAAAGCTCTGAGGTGGAAAAGGGCCTAGCTCTTGGACAAGTCATATTGGCAATGGCGCAGTTATTAATTGCAGGTACATATATCACTTTTGGTGCTTGCTGATTGGTCGAAAAAATTGTTTGTTTGGTATTAACTTTATTAATCCTTACATTAACAAACTGGATGCGAATAGAAACTTACGCGGACCGTTCCGATATACACACACCACAACCAACAGCATGCATTCAATGAAGAGAGAAGTACTGTATTTACAGTGTGCGGAAAATAATACACGCAACCCTCTACTTATAACTACGCTGCTTAAAGGGGGCACGATACACTGATATGCATGGAGAGGAGTACTGTATATACAGTAGGCGGAAAATAATACACGCAACCCTCTACTTATAACTACGCTGCCTAAAGGGCCACAATGCAACATGTTGCTGTATGACAATTTCATACACATTACATATGTAAGGAAAGCATTATAACGTGATGTTTTGAAATGTGACTCACAAAGCATACACGAACTCCAACAGATACCAGCTGACAACACTCGTCATTGGAATGACAGGTGCCCACATTTCACGATGTAGCACAATGCTCCACAACCTGTGTATGTGCATATACAGGTGTTTGATCAGGTGCGTTGAGACCTGCGTAATTTAAGCGGGAATTATCGGCAGGAAATATCGGCGTAAATTTGCATCTACATTGCGGGAAAAAATATACGCCCCCTTGTTCATGGCGGGAGATTAACATATAAATATTCAGTCAGATGCAGCCCACAATTGCTGCAAACATGTCTGACTCAGACGATTCTGCAGCAGAGGACGCTCTGCAGAGAGCTACAGCACAATCCATGCTTGATGCACTCAACAAGAGGGAACAGGAGCGGAGAAGGAGGGCCCAAGAGAGGAGTCGCCTGCAAGATCAAGCGGGCCCCTCAGTAACAGGCCCTGGTGAACCTCCACCAGCTCCACAAGGGCCAAGCAACCAGCCAGAACAAGAGGTTGCATCTCTCCAAACAGGTGTGACCCAGCAGGTGCATGGTGAGAGAACTGGGGCCACCAGAAAACGTGCTGCAACATCTAGGGTGATGACTGAGCAGGATACCACCACCAGAAGGAGAAACCCTGCATTTGTAGAGGCCGAAATGCGAATTCTAGTGCCCAGGGCACGCGAATGGATTGAATTGGCAACCAGGAAGCCGGGTGCCAGTGCAAGGAGAAACCTTTGGGACAAGATCACAGAGGAAGTGAACCAGGTGTCACCAGTGGTCAGAACTTGGGACGCGGTGAAGAAAAGGTTAGTGTGTTTGTCAGGGCAATTTTTCAGCAGTCTCCAGCAGGAACTGAGGCCCTTATTCTAGTTCACTCTTTCTGCCCAAATATTTCTTAGATGGACAAAACCATGTGCACTGCAGGTGAGGCAGGTGTTACTTGTGCAGAGATAATCAGATTTGGGTGGGGTTTTACACCTGCCTCACCTGCAGTGCACATGGTTTTGTCCATCAAAGAAATATTTGGCCACACATGGCAAAAAAACATAAGATCACCCACACTAGGAAATGTCACGGAGCTAGGGGTACCACATAGTCCCTTTAATTCCGGACACATATTAATTACACAGGTTCTGTGGCTGGCTGACTTCAAGACTCCACTTCACCTTATTTTAAACTGCCACAGAACCTGTGTAAGTAACATGTGTCCGGAATTAAAGGGACTAGGTGGTAACCCTACACGTAGCACAGTGGTGCACATATCTCATGGTGATATTTGTATTTTTAAACTTGTAGGTGGACTGACTTCAAAAGTGCCCTGAAGAGGAAGATGACTGACCGGTACAACCACAGCATGTCCACCGGGAGCGGTCCTATGCCTGACCATTTGGAGTATACCCCCCTGGAGCTGGACTCCTGTGACGTGATCGATGTGGGGGAGATCAGGGGGATCTCCAATATGGACAGTGAGCTCCCGGCGGAGGTCTTTGCTGCTGCTTTTGATGGTAAGTCACAGTAATGCATTGTATTTAGAAAGATATTTTTTATTGCGTATGTGATGGTGACATTGTTTTCAATTATTATCCTAGCAGAAGCAGAAAGTCAGGATGTACCGGCAGCATCTTCCTCTGCAGAGCCACAGGTGGAGCAGGTGGTCCAGCCTCCACCAAGACGTCGCCCCCAGCCCCAGCCACAGGAGACATGGAGTGAGAGCCTGTTGGTGACGCTGGACAGGATCGAGCAGCAAGGGGTGGATGCTGCGATCCGTCAGCAGCAGGTGGCGGATTTTCTGGCGGAGTGGAAGGCCACAAACCAGCTGCAGGTTGAGGCGTTGAACCGCATTAATGAAACTCTGGCGGCTGGCATGCTAAGCATTGGCCAACACCTCAGCCGCCAGAATGAACTTCTTGCGGAGCAGCTGTCCACCGCCAGGTCCCTAAGGGACAATCCCCCATCTGCTGCCCCACCCCAAGCTGCTCCCCAACCTTCCACCTCGGCTGACCCTCCTGTGTCGACTAGGGGAAGACGCCGAAAGCCAGCTGAGCCAAAGGCCCCTATCCCCAAGGCCCCATCTAAAAGGGGCAAAAAAGGGCCCAAATGAGACCTGGTTCACTTCCTCTGTGGTTGGAGCCCAAAGGTTTAAATTGCACTGGACATCCGCTTCCTGAGTTGCCCATCGATCCATTTGCGTGCCATGGGCATGAAAGTTCGTATTTTGACCTCTACAAATGCAGGATATTTTTTTTTGGTGGTGTGTATCTTGCTTAGTATTCACCCTGGTTGTTGCAGTACGTATTCTGGTGTCCCCATTTCTTTCACCATTGCATTTGCAGGGTAACACATGTTTGGAGATATGCAACCTCTTGTTCTGGCTGTTTTATTATTTGTGTGTCTATTTTATTTGTTTATTTGATTTCTCACATTAAAGTGTCAAGCTGTGATGCTGAACAGCAAATAAATTTATTTTACAAATTAAATCTAAATTGTGGTATGTGTCATTTCTTGTGTGAAACAAATACTAGATTTATGTGTACTTACTGACCAGGGTATTTTTGAACATTTGTTGAAGTGTGGTCGAAGTTTCCCATGTGCCATTCCCATGTTCCTATCCAACTTTTCCCTGCTAATTAGTTTGTGTCAGCACATGTGCAGAGCAACTTAATAGGTGAGAAAGCAGTTTGTGTGCAGGTGAGGTAGCTCCTACAGTAGTAGGTAAAAGCAGGTCCAGAACAATGCTTTCCTCATGGAGTGGGTGAGGCAGACAAACAAGGGTGAAAAGGTACATTTGTGTAGGAATGCATATGTGTCCTCCCTAAAAAAAGATGTGTGAATGGGCCAAACATGATAAATTAGCTTGTGAACAAACATGCATAACTTTTTAAATATATATGATTTGACAGTGTCATAAGCAGATGTAGGAATCCTTTGTTAGAGAGATGAGAGTGCAATAATGTGATTGGTGGCATCTTACATCCAGAGTGTAGTCAAATCCAAATCATAGCAGATGAGATAGTGGTACAGGTCATTATTTTGGGTACTATACAAAGATTGTGTGGAAAATAGTGGTCATGGGCTTCAAACATTGCTGAAACATCCTTTGTAGGTGTTAGATGTGGTTTATGTTATTGTATCCTAAATACAAAACCTATGTTAGTATTAGAGTGAACACGTTGACACATGTCGACTTGTGTAGATTGAGTGTGCTACTGCGTAAAGTCTATGAAAGCACGTAGTGAATGTGTCTGTTTAGCAAATACCTACCTTAGCGTATAAAAAGATTCTTACCTTAAATTAAACAAACCTTTAAATGTGGAGAAGTATAGAAACATAAGCTTCCAATGTGTTTGCGTGCTGTATGTGTGGCTTGCAGGCAGTGAAATCATGGTTTGGAGTTAATAGACTGCAGCATTGCTTATTACATTCAGGTGTATGTGTTTGAGTAGTAATCAGCGTTAATTAGCCAACTCAGGCGCACGCTGGCATGCGGTATCTGTAGGGGTGGTTTGAGCTGGCGGCTGGCGGCCGCCTGTTTGGTGTCCGAAATGAACGGTGCCTTAGTCGATCGTGCGGTAGTAGCACCGCTCATTTTTGGTGCACACCCCCGTGTACGCCCATATTTACGCCCATTTTCCCTCATTATTTCGGCCGCTCCCATCAACACGCCCCTATGCCGCCCCATTACCCGTACACTCGCGTACAGGTTTTTTCGCACGTTGAGACACCGGCCGTAAGCGTTGTGGAGTGTTCGCGCCGGCGCATTAGCGTATCTGCACATGCGCAGATCGTAAAAAACCCGGGACGTACGCGTACGGCCCGGACGCTCCAACCAGAATAAGGCCCTTTGTGTGCACACCCCCTTGTACGCCCACGTTTACGCCCAGTTTTCATCATTATTTCGGCCGCTCCCATAAAAACGCCCACATGCCGCCCACAATGACCGTACTCTTGCGGACAGGTTTTTTTGCACGGAGAGACCCGTCCGTGAACGGTGTGCAGTCGCCGCACATGCGCATTGCAAAAGCTACGCATGCGCAGGTGAAAAAAAAAACGATCCCCCCGTATACGGTCCCACTGTACCAAGAAGAATAAACCCCTAAGTCCCATGACACTTTGCACCAGAGGGCAGAGGCTGAGATGTTTGTGCTGAACTCTGATTGGTGGAGCTCATTACATGCTTCTCAGGCCCATGGAGAACAGCAGTAGCAGCCTAGTAATGGGAGGGTTTTTAATCAGAGGCAGCACTGGGACTGTGAGGTCTCCTACAGAGTAAGATGCAGAGGGACAAACAAAGGCTTTTCATGTGGTATGTATTTATGTGTGTGTGTGTGTGTGTGTGTGTGTGTATGTATGTATGTATGTATGTTTGTATGTATATATATATATATATATTCCCTGTAGTTACCCATTGACCAAGTTTAAACTGCCTTTACTCTGTGTTTTCACAGTGTAATATTCTCCCATGCAGTTTGTGGCCAGTAATGACAAGTGCAAGGGGGCCCCCCTGTCTAAAGTGCCCAGGGCCCCCGAAAGCTTAATCTGGCATTGCTACTGGGGACATCTCTGATAGCACTACTGAGGACATGATATGTAAACTAAATATGTGCAAAATAATTATTGTTTAGCATTAAAATTCAGTACTTGAGATAGTACACAAACTTTGTTTCATGTTTTGAAACCTTGTTTTATGCAAAAAAAAAAAATATATATATTTCTCTTTCATCCATCCTGGTGACACAGCTCAACCATGGGATGTAGGAGGGTCCGCAGGAGCCAGGCACCTATGCTAAGTCTTTGAGAGAGGCCGGCTCCTCCCTTCTGCATCCCACCGGACTGGGTGCTATGCTAAAGCAGCCATGTTTTAGAGTAACTAAGGGTTTTTTTTTTCTTAATATTTCACCTATTTAGTGCAGGAATACAGTGTGAGGCTTCCAGAGGAAGTTTCCTCACACTGACAGCAGAGGCTGACAGAAGCTCAGCTCTCTGTGTGCTGAGAGACGTTGTCTGGTCTCTCAGCACAGCGCTTTGACCTCCTCACAGGGAGGTCTCCTGGGCCCTGAGGGAGTCCTTAGCCGGTTCCCTGCTTAGGGGGGGATCATGGGCGGCGGACCCCCCGCAATGGGATAGGGTATGGGGTACTTGTTTCCTAGCACGGTGCCCATGGCATGGCATTGCGTACCGTTTTTAGTACTGTGCGATGCGATCTCCATGTTAAATGCACAGGAGTGCTTGTACAATGAAATATCGCACAGAATCGCATGGCAGCAAATGGCAAATCATGTGATATTTCATTGTACAAGCACCCATGCCATGAGATGTGATGGGTGCTTACAATGTAATGTAACCCCCCAGTATCTACTCCATCCCGAAGCGTGGTGAGCGGCGACGGTACGCGACCTCCAACCTTTGCATACCCCCACTATCCACGTCGGCGTGGAGTTGATTTGAGATAGTGTGGCGAGCGCATCGAGCCACCAAGTCCGAAGCGTGGCGAGCGCAGCGTGCCCCACGAGGGGACGTGGAATATGAGCCCGAAGCGCAGTGAGCGGCCGCGGAATACATGTAAAGTAATCCGTTTCCGCTCGCCACGCTTCGGGCTTGTATTACGCATGCGCTCGCCACACATCGGGCTCGGTGGCTCGCTGCGCTCGCCACACTATCTATTGTCAACTCCACACCGACGTGGATAGTGGGGGTATGAAAAGGTCGGAGGACGCATACCGCCACCCCTCACGGGGCTCGCTGCACTCGCCACTCTTTGGGTTGGCATTGATAGTGGGGGTGGCGTTGACACTGGGGGTGACACTAAATGATGGAATCACATTGTAAGCACCCATCTGTTTGCTTGTACAATTAAAAATCGCATCGCATTGCATGCCGCAATATTGCGGGGATGTGATGCGATGAGATGTCGTACGATGGTATCGTGGGCGCCGTTCTAGGAAACAAGTACCGAGTATGGGGTAACACCTTACGGTGTCGCCCTGCGCTTGAAACACACTTAATGATGGGTATATGACTTATAAATAAGCACTTATAGTCTTTAAACACAATCTAGAATTTTTTTCTATTTGGGATTAAAATTCATACAACATATGATGTGCATCAAAAATATACAATGATGCTAGGAATTCAGAGAAATAAAAGAATAAAAAATATTGATAAAATATGAATATATAGATCCACCTAATCCCGGTACCAGTGGCGTGCGGTGGGGTGAAGCAGGTGAGGCACAACCATTCCTGTCATACTAATGTACAGTATATGCTGGAGTTTTGAGTTTATAAAGTATGTCAAAGAATATATAAAAAAAATCTTATTTTATTATACTAATAATTTTTATAGTCAAATCTCTGGATTAAAAAGTCTATGGCAGGTGAGGCAGTGCCTCACCTGGCTACCTCTTCTGCATATCTCTTATTACAACTCAGTGAATCTCCCTCAGTATATACTGTAAGCATGGTGGCGCCCAGGCTGCGCAGCGTGACCTCTGACATCACGTCACGCTGCACAGCCCAGCCGTTGCTCTGCCTGTCAGCACAGCACACTGTCCCAAACCCGGACAGATGCCCTCTGTTACGAACCCAGCCTCCCGCCCACCCGCCGGAGATAGACGTCCTGCTGCCTGTCACCACCACCAGCGCCGTAAGTGACAGGGCAGAGAGGATGGGCACGGGGAGGATGCGCGGGGTGCAGCTTTAGAAGTAATTTATATTGACATCTGGGGGAGGTGCCGTTTTTTTTTATTCGGGAGGCCAATCCCGGGATCCCGAGAATTCCGGGATTGAGCATTCTTCAATCCCGAATCCCGGGATTGAAAAAATGCCCCGGGATTGGCATCCCTAATTGTGTTCTCTGCTTCAGCCTGATTCAGAAGCCTTTGTTTTAGCAGAAAAGTTAAAGTCTGCTGCTGAATACATTTGTGAGGCTGGAGAAGAGGGCGTTAAAATGGCGTCAAAAGTGTTGGCCATTTCGGTGACAGCCAGGAGAGCTTTATGGCTTAAGGTTTGGGAAGCTGATAACGAGTCCAAGAAGTCTCTGGAAGCACTGGCTTTTACTTTTTGGCTCAGAACTTGAATCCCTTATCAAACAGGCCACAGGGGGGAAGAGCACGTTTCTTCCCACAATAGCTGCTAATCAGGGAGTTTCTAGGTTTGCAGGTTTTTGTTCATCCTTTCATTCCTCCTTTCAGGGGGTGCTTCCAACAGAGGGCAGTCAGGTAGAGCAGTGGTTCCCAACCCTGGTCCTCAAGTACCCCCAACAGTGCATGTTTTGCAGGTCTCCACACAGAATCACAAGTGCTATAATTAGCTCCACCTGTGGATCTTTTCAAATGTGCCTGAATAATGAGTGCACCTGCCGGGTGACCTGGAAAACATGCACTGTTGGGGGTACTTGAGGACCAGGGTTGGGAACCACTGAGGTAGAGGAAGATTTCCCTCTGGCAAAGGAAAGGCTCCCAAGTCCCGTTTTGGCACCTTTGCAAAGAAACAGGCTGCCAAGGGGGAGGAGAAGCCCTCCGCATGACGGGATGGAGGCTCCCCATTCTGGGAACAGAGTGGGGTGTCGCCTCCTGCTGTACCGGGACTCTTGGGTACTCTCCACCCAGGATCCTTGGGTTTACAATGTAGTTTCCCAAGGCTACAGGATCAATATCAGGGGAGTCCCTTCAAAGAGATTTCTTCCAACACCCTCGCTTGAGAAAAGCCCTGTTGGGGGCAGCGATGTCTCTTCTCGAGAAGGGTGTGGTGATTCCGGTACCTCGGGAGGAAAGAAAGAAGGGATTTTGCTCCATTCTTTTCTTGGTCCCCAAACCAGACGGATCTTTCAGGCCTATCCTAAACCTGAAATCATTAAACCTTCATCTGTGGGTGGATCACTTCAGGATGGAATCTCTAAGGATGGAGCTCTTGAGCATGGAACCTGGAGAATTCCTAGCATCCGTGGACATGCCAATCTACACGTGCCTATTTACAAAAAAAACATCAGTCTTTGCTGTGTTTTGCAATAGGCCATCTCCATCTACAGTTTCAGGCCCTCCCTTTTGGGCTGGTTCACAAAGGTGATAGCGGTCATTGCAGCGGCTCTCCGACTCAAAGGAATTGTGATCATCCCATTTTTGTATGATCTCTTGTAGAAGGCGGAGTCAGCGGAGAAGTTGCAAGAACATCTATCGGTTGCAACTCAATTCTTGCAGAACCATGGGTGGATATTAAATCTACTGAAGTTTCATCTGTGTCCCACCCAGAGACTACAGTTTTTGGGAGTAATTCTGGACACACACCTTCATCGTGTTTTCCTCTCGGAGGCGAAGGACAGAAACATTCGTCTGTTAGTGTTGGCCATTCTTCAGTCACCCAGTCCTTTAGTATGGCAGTGTCTGAAACTACTGGGCAAGATGGTAGCAGCTTTCGAGACCCTTCAGTATGCAAGGTTCCATTTGAGAGCTTTCCAATAGAACATACTATGCAGTTGGTCAGGGAATCCAAAGTCCATGAAACAGGAAACCGTTATTCTGTCTCAAGGAACGAGGGACTCATTGCTGGGGTGGACAGATCTGGAATCCCTTCAATTGGGCCGCTCCCTTCAGTCATGGGATTGGTTGGTGGTCACAACCGATGCCCGTCTCAGGGGCTGGGGGGCAGTGACCCTGAATCTAAGGTTGCAGGATCTGTGGTCCAGTTTGGAGTCATCCTTGCCGATATGTCAGCAGTGTAACAACAAGAGGAATTAGAATAATGCATAGCAGCACACTGCCGCTGTCAGTCAGGCTGCAATAATGGAATTCGAGACGCTATACACTCCGCACAATAATTCAAATGCGATCCAATCAGTTGTCATTAACAATGTTGCTGTCGGCATCACGTATGTCGACTCAGCAGCGTAACAACAAGAGGAATTAGAATAATGCAAAGCAGCACACTCCCGCTGTCAGTCAGGCTGCAATAATGGAATTGGACACACTATACACACTGCACAATAATTCAAATGTGATCCAATCAGTTGTCATTAACAATGATGCTGTCGGCATCACTTATGTCGACTCAGCAGCGTAACAACAAGAGGAATTAAAATAATGCATAGCAGCACACTCCCGCTGTCAGTCAGGCTGCAATAATGGAATTCGACACGCTATACACTCCGCACAATAATTCAAATGCGATCCAATCAGTTGTCATTAACAATGTTGCTGTCGGCATCACGTATGTCGACTCAGCAGCGTAACAACAAGAGGAATTAGAATAATGCAAAGCAGCACACTCCCGCTGTCAGTCAGGCTGCAATAATGGAATTGGACACACTATACACACTGCACAATAATTCAAATGTGATCCAATCAGTTGTCATTAACAATGTTGCTGTCGGCATCACTTATGTCGACTCAGCAGCGTAACAACAAGAGGAATTAAAATAATGCATAGCAGCACACTGAGAGGGTTTATTGTACATTAATCCAATCATACACAACTGCATTTTAAGGCATAATATGGGTCCACATAAAAATAGGGGGGAGAGACATAGGAACAGGTGCAATGAGCAGTATACAGTATATTAGATGTAAATCCTCTTGTTGTTACGCTGCTGAGCAGGGGCTGGCTGGCAACTTTTAGCCTAGGGGGCAAGTCCAGAGCACTGGCCCATAATCAGCCAACTCACTGGCAGAAGGAATGCTTTTGCGCGCCGAAGGCGCGCCTAAAAATTAGGGGCGTGGCCTATCATAAGGGGCGTTGCCTGTACCATGATTGTATTGTGTACCTGCAGATTGCACATTTTTGCGAACCTTGTAATACCCATTACACATAAAGCCACATGCCGTAATGCCAATTACACATTATGCTGAACACCATGATGCCAGTTACACATTACGCCCAACACTGCGATGCTAATTACTCAATACACCGCACACTGTGATGCTAATTACACATTATGCCGCACACCTTGATGCCCATTACACCCCATACTGTGATGGCAATTACCCAATGCTCCCCACACCGTAATGTCCATTACGCCCCATACCATGATGCCCATTACACCGCACAATGTGATGTCCACAGTGCCAGATATGACCCCACAGTGCAAGATATTCCGCCACAGTGCCAAATACACATATGCCCCCACAGTGCCAACAACAAATGCCGCCACAGTGCCAGATATTCTGCCACAGTGCCAAATACGCATATTCCTCCACAGTGCCAGATATGCCCCCACAGTGCCAGAGACACATATGCCCCCACAGTGCCAGAGACACATATGCCCCCACAGTGCCAGAGACACATATGCCCCCACAGTGCCAGAGACACATATGCCCCCCACAGTGTCAGAGACACATATGCCCCCACAGTGCCAGAGCCACATATGCCCCCACAGTGCCAGAGACACATATGCCCCCACAGTGCCAGAGACACATATGCCCCCACAGTGCCAAATACACATATGCCCCCACAGTGCCAGAGACACATATGCCCCCACAGTGCCAAATACACATATGCCCCCACAGTGCCAAATACACATATGCCCCCACAGTGCCAAATACACATATGCCCCCACAGTGCCAAATACACATATGCCCCCACAGTGCCAAATACACATATGCCCCCACAGTGCCAAATACACATATGCCCCCACAGTGCCAGACACATATGCCCCCACAGTGCCAGATATGCCCCCACAGTGCCAGATACACATGCCCCCACAGTGCCAAATACACATATGCCCCACAGTGCCAGATACACATATGCCCCCACAGTGCCAAATACACATATGCCCCACTGTGCCAGATACACATATGCCCCCACAGTGCCAAATACATATATGCCCCCCACAGTGCCAGATATGCCCCCCACAGTGCCAGATACACATATGCCCCCACAGTGCCAAATACATATATGCCCCCACAGTGCCAGATATGCCCCCACAGTGCCAAATACATATATGCCCCCACACAGTGCCAGAAACACATATGCTGGGGTGAGGGAGGGGGGGGGGGAGAGCGCTTACCCACTCACTAGCTGCGGGCCGTGCTGCGGCTGGATCAGCTTCTCCAGCCATCCTGCGCTGGCCGCGGCTTCCAGAACATGCCCGCGGCTACAGGAAAATGGCCGCCGGCCTCCTGCACTGAGAACATGTCCTCAGTGCAGGGGGCCGGCGGCCATTTTCCTGTAGCCGCGGCCGTGTTCTGGAAGCCGCGGCTAGTGCAGGAGGGCTGGAGAAGCTGATCCAGCCGCAGCACGGCCCGCAGCCAGTGAGTGGGTAAGCGGCCCGGGGGGCATATGGCACTCTGCCCCCCGGCCCAGCCCGCCCCTGCTGCTGAGTCAACATAAGTGATGCCGACAGCAACATTATCAATGACAACTGATTGGATCGCACTTGAATTAAGGTGTGTATAGTTTGTCCAATTTCATTATTGCAGCCTGATTGACAGCGGGAGCCCCCACCACACTGAGTGACCACGCCGGCGATACAATCACAGCATTCTCCGCATACCATCTAGCACCAAGCATCCGGCCCCTTCACTCCCCCTCCAATGCTCACTACGCAACGCAACTGACACTGTGCGCTCTGTGACAGTTGCCATGCTTCCCTCCCCCGGCACCTGACCACGCCTCCCGCTGTCACTCATTGTGAAGACTGCTACCACATGTTAGTGATGTCATGAATGCTGTATTTGCATACTGTTTTGGCGCAATTATCAGGTTTAAAAGTGGGCTCTGTGTCCTATGCACGTTGCCTCTGATGAAATCTGCCAAGGAGCTGTCAGGATAAAAGCTGTAACCATTGCAACTATGTCTTTGCATTAAAACACTATGGGTGACATTTAATAGGAGTCGATTTCTGGGTTTTTTTGCGATATTTTCGCATAAAAACTGTGATCTCTCTTTTTTTCGCATTTTTTGGCCAAATCGCACATTTAATAGGGTGCGCTATGGCCCGTTTTTCGCATTTTTTGGCGATAAATCGCACTTTCTAAAAGTGTATTAAAAAACGCACTTAATTCGCATCCAAATGTTTTCGCACAGAAAAGTATACAAATCGCTTATTTAATGGCATGCGCAAACGGAAATCACATTTTTTTGGTCGATATAAATCGCACTTTTTTCAGACCAGGTTCTGATTGGCGATTTGGCGCACAACTAACTTTGGTCAAGTGCACTAATGGTTAATTTCATCACAGGTGTCCTCATTTTTAATCAGAAACTCCCCCACATATACCCCAACATCATTAAAGACACCTGTGAGGGTTTCAGAGATGGAGATTTTGCAGAGTAGTTTGGAGTTGGCTCTATGTGATTATGGCCATTTGGAGGAGCTGCGCAGGAGGAGGGAGGAAGCTGCACGCCAGATCCAGGTACCCCGACTACTGCGTGCTTCACGTATGTATCGTGCTAGGCTGTACCTGGACTCCCTCTCGGATCAACAGGTTGTGGGAATGTTTAGGCTGAACCGCATTAAAACCTGTTGGACTTTTGTGAGACCAATCTCACACACTCAGTGTGTTAAACCCCCTTATCCCTTCCCCACATATCACTGTATTTTTTGATCTGTACTGATGAGCAAGTGAGTCTCCGGCTAACACCGTGACCACAAGTGAGGGATGCAGTCTGGAGCCAGATCCGGTGCTCTCACAAGCTTGCCTAGCTGGGTGAACGAGGTAGGTGCACGCCTGCACACCTCAGATCCTGTTCACCAGCGGCAACCAGACAGGGAGACTAGCGGCTCCAGGAGTGAGTGGCAGCGCTGTAGCGGGAACATCACCCGTGTCTGGCGTCTGCCGGCTCTGCCTGTGCAGCGTCTCATTCTCCCTGACATACACATTAAAGTGCACTAAACTCGCATGCTAATATTTGTCCAGCCTAAATAGCCTTACTGCTAGGATTTTACAAGCGGCAAGAGAGTTATATACCTTAAGAGGGACAGTGTATCCCTATAACAGATATAGTTGCACATGGTACCTACAGACAACTAATAAAAAGGGAGCTTGGGAAAGGGGGTTACACTGAGTGAGGGGTCTTCCCCTTTTAATTGTGTCTGTTATATGTTGTTTATGTTTGGTTTTATTTTGCAACAATTTTACCTAAAAATCATTAAAAGTTATATATTATGAGTTAATTTGTTTCTTAGGTGCACCAGTACAAGACACTCTTTTTCTGTCCTCCAATCCTATATTCTGAGGCACTCAGCCCTCTGGGACCGATTCCACGACCAACAAATGCCAGAGGGCTGGCTACTTGGTAAGGATATTTTTAATTATTTAAATATCTTCTCCAGTGGAGTGTCCCTATAGTCTGTGAAATTTACTCACACCACCATTAAATCCTCAATAACATTACAATTAATTGTGTGTAAAATATGAAGATAGCTGTTGTCCCACTTAATCATGTTAGGCCAATGCACATACCTTACCATATACTGCACTGACTGCATCTTTTCTGTGAAGGTGACTCAGGATATGTGTTTCTTCCGTGGCTCTTGACACCTCTGCGATTCCCAGAAGGCCCTGCACAGCACCGCTATAACGTTTTACATGTTGCCACCCGCAATGTTGTGGAACGCACCTTTGGGGTGCTGAAAAGTCGTTTCAGGTGTTCAGGAATACTGCTACCACCCAGCAAAAGTAGTGATGATCGTCCAGGCTTGCTGCATGTTACACAACATTACCCTGGCCCAACCTTCCTATATTGAGGATGCCGATACAGCAGTCGTGCAGGAAGCTCAAAATACCTTGGCAACGGTAGTGCGGGGTACGCAGAGGGGGATCTGATGAGAGGGAGATCATCAGGTGCTACTTTTCAGGTAAGTAAATGTGTATTGTTACCTACCCTGTACCTTGCCTGTAAGTGTGCATGCATAAACTGACCCAAATACCATACTTTATCATCAACATATAGGGGAGTAGTTAGAGGCCTGTTTATGACAATGATTCATCCTGACGTTTCCCTTGGTGACAGCATGCTGGTAAGTACATTATTGCATTTGGAAATAACAGTGACATCACACTCATGGGTCTGCTGCTGCTGATCAACTACACATATCAGCATGCCCTGGCACAGTTTAAGCAATCCATTGTATGAAAGGTGTGCCAGATCATGCTGGAATGTGTACTTTCACAGCAACTGGAGGCCCATGACTTCAACTCCATAGTTGTATACCTACTACACTTACAAGGTAAGGGAGTGGAGACATTTTCTAATACAGCTACACATTTTGAACATTTATATAGCATGATACATTTTCTGCCATAGCCACAAAATATGTAATTAAAATTGACCACAGAAACTTCAGTTTGGTGCATGTTATTTTTACTTGAAAAATCTCAACAAATGCCACTTTTTTATGGGCAAACATGAACAATGTTTACAAATATGTTCAAAGATCAAGAAGAAAAATATGCAAAAATATACATGTATAAACTATCCCATAAATGTGATAATAAATGCTTTTTAAAATGCTTTATTTTTGAGATGGCTGAGCACGCCCACACCCTCCCTTGGCACCTGAGCCCAGGCCGCCCCTGGTCCTAACACTCCGACGTAGGGGAGAAGTGGGTAAGCCACTCACTGGTGTGCTAGACACACTACTAACAGTAAAGGTAGGTGCACCTACAAAATTGAGGTCCATATGGTTAATTTGCACCTGCATACCAATTCATGCATTTGCTTGCGCAGTTAGAGCAATAATGGTTTCAGTAAGGGTGGCAATATGAGTATTATGCTCCCGTATGCCATTACTTATTTCAGACAAACGGGTGTCTAGGGTACTAGCCATCCGCACTTGTGTGCCCACAGCAACACGGACACTGCTGGAACAAGTTACGAATGTAGCCTTGGATGTTATCTATTTGGTGACTTTGCATCTCCATAAACTTACGCTGCCTAGTTTTAAAAGTATGCAATGAGTTAGCAATTTCTGTGGGTGTAATTGGTGTGTGGCTCGATGTGGTTGGTGTGGGTTGGTTTGGTGTCACCACACTTGCAGCATTCTGAGTTTCTGATGTCGCCATGCTTTCTTCCTCAGGTGCCCAGGAGTCCTCCGGCTGTAGAATGATTTCCATATCTTCCTCAACCACTTCCGATGATGTTGTGGGGTGTTGCCCTAGTTGTGATTGTCCTGTGGATACATAGAAAATGGTAAGTATTGAAGCATAATAGTGCAGTTTATGTGTAATTAGATGTGACTAAGCTATACTGAGGGTTAGGTCACATACCAATGGGTATGTACCCTGTGACTTCATGTCATGCTAGCATTGGTAATAAGAGTAATGGCTGGTTGTCATTACATTCATTTCTGTAGCCATGTGGCACCCGGATATGAATGTAATGTTGCCAATTGTGTATGTGATATGGGTGTGTGTACTGTATGTGTAATGGTGTTTTTTTGCTTCTCCTTACCTGCAGCCTCTGCTTATGTGGGCTCTTTTCTGGGGCGCTGCGGTGCGTTTGCACTTCGGAATGGATGATCTGCAAAGGAAAAGATGGACAGAGTTTATGGACCATGCATGGCCAGCATTTGTGAAAATTATTAAAAATTATTGACTGTCATTAAAAATCTTGCATTGGACTGTGGACTGCCATGATATGTTTGGTATATAGGCAATTATGGAATAGCACCAGGAGACCTCAAAGTGTGGGCTCACATCCATGTTAAGCTGCTACAGAAACTGGTATACATTTGTGTTACAGCAGCAGGTGTGGAACTACATGGCCCAGCATAATGAACAGATTGAATGTATGAGCATTACATGTATCTATAATGACCTTGCTGGGATATGTAGTTCCACACCAGCACTATTGCTATGCTAACATTATAAGACAGCATTAGATGTAAAAAACATTGCAATGTATGGGTCAGTTGTACATTTGTTGAACTTATGCTAGGCTGTGAGGCCTTCTGGCTGTGTAATCTTCTAGATGTGAAGTATTCTAGTGTAAAGTATGCAGACTATAGTAATATAACATCGGAGATATACAGGAGATGCTTCAGCTGATGTGACTCCTTCTTCTCTCTCTCTCTCTCTCTCTCTCTTCCCAGGTATGGGCTTTAATCTGCTGCACAATTGTATCTCTCTCCACTTTATGCTCCCCATGACTACTAAATTCTGCTAGGTATGGGCTTTAATCTGCTGCACAATTGTATCTCTCTCCACTTTATGCTCCCCATGACTACTAAATTCTGCTAGGTATAGGCTTTAATCTGCTGCACAATTGTATCTCTCTCCACTTTATGCTCCCCATGACTACTAAATTCTGCTAGGTATTGACAATTTTACAAACCTTTCTTTTTATTATCCCCTTTGGAATATATAGTAAACAAGAAATGTCTGTATTAGTGCGGGCAGTGGTCTGACTTTGATCACACCTTTGATAAATCAATTAGGTGTGGGTGGAGTTAGAGGGTGGGGATCACTAGGACCTGTACTGCTATTTATTCACTATATGCTAGGCTGTTAGGCCTTCTGGCTGTGTAGTCTTCTAAATGTGAAGTATTCTAGTGTCAAGCATGCAGACTATAGTAATATAACATCGGAGATATACAGGAGATGCACAGGAGGGAAACAGGAGGACAAAGAACACTTCATCCTCCATCTGCAACCCCAGCAATCAACATACTGCAGTGATTTACCTGACTAAACATCACCTACAGTCTGAACAACCTGGACACTGATCTCCACACTGAATTAAGTGCTGTCACACACTGCTTCTGTCTCCCTTATACATTACCTATACTTCTTGTAGGCTCTCCACGCTTCCAGTACATAACCTTCTCACTACTCATTCTAGGCCACTCCAACCTCATTCTATATCACTACTCTGATCAACTTTACACAGAAATATGGCTCCTCGATCCAGTCCCATACCAGTCCTCGCTGTCAGGTCTCACCCCCTCTCAACTTCCACACCTCTCACACGCACCCACAACCCACACAACCTAATTACTATCTCACCTGTCCCCTCCCTTCCTTTCTCCTGTGCTCTCTGGAATGCTAGATCAGTCTGCAACAAGCTCCCAACTATCCACGACCTCTTTATCTCCCACTTTTTTAACCTTCTCGCCATCACTGAAACCTGGCTCTCCTCCTCTGACACTACCTCCCCTGCTGCCCTCTCTTATGGAGGCCTCTCCTTCACACACTCAGTCAGACCTGATGGCCGCCAGGGTGGAGGAGTGGGCATCCTCCTCTCCCCCAACTGCACCTTCCGCGTCATCCCACCTGAGCCCTCCCTCACATTCTCCACCTTTGAGGTACACACTATACGACTCTTCTACCCTATTCACCTCCTTGTGGCTGTAATCTACCGCCCCCCTGGCCCCTGCTCCCCTTTCCTTGATAACTTTGCTGCGTGGCTTCCACACTTTCTTGCCTCTGACCTCCCCTCTATCATCCTCGGTGACTTTAACATTCCTATTGACATCAATAATGCTGCCTCCTCTAATCTGCTTGACCTTACCACCTCCTTTGGACTTTCTCAATGGACCTCCACCCCCACTCATAATCTTGGACACTCCCTTGACCTAGTCTTCACCCACCATTGTAATCTCTCTGATTTCTCTAATTCTTCCTTCCCACTCTCTGACCACAATCTGCCCTCTTTCACCCTCTCATCCTCCCCTCTCCCCTCATTGCCCAGACCCACAGTCACCAGACGTAACCTCGGGTCTCTTGACCCTACTGTCCTGTCTTCCCTGGAGACTTTCCTCTCTCCTCTTTTAACCATGACCTGCCCCAACCAGGCTGCCTCTTTCTATTACTCTTCTCTCACCTCTGCTCTCGACTCTGTAGCCCCCCTCCACACTGTCCCCCTCCGACGCTCTAAACCCCAACCCTGGCACAACAAAATAACACGATTCTTGCAAAAATGTGCACGCTCTGCTGAACGCCTCTGGAGGAAATCTCACTCTCTGGCAGACTTCCTCCATTTCAAGTTTATTCTCTCCTCCTACAGCGCTGCTCTCTCCTCTGCCAAATAATCTTTTTTCAAATCTCTCATCTCTTCCCATTCTTCCAATCCCTGACGTCTCTTTGAAACTTTCAACACTCTACTTCGCCCTGCACCACCCCTCCTCCCCTCATCCCTCACTGCCACTGACTTTGCCTTCTTCCTCTCTAAAATTGAGATAATCCGACATGATATCTCCTCCCATACCCCCTCTGCTGCCAACCCACCCCAATCATCCTCCCCTCCCAACTACCCCACTCTGTCATCCTTCTGCCCTACTACAGCTGAGGAAGTCCGCTCCCTCATCTCATCCTCTCCCCCCTCTACATGTCCCTTGGACCCTCTCCCCTCCCGTCTCCTCAGTTCCCTCTCCCCCACTGGCTGCTCCCACCTTGCTCACCTCTTTAACCTATCTCTTTCTACTGGCATCTTTCCCTCACCCTTCAAACATGCTCTGGTCTCTCCTATTCTTAAAAAAATAAATCTGGACCCTTTATCTCCCACAAGCTACCGCCCTATCTCTCTTCTCCCATTTGCCTCTAAAATACTAGAACGGCTGGTTTACAGGCATCTCACCAGCTACTTGTCTGACCACTCCATCCTTGATCCCCTTCAATCTGGCTTTCGCCAACTTCATTCCACTGAGACTGCCCTAGTGAAAGTCACCAATGACCTGCTGTCAGCCAAATCCAAGGGTCACTTCTCCCTGCTTATCCTTTTGGACCTATCTGCTGCCTTTGACACTGTGGATCACCCTCTCCTCCTCCACACACTCCAAAACATTGGCCTCTCTGCCACAGTCTTCAACTGGTTTTCCTCTTACCTCTTCAACCGTTCCTTCTCAGTCTCTGCCTCTGGCTCTACCTCACCACCTTCTATCCTTCCTGTCGGGGTCCCTCAGGGTTCCATCCTTGGCCCCCTTCTGTTCTCTCTGTACACCTCCTCTCTGGGTGCACATATTAACTCCTTTGGCTTCCAATATCACCTCTATGCGGATGACACCCAAATCTACCTCTCCTCTCCTGATCTGTCCCCCACTGTTTTCTCTCAAGTTTCCAACTGCCTCTCTGCCATCTCCACCTGGTTGTCTGAGCGATTTCTGAAGCTGAATATGGACAAAACCAAACTCATTATCTTTCCCCCACCCAGAGCTATGCCCCCTACTAATATCTCTATCACTGTTAACAACACCATCATCTCCCCCGTTCCCCAACTCCGCTGCCTGGGTGTCTTGACTCCTCCCTCTCCTTTACACCCCACATCCAAGCCCTGGCCCATTCTTGCCGGTTCCAGTTACGCAACATTGCTCGCATCAGGCCCTTTCTCACACAGAGTTCAACTAAGCTGATCATCCACTCATTGGTCATCTCACGGCTCGACTACTGCAATGTTCTCCTCACCGGCCTCGCCCAATCCCAACTGGCTCCTCTCCAATCTGTCCTCAATGCTGCAGCCAGGCTTATCTTCCTCTCCCGCCGCTCTAATTCTGCCACTCCCCTTCAACAAAATCTGCACTGGCTTCCATTCCCCTACAGAATCCTCTTCAAACACCTCACACTCACATACAGAGCCATCTCTAATTCCATTGCTCCATATATCTCTAACCTCATCTCCATTCATAAACCCTCCCGCCCTCTACGGTCGGCTGACGAGTCGTCTCTCCTCCACCCTGATCACTGCTTCCCATGCTAGAGTACAGGACTTTGCCCGTGCTGCACCCCTTCAGTGGAACGCACTCCCTCGCTCCATTAGACTCTCCCCGACCTTGCAAAGCTTCAAACGGGCACTGAAAACTCACCTATTCATCAAAGCGTACCCTTCCACTGCATAAACCAAATGGTTCTCCGACCTCTTGAATGTTTACATCCTGCTATCTAACCACCACCCACTTGCTTGCACCTCTTGTAATCTGTCTGTCTCCCCTTCCTACTAGATTGTAAACTCCTCCGAGTAGGGCCCTCTTCCCTCCTGTTGTCAAAGCCCACTTCTCTTCACATGTCACTCACAGCTCTCCTATACTCCAACACTCAGTGACCATCTTCGTCCGCATACTCATCTCCATCATTGTCATCTAGCCTCTAGTTGTATGTTGATTGAGTCCTCACTACTTATATCCAAGCTGTAATGTGTATTGAACTGTGGCGCTCTTTATTTGTACTGTATTTTTGTTATTTATTCAATGTTATGCCAAGCTTTGTCTCCCTGTATTGTTCCTTTGTACGGCGCTGCGAAACACTTGTGGCGCTTTATAAATAAAATTATAATAATAATAATAACTTACCAGCACAGGGTGGCGTTGGTGGCCTATCAGTATCCGCCACATTGAGGCCAGGAAACACCTCGGGAGGTATGATTACTACTCACTTTCTTCTCATAACTGGTGAATGCAACTTGTTTGGAAGGTCCTCCCCCAGTGCGGGTAGCTTCTTTAATTTCAGCGCCCATTTTGGCCTTCAAGTGCCTCTTTATTTCATTGAAGTGCTTCTTGACTTTTTTCACAGTGCGCTTGTGGTTGCTCACTGCATTGATGGTCTGAGTAATGGCCAGCCACATGGCCCTCTTACGCTGTGCAGTGCTCTTGTGATGGTGATTTCACAACAGCCGGTCATATACGGGTAGTATGGCCCTCACTAATGCCACATTCTCCTCATATGCAAATCTGACATTGCGGCCACTTTGGGTGCGGCCATGTCCGCCACCTCCTCCAGGCCAGTCTCCTCCTCCTCCTCCTCACCTCCATCTTCCCCCACTTCACCCCAGTCAACCTCTGAGATGTGGGCCTCCTACTCTGTCTGGGTGATGAACACATCCTGGGTGAGAGACTGTGATGGTCCTCCACCTCCTCCATCTGGGACTGCTCCTCCGGAGCCTGCGCTGGCCTTGCTGTGGCCATGCTGCCTGCCACACTGCTGCCTCTCCCTTTGCCACTGCTGCCACTGCTGCCTCTCAGCATGCCTCTGCTGCCTCTCCCCCTGGCTCCTCTGGTAGTGCTGGGTGTGACTGGCCCCCTCCTGCCTCTTCCAACTCCCCTTCCACTGCTCTGTCCTCACTCCAAGCGCTCCTCTCCTCTCCATGCTCCTTACTCCCTATCAAAGATTAAAATGGCGCCAGTGCCCCTTTATTTAGGAGGTGTGATGCATAATGTAGGGGACTTAGGTGGGACAATAGGTTAGGGTGTTCTTTGGCATGCGGAGACAGTGTTATAAATCACATTCCGGTTGGTCCAAAACTCGCACATGACCGGCGCATTAAATTGCACTTTTCTGTGTCATAATCTCGCACCACATCGCACCAAATCGCACATTTTACCCGCTCATGCGCATCCCATTAAATATGCGATTTACACATGAAAACTGCGGAAAAAAAGGGCGATTTGCGGCTATGTGGTGCGATTTTACTAAGTGCAAAAAACTCTCATTCTATTAAATGTCAACCTATTTTTCTTTCACCAACTGCTGAGTGCTGGCTCCAATTCCTTTCCCTGAAGGAGTAAGCTCAGCGCCTCGAAACGTCGGACACCATGTGACACGTTTTTTTATGTTTTGCCTAATACAAGTTTTTTATTGACTTCAAATCCGTGAGTGCCGCCTCCTGTGTTTAGCTAATATCCATTTCTTCTGGATGGCACCTCGGTCGTAAGTGAACAGCAACCAGAGTGCCAACCGACCTACAATATATATATATATATATATATATCCCAATGGCAGTTAGCACACTTCATTCACATCATCCGGGGAAATGCTGAAGCCACATAAATGTGATGTAATGAATAATTAAAGGCCAGCATAACAAAATGAATAGCAGAAGATAGCAAAAAAAGCTGTATTTAATGATAAAGGTGGACACACCAGCATATCAAAAAAATAGTCCATATACATATTACCAGGTCCAAACAACAGCGTGGTAAAAGCAGCATGGTGGTCCACCTAGAGGGTCACTGATGCCCGACGGCCGTTTCGGTGTGCTATCACCGTCCTCAGGAGCATAAGTGACCCTTCTAGGAGACCGGATATAAATAGCGTGTATCATTAACAAAATACCTGACACCTGTGTGCTCGTCTGTCACTGATTCCCTGCAGCTACTCGTGTCCAAGCAACGAACCAAAGCTTGGAGGTGCGGCCAGGATCTGACGTAACGCTGTTTCCGGCTTTCGCCGTACATAGCGTCGTCTCCATGGCAACCTCATAACAAACAGCGGGGGACACCGACGTCATAAACACGTCGCCGGGCTGGATGGGAACCAGCTTCGGCGTCCGTTATCATGGAAACGGGTCTCACTTGGCTGTATCCGCAGCACGTCAGTGAAGTGCAGGCATCCCCAACTAAAAAGCCGAGTGACACCGCAATCACCAACGGTGCAGGAAAGATAAGTGCTGTCGACATGGAAAGTTTGACAGGCTGGAAGCCTGTTTCACCTCTCGTCGATGGGCACAATTTAAATGGGAAAAATGGACAGAGCTGCGGGTTAGATCAAGATTTGCACTTAAGGTCATTAGTGAAAATAATAATAAAGAAATAAACAAATACACACAAAATATATTCCAAATCAAGCACCAAAGGCATCGAGGGACACCATCATGTTGATAATCATAAGAGTATTAGTCCTGATTAAAGGAAACAGTGTAGGGATTGTTCTTCATTGAGTCCATTGGGTGAGGTACAGTTCAGTAAGTTGATCCAATAACACTCTCTCCGAAGCAACAAATTACCACGGTCCCCCCCTCTCCTCAACGGGGGTATGTGGTCCAGAGGTTGGAAACGGAAGTCCTTTAAGGTATGTCCAAAATTATGAAAATGCTTAGCGACTGGTGGAGTACTGTTATCGATGGAACTTCTAGCCTTCTTTATAGATGACCGATGCATAGCAATTCTTTCTTTGGCAGTCCTGATAGTCTTGCCGATATATATCATTTTACATGGACAAATTATGGCGTAAACCACAAATCGACTGTCACAATCAAGATGAAAACGTATAGGATAAGTCCTGGATGTCTTAGGTTCTGTAAAGACAGGTGAGGTTATCATATGTTGACAATTGACGCATTTGGTACACCTGAAACTACCATTGATCGGACTAAGCCAACCAAATTTCTTTGTGGGTAACAGATCAGATTTTGCAACAAGATTTTTGACATTATTACTCTTCTTATAACAGAACATTGGAAACTTGTCACAGAATTTACTCATGGTGTCATCAGCTTGTAAATTATGCCAATGATTCTGTATAACATCTCTAATCTTTTTTGAGGCTATGGAATAAGTACTTACAAAGGTTAATCTATCATTAAGATTGTCTTTAGTGGCAGACACCAGAGATTGTTCCTGTGACAAGTTTTTACAATGAGTGATAGCATCCTGTATCTCATGTTCAGGGTAACCCCTGTCAATAAATCTGTCACCCATCTCAATAAGAGCTGCAGTCAATATACTGTCGTATGATGTAATTCGTCTAACCCTGAGAAGTTGTGACAGTGGTAAGCCCCTCTTTAACGGCATAGGGTGAAAACTATCTGCCATTAATAAAGTATTTTTGTCTGTTGGTTTTCTGTAAATCTGAGTCGCCAATATACCATCGGTCAAAGTCACACCAACGTCAAGAAAGCTAATGTAGCGGTCACTATAAGCCATTGTAAAGCGTATGGTGGTGTCCAACGCATTCAGATAATCCACAAAAGACGTAAGGCGATCAGCACCGCCAGTCCACACCATGAAGAGGTCGTCAATATATCTCACGTAAAAAAACACAAAAGGTGAAAATTGATCATGTGACATAATGTGTTGATTCTCATACATGTGCATATACAGGTTGGCATAGGCTGGGGCCATGTTCGACCCCATAGCCGTGCCCTGCAGCTGTAAAAATTTTTTATTTTCAAACAAAAAATAATTTTTGGTCAACACAATTTCCATGAGTAAAAGTAAAAAATTAATATTGGGACCCCCATAGTGTGGACTGGCGGTGATCAAGGCCCTCACAGCATCTAAGCCATCCTTGTGTATAATATTAGTGTAAAGGCTGGATACGTCCAGTGTCACTAGTAAAGCACTTGATGGTATATTACTCAAATTTTTTAATTTTAGTATGAAATCCGTGGTATCGCGTAAATAATACGCGGTGTTCTGGACCACTGGCTGGAGCCAAAAGTCGATATATTGGGACAACGGTTGACAAATTGAACCACATGAAGAGACTATGGGTCGGCCAGGGGGTTTGATTAAGGTTTTGTGAATTTTAGGTAATATATACAGGATGGGGATGCGGGGATGGGTCTGAGTCAAAAAATAAGCAGTGGTCTCATCTAACCAGTTGTTGCCTAAGCCCAAGGAGATTATAGAATCTATCTCTTTTTTGTAACTATAGGTGGGGTCATAGCTCAAACATTTGTAACAACTGGAATCTGATAACTGTCTTTGTATTTCTGATACATAGTCGCATCTATTTAAGATAACCACCCCGCCCCCTTTATCAGCGGGGCGGATGGTTATCTCCTGATTGGAACCTAGACTTCGGAGCGCTAGATTTTGTTGTTTAGATAAATTGGAATATGAGATTTTTTGGTGACCAATATAATCAAGGGTATCCCTTTTAACTAAATTAATAAAGATCTCAATAGAGGGATTGGAATAGGGTGGCTCAAAGGTGCTTTTAGACTTAAACTGATTGATGGGTTTATCAGATGGGGGGGTTTTGGCAAAAAAGTTTTTTAATTTCAACAGTCTGTGAAATCGATATAATTCGACTTCGAAGTCAAATGGTCTTTGTTTAAAGGTCCTAACAAAGGATAAGCCCTTACTAAGCACTTCCAGCTCATCAGTGTTAGGAATGTAGTTGGACAAATTAAAAACTACTGTTTCCCTTTGTTCCGTCCTTGCTGTCTTTTTCCTAAGCTTAACTCCTCCCCTCCTAGTAGTTCTCCTCCTTGGCCCTTGTACTTGGACCGGGTGACGCTGCCCTTTGGAAAAACCCGTTTCCCTGATTGGTCTGAATCACTAGCAGAGGTGTGCGTATCTATGTCAGTGAAATCTCTATTCTGGCGTCCTGTTCGTCTGCGTCTCGTCCTAAAATTCTCCCTCCAATTGGGTTTAGAATTGTCATTACCCAATACCCAACCATAAACCCGCATATCCCTGTAGTCATCCTTGACAACCTTGTACTTGCTTTTTTTAAAGGCTAGTAGGTCGGTACGGAAGGCAGTGATGGAATCTTCCAACCTAACTGTCATGTCACCCGTTGGTTCATTTTTCAAAAGTTCTAAACCCAAATTTTCACAAGTAATAATTTCCTGATCTAATATTTCCAAATCAGCATTAACCTGCTCAATGACTAATAGAATCAATTGGAATGAACAATCATTTAGGATTTGACACCATTGTTTACAGAAGTTGCTATTGGTTCTCCCTATTGTGGGCTGATTTCGTATTCTAAAGCCTCGAGGTATCATTTTATCCTTATAATATTGTGAAAGCGTGAGACCATGTAGGGTCAATTCCACCTTCCTCTTCTTCAGCTTTAGCAAATCAGCATAAACCTCAGTAGCAGTGTCCACATCAAAAGCTAGCGACTCTGTATTGGTGAAAAGAATCCTGGCTTCATCCTTACTATCGAATCTTTTGATTCCTGTCAGAGCATCAGGCAATGCATTGGTATCATCCATAATTGTAATCCTCAAGGCCAATAGGTGCCACCAAAGAAGCAAGTAACACAAAAAAATGTGAAAAATATCAAAAAAGAGAAACTGTCTCTTTAAAAAAAGTTTAAAAAGCGAGGTGCAGTCTGCATAATAATGTTGAATATCCCAATGGCAGTTAGCACACTTCATTCACATCATCCGGGGAAATGCTGAAGCCACATAAATGTGATGTAATGAATAATTAAAGGCCAGCATAACAAAATGAATAGCAGAAGATAGCAAAAAAAGCTGTATTTAATGATAAAGGTGGACACACCAGCATATCAAAAAAATAGTCCATATACATATTACCAGGTCCAAACAACAGCGTGGTAAAAGCAGCATGGTGGTCCACCTAGAGGGTCACTGATGCCCGACGGCCGTTTCGGTGTGCTATCACCGTCCTCAGGAGCATAAGTGACCCTTCTAGGAGACCGGATATAAATAGCGTGTATCATTAACAAAATACCTGACACCTGTGTGCTCGTCTGTCACTGATTCCCTGCAGCTACTCGTGTCCAAGCAACGAACCAAAGCTTGGAGGTGCGGCCAGGATCTGACGTAACGCTGTTTCCGGCTTTCGCCGTACATAGCGTCGTCTCCATGGCAACCTCATAACAAACAGCGGGGGACACCGACGTCATAAACACGTCGCAGGGCTGGATGGGAACCAGCTTCGGCGTCCGTTATCATGGAAACGGGTCTCACTTGGCTGTATCCGCAGCACGTCAGTGAAGTGCAGGCATCCCCAACTAAAAAGCCGAGTGACACCGCAATCACCAACGGTGCAGGAAAGATAAGTGCTGTCGATATGGAAAGTTTGACAGGCTGGAAGCCTGTTTCACCTCTCGTCGATGGGCACACCTTTTGTGTTTTTTTACGTGAGATATATTGACGACCTCTTCATGGTGTGGACTGGCGGTGCTGATCGCCTTACGTCTTTTGTGGATTATCTGAATGCGTTGGACACCACCATACGCTTTACAATGGCTTATAGTGACCGCTACATTAGCTTTCTTGACGTTGGTGTGACTTTGACCGATGGTATATTGGCGACTCAGATTTACAGAAAACCAACAGACAAAAATACTTTATTAATGGCAGATAGTTTTCACCCTATGCCGTTAAAGAGGGGCTTACCACTGTCACAACTTCTCAGGGTTAGACGAATTACATCATACGACAGTATATTGACTGCAGCTCTTATTGAGATGGGTGACAGATTTATTGACAGGGGTTACCCTGAACATGAGATACAGGATGCTATCACTCATTGTAAAAACTTGTCACAGGAACAATCTCTGGTGTCTGCCACTAAAGACAATCTTAATGATAGATTAACCTTTGTAAGTACTTATTCCATAGCCTCAAAAAAGATTAGAGATGTTATACAGAATCATTGGCATAATTTACAAGCTGATGACACCATGAGTAAATTCTGTGACAAGTTTCCAATGTTCTGTTATAAGAAGAGTAATAATGTCAAAAATCTTGTTGCAAAATCTGATCTGTTACCCACAAAGAAATTTGGTTGGCTTAGTCCGATCAATGGTAGTTTCAGGTGTACCAAATGCGTCAATTGTCAACATATGATAACCTCACCTGTCTTTACAGAACCTAAGACATCCAGGACTTATCCTATACGTTTTCATCTTGATTGTGACAGTCGATTTGTGGTTTACGCCATAATTTGTCCATGTAAAATGATATATATCGGCAAGACTATCAGGACTGCCAAAGAAAGAATTGCTATGCATCGGTCATCTATAAAGAAGGCTAGAAGTTCCATCGATAACAGTACTCCACCAGTCGCTAAGCATTTTCATAATTTTGGACATACCTTAAAGGACTTCCGTTTCCAACCTCTGGACCACATACCCCCGTTGAGGAGAGGGGGGGACCGTGGTAATTTGTTGCTTCGGAGAGAGTGTTATTGGATCAACTTACTGAACTGTACCTCACCCAATGGACTCAATGAAGAACAATCCCTACACTGTTTCCTTTAATCAGGACTAATACTCTTATGATTATCAACATGATGGTGTCCCTCGATGCCTTTGGTGCTTGATTTGGAATATATTTTGTGTGTATTTGTTTATTTCTTTATTATTATTTTCACTAATGACCTTAAGTGCAAATCTTGATCTAACCCGCAGCTCTGTCCATTTTTCCCATTTAAATTGTGCCCATCGACGAGAGGTGAAACAGGCTTCCAGCCTGTCAAACTTTCCATGTCGACAGCACTTATCTTTCCTGCACCGTTGGTGATTGCGGTGTCACTCGGCTTTTTAGTTGGGGATGCCTGCACTTCACTGACGTGCTGCGGATACAGCCAAGTGAGACCCGTTTCCATGATAACGGACGCAGAAGCTGGTTCCCATCCAGCCCGGCGACGTGTTTATGACGTCGGTGTCCCCCGCTGTTTGTTATGAGGTTGCCATGGAGACGACGCTATGTACGGCGAAAGCTGGAAACAGCGTTACGTCAGATCCTGGCCGCACCTCCAAGCTTTGGTTCGTTGCTTGGACACGAGTAGCTGCAGGGAATCAGTGACAGACGAGCACACAGGTGTCAGGTATTTTGTTAATGATACACGCTATTTATATCCGGTCTCCTAGAAGGGTCACTTATGCTCCTGAGGACGGTGATAGCACACCGAAACGGCCGTCGGGCATCAGTGACCCTCTAGGTGGACCACCATGCTGCTTTTACCACGCTGTTGTTTGGACCTGGTAATATGTATATGGACTATTTTTTTGATATGCTGGTGTGTCCACCTTTATCATTAAATACAGCTTTTTTTGCTATCTTCTGCTATTCATTTTGTTATGCTGGCCTTTAATTATTCATTATATATATATATATATATATATATATATATATATATATATATATATATATATAGCCAGGTAGGGTAGATAGGCGGCACACACCAGACTCTTTTAAAAATAAAACACAGCCTTTATTGAGGCAATACGCTGATGCCGGGAATCATTTTGAAAAGAGTCTGGTGAGTGAGGCCTATCTACCCTACCTGACTATATAGATGCTGTGCATCTTTGGATGGCTACCCTAGCGAATATTTGAACTTTGATTTACTGAGTGCTGGGCCTCTCCTGCTTGTGTCTATATATCTGGAGAGGTGATCCACAGCTGTTATGCAAATACATTGATCAGCATAACTGTAGCTCCAATCCTATTAAATTCACTTATACTTTTAGCCATCAACAGATTCACTTCTTAGATGTCCAGTTAAAGATTAAAGACGGACTGCTGTCCACTTGTCTGTATAGCAAACCGACTGATAGGAACAATGCCCTTCAGTATTCTAGTTGCCATCCACGGGCAACGGTCCGTAGCCTTCCATTCTCACAGATGCTACGAGTCCGACGCATTGTGTCCGACCCTGACATACTTGTCAATCAAATGAATGAGATGGTTGGTAGGTTTGCCCAGAAAGGGTATCCGTTGTCTGAATTGCTTGACACCCAATCGAGGGTTATGGCCCTTCGACGAGAAGACCTGTTGATCCCTAAAGAACGTGCCCCTTAAAGACATATTGGTCAAGTCAGATGCGGCCCCGGCTAAAAATATACGCAGTACCCGTAAATTGGGATGTGTCCGGTGCCATTGTGTCACATGTCAATACATGATACCGGGTGCCACGTTCAATCACCCCCGCACCGGCAAAACCATGTATATCAACAACACGCTGTCTTGCAATTCACAGTTTATTGTGTACCAGATCCTCTGTCCCTGCGGCTTGTCTTATATAGGCAAGACTAAACGCTCTTTCAAAGCGCGAATGGCCGCTCATAGGTCCGCCATTAAGAAAGCGCTAACTACAGGCAACAGTGATCAACCTGTAGCGCGTTACTTCGTGAATCACAAACATGGCCTGTCGTCCATCAAATATAGGATGATAGACCATGTTCCTGCATCTCTACGAGGTGGAGACAGAGACACTGCACTGCTGAAATGCAAAGCTAGGTGGATCATAAAACTCGGCACTGTGGCACCCTATGGGTTAAATGAACACTCAGGGCTCTCTGCCTTGTTATAATATGAGTCTTGGTTGCTATGATGTGCCACTGTCCCCCTTTGCCTTGTACTGCCTGTTTATGAAATGACTATACGCTTTTCTTTTATGTTTCCTATAACCTGTTGTATGCATTTCCCTCCAGGTTGCCGGTATATGATGTATATTGTTTATCTTTGTATCCATGGTGATGGGAGCACGCAGGGCGGACGCCATCACTCGCCGCAGCTGACGTCATCTGACAGTGCTGTGCAGACGGCTCCCGTCTCAGGATTTGAATCAGTCACTGGGTGCCTATAAAGGTATGTCTTTGTGTATATTGTTTTTTAGCCTGATGACGATGGCTTAGTACCATTGAAACGTTGCAATAAACTTGCTGTTATTTACGCATCTTAAGAAAAGTTTTTTGGCGTGCCTCACACCACGCTGGTGATATCTATCTACACTACAGTGCGGGCACCCACCCATTTCCCCATATAGGAGGCTGTGCTGAGCTACCCGGTGGATATATATATATATATATATATATATATATATCCATCCAAAAATGCCGGCACTCCAATGTACTTGCAGCATCAACCCAGGTGCCAGTAAACGAATTTACACAGTCCAAAGTCCCACCAGGTAGGACAATAACGGCACTCAAAAGGATTTTTCAACACAAGAAAAACTGTATTAAAATACAGACATGTACAGAGTAATGGGTTACGTTTCGGGGGACAAACCCCGTCCTCAGACCCTCCTACAGCCAAGGTATAGATTTTAGGTGAGTAAGAAAGCTGTAGTTAAAATGCAAGAAGAGTGCAGGAGGGAAGAGGACCCTGCTCTAAGGAGCTTACAATCTAGAAGGAGGGGGAGACCGACAGGTGACATGAGGTGCATGGTAAGGAGACCTGAAGGCAAGAAGTCAGAACATGAGGCAGCAGGTATAGAGAATGGACAAAGCAGTCCTCTCCCTCCACCCAGTGGCGGATTCAGGGGGGGGGGCACCCGGGCACGTGCCCTCCCTGTCATTCATTTTGTAGATGAGGACCAGAGCTTTCCAACGAGCCCAGCCCCATGTCTCTAGCCCCCCGGTAACCGGAGATATCGCCTGGCAAAGCTCTAACATTTTTCCCCATAGGATAATATGGGACCCGTCAATTCCGACCCCCACCCGGTTCCGACGGCTGCCAGTCCCCCCCCTGGCATCACAGGAGCTTATGGTTGATGTCATTCAATTCCAAATCGCTGGGCCTTCAATATGATACCAGGATGGTCCATATCGGTCAATCGGTTCCAGAGATATAGGGGGAAATTTACTAAAGGAAATTTGTAAAAAAATAGGTGTATTTGTATCCAGAAATACACTTATTTTTGACATTAACTATCCCGAAAATACGACAAATCGTATTCGTATTGATGTGCTATCAATACGAATACGAATTGCCGTATTTTCGGGATAGTAAATGTCAAAAATAAGTGTATTTCTGGATACAAATACACCTATTTTTTTACAAATTTCCTTTAGTAAATTTCCCCCATAGCGTGTAAATCTATTTTTTTATTTTTGAAATGTAATTTCATGGCTGTTCATGTTCTTTGAGGGCAGATTACTCTGGAACCAAACATTCCAATTTCACTGGACCAAAATCATTCAAAGCCCACTCAAAAGTTCTTCAATATGATACTTGTCTCATGTAAATGGGTCAGTTAGTTCCGAAGATATAGCCGGTTAAATTAGATAACTGGTTAAAGGGGGGGAGGGGTGGTTCTCTCTCCCCCTCACACCAGAAAATGCAGGGACTAGGCTGGTGTAAAAGGGGCCAACCTGGGAATGCATTTTCTGGTGTGAAATGGGTATTATTTCAAATAGCTGGGACCTGCAGTGCTCGGAATACAGCCAGGCTCTGCCACTGTCAGTGGCTATCACTTCTGCCTGGCGGCGGCTGTCCCCCATTTACCACAAGCATTGGCAATGAGCATGTAATCCCACATTAAGCAATTTGGGACTATTTACATTAGAAAAGAGACGTTTAAAGGGGGACATGCTCAACATGTACAAGTATATCAAGGGCCAATATAAGGAACTGTCACACACCCTCTTTTCTACTAGAAAGGAATCTAAGACACGAGGGCATGAGTATAGATTAGAAGAAAAAAGATTTCATTCAGCTAGTAGAAAGAAGTTCTTTACGGTCAGAACAGTCAAACTCTGGAACTCTCTTCCCAGAGAGGTGGTAACGGCTGGCTCATGAAATGCGTTCAAGGCAAAGTTGGACAAACATTTACTGGAGAAAAACATCCATGGGTACAAATAAGAAATATAAATTGTCTGTAAAATACCAGAACCTACCAAATCAGCAATGAATATCTATACCAGGTTGAACTAGATGGACGCAAGTCTTTTTTCAGCCTTACCTACTATGTAACTATGTAACATGGCAACGAGCATGGAACCTCTGGCAATGAGCATGGAACCCTTGGCAATGAGCATGTAGATAAGCAGCACTTACTTTATGTAGCATAATTTTTAATAGGCATTATGGTGTTTGGCATAATACATAATGGACATCATGCCGTGTAACTTAACGTGCAATGGATATTATGGTGTAAATGTTTAATGCATGCCTTTGGTGGACAATGTCCCTGTTTATGAAGCTTATTGTGAATTTTGTCTTAATCTGTGTGGCATTATGTGAATTCTGGCTCAATCCGTGTGGGATTATGTGAATTCTGGCTCAATACGTGTGGCATTATGTGAATTTTGGCTCAATCCATGTGGCATTATGTGAATTTTGGCTCAATCCATGTGGTATTATGTGAATTTTGGCTCAATCCATATGGCATCTTATGAATTTAGCTCAATCCGTGTGGTATTATGTGAATTTTGACACAATCCATGTGGCATTGTTTGAATTTTGGCTCATTCCATTTGGCATCATGTGTAAGGGGCAAGTATAATGGGGTCTAGTATTTTGTAGCATAATGTGTAGAAGTTGTATATGGTGTTGTACACTACACTCAAGGACATGCCCCCTGCTGAGTGGCCACACCCCCTTTTCCAGAGCGCCTTCGGAGCACGCACAACTACATCCTTCACCTTTGTTGCCATGGTGGGCCTATTTTTAATCCCATTGCCACCCTCTCTCTGCCTCTCTCTTGGCACCACTAACACTGGCCCTCCCCCACCTAAACCCTCTTTTATCATGGTGCCCCCCCTGTCATTTTATCCTGGATCCGCCCCTGCCTCCACCTGCACTCTTGAACCCTAACAGCCCTGCACTGTGGCCATACTTGCCTACCCTGTGGCCATACTTGCCTACCCTCTGCAGGGGACTCCCTGAAATAACAGCAATCTCCCTCATTAGTCTACCAATCTCCCTCATTTAACCTAGCTCACATTACACTGTTAAATTTTTGGGGAAATAAGGAATGAGAGATAGGTACATTTACATATAATCATCAGCACTATTTCCCAGCACTTTACCAAGTATAGTATCTCTTACTTACTGCTTCTACATTTGGATATGTAATTTTAAAAGACTCCTCTCAGATGCAGTGCACACCCACGCTTCTAGGTGTCACATTCACAATCTCTTTTCACAAGCTCTCCATATATGGACACGCCCTTTGGGTGGAGCATGACACGCCCCCTCAATGGGGCTATGTGCAAAATTCTATTACCAACTATAATCTCCCTGAAACTAGTTTTCAAATGTAGGCAAGTATGACTGTGGCCCATGCCACAACACCCCCTGCTAGGGGGCAGAGAGCATGCAGAGTGAATAGGTAAATCACAGGATTGAGGAACCATGGCTGTGGTACCACAGTATAGTTCAGAAAGATGGTATCAAAATAGAGAAAATAAAAATAAATGCAGAGTTAGGGTAAGTAGTGTGAGAAGCAGGTGTAGAGGGACATATACAATGCACAGAGAACTGAAGTGGAATCTAGCACACTGAAATGGTTACAGAGAAAATGTGAGTAGTGATAACACGGTGTGAGGCCGGTGGTGTTGCTGGATCAGGTGACTCACTGAAGAATGGTCTCTCCTTCTGTTCCTCTCCTATTTATCGCCAGTGTATCTCCAAAGTTATATTAATATAAAATACTTAACACTAAGGGGGAAATTTACTAAGAATATGAATACAAAAAATCGTATCGAATGAATTCGACTGCATACTGCTGTTTCAGCCGTATGCAAAGTCATGTTCCGGAGGGGAATTTACAAAGCAGTCAAATATGACTGCTTTGTAACCCTCCGATGGCGTAACTATTCGTATTAGGGGCCGTATATACGTCCGCTAATATTAATTCGTATAGCCAGTCTGCACGGATCTGTCAGATCCATGCAGAGTAGGGATGCCAATCCCGGGGCATTTTTTCAATCCCGGGAATCGGGATTGAAAAATGCTCAATCCCGGGATTCCCGGGATCCCGGGATTGGCATCCCTAAAAGAATATTGCCGCTGTACCCCCTCATTTACTTACATTTTGAGCTGTGGAGGGGGGCAGGTGGCAGAGGTGCTGACAGCAGTGGTGCGGGGGCATGCGGCAAAGGTGCGGAGGAAGGCGGCAGGGGTGCGGGGCAGGCATCGGGAATGACGCGGCGGCTGGGAGGCGCGTCGGGTATGACGTGGGAGGCGTCTTCCGGATGCTGGGGATACCACGCTGCGGCCTGCGCAGCGTGACCTATGACCGAATCACGCTGCGCAGGCCACACACAGGGTCGGGAACAGCCGGGCAGCGTCTGAGCGACTGCTCAGACGCTGCACGGCATTAGACTGCGCATGCGCGGCCTAATCCCAAAATCCCGGGATTGGATAGTCCAATCCCGGGATTGAAATCCCGGACATTTTGTGGCCAAATCCCGGGATCCCGCCGATCCCGATCCCGGGATTGGCCACCCTAATGCAGAGTGTAAAAATAAAATGGTTAAATAAATAAATAAATAAAACGGGATGGGGTCCCCCCCACAGCTGTAACCAGCACCAGACTGAAAGAGCCGGGCTGGTATTAAAAAATCAGGAAACCCGGCAAATATGGGTTCCCCGATTTTTTAAAACCAGCCCCAGGCTCCAGGACCGGGGCTGGTAACCAAAATACGGGGGACAAAATGACTAGGGTTCCCCCTTATTTTAAGAACCAGCCCCAGGCCAAACCAGCCAGCAGGGTAATGCCACAGTCATGGGGAGACATTTTATACAAGTCCCCCCGGCCAAAGCATTCATCCCTACTGACCAGTCAGCCTGGCCAGGGGCCCTGGGGGAGTGGGGACCCCCCTAATAAAGGAGTTACCTGACCTCCAGGAGTTACCTGACCAGACTGAAGCATGGTGCTATCCCCGGTGGCCCTGGAGCGGTGGCCACCGGGCTGATGAAGTTGTGTAAAAAAAATAGAATAAACTATTGTTTAATACTGTGGAACTATGAGTCCCAGCAAGCTGGGACTTGGAGAACCACAAGTCCCAGCGTGCGGGGCATTAAAGGGTACGCTGGCACTTGTAGTTCCACAGTAGTAAAAATAGTCAAATAAACACACACTGACACACAAGAAAAATAAAGCTTTATTACATCCAAAGCCCACACATACTGATACTTACCTATCTTGAGCCCGTAGGTAGGTCCCTGGGTCTTGGTCCGGTGTCCAGGTCCTGGTTCGAGTCCGTGTTGGCATCCGGGTCCGTGTCGGCGGGGTCCGAAGTAATCCATAGGGATCTGTGGAAGATTATACTTACAAGTATCCTATGGCCATAGGCATGCACAGCACATTTTATTAGGGGGTGCACTGTCAAAGCGGTGTGCCTAGCACCACATATTGGGCATGTCTAACACCGCCATTGGGTCTGTCTAACACCGCCAATCAAGCGTGCACTCACTACAATATAAAACGTCTCTCAGCCACACCATTATATCCTGCCTATTTCAGCCTCAATCTTCTAATTACTCTGTGTAACAGTACATGCAAATAAAGTCAAAATCATATCTAGATGACAGATATGTAGTGATATGACAATGTTGTAATACAATAATTAATGCAACACACATAACTGATTGATGGACGCTTATTTTAATGGACTACAGGCAGAGGCGTAGCTAGGGAGGAGCTGGCAGAGCACCAGCTACGGGCGCCGACATGTCACCTGGTGCCGAGCCCTGCCACCGGCTCCCCCGCCCTGCTCGTGCACTCCTCGCTGTGCCCGGCATCAATCTACCCCAGACTGCGGCACCGCACAGGCTACCTACAGCAGCCGCCGGGTAAGGTGAACGCTGCAGCACCTGTGGGACAAGCAGCAGGGGGCGCGATCAGAGGACAGACGGAGCCTGACTGGCAGTGGCCACCCCTGCAGTGAAGGAGCCGCCGGGAGAGGTGTCCGGCACCCAGACACTGAGACCCAGCAAGAGGAAAGCCAGAAAGTGAGCTATGGCACCTCCAAATTCCTTCCAGAGTGAGCTGCGCAGCAGATCACATGCGCCCGGCATCAGCACAGAAAGGCAAGTGTAAGGGGCACAAGGGAGAGAGAGACCCAAAGAGGACAGGGCCAGCCTGGGGGGACATGCTGCCACCCACACAGTGCCTGCCAGACAGGCTGGGTGGTGAATACAGACAACCTCACCTGCATCACCCCAGACACAGACAATCCAGGGAAGGACTGCATCCATTTTCCTGTTTGTTATATAGTATGTAACGGGCAGTAGGGTTTGTTATATATTATGTAATTACGGCATGTGGCTTTATGTGTAATGGGTATTACAAAGTTTGCAATGGGCATTATGGTGGTATGGTATAATGTTAGGCCGCACCCCCTTTTCGCTGCGCAAGGGTCCCACCTACTACAAATCTAGGGCGAAACATGCCCTTGCGCCGGGCACCTAGCTACACCACTGAATACAGGTCTAAAAAGCAGAAATCTTTGGTAAAAGGTATTGCTGGTATTACTAGCAGCAATAAGATTGGGGGTGGGGGCACAGCATTAGCACTCAATGTGCGTACACCTATGCCTATGGCGAAGATCTGTCCTCTTTTCTCCTGAAGTAGTCCAGCTCTTCGCAAAATTAAAAAATGCGAGTGTCCCGGCAGTCATCTGTCACGGACTGAGGAGAGAGCAGAGATGTTTCATCTTCTGCGCCTCTCCTCCGAATGATTCTATTGGCTGCCTAGCGGCCAATCAGGAGCAGCAATCAGGAGCCGCAAAATTTGGACATGGACCCGGACGCCGACACAGACCAGGACCAGGACACCAGACCAAGGGCCCAGGGACCTACCTACGGGCTCAATATAGTTAAGTATCAGTATGTGTGGGCTTTGGATGTAATAAAGCTTTATTTTTCTAGGGTGTCAGTGTGTGTTTATTTGACTATTATTACTGTGGAACTACAATTGCCAGCGGGCCCTTTGTGGTTCTCCAAGTCCCACCTTGCTGGGACTCATAGTTCCACAGTATTAAACAATAGTTTATTCTATTTTTTACACAACTTCATCAGCCCGGTGGCCACCGCTCCAGGGCCACCGGGGACAGCACCAGGCTTCAGCCTGGTCAGGTAAGTCCTTTTAATGGGGGGGTCCCCACTCAGCCAGGGCCCCTGGCCAGGCTGACTGGTCAGTAGGGATGAATGCTTTGGCCGGGGGGACTTGTATAAAAAGTCTCCCCCCCGGCTGTGGCATTACCCTGCTGGTTGGTTTGGCCTGGGACTGGTTCTTAAAATACGGGGGACCCCTAGTCATTTTGTCCCCCGTATTTTGGGAACCAGCCCCGGACCTGGAGCCTGGGGCTGGTTTTAAAAATATCTGGGAAACCCTATTTGCCGGGTTTCCTGATTTTTTTATACCAGCCCCGGCTCTTTCAGCCTGGTGCTGGTTACGGCTGTGGAGTGGACCCCACGCTGTTTTTTTTAACAATTCATTTATTTTACCATTTTATTATTTACACTGAAGCCTGCACGGATCTGACTGATCTGTGCAGGCTAAAGCCAAATACAACAGGAAAATAAAGTGTATTTGTATCCTGCCATATTTGGCACGCCATTCGCGGGCGTTTTACGCTAATTAGCGGCCGTATTTTTAATACGACCGCTTAGTAAATCAGGAACCACCATTCTTTTGAATGGTGATTTCTGTCGTATTCTATCAATGGTGTAATCATTCCTATTTGTAAATACGAATGTCCCATCAATACGAATACGAAAATTCTTATTTTTGGCATAGTAAATACCAAATATACGTATACGCCAAAAAAAAATGGTATTTTCGTATGAAATCCATTTTTTCCCCACAAATTTTTGATAGTAAATTTCCCCCTAAGTATTTGGAATACCATGATATATATATATGTGTGTTTGTCTGATGAATTCATACTTGCCTACTTGACCCTCTCCATGCGGGAGAAAATGCTCTGCTCCTGGATTTCCCTGGTAATGTATGATTGCCAGCACCTGTGGTGAAACCCCTTTACATAGCTCCACACAGGTGCTGGCAATCATACATTACCGGAGAAGTCCAGAAACAGAGAACTTCCTCCCGCATGGAGAGGGTCAGGTAGGCAAGTATGGATGAATTCCCTCGCAGTGCTCACTTATTTAACAAAAATGGGAAAACAGGAAAGTTACTTAAATCAATGAAACTTAAATATTGGTGGTGATAATTCTGCATACATTGCCAGGTGTTACAGTGTATTGTATACATAAGACCTGGATGGTAACAATATATCTTAAGTAACTGAAATAAACAGAAATACATAGTGCAATACAGTAAAGCAGTAGTTCCCAACCCTGGTCTTCAAGTACCCCAACAGTGCACATTTTCCAGGTCACCCAGCAGGTGCACTCATTATTCAGGCACATTTGAAAAGATCCACAGGTGGAGCTAATTATCTCACCTGTGATTCTGTGTGGAGACCTGGAAAACATGCACTGTTGGGGGTACTTGAGGACCAGGGTTGGGAACCACTGCAGTAAAGTAAAAAAAGTGGACTGGTGAATGCTATTGCAATAACCCGGGCCTTAGCTGGTTGAAAATATGCCTTAAAGGTGTTTCTTCTCAATCTGATGTCTGTCGTGAATTGGAGCCACACGATAGGAGACACTGCCAGAGGGAAATCCTAAAAGATACACATTTTAAGGCCTATTTTCACCCAGCTAAGGGTGATTGCAATAGTATTCACCAGTCCACTTTACTGTATAGCACTATATATTTCTGTTTTATTTCAGTTACTTAAGATATACATGTATGTGAGTATATTTTTAGCTTTCGGGCAGCACATAGGGTTGCCACCTCACTCACCATCGATTTCTGGATATCAACCTCCTTAGCCTTATGTGCACGCAAAAGGTGCATGCTCCCCTGGAGAAGTGGGCGTGGCTTTGTAAAAAGTAGGCGTGGACTATTGTAAAAGTGGGTGTGGTCTCTGTAAACATTGGTGTGGAACTATAAGACAGTTTTCCCATTTAACCCTGTGCGCCGCCAATTCATTTAACACTGTATACAGGGGCGTAACAACAAATATAGCGCAACCCCCCCCCCCTCCTGCTGAGCAAGTAGAAGAAGCTGAGCAAGTAGAAGCACCGCAGACGAATAGATCTGCGTCCCGGTTAGAGGCAGCAAACGGCAACTGGGGTAAGTCAGGAGTGGAACAATAGCCCTGCAGACCCCCGGCGCCCACACTTTACACAGCACCTTCCCGCGGGGTCTGCGGGGCTATTGTTACGCCTTTGACTATATATACACATGTGTATGTGTATATACTGTATATGTATATATATATATAGCGATGTAGATGGCGCGGCACTCGTGACTGTTTCAAAGGAAACCAGATAGGAGCCAATATCTTATCAACTTTTCAAATTTTAATTTGAAACGTTGATAAGCTATTGGTTCCTATCTGGTTTCCTTTGAAACAGTCACGAGTGCCGCGCCATCTACATCGCTATACTGCAAACTTCTGCTGCGGAGGCACCGACGTCTCTATTACCTGTTGTTGGGAGTGCCGGACCACATATGCATATATATATATATATATATATATATTATACATGTGTGTGTATATATATATATATATATATATATATATATTAGTGCTGGGCACGTTAACGCGTTAATATATCGCCTTAACGCGCTGGCACATTAACTGCGATTAAAATATTTAACGCAGTTAATGCAGGGGGGGTGCGCGTGTGCACAGTGGGGCGATATGGCAGCAGGGAACAGTAAAATGTGGCTGGCGGACACGGGAAACAAATGAAAGATGGGGCTTCGACGCACGGGTGCAGAGCGCCCCTCCAAATATGGCCACCGCTGTGTAGGAGACAAACGCTAGAGGTGCTCCTTTACCTCTAGCATCTGTCACGGAAGTTCAGAGTGCACACACAGCGCTACCCAGAAGTGCAGATTCCAGGAGCGCTGTGGATCTGCAACCCCTGGTATGGAGAAAGTTAACCGCGCTGGCATGGAGCAAGGAAACACCCCCTGGCATGGAGCAAGAAAACACCCCCTGGCATGAAGCAAGAAAACACCCCCTGGCAACGAGCAAGAAAACACCTCCTGGCAATGAGCAAGAAACCCCCCACCTGGCAACGAGCAAGTAACCCATCCCTGGCAACAAGCAGGGAACCCACTATGGCAACATGCATGCAATCCCCCTTGGCAAAATGCATTTCATTTATGTGCCTATCAGAGCGATTAATCGCAGTTAATCGAAAAAATTTCATGCGATTAATTGCGATTAAAAATTGTAATCGTTGCCCACCACTAATATATATATATATATATATATATATATATATATACAGTCTCCTTGGAGCAGCACGACCGGCATAAATACTCAAATACTTTTAGAAGGGTGCCTACCAGGGATCCCAATGGCATAGGACCTCACCACATATTCGTCGTATGGAGGCACTCCAATAATAATCACACACTGGCACAGGTGTAAAGCGTAACGTTTCGAGGTTTTTTAATACCTCTTCATCAGACAACAAATAACAGCAAGTACACAAAATTTATACTCACGGCACCATCAGCATGAAGGGTCTCCGGCGCGGGAGCAGCACCCGATGACTTCCGCTTCCGTCATTCATCTGCGTCGTCTCACGTCCCTCAGCAGAGAGTGTGGTTACGTCACGGCAGTCGGGCGGCTCCGTTGCCATAGATCCCTGTACACAAAACAAGAAAAACTTTATTATAGACAAAAACAAACAATCATAATATATATAACAATAAAAAAGTGAAAAATGGATTAAAAACGCAGACCTCCAATCACTACTAGCCCAAGACAGGCCAATGTGATATAGAATAAGCAAAGGTATAACAATACAGGCATAGTAATGAAACTGTGTTCTAGTAGAAACGCCAGGCAGTGGCTTTCACAGTGGCATATTTGCATGGAGCGTCATATAACAAAAAGAGCTTAGCGGGGGCAGTATTAGTTTTTACAGAAGACAACGTAAGCCCAGCTGTTCATTAAGGCCACGAGGGGCCAATGTACCCAACCGGTGTATCCACATTGTTTCACACCGGAGGAGTTTCAGAGATCTGTCTCCTCTTCTGATGTAAGGCGGTACATGGTCAATTAAAATATATCTAAGAGATGCCACACTGTGTCCGGCCTGTAAAAAATGCCGTGCCACTGGTTGGTCACTCGACCTGGTCTCAAGGGCAATTTTGATAGCATGGCGATGGTTAGCCATTCTTTCTTTCAGGGTACGATCTGTCTTCCCCACATAACTATAGCCACATGGACAAGTCATATATCTTTTGTATAAATTTTGTGTATTTGCTGTTATTTGTTGTCTGATGAAGAGGTATTAAAAAACCTCGAAACGTTACACTTTACACCTGTGCCAGTGTGTGATTATTATTGGAGTGCCTCCATACGACGAATATATATATATATATATATATATATATATATATATATATATTATATACACTTAACATCAGCACTCACCTTTCCTAGTTTTGGGGTGCCCTATGGCTTGTGACCACATTGTTTAAACAGACATTGTAGGCCTGTAGGGGCTCTGCACACACTAAATTAACTGATAATAAATAGTGGAGATTTGGTTCATGAATTGATCAATGCATTTAAGCCTGCAGCCCCTACAATGTCTATATATATATATATATATATATATATAAGGGATATATAGTTGTAGGATCCTGCGCTATGATACAGTCAACAAAGAGTCACCAGTAATAGGGGTACCCTTTTGCAAAGGGACCAGGCACCAAAGGACCAAGATAGAACTGCAGCCCTCTCTCGATGGTGAGCCTCTGGAACCCACAGAGGAGATGGATCTATAGAAAAATGTGAAGAGAGAGGCGCTTCATGGTGCATTAAACGAATAACAGTTTAATATGAGAATTAAACTTCTCCACAATAAAAGAGAGTCAGAGACTCGTACCAAAAAGCAGGGCACTGTGGACTGGGTACCACACGATTTTACAATAATAAAACCAGGCAAGACTGCTCACGATTCATCCAGACCCAGCAATCCGAACACGACCTGCAGAGGGCTGCACGGCTGGCTTGCTGTACAACTATCGGGGACGCGACGGAGCGCTGGAGACAGGAGCAGGATCAGCTGGAAGGCACGTCGTAGGCCACGCCCTGACGCGTTTCGTCGTAAGACTTCGTCAGAGCACGCCCTCTGACGAAGTCTTACGACGAAACGCGTCAGGGCGTGGCCTACGACGTTCCATGAAGCGCCTCTCTCTTCACATTTTTAACATTTTTATATATATATATATATATATACACACACATGTATAATATATATACACAAACATGTCATGCACAAACCTCGGCGCCTCCCTCTATAACGACACCCTATCTTCGGCATTGGACTCTGCCTGCCCTCCCTCCTCTAGCCCCCTTTGATGCTCCAACCCCCAACCGTGGCACTCGCCTATCACCCGATTCCTTAAAAAGTGCTCTCACACTGCTGAACGCTTCTGGAAGAAATCACGCTCCCTCGCGGATTATCTCCATTTCAAATTCATTCTTTCCTCCTTCAGCTCTGCCCTTGCTCTGGCCAAGGAATCCTACTTTAAGTCCCTCATGCTTTCCCAATCATCCAACCCCCGCAGGCTCTTCGCCACCTTCAACTCCTTGCTCTCCCCCCTCCTCCAGCTCTTCTGTCCTCCATTGTAGCCGCTGATTTTGCTACCTACTTTTCAACCAAAATCTCCTCTCTCAGGACTGCCATCACTGCTGTCATGACCTTGCCCTCTCCCTCCTCCCCTCCTACATCTCCACTCCCCTCCTTCCCACCCCTGTCCTCATTTTACCCCACCACTGCCGCTGAAGTCCATTCTATCCTTCAAGACGCTTCTCCCTCCACCTGCCCGATCGATCCTATCCCCTCCAATATTGTCCGTCGTCTCAGTCCGTTGGTCTGCTCTCACCTGGCTCACCTCTTTAATCTTTCCCTATCCTCTGGGATCTTCCCCTCCTCCTGCAAACACGCTCTTGTCTCCGCAATTCTCAAAAAAACAAATATGGACCCCAACTCTCCATCCAACTACAGGCCCATATCCCTCCTCCCTTTTGCCTCCAAACTCCTAGAACGTCTGGCCTATAATCGTCTCCAAAGCCACCTTACTGCTAACTCCATTCTTCAATCCGGGTTCCGCCCTTTACATTCCACTGAAACTGACCTGACCAAAGTCACTAACGATCTACTATCGTAGTCCTTGGCCCTTTCCTCTTCTCCCTCTACACCACCTCTCTGGGCACCCTCATCAGATCCTATGGCTTCCATTACTACCTTTATGCTGATGATACCCTAATCTATCTCTCCTCCCCCCGACCTATCCCCATCACTTCTATCCAAGGTCTCAGAATGCCTCATGGCCATCTCAGCCTGGATGACCCAACGCTTCCTGAAACTAAACATGGCTAAAACTGAGCTTCTAATCTTCCATCCCCCGAACATCTCCTCTTCTCCCACTATCTCCATCAGCATTGGTGAAACCGAGATCACCTCCACCGACCAAACGCGCTGCCTCGGTGTCATCATTGACTCCTCCCTCTCTTTCACCCGCCACATTCATGCTCTCTCACAGTCTTGCCGCTTTCACCTCCGCAACATCTCGCGCATCAGACCATTCCTCTCCACTGATGCGACCAAAATTCTCATTCACTCTCTTGTCATCTCCCGCCTTGACTACTGCAACATCCTTCTCTCCGGGCTACCTCTCACCCGCCTTACCCCTCTCCAATCCATTCTTAATGCTGCTGCTAGGCTCATCTTCCTCTCCCGCTGCTCTACCTCCGCCTCCCCCCTCTATCTATCTCTTCACTGGCTCCCCATTCCTTTCTGAGTTCTCTTTAAACTCCTCACCACCACCTACAAGGCTCTCTCCTCCTCCACCGCTCCTTAACTCTCTTCACTGATCTCTATCCACACTCCCTCCCGTCCTCTCCGCTCCACCTCTGACCACCGCCTGACCTCTAACCTAATCACCTCCTCCCACTCCTGTGTCCAAGACTTCTCTCGCGCTGCTCCCCTGCACTGGAACAACCTCCTGCCACCTATCAGGCTTTCTGATTCCCTTACCTCCTTCAAGCGCTCCCTCAAAACCCACTTCCGACTAGCCTATCCCTCCTCCTCCTAACCTCTTTCGCTTCTCCTATCCTGCCTCCCCTAGCCCTACATCTGTTCCCATCCATTCCTACTTATCCTATTGTCTTTCATTCGTCCACCCACCTCCTTTTAGTCTGTTAACTCTTACTTCAGAACTGATGATCATTTTAGTTCTAGTTAGTTATTTTATCAACACACCCTGTACGTTACCTTGTAATTAGTTTTTTATTTGCTATGTACGGCGCTGCGGACACTTTGTGGTGTCTTATAAATAAACAAACTACTACTAGTACTACTACATGTAGCCCATATACTGCAGGGTTACACTTCAGCCCCAGCATGCCATGTCCCTGGGCAGCCACAGGAGAGAGAGGGCTGCCCGGGGAGGGGGGAGGAGAGGTCACAGCGTGGGCACTCTACGGCATCCCAGAAGGCAGCGCGGGGGTCCAGAGGCGTAAGTTCATACCAGACACCTGGAGGTGAAATATATGGTGGTGCCCCTTCATTTATGTAATTATGGGAACCTGCTGAGACAGGAAATAGCCTGTCCCTGCAATGTGCTTGATAAGCTACACTGGGTCTGCACATATGTTTTCAGCCTGACTGTACTGCACAGTGGACCACTTCTGCCTGGCCAGGTATGCAATCTGTAGCCCATAGGTTACTCTGGGCTACCACATTTTCAGATGGTGGCAGTTGCTGAGAACTATATTGGGATTGCTTTGCATACTCTGTGTACTATACATTGAATAAGTGCTGCAGTATACAGGGTGCAGCGTATGACCTGCTCAGCAGCATCACATATACATTATTAGATGTCGTTACCTCTGCAGGCTGCTGAGGTCCTGTAGGGGCAATGAGTAGGGCAGGGGAGCTCTGCTCCAATAGAACTTTTCTTAAATACAGTATGTGCAGGTGCTGGGAGCCAGCAGCCTCTCTACTCAAACACGTGGTGGATGCCCAGCAGCGGGATCTATAAGGGACTGCTGAGGAATGACAGCAGATAGATAGCTAACTAGAAAGGGAGAATGAGATGGGGGGGAGGGGGCGAGGGAGAGAAATAGAGGAGGAAAATGAGAGCGATAGGGAATGATAGAGAAAGGGAGAAACAAGAATGTCAGAGAAAGAGAAAGAATGTAAGGGAGTGAGGGGGGAGTCGGGGAAAGTGAGAAAATTATCAGCCCCCACCTTAGCCTGGAGCCACGGAAACAGAAGCCACAGGAGTCTGGACCTGTCCTGCAGTGAGTGGCAAAACCCCCTGTGTCTCCAGCACTCTGTGCCTATCTGTGTGTGACCTCCGGCCAGCTACTGCAGCTGTCTATTACTGCCTGCGTTGCGAACTGCAGCCGCTTGAGACAGGGGCCCTGGAGAAACTTGCTCCAAGAGCCAGCCGGCATTTGAGTGGATGTGCCCCTTCAGGGCACAGTGCCCCGGCGGTGGGAGCCTGCGTTGCCTCCCGGAGTTCCGCCACTGCCCCTATTCACTGCTGCTGCTGGTAATCTGAACCTCACAGGACTCCTGTCCACACAGTGACAGCTGCTCCACCCCCTCCGAGTCCCTGCACGCTGCCCTGCACTGCCAATGACTGTCTACCTGTCACCTTCAGAGTCCTCACTAGGGATGGCCATCGTTGCCATTGCCATCGATGGTTGCCATTGATGGCAATTCGGCAACTGGCCATCGATAGTGCTAAACTATGCAATAGATGCCATCAATATGTTTACATATCGATGGTCATCCATTGTGTTGGAAGGCTGGAAGATGCCTTCCGCAGCAGCACCAGCTCATGTCAGTGTCAGTAAGCAGCGGGAGCTACATTTCCTCCAGACTGTCCCCATTCATGTAAATTACCATCCCGTGGATGCGTTGTGCTGATGCCTGTGAGCCAATCACTGCAGAGGCTGCAGGGACCCAGTGGCCACCCGGCAGCCAATCACTAGTGGCTATTATTATTTCAAAAGCCGCGCATGCTCCTGCCGCCCCATGCCACTCTGCATAAGTCCAGTGCCAGTCTGCTGCTTAGAGCACTGGGGACAGTATGCTACTGACAGCCGCTCTCAGCAGAAGCGGTGAGCGGGCTGTCTGCGCAGCAGGGGACTGGATCAACTCAGAGCAGTGTCAGTTATTCCAGCCGCATCCAGTCCCCGCTGCGCAGACACGCTGCTCACCTACTCTGGTGAGCGGTGTATCAGCTTTTCCAACCCCCATGGGCAACAAGCGTAAAATGCCCCATGGCAACCAACACGAAATGCCCCCTGGGAAACCAGCATGCAAACACAACCCCCATCTGTGGCAACCAGCATGTAACATCTGCAACAAGCATATAGGTAAGCAGCACCAATGTGGTACAATGTGTACTGGGCATAACTGTGGGTGCTATATTGTGTACTGGGTATAACGGTCAGTGCTATAATGTGTACTGGACATAGCGGTGGGTGCTATAATGTGTACTGGGTATAATGGTGTGTGCTATAATGTGTACTGGGGGCATTACAATATGTGGTGTAATGTGAATTGGTACTATTATGTGGCCACACCCCTTCCTCACAAAGCCATGTCCTAAATTTTTGGTGCATGCCTTAGGTGCGCACTGTCCCTGTTTTCAGGATTATGTATTTTCTAGATTTCTATGTATTCTGCTTTATATGATCGGGACAATTCATACTCCCCCCCGACCCACATGTGTCATGCTGGGGGAAGGACAGAGGAGGTTCTATTCCATTGGGACCCGGAAAAGGTTGGGTAGGACCCCAATTTTTCTAAGTGAGGGGTCCCAGGGACCCATTATTTTTTGGTGGTTTTCACGATCATTGTATGTGTGGCATAATATGGGCATTACGATGTGTGATACAATATGTAATGGGAATTATGGCATGTACAGTAGCCTAATGTGTAATGGGCATTATGATGTATGGCATAGTATGTAATGGGCGTTACGGTGTGTGGCATAATGCCTAATGGGCATTTTGGCATGTGGCATAATATCTTAATGGGTATTACGGTTTGTGGTATAATGTGTAGTAGGTATTATGGTGTGTGGCATAATGTGTAGTAGCTATCAATTCAGAAGTGATACTGTCTGAGTTGGGGGAAACCATTATATGGGACTTCTTGACACCAATACGCCCACCATCCATCCCTGCTCCACACAACTACTAGTGCTTGAGGGGACCCCAGAAATATCAGTGTATGGGGCCACAAGATTTCTGTTGCCGGCCCTGCCTCTGACGCTCACCCTTCCCAGCGTGCAGGTGGTTGCTTCATGTTGCCGTCGCCACTGTCTGTCAGGCAGTGCCACAGGCAGCGGCCACCAACAGGAGCAGGGTGCAGAGCAGGGAGAGCACCTCTGATGACCGGCGCCTCCCTGCTTTGCATCCCTCGCTGAGTGGGTTTCGCCGGCCCTGATCACAAGGCAGCACTGCTGGACTTGGCACACTGGTTTGCACCCCATGACTGCTACGGGACACTGGGCAGCACCCCTGGAATTAAATGGCACACATGTTGGAAGCCCTGGAATTACACACGACACATGGCAGTACCCCTGGAATTATACAGCACACATGGCGGCATCCTTGGAATACAGCATGGTGGGACCCCTGAAATTATATGGCACACTTGGCAGCATCCCTAGATTAATATATCTCATATAGCAGCAACCCAGGAATTATTCGGCACACTTTGCAGCACCCCTGTAGTAAAAATATATACAGGTTGAGTATCCCGTATCCGAGTATCCGTTATCCGAATTATTCCGAAAACCATACATTCCAGAAAGTGAACAAAAATTTTTTTTTTTGCTAAAAACTCACTGGGGACATATGTAACAGCACTACTGGTGACATGATATGTAACTGGCACTATATATGTGCAAGAAAATGATTGCTTGGCATTCAAATTCAATATCTGAGATAGTACACAAATTTTGTTTCATGTTTTGAAACCTTTTTTTTGAACAAATAAAATATATTTGTGTGTATTTTATGTGGTAATAAAATATATTTGTGTGTATTTTATGTGTTTATACAGCTTACATGCAAGATACTTCAAAATACATAATTGAAATATTAAAATATTCCGAAATACGCAATAATCCGTTATCCAAAATTCTCCTGGTCCCGAGCATTTTGGATACGGGATACTCAACCTGTATATAATTTTTTTATTTTTTAGGTACTTATGTAGTATCTGGGCTGCCGATTTCTAAATCGGGTCGGATCGGGAGATCGCATCGCATCGCATGCGACCATGCGATTCGATGCGATGCGATGCGATGCGATGACCCGATTTTTCCATAGGAATCAATGTTAAAATGGACTGAGTCCATTTTAACATGGAATTCAATGGGAAAAATGGGTCCTTTTCATACCCCTACTATCCAAGTGGGCATGGAGTTGGATATAAACCTGTGGCGAGCGTAGCGAGCCACCGAGCCCGAAGCGTGGCGAGCGAAGCGTGGCGAGCGAAGCGAGCCCCGCGAGGGGACGATACCGTCCCCTCGCGGGGCTCGCTTCGCTCGCCACGCTTCGGGCTCGGTGGCTCGCTACGCTCGCCACAGGTTTATATCCAACTCCATGCCCACTTGGATAGTAGGGGTATGAAAAGGACCCATTTTTCCATAGGAATCATTTTAACATTGATTCCTATGGAAAAATCGGGTCATCGCATCCGATATCGGATGCGATATCGGATGCGATGCGATGCGATATCGCATCGCATCGCATCTGATTGTATGCCTTAACTTAAGGCATACAATCAAAAAATCGGCAGCCCAGATACTACATAAGTACCATTTTTTATATTTTTAAATATTTGTTCTTTATAATTTTTTTACATAAGGTAGCCCCTTAATAATACCCAATATTAACTCCCCATAGTAAATCCCCTTTAGTAGTCTCCCATAGTAATCCCCATTAGTAGTCCCCCATAGTAGGCCCTAGGGTTGCCAATCCCGGGGCATTTTTTCAATCCCGGAATTCGGGATTGAAAAATGCCCGATCCCGGGATTCCCGGGATCCCGGGATTGGCTTCCCTAATACAAAAACCCGCCCCGGCCGCCCGCATATTTACTTACAGGTGCGGTGCGGTGCGGCCGGGCGGGTGATGAGAATGCAGGCTGGGTGGGAAGGAGGGTGGGCGGCGGGAGGTCAGCGCAGGAGTGAGATGAGGAGGCGGCGGGCGGCGGGAGGTCAGCGCAGGAGTGAGATGAGGAGGCGGCGGCTGTTGTGTGCCCTGCGCAGCGTGACCTCTGACGTCGTCACGCTGCGCAGAGCTGCACTGCCCGGGACGGGAGAAGCCGGGCAGCGTCTGAGCACTAGCTCAGACGCTGCCCGGCATTAGACTGCGCATGCGCAGTCTAATCCCGAAATCCCGGGATTGGAAACTCTAATCCCGGGATTGAAATCCCGGAGTTTTAGGGGCCAAATCCCGGGATCCCGCCAATCCCGATCCCGGGATTGGCCACCCTAGTAGGCCCCCCATAGCTGCACACCACTGCCCTCCACTTAGCCCTAACTGCAGCAGACGTGTCCATGCTATCAGAAATCACAGCCAGAATGAAAATGGTGACGATCCTGGGAATTATATAGGGTTCAGGTCTTGCAAGAATCTGACAACAGGATAATGACGGTCAACCTCCATCTGGATCAGGAAAATGCGCGAAGGAGCGAGCCATCCACAAGCGTGCCTTGGATCAGGTAAATTCTTAGAAAACTGAACCCGCTCATCTGTAGTTGTTATTCCCTTAGCATCCCTTAGTTGTTATTCACTTATAACCCAGGTTATTGCCAGGTGGCAGCCTGGTCGACCCGGGTCAAGGAGAGGTGTGAAAGCATAAACCCAGCAGTTCGACCTGGGTTATAAGTAGAATTAAGTAGAGTTAAACCTGTGTATAATGGGAGACCCAGGTTTAGTGTAGGGCATTGCGATGTGAAAGTGGTATGTGTTATGTTGCCCATACACCTACGTGATCGGATGCAATGTCCATCGCATCCGATTGCATCTTATGGTACAAAAAGTGCCCTCTTCCAGCACCACATTGGGTGCTTCAAGAGGGTGTTAGAGTAGCATAGCGCTACAAAGGAGCGCTAGCAGGCAGCCGGGGTCAGCACGGCAGCCGAATTTCACTTTAAAAAACAAACAAACCACTAGGCGGCCCTCTGGCCACCGCTGACCCCTGCTGCCCGCTAGCGTTCCTTCACAGCACTACGCTACTCAGACGTACGCAACCAGCGGCCCCTCTGACCCTCTCCCAAACCCGATGCCTCTGAAAGCATTCCCTCCGCCCCCACCCGCGGATTGCATTAGAGCAATCGCATGTGGTTAAAAACCACATGCGACCCCTCCTGCAATTCAATAGATATTATGTGCCGCACATACTATTTATCAACGCGACATACGACCAGCGGGCCTGCGCATTGTGTCGCATGGTTCCTAAAATGTGCATAAAATCATTACATTTATTGAAATCGAATGATTACATGCAATATCTCATAAGTGTATGGGCTACATTACATGATTTGAAAACGGTTATAAAGGTCCATGCACAACTGCTTAAGATGACAGCATACCATGGTCACAAAGCTACAAAACACATGATTTTGGGCAGGTGAATGTTAGCTGATGTTAGCAATAATAGAAGATAAAGCAGAACACTTCTGTCGTTGGGTGGGGTACATTAGAGAAAATATTGCACCCTTTGCTATCTGTATTTAATAATAGTGGTATACACTACACCCTGCTGCCAGCTGCATTAAATGACCAGATTTTTCAGGGGACTATTCACATCCGATCTCAGTGCTTTAATCAAATGGGTTTTTTTTTTATTATTCTTCGTGCTACATATTCCTCCTCCGCCCGCAATACTAGAACCAATCAGCGAGCCGATTCATGGAACTTTCCTTATATGGCCTGGCCGGTGGGGAGCGCGCAGTATAAGTACGGTGCCGAGCCTCTTTTTTTCTCCAGTCCAGTGACCGCTCACATATCTCCTATCAAGTGCACGGCAGCTGCTTTACCCGACACACACGGTAAGCTAGAACGGCTATATTGTTAGCGTGCAGTGTTCCTCTCTTAGCTTAGAACGGTTGTGTTGGGGGGGGGGGGGGGGGGTTATATTAATGTCTCGAGAGAGAGTGTGTGTGTATATATATATATATATATATATATATATATATATATATATATATATATATATATATATATATATATATATATATATATATATATATGACACACACACATAGGGTGCTTGTTACCTAGACTTCTATCGTACTGCCTGGTTTCTCTCTCGTCCCCATGCTTTGAGTTGGGGTTTGGAATGCTCAGATTCTATGTAACCTGCAGACGACTGGGTTGTAGCAGTATTTTTAAACGTTACTACGCCTGTCAGAGGCTGTGTACGGGACAGCGGTGACTCGAGGTATAGAAAATGTAATGCAAGGCGTTTTCTATTGTTAAGCTAGAGGTAACCTAAAGTATGCAGGGTGTGGTCTGGGCTGCATCAGCTTTATCGGGCTCTAATGCTGTAGTCCTAGTGATTTTCAAAGGCGGCTGGGATTGTAAGGGAGGCACTTGATTGAATAGTGCAAGACCAAGTTTTCCAGTCTGAGTATGCACAACAATTTCAGTTATCATTAGACTGACACTGAGTGTGTGTAAATGTATGGTCCCCCCCCCCCTCCTTTGCTAATCTGCTCTGTTGCCTTATTTGGTAATTCTTGCAGAGTCGAAGGACTTCCCTTTGTTTTACAGAGGTGATGCAAACCCTCGCGCCCCCTGCAGGCTGCTCCTACGCATGGATGGCAGGAAATAGATCTTCTTAACGTGTATGTAATTCAAATTTCAGATCATCATGGAAGACGATATTGCTGCACTGGTTGTAGATAATGGCTCTGGAATGTGCAAAGCTGGCTTTGCTGGAGACGATGCTCCCCGTGCTGTATTCCCATCCATTGTCGGTCGCCCCAGACATCAGGTGTGGCTTTTGTTTTCACTTTTTTTCAAACGTCCAAAAACTGTATACTGCATAAAGAAACTAACTATTTTATATTGAGTATTTTTGCAGTTTTTTTTTTTTTTTTTTTTGGAAGAAAGATGCATGACTTCAATATACACCTAACTACATACCTCCAACATGACCCTCTGTTTCTGGACTTTCCTCTGAATTAATAACTGCCATCACCTGTGTTGAAAAACACCTTTCTTATTAATTACCCTGTTCAGCACAGGTGATAGCAGTCATACATTCAGAGGAAAGTTCAGAAACAGCAATGTGTCCCTCCTGGAGAGGGTCATGTTGGGAGGCATGTAACTGAATAGGGTGTGGCAGAACAGCAGATAAGAATCATATAGGGTTTGTGGTTCCTCAACCTTACATGATCCTTAGGGGTAAATGTATTGTACTTGTACAATTTGTTGGTTTAACACATTTTTCTAAACTTTAGCTAGTGGTGCATAGCATTCCTGTTTTATGAGACTGCTTCTCAGTCATACTTTATCAGTGCTGATACTGGTAACGCCCATGGTGTTGCATAAACTTATCCCTTGGGTAATCCTAACACGCTTTTAATAATCTGAGATGGAAGTTGGAGTTCTTGCTTTTTTAACGTCCCAACAGCAGCTTTCATTGGTCAAACAGGATTCTTAAATCTAACATAGAGCAGGACTAGGGGGTAATAAGTGTAGAAGGCTCTATCACTAAATTAGCTGTGTTTAGTACAGTTTTTGCAAACTCTGCTTAAGACCTATTTAGTGCCATAAATTAAGCAATTTAATAACTTGCAGCAATTTAAACCATTGGTGGGTGATCCCACTGCTATGGGCAATAAGTTGTTTGTTCTGACTTTAGAATGTGAATGCAGCAGGAGCTGACTAGCTTGCAGCCACCATGTCCTGGTTGGCTGTCAAAACAGGACTTTACACTGAGTGCTATAGTAGTCTTAAGCCCCCCATACACGGTCCGTTTAACGGATCCGTTCTGTGCTGAAACAGCACACATCGGATGCGATGTGTACCTAGTACAAAAAAAGTATGTGCAGCACATACTTTTTGTACCGTACTATGTGATGCGCGGGAGCGCACACCGCATAGTACAGAACTGATGCCGGCGAACGGCTCCGTGTATGGGCAGCTTTACTGCTGTACAGGGTTAAACTGGTGCTTTATATCTAATATGCACTTGATCAGAGCAACAAGTAAATTGGCCACATAGAATGCCTGAAGCTACAAACAACATCTTCCGGAGACTGGGATGTATTCAATGCTTTTTGCGGTCGCAGGGTCAGTATTCAACTCTTCCCCCCCCCCCCCCCCCCCCCCCCTTGCTAGTTTTGCACGAGGGGGAAAGGCTTATGCGGCCACTAAAACAGCAGGGCTCGCAGCTAAATGCAGTGGGCTCCCTGTATGAGCTGTGAGCGCACTGAATAGGTCGATCATCTGGCATGGGGGTCAAATGGCAAGTATCTCTTGTTTTTGGCAATCCCTGCCATTTAATCCCCTCGCCAGCTGCATTGAATACCCCATAGACTGCACCCTATTTGTAGGTTATATAAAGCCCCATACACAATGCTTAGATACAAATAACATCGGCTGTGGGCCCGAGTAATGTCGCTGGAACCCACTGAACAGGCAGGTCGTATGGCTATATTGCCAAGTTGTCTTAACATGCAGGTCCATCATCATTAATGGTGCACATTGCTAATAAGTGCACACTAGACCATATTGTGAATATCACTCAGAAGCCCCTTTCTGAGTGATAATTTTCAAAATCTCCTTTAGTGCATTCCTGGCCACCTGTGGCTCCAGCTGTTGTAAACTCAGTCTGCCTTACCACACTTTTAACAAAACTGGGGTGTTTCATTGGAGCTGGAGAGCCACACATTGGCTAGGCCTGCTATAGTCTGTATGGGGCTTTAGTTTCCATTGCGTGTAAGTTTACACATGGTGCAATTCTTTTTCTATTCAATTTGTAAATATCTGTACTATAGTCTTGCCTGCAGTGTGTGTGTTGGTTTTTTTTTTTTTTTTAAATATACTGCGCATCAGAATATAATTCCAGCTGAATTTTTTGATTCTGCTTTATATAAGTAAAATAGACCCAATGGAACCATGTGTATACCACATTAGGGGAGGTTAGACAAATATATAAGCTTGGAATTTGAAATTCTTTAAGGACTTTATTTTACCATACTGACAGTACTTTTCTTACACTTCAAGGGTGTTATGGTCGGAATGGGCCAGAAAGACAGCTATGTAGGTGATGAAGCTCAGAGCAAGAGGGGTATCCTTACCCTAAAGTACCCAATCGAGCATGGCATTGTCACAAACTGGGATGACATGGAGAAGATCTGGCATCACACCTTCTATAATGAGTTGAGGGTTGCCCCAGAAGAGCACCCAGTTCTGCTGACTGAAGCGCCCCTTAACCCTAAAGCAAACCGTGAGAAAATGACACAGGTATTTAATCATACACACTATATTTTTTATTTTGTTTATCAATTATGCATATATTAATTAATTTAACTTGCTGTTCATACAGGGCTCTCATCCCAATTCTTGGATTCTCTACAGGTTCTAATTATCTCTTCTGCTTGAATAACTAACAGTTGTGCAGTGACTACTGTAAACTTATAACACTTGTAAAACACTTCCTAAGTTCACTGCTTGCCTCTTCTGCTTTAATACAACCTAAATTACTTTAAATGCAGTTAACATTGCAGTGACACATGCATGGTTTGCAGTCTATTGCTAAATGTTCTTTAAACAATGATATTTTTGTTTTATTTATTTTTTTAGATTATGTTTGAGACCTTCAACACTCCTGCAATGTACGTTGCCATTCAGGCTGTACTGTCTTTATATGCCTCTGGACGTACAACTGGTATTGTGATGGACTCTGGTGATGGTGTCACTCACACTGTGCCAATCTATGAAGGTTATGCACTGCCCCATGCTATCTTGCGTCTTGACCTGGCAGGGCGTGACCTTACTGACTATCTCATGAAAATCTTGACTGAAAGAGGCTATAGCTTTACTACCACTGCTGAGAGGGAAATTGTGCGTGATATCAAAGAGAAGCTTTGTTATGTGGCTCTAGATTTTGAACAAGAAATGGCTACAGCTGCTTCTTCCTCCTCTCTGGAAAAGAGCTATGAATTGCCTGATGGGCAGGTAATAACCATTGGTAATGAGAGATTCAGGTGTCCAGAAGCACTCTTCCAGCCTTCCTTCCTTGGTAAGAGTTAATTACTTTTCCTCTCACTTGTAGGAATTTTTTGTCTTTATAGAGAACTTGTTTACTAAATCTACACTCTTGCAGGTATGGAATCATGTGGAATCCATGAGACTACCTACAACTCTATAATGAAATGTGATGTGGATATCCGTAAGGATCTATATGCTAATACTGTGCTCTCTGGAGGTACAACAATGTATCCAGGAATCGCTGACAGAATGCAGAAAGAAATCACTGCATTGGCACCAAGCACAATGAAGATCAAGGTATGGCTTAAGATTGTAGTTTGACTCAACCCTTATATATTTTTTGATCTTTATGATTATAAAACTTTAAGATGCATCTTGCTAGAATACCCATTTAAAGTAAACTGTAATGTCTGATCTTTCTGCAGATAATTGCACCACCAGAGCGTAAATACTCAGTTTGGATCGGAGGTTCTATTTTGGCCTCTCTATCTACCTTCCAACAGATGTGGATCAGCAAGCAGGAGTATGATGAGTCTGGACCTTCAATTGTCCATCGTAAATGCTTCTAAATGAACTGATGCATACTTGTTATTGTGCCGGAAGATCACATTGGCATGGCTTTCCTTATTTGTTGGCGCTTGGCTCAGGTTTTAATAACTGGAATGGGGAGAGCAGGCAAACTCCAACCTAGTGCATCTGAAGACTGATTGTAAATTTTTTTTTTTTTCTTTTTCCAGTGTAATGCTTTGTCCAGAAATGTCCTTCTGAATGCTGCTCAGTTTCAGCTATTAAATATAATGGTTGTATTGCTTGTATGTGCAGCTACTTACCCAAACATGTCTTTTGTATCTTCTACCTTGAGCATTCTGTAACTCTTAGCTCATAAATGGGCGCTATTTCTAACTTTTCATAAAAAGTTTACATTGTCATTGATGGTAACATGATAGGGGAGGGATGGTCAACTGAACAATTAAAACTAATAAAAAGTTGCAATTTCATGTTTGTCTGCTCTGTTCAAATGTAATTGGGAAAAGTTTTTTAAGTTAATTAGCTAATGTTCTACAGCAATTTAGAAAGTACCAAACAGGTGTAGGGCTATTGTCTAGATGGGCAATTGTATTGCCTGAATAGGATTTAGCTGAGTGATAAAATGTTAATATTTTACAACTTTCACATTGCAGTGCAGGTCAGATCTTGATTCTAGGTCTGGTACAGTCAACATGAGTTGCCCACTATACACAGGGCGACCTGGGTTTCTTAAAAAAAAAAAAAAAAATATATTACCCAGGTTGATTTAAAAGGTAGGCATGCCTCCCAACATGACCCTCTCCAGGAGGGACACTTTACTCTGTTTCTGGACTTCCCTCCTAAATAATTGCTGTCACCTGTTTTAAACAGGTAAGAAAGGTGTTCACACAGGTGATGGCAATCATACATGAAAAGAAGTCCAGAAACAGCATTGTGTCCCTCCTGGAGAGGGTCATGTTGGGAGGTATGGGTAGGTTGACCAAGGGTTTTAGTCCTGGTGTTTTCACACCATCTCAACCAGGCTATAACTGTGCTGTGAAAGGTGCATTGCTCATCTAACAAATTTCATGAACATCGGTTTTTGTCAGGTTCCAAAAATGTGTGTGTGTGTGTGTGTGTGTGTGTGTGTATATATATATATATATATATATATATATATTCTATCCACCTGCAATCCACAGCATTGGTGGTCATAACTGTTGCTTTCTTGGTATATTGGAGTCTGTCAGGTTCAATTAATCACTAAAGCTTAAACTATGCAATCTGTTAATGCACAATGCTAGTAAAAACACTAAGGGCAGGTGGGAGAGTTACCAGTCCAAGGTGAAGGAGCCTTGGATTCAAATATATAGCGTACACAAAGTATAAGTTGCAAGTGAATCATATACCCTTTTACACCAAAAATCCCAGATTTGGCATTTTTTTAATGAAGGATCGGGGACTTAAACTGCTGTGCCCACCCATAGTATAGATGGAAGTGGTGCTTGGAGATGATATCTTCAAGCTCCGGGACCACACAAATGTAAGCTGCTGGGCTGCCCCCGTACACCCCCATCCCCTTGGGTGACCGGGTGTACCCATTTACACCACCTTCTACCCAGGTCCTAGCAGTGTTCTACCCAGGTCAGTACCTAGGTAGAAGTCCTGTATAAAGGGACAGGGCGAGTCCAAGTTACACCGCCTCTGACCCAGGGTTTTGCAGCGGTGTAAAAGGGAGATTGGACTACATATCCACCTGAATTACAGATGTGACCTTTATAGATTATTGCTGTGTGGTGAGGCATATGTATTGTGGTAGAACAAAGATTTGTATGTGTACCCAGCGCTGGACTGGTGGAGCTGCTGGTCTATTGTAACGGGTTAACGCCCAGAAAACCCAAATATACAATGCACAGAAAAAGAGAATTAACAATAGACTAGCGCTAAAAGGAAACCAAATAAATGTATCTGGAAAATGAAGCAGGATTCTGCAACAGAATTCTTCCTGGTGCTAAAAACGATAAGGACTTACAATGAAATTCTATCAGGTGTTCACGTAATGGTTTCTTTAGTAATAGCTTCAGGGTAGCAGGGAATGGACAGCATGAAATCAACTTACATTTGCGTTCTGTCTCGCGTTCATAACAAAGGTTTCTTTACCAGTGGACACCAGATGACAGGTAACACGAAAATTTATTCATAAGAAGTAATCCACATGGATCCATACGGTAAAAAGTGGTAGTTTAAAAAAAGTCCAAAGAAGCAATCAGTAGCTGGAACAGACGTGCGGCGGCTTCTCCCGTCGTGACAGGCGTGCTGCAGAAACGCCGGCAGGGGAGATCCGTGTGATGCCGGACTCTACACAGCGGCATCACACGGATCTCCCCTGCCGGCGTTTCTGCAGCACGCCTGTCACGACGGTAAAAGTTGATTTCATGCTGTCCATTCCCTGCTACCCTGAAGCTATTACTAAAGAAACCATTACGTGAACACCTGATAGAATTTCATTGTAAGTCCTTATCGTTTTTAGCACCAGGAAGAATTCTGTTGCAGAATCCTGCTTCATTTTCCAGATACATTTATTTGGTTTCCTTTTAGCGCTAGTCTATTGTTAATTCTCTTTTTCTGTGCATATGTATTGTGGTGTAACATGTCATTTCTGTGCAGGCTCTACTGTTGCTGTTTGATGTACAATAACTGAGTAACTTTAAAAGGACACATTCTGTACAAATAGAATGATTAAACATCTGAAAGATATTAACAATTTCAGGGAGTTGACAAGTAGGTCTGGTCCATACACACTATAAGATTAACTCTCCAATCTGGTTGGGATTTCTGTGAGCAAATGACAATTGTTTGCTCCCAAACACTGAAAAGAAGGGGGGGGGATACTTAGGACAAATTTGATTATATCTACTATATATATATATATATACTCGAGTATAAGCCTACTTTTTCAGAACATTTTTTATGCTGAAAAAGCCCCCTCAGCTTATACTCAAGTGAGGGTCCCAAGTTTTCCCAGTTTTTTTTTGTTGTAAAATTAGATGCCTCTGCTTATAATCGGGTCGACTTATATTCGAGTATATATGGTAATTTGCAGATGACTGCTTGGTTTTTGTCCATTTTCCAGCTTTTGGTAATAGTTGATTTTATATTTGTTCATATAAATTTCCAGGTTCTGGCCAACCAGCCAGATTAGAAAGTATCTTAATGTATGTGGACCCAGTGGCTAATTTGAGGTGTTCTTTTTTTTTTTTTTTTTTTTTACCAAGATACCTGCATATTAATCTGGATTCTATGTAATAGGCTTCCCTGTTCTAGACTGACCAGTAAAACAACAATCCTCAATTGGCTATGGATTTTGCAGGAAGATTCCATCATTGTCATCTGACTGCATTTACTGCTGCCAGCCCAGGCTATGAGTACACTTGCTTGGTTCATTGGGTTAGAAGTTGGACAGTGTGCAATGCAGCCAACCCACAAAAATATATATATATTTTTTGGTACTTGTGTAGTTTCATGGCGCTGTGCTACTTCCGGGTGTACGCTCGCCACGAAATCTGTCCAAAAAAGAACTTAACTCCATGCCAACATGGATAGTTCATACCTCCACTATCCATGTTGGCATGGAGTTGATTTTAAATAGCGTGGCGAGCCACCAAGCCCGCAGCGTGGGCGAGCGAAGTGAGCCCCGCAAGGGGACTCAGACGCATGGTGCCGTGAAACTACACAAGTACACTTTTTTTTTTTTTTTTTTTTTTTATAGAGGTTTGTTTGGCCACAGTGCACATAAGCACAAAGCCTGCAATATGATATCTTCTGGGGCTTGGATGCAGTGGGCAACACCTCTTCAGATTGGCATTGCCTAATGCTGGCCACACATCAGACCAACTTTCTTCCAACCATCCAACTAGTTGCTTGGATGGAATAAAAACATGGCACTAAATGGGAGCAAATGTAATATTTACAATACTTCAGAAATTTGCTCCCAAAATATGGAAAAGGGCAAAAACTGTTGCTCAGACATGGTACTGTAGTTTAACCTGTTTGATTTAAACAATTTGAATGTTTTTGTCCATTTTCCTGGGTTTGTGAGCACATTTCTGATTGTCCTTTGCTCCCATCCAGTAATCAGAAATGTGCTCACAAACCCAGGAAAATGGACAAAAACATTCAAATTGTTTAAATCAAACAGGTTGAACTACAGTACCATGTCTGAGCAACAGTTTTTTTTCCATATTTTGGGAGCAAATTTCTGAAGTATTGTAAATATTACATTTGCTCCCATTTAGTGCCATGTTTTTATTCCATCCAAGCAACTGGTTGGAGAAAAGTTGGTCTGATGTGTGGCCAGCATTACTCTGAGGAATCATCTGAATCCCTTCCAGTATTTCTGTTTACACCCACATCATGCAACGCATGTGCAGATATGGCTTGCAGGTTTAGGACCCGGAGTCCTATTGGTGCAAAGGATGGTTGTTACCTCAAGAGCTGTCCTTCATGCACATGGTGTTGCTAGAACCCCTCGCCACATGTTTTCAGTGGTAGGTACAGCCAGTGTTGTTACTGTCATGCCAGTGCTGCCTCCACCTAGGACCCATTGCTCTAGGGTGCAGCTTGTTCAGGTGCAGATGAGGCAAATGTACCATGTGAAGAGCGTTAAGCTGGCTACTTAAGATTTATCTGATTGGTGGGAACAAAAATCTGACTGCATTGGAAAAAATGACATTTAATCATTTACTCCAAAACGCTTGAAAAATTGACAAAATTGTTAAATAAAGTTGATGTAACCGGTTTGGCAAAATCATTTTTGGCAGTTTTCCAGCATTTAGGAGCAAATAACGTATGCTTACATCAACTACCAGATTTTTGTTATATCATGCACACACAGAACAAATGAGTAAACCAGTGGTTCTCAACCTCGGTCAAGTACCCCCAGCAGTTCACATTTTCCAGTTCTCCACACAGAATCCCAAGTAATATAATAATAAGCTCCACTTGTAAAACCATTTCAAATGTGATAGTGAATAATGATCAAACCAGTGCACACACCCCCCCCCCCCCCCCCTCCCAAATCGTGCACAACAGGGTGATCATATTTCCACATGCTGGAGGTATCAGCGAGTTAAGGTGCCCATACACTAGTAAGATTTATCTTCAGATCTGGATGATTGGAACAAAAACATGGTTATGGATGAGTGACAGTTTGTCAGTTTTCCAGCATTTCCAAGCAAATGGTCAACTGTCATTTGCTCTCATCCATAACCATGTTTTTGTTCCAACCAGCCAGATCTGAAGATAAATCTTCGTGTGTATGGCCAGCTTTAGATGAAAGACCAGTAGATGCACACATTGAATTGTGAATTTTTTTTTTTTTACCGGTGTATCATTGATTGATCGAAAACTGCTATATTGTTGAAAAAACTTAACGTGTAGGCAGCTTAACTCTCTCTGCACATGTTACATTTGCCCCACCTGCAGGGCACATAGTTTTACCCATTTGAGAAATGGGCCCTGTACATAAAAGTACTTCAATCAAATGCTTGTATATTATTGCAGATGTTTAAACTGTGTGTATCTTAAGATGTAACTCAATATAACCGTGCAACTTTGTAGGCTAGACTTTACATTTAATTTTGGGCAGGAAAATTGTGCTCAACTTTATGCATATTTAGATTTTTTTTATTTTTGTAATTTCTTTAAGGCATTTGTTCTTTTCATTATATGGATATGTGAATATTATAATGTATAAGGTGTGCCCAAATTAAAATGAAACTTCCTGTAGTGTTGTTCTATCTAATCTTAAGGCCCCCATACACTATGCGATTTTGGTCCGATTTCATCCGATTTCGGCACTTGGTGCCGATAATCGGATGAAATCGGCCCAAAATCGTATGTGTGTGATGTCTGATCCGATCCGATGCGCGGTCCCGTGCGCATCGGACCGGATCAGGGAGGTCGGACGGTCAGCACATAAGATCATCCGACCTCCCTGTATGCATATGCCTGCCACCTGACAGGCATATGCATGCAGACACCGGGCGGGCAGCGGGTCCCTGAGCACCGGCTGACTGACCTGGCCGGGCGGTGGTGCGTGCGGGCAGCGGCCAGCGGTGGTGGGGGCGGGCGGCGGGTGCGGTGAACGCTGCTGACCTGGCCGGGCAGTGTACTTACTTACATAGCAGCAGCGGGGACGGGCAGCGCAGTGGCGGCTATTATATTTTGAAAATACTTGTCAAATGACCGGCCGCTCTCTGATTGGCTGAGAGCTCTCCGGCCAATCAGAGAGCGGCCGGTCATTTGACAAGTATTTTCAAAATATAATAGCCGCCACTGCGCTGCCCGTCCCCGCTGCTGCTATGTGTAAGTACACTGCGCTCACCGCACACGCCGCCCGTCCCCACCGCCGCTGGCCGCCCCCACCCACCACCACCGCTGGCCGCCCCCACCACCACCGCTGGCCACCCCCACCACCACCGCTGGCCGCCCCCACCACCGCAGCCGCCGCTGCCCGCCCCCACCACTGCCGCTGCCCGCCCCCACTACTGCTCACCGCCCTGCAGCTCCCCATTTTTTTTTTAACATGGGATAAATCGCATGCGATTTATCCCATGTAAAAAATGGCACATCAAGTGCCAGATTGTATGTGAGCCTCCCGGGGAGCTGCCGGGCGGCTCGCAGGTAAATTGGGTCCGACTTGTCCCTAGGACAAGTCGGCCTAATGTATGGGGGCCTTTAGTGGGTTAATGGGTTTGCTGATGGAGATGGAGCGGATAGATTCCATGGAGTTTTTCCAGTTGCGCATGTGTAGTGAACGGCTTTGCGTCACTGCGAATAGAGATGGTGAGTGATTGCGAATGGTTTTCCCCTCGTGCACATGGGTGGAAATTGCATGTATAGGGCAGCATTTACCTGATCGCTGGGCTCTGAAAAATCGCAGCCCATCTATCAGGTGTGAATCAAGCCCTATGTCTCTCGACAAACATGTCTTGTGTACAGAAACATGCAAATATGTTCCAGAATGGTCTAGAAATCATCAGTTGAAGTAAAAATCTCTGATCTATAGTAAGTTTTGATTCGCAGCCCCACATGTTACCATTTGGCTATCCGGCCTTCGTGTTGGGAGCCATGATCCCGGATCAGGTCTCCCAACAGCATGTGTGAACAAGTCTCCCTCAAGTGTACTTTACGCCACTTCCCAAATCAACTGCCTTATTCAATGTAGAAAACTTTAATTAAATGTGTGAACACGCTTTCAAAGAACCACAAATACCCTAACACCAGTCACATCTATTTTTTGTGAATGTCTGTCAGCTCCAGAAAACAAATGATAAAGCCCTAAAAAAAGATACCAGGACAGCAAATTGTACAATATACAGTTTTGCGCAAAATTCAGTCTATCACTTTATATTGCTGCTGATGCGGGGAGAGCGCACCACAGACCAAGTGAGTCTGATGGACATTTCAAATAGGATCCCGGCTCATGAGCCAATTGGTGCTTGTAGTCGCTAACTGAGGCTGCCGATCCACAAGCTCTGATTGGCTGCCATGGGTGCAGTGGCAGGCGAGTGATGCTGGCAGATATTGCACTGTGAGCAAAACATCACTGGCACACACTGGTAGTTACGGCTTCAGATTTAAGACAGGTCCCTCCCAAAGCTAAAAAAATACATTTCTCTTACACATGTGGAAAAGCAAGTTTCCAGGCAATTTGAATATAAACGATATGCCAGTTTGCTCTACTTCTGCAGATCATTCAGAACTATCGTAGTGCTAATAATGTTCCTTAATGTTGCTATGTGGATCTTCCTATACCATGCCACTAAAACAGATGTTGCCAAATAAAGTACCATACTTGTGAGAAGCCCTGTACGGTTTGAACTATAGTAACAATAGATAGCATCTCCCAGTTAACACAAGTATTCTGCTATAGATCTGACTAGGAATTATAGCTCCAGTTGGACAAGATGTGGATCAGTTATTTATATAGCACACACATATTCCGCAGCGCTTTACAGAGAATATTTGCACATTACTGAGTCCCTGCCCCAGTGGAGCTTTAAATCTATAGTCCCTACCACATGTGCACACATTCTAGGGTTGTTTTTTTTTATGAGAGGGGGGGGGGGGGGCACTTAACCTACCAGTGTATTATTGAATTGTTGTAGAAGGAAACCGACTCAAGCATGGCAAGAATATACTAATTCCGCACAGTTAGAGCCATGGTGGGAATCAAAACCATGATCTCAGTGCTGTGAGGCAGTAATGCCCGCTGCCAAAAAACGGATCTTTGATGGCTCCATTCTTTTGTCAGCCTGCTAAAGCAGGGAGACATGCTCCATGCTTTGTCCATACATTGCATAATAGTTTGGCTCAGCAGTGGGGAAAAAAATGAAGACTACAGTATAAGATAGCTTTCTTATTCACATTAGGGGGTTATTCAGTCTGTGCCAATATTTCCGCCGGTGGAAATATTGCCACTTGCCTATTCAATGCTGTCATTTACGACAGCATTGAAGGCTTTCAGATCCTACAACTTTAAAAATTGTTGGATCTGGGGGACGGTGAGCATCTGGACAGCTCCAGCTTTCAGCCGCTGTATCAGCGCTGATACTGGAGCTTTGGCTGTTGCTGGAGGGAGCCAGGGAGAGTGCTGACAGCTCTGCTCAGAGCTGAGAGATCTGTCAGCGCCTGCAGGGCTCCCTTCACTGACAGGCTCCCTGTCCAGATGCCCACTGCCCCCCAGATCCAACATTTTTTTTTGCATAATCAGTTTTTATTGAATATTGCAGTGGTTCCCAAACTTTTTTGAATCACGGCACCCTAGAGCATCAAAATATTTTGAAGGCACCCCTAGGTCAAATGCTTCTTATCGAGAAATTCAGAAAAAAAAATATTAAATTAAGTACATTGTGTTTATATGTCACAGTTATCTGGTGAGGGACTGGATTTGCTTCTGTTTGTGCACATATATTATGATTAGCAGCCACAAGCACTGGTTTTGCCTGGTACATTGCCCATAAATAATATGAATTGATCTTGGTCCACCAATCCAAGGCACCCCTGCAAGTGTCCTGAGGCACCCCTGGGTGCCTAGGCACACAGTTTGGGAACCACTGGAATATTGAAAGAAATAACAGGGGATGCATATATTGCATCATATAGATAGTCTGCTTGTCTCGACGCAGCGAGACATATAGTTGTCAACAATAAACAATAGTGTAAATGCTCTTGATGAGGTCCTCAAAGGTCTATGACATCATTTAAATGTAATGAGTTGAGGCGCAGAAAGAAAAGTGCGATGTGGGTATTCGCATTTGTGCAGACAGGTTGAGGTACATGAGGTTAGGGGGGGTATAGGGTAGGAGGGGGGTAGTAAGGGAAAAAGAGAAATGAGAGAAGAGTTAAAGAGGGAGGGGGGGGGGTCTGACCTTTCCTGAATATAGGGTGACAAAAATAAGTGAAAGCTATTATAGTCCGGAATTGGATCCAGCTAAATCATCTACACATATAATCTTTGTAATCTTGTGAGGATTTATAATCCAGCCAAGGGAGCCATATGGCTGTAAAGTTTGCAAGTTTGTCTACTGACCATAGTAAAACATCCTCCATGGACATGAAGTGGTCAATTTTGGTGAACCAGGATTTGCGCGTGGGAGGGATGCTCTCGCAGCGTTACCAAGGTGTCTGAGCAATGAGGTTTTGTACGAGGAAAGCGGAGTGGGGGAGAGGTTTAATAGCCGGGAGGGAGATGTGGAGTATTTTTTGTGAGGTCTCAATGACATCGGTCCAGAAGCAGGTAATTAGTGGGCATTCTCACCATATGTGTAGGAGGCTTCCAGTGGCTTTCCTGCACCTCCAGCAGATTGCTGGGATGGTCGGATTCATGGTGTGTAAGATAGATGGGTATCTGTACCAGCGCATGATTATTTTGTATTGGGTTTCCCTTGTTTGGACGCAAACAGAACTGGCGTGGGCCTTTAGAAAGATAGATTCCCATTCTTTGTTAGAGATAGTTAGGCCTAGATCTCGCTCCCAGGCCCGGGTGAATGTCGAGGTGGTATCGTTGTTTGAGTTTTGAAGGAGTTTGTATAACAGAGAGATCGTGTGGGTGGGGTCACATGTAGCTATACAAAGTCTTTCGAAAGAGGTCAGTTCTCGGGAGGATAATGCGATTCTAGAGCTTGTTTGAATGAAATGTCGAAGCTGAAGGAACTTCCAGAAGTCCTTAGAAGGGATCCCCCATTTTGCCTGTATTTCTGAAAACTAGCGCATACTTGAGCCAGCTATCACCTGACCAACTCTAAAAAGTCCCTCTAGTGCCCATTGGGAGAAATCGGGGGAGTTGAACCCCGGCTGGAAGTCTGGGTTACACAGTAAAAAGTCAATGGGCCAAGTTCGGAAGAAATAATGGGGTTGCGTCGTAAAAGTTTCCAAATAGCTAGGGTAGGGGGAATGGTCGGGTCGGAAGGTGGTGGTTTAGGGAGCTTAGCAAGCCAGGGGAATATTTCGGGATATTGTCGGACGCAAACACCCTTTAGTTCCACCCATTGTTTGTTGCTTCTACTTCTAGTCCAGTCTTGTAACCTGATCCAACATTTTTTAGTGTCGGGGCAGAAGTGTAAAAAAAAAAAACCTGTGATTGTTGTGTTATTTGCCAATCCCTGTGTTTTTGGACTGTCGGGAGAAAAGGCCTTGACTTTGAAAAGTGAATGCAAATTCGACCTATTAATGTAAAAAATGACTGATATTTCCACCTGTGGAAAATAACGACCAACATTGAATACCCCTCCTGGATATTTGTTTTGAAGCTTAAGTTTATTTAATCAGTCAGTGACATGTCGGGGTCTGCTAAATATTAATGGTACATATTAGTGGAGACATAATAATAGTGGTTCACCATAATAATTGTTAATGCTTGTATTACTCTTATGGAGCTGAAATAGGATTGTAATGAATGTCAGAAATGTACTGCATAGGTAAACAGAAGTGGGCCTTTTATTTTTGTTGTTTCTCCTTTGTTAAGAATTTGTTGTCTGCCATGTTGGTATGCAATGCTTCTTTGTTTAAGCTAATTTATTGCCTGGACTTTTAAATGGGAATGTATTGGGTGGAGTTTGCAATCATTGCAATCACATAGAAAATTTTCCTTTTTAAATTTCATTATAGACTGTAAGCCCTAGGCTGTTAGTGCTTCTATAGAAGTGCTGACATACAAGTGCTATTATATTAATAATTTTAGCGTTATACCTGCGTTAAACTGGAGTCAAACAACTACAAACCAACAACAGCACCCATGGACTGCACTGATACCTCAAAAGTATGTAATTCATTTCCAAAATGCCCTCTACATTTCTTTAATGAAAACTCTTGTATGATTTGAAAAATGTTGATGCAATGAATTGACTGTAATTGTTATTACTTGCTTGGGGAAGTTGTTCAGTGAAGCATAGTATAGTGTTGCATTCTGCCTGGTGTCTACTCAAACACAGTGCAAATTATCTCCTTAGACCATTTGGCCAATAGTGTTCAGGTGTAGCCTGACTTAAACAGACTCACTACATCTTTAGTGACGTGCAGCTGTGTTGTAACTGATAAAGTGATTTCTGAACAGTAAAATAAAAAATAAAAAACAGACATTGAACAACATCTTCAAACAGGTAATTTCAACTTTAGACTTGATTTTTGTACTGTCTGAACATGTCTAGGAATAACAGATGCACAGGCAAAAAATTTAAAGCTATGTGTGCAAACGCTAGAAGTCTAGGAGACAAAATTCCTGAGCTAATTGCAATACTGACAAGGGATGACCTAGACATGAATGGGAAGAATCGAAGGAGGGGTAGCAATGTACTGTTTGTAAAGAAAAGCATAAATGCTACTTTAATACAAAACATTGAAGAAAAAACTGAGGCCCTTTGGGAGACCATAGAAATGGGGGAGAAGGACACTATTTGCACTGGGGTAATCTATAGGTCACCAGACCAGGGGCAGGAGTTGGACAGGAGCCTATTGCTTGATGTCACTAAAATGGCTTTAAAGGGAGAGGTCATAATCATGGGAGACTTTAATCTACCTGATGTGAATTGGGAGGAGTCTTTTGCAAGATCAACTCCAAGTGGCAAATTTCTAAATTCCCTACAGGGATCATCTCTCAAGCAATTGGTGAGGGAGCCTACTCGCAAAGACTCAATATTAGATTTAATACTCACAAATGGTGACAGGATATCAGGCATATATGTGGGTGAGAACCTAGGATCCAGTGATCATCAAGCAGTATGGTTTAGTATCAAGGCAGGATCCAACTCCAGTCACACAAAAACTAAGGTGTTGGATTTTAGAAAGGCTGACTTTGCAAAAAATGGGGAAATGTTTAAGTGATTCATTAGCGGATTGGAGGAACTTGAAAGGAGTGCAGTAGAGGTGGAATAAATTAAAAAGTGCAATACTAAAGGCAACGGACCTTTTTATCAAAAGGGTTAAGAAAAATACCAGGAAAAGGAAGCCATTGTGGTTTCCTAAAGAGGTATCAACTAGTGTAAAAGCAAAAAAGATGGCCTTTAGGACATACAACAGACTCAAAATAATAACAACAAAGAAGTGTATCTTGCCAGATGTAAGGAGGCTAAGAAAGTGATCAGGCGTGCCAAGGCACAAGCTGAGGAGAAAATGGCTCAGTCAGTAGATAAAGGAAGACAAACTTTTTTTAAGTACATAAGTGAAAGGAGAAAATCAAATGGAGGAATAATAAGACTTCGGACAGACATTGAGAATTTGGTGGAGGGAGACAAGGCTATTGCAGATCATCTAAATAATTATTTTTGCTCCTTATTCACTATAAAAGGAGAAGGGAAGGGACCACAGTTAAGTTGCAAGGACATTCTTAAAAATAATGTAGATGGAAGTACATTTACTAAGAAGAAAGTCCTAACAGAACTCTCAAGACTGAAAGTGGATAAATCAATGGGGCCAGACGGAATACATCCAAGGATACTAAAATAACTAAAAGATGTGCTGGTAGTGCCATTAACAGATTTATTCAACCAGTCACTATATACAGGTGCAGTTTCAGAGGACTGGAAAAGAGCAAATGTAGTTCCACTGCACAAAAGCGGAAGCAAAGAAGAAGCAAGTAACTACAAACCAAAGAGCCTTACATCAGTAGTAGGGAAATTAATGGAAACACTATTAAAATAAAGAATAGTGGAATATTTTAAATTAAACAATTTACAGGATCCAAAACAGCATGGTTTTACTACAGGGAGATTATGCCAAACAAATCTTGTTGACTTTTTTGACTCCGTGACCAAAATAATAGATGAAGGGGGGGCTGTAGATGTGGCATATCTAGACTTTAGTAAGGCATTTGACACTGTTCCATATCGCAGACTGCTAAATAAACTTGAAAGTATGGGATTGGATTATAAAACAATTAAATGGATAAGCACCTGGTTGCAGTATAGGAAACAGACAGTTGTAGTAAATGGAAATGTACTTGGACCAGTGCTCTTTAATATCTTTGTTAGTGACATTGCAAATGGTATTGAAGGGAAAGTATGCCTTTTTGCAGATGACACAAAGATATGCAACAGAGTAGACACACCAGGAGGGGTAAATCAAATGACTGATGATCTAGGTAAACTTGAGAATTGGTCAAGAGCATGGCAACTACAGTGTAATGCAAAAAAATGCAAAATTATGCACTTCGGACTCAAAAACCCAAAAGCTCAATATAGTATCATGGGTACTATAATGGAAACTGCTGAGGAGAAAGGGATCTAGGAGTCACTATTTCAAGTGACTTAAAGGCAGGAAAGCAATGCAGCAAAGCAATGAGGAAGGCTAGTCAGATGCTTGGTTGCATAGGGAGAGGAATCAGTAGCAGAAAAAAGGAAGTAATAATGCCATTGTACAGTATATGTCATTGATACGGCCTCATCTGGAATACTGTGTCCAGTTCTGGAGACCATATCTTCCAAAGGATATAAATACATTAGAGAGTGTACAAAGAAGGGCAACTAAAATGGTGCATGGCCTACATTGCAAAACTTAACTGGAAAGACTAAAAGATCTTAACATGTTTGGCCCAAGATCCCTACATAGTTTGGAGCAGAGAAGGGAAAGGGGGGACATGATAGAAATCTTCAAATATATCAAGGGTTTTAACATAGTACAGGAGGGAAATTTTCTTCAAAGGAAAAGAAGTAATAGAACACGAGGACATGCACTGAAACTGGAGGGATGTAGGTTCAGGGGAAATGTTAGAAAAAATTACTTCACAGAAAGGGTAGTGGATAAGTGGAATAGCCTCCCATCAGAGAAGGTAGAGGCTAAGACAGTAGAACAATTTAAACATGCTTGGGATAAGCATATGAATATCCTTACGAAGAAATAAGGATAAAAAAGGGTTGAGACTACCTGAAGGATAAAAAAGGGGCAGACTAGATGGGCCAAATGGTTCTTATCTGCCGTCAAATTCTATGTTTCTATACTATCTAAATACAACTATAATACATAATTACTTAACCTATTAACCATTGTGAATATGTAATATTTGTAAATATAGGTGACCTTCAGGGACGTGCAGTCAGGGGAGGCAGTGCCTCCCCTGTCATTAATGATTAAAATGATACAAAGAAGATTCTTATGACACCTATTCTGTTTCATAAGTATTTTCTTTATATTAATCTAAACATTATCAATGCCAAATAATGTTTAAAGTGATTTCAGAGGCACCGGAATCGATGCCTCCAGCTATCTAGTACAAAATGCTTGGAGCAAAGGGCGTGCAGGGGGCGAGGACAAGAAGATGGCTGTAAAAGCCCATTAAAAAACCTATTGGAAGCAGCACCGTTACAGGTGCCGCGGTGACAGGGACGTGCTTTCAGCCACTATAACAGCACGTCCCTGTCACTGAAACCAATGCGATTGGGCACAGGCACGAATGACAGGGCATCCGGCTGTCCAGTGACAGAACCCCAGCTCCTCTCAGACCCTCCACAATCACCCCCCCCCCCCCAAATCGTGCACAACAGGGTGATCATATTTCCACATGCTGGAGGTATCAGCGAATTAAGGTGCCCATACACTAGTAAGATTTATCTTCAGATCTGGCTGGTTGGAACAAAAACATGGTTATGGATGAGTGACAGTTTGTCAGTTTTCCAGCATTTCCAAGCAAATGGTCAACTGTCATTTGCTCTCATCCATAATCATGTTTTTGTTCCAACCAGCCAGATCTGAAGATAAATCTTTGTGTGTATGGCCAGCTTTAGATGAAAGACCAGTAGATGCACACATTGGATTGTGAATTTTTTTTTTTTTACCGGTGTATCATTGATTGATCGAAAACTGCTATATTGTTGAAAAAACTTAACGTGTAGGCAGCTTAACTCTCTCTGCACATGTTACATTTGCCCCACCTGCAGGGCACATAGTTTTACCCATTTGAGAAATGGGCCCTGTACATAAAAGTACTTCAATCAAATGCTTGTATATTATTGCAGATGTTTGAACTGTGTGTATCTTAAGATGTAACTCAATATAACCGTGCAACTTTGTAGGCTAGACTTTACATTTAATTTTGGGCAGGAAAATTGTGCTCAACTTTATGCATATTTAGATTTTTTTTATTTTTGTAATTTCTTTAAGGCATTTGTTCTTTTCATTATATGGATATGTGAATATTATAATGTATAAGGTGTGCCCAAATTAAAAGGAAACTTACTGTAGTGTTGTTCTATCTAATCTTAGTGGGTTAATGGGTTTGCTGATAGATGGAGTGGAGCGGATAGATTCCATGGAGTTTTTCCAGTTGCGCATGTGTAATGAACGGCTTTGCGTCACTGCGAATAGAGATGGTGAGTGATTGCGAATGGTTTTCCCCTCGTGCACATGGGTGGAAATTTGCATGTATAGGGCAGCATTTACCTGATCGCTGGGCTCTGAAAAATCGCAGCCCATCTATCAGGTGTGAATCAAGCCCTATGTCTCTCGACAAACATGTCTTGTGTACAGAAACATGCAAATATGTTCCGGAATGGTCTAGAAATCATCAGTTGAAGTAAAAATCTCTGATCTATAGTAAGTTTTGATTCGCAGCCCCACACGTTACCACTTGGCTATCCGGCCTTCGTGTTGGGAGCCATGATCCCAGATCAGGTCTCCCAACAGCATGTGTGAACAAGTCTCCCTCAAGTGTACTTTACGCCACTTCCCAAATCAACTGCCTTATTCAATGTAGAAAACTTTAATTAAATGTGTGAACACGCTTTCAAAGAACCACAAATACCCTAACACCAGTCACATCTATTTTTTGTGAATGTCTGTCAGCTCCAGAAAACAAATGATAAAGCCCTAAAAAAAGATACCAGGACAGCAAATTGAATTTTGCGCAAAACTGTATATTGTACAGTCTATCACTTTATATTGCTGCTGATGCGGGGAGAGCGCACCACAGACCAAGTGAGGCTGATGGACATTTCAAATAGGATCCCGGCTCATGAGCCAATTGGTGCTTGTAGTCGTTAACTGAGGCTGCCGATCCACAAGCTCTGATTGGCTGCCATGGGTGCAGTGGCAGGCGAGTGATGCTGCCAGATATTGCACTGTGAGCAAAACATCACTGGCACACACTGGTAGTTACGGCTTCAGACTTAAGACAGGTCCCTCCCAAAGCTATAAAAATACATTTCTCTTGCACATGTGGAAAATCAAGTTTCCAGGCAATTTGAATATAAACGATATGCCAGTTTGCTCTACTTCTGCAGATCATTCAGAACTATCGTAGTGCTAATAATGTTCCTTAATCTTGCCATGTGGATCTTCCTATACCATGCCACTAAAACAGATGTTGCCAAATAAAGTACCATACTTGTGAGAAGCCCTGTACGGTTTGAACTATAGTAACAATAGATAGCATCTCCCAGTTAACACAAGTATTCTGCTATAGATCTGACTAGGAATTATAGCTCCAGTTGGACAAGATGTGGATCAGTTATTTATATAGCACACACATATTCCGCAGCGCTTTACAGAGAATATTTGCACATTACTGAGTCCCTGCCCCAGTGGAGCTTTAAATCTATAGTCCCTACCACATGTGCACACATTCTAGGGTTGGTTTTTTTATGAGAGGGGGGGGGGGGGGGGGCACTTAACCTACCAGTGTATTATTGAATTGTAGAAGGAAACCGACTCAAGCATGGGCAGAATATACTAATTCCGCACAGTTAGAGCCATGGTGGGAATCAAAACCATGATCTCAGTGCTGTGAGGCATTAATGCCCGCTGCCAAAAAAACGGATCTTTGATGGCTCCATTCTTTTGTCAGCCTGCTAAAGCAGGGAGACATGCTCCATGCTTTGTCCATACATTGCATAATAGTTTGGCTCAGCAGTGGGGAAAAAAATGAAGACTACAGTATAAGATAGCTTTCTTATACACATTAGGGGGTTATTCAGTCTGTGCCAATATTTCCGCCGGTGGAAATATTGCCACTTGCCTATTCAATGCTGTCATTTACGACAGCATTGAAGGCTTTCAGATCCTACAACTTTAAAAATTGTTGGATCTGGGGGACGGTGGGCATCTGGACAGCTCCAGCTTTCAGCCGCTGTATCAGCGCTGATACTGGAGCTTTGGCTGTTGCTGGAGGGAGCCAGGGAGAGTGCTGACAGCTCTGCTCAGAGCTGAGGGAGATCTGTCAGCGGCTGCAGGGCTCCCTTCACTGACAGGCTCCCTGTCCAGATGCCCACTGCCCCCCAGATCCAACATTTTTTTTTTGTATAATCAGTTTTTATTGAATATTGCAGTGGTTCCCAAACTTTTTTGAATCACGGCACCCTAGAGCATCAAAATATTTTGAAGGCACCCCTAGGTCAAATGCTTCTTATCGAGAAATTCAGGAAAAAAATATTAAATTAAGTACATTGTGTTTATATGTCACAGTTATCTGGTGAGGGACTGGATTTGTGCACATATATTATGATTAGCAGCCACAAGCACTGGTTTTGCCTGGTACATTGCCCATAAATAATATGAATTGATCTTGGTCCACCAATCCAAGGCACCCCTGCAAGTGTCCTGAGGCACCCCTGGGTGCCTAGGCACACAGTTTGGGAACCACTGGAATATTGAAAGAAATAAAGGGATGCATATATTGCGTCATATAGATAGTCTGCTTGTCTCGACGCAGCGAGACATATAGTTGTCAACAATAAACAATAGTGTAAATGCTCTTGATGAGGTCCTCAAAGGTCTATGACATCATTTAAATGTAATGAGTTGAGGCGCAGAAAGAAAAGTGCGATGTGGGTATTCGCATTTGTGCAGACAGGTTGAGTTACATGAGGTTGGGGGGGTATAGGGTAGGAGGGGGGTAGTAAGGGAAAAAGAGAAACGAGAGAAGAGTTAAAGAGGGAGGGTGGGGGGGGGGGGGGGTCTGACCTTTCCTGAATATAGGGTGACAAAAATAAGTGAAAGCTATTATAGTCCGGAATTGGATCCAGCTAAATCATCTACACATAGAATCTTTGTAATCTTGTGAGGATTTATAATCCAGCCAAGGGAGCCATATGGCTGTAAAGTTTGCAAGTTTGTCTACTGACCATAGTAAAACATCCTCCATGGACATGAAGTGGTCAATTTTGGTGAACCAGGATTTGTGCGTGGAAGGGATCGTGGATTTCCACAGGATTGGTATCGCTGCTCTCGCAGCGTTACCAAGGTGTCTGAGCAATGAGGTTTTGTAGGAGGAAAGCGGAGTGGGGGAGAGGTTTAATAGCCAGAAGGCAGGAGTTGTGGGAAGGGAGATGTGGAGTATTTTTTGTGAGGTCTCAATGACATCGGTCCAGAAGCAGGTAATTAGTGGACATTCCCACCATATGTGTAGGAGGGTTCCAGTGGCTTTCCTGCACCTCCATGGTCGGATTCATGGTGTGTAAGATAGATGGGTGTCTGTACCAGCGCATGATTATTTTGTATTGGGTTTCCCTTGTTTGGACGCAAACAGAACTGGCGTGGGCCTTTAGAAAGATGGATTCCCATTCTTTGTTAGAGATAGTTAGGCCTAGATCTCGCTCCCAGGCCCGGGTGAATGTCGAGGTGGTATCGTTGTTTGAGTTTTGAAGGAGTTTGTATAACAGTGAGATCGTGTGGGTGGGGTCACATGTAGCTATACAAAGTCTTTCGAAAGAGGTCAGTTCTCGGGAGGATAATGCGATTCTAGAGCTTGTTTGAATGAAATGTCGAAGCTGAAGGAACTTCCAGAAGTCCTTAGAAGGGATCCCTCATTTTGCCTGTATTTCTGAAAACTAGCGCATACTTGAGCCAGCTATCACCTGACCAACTCTAAAAAGTCCCTCTAGTGCCCATTGGGAGAAATCGGGGGAGTTGAACCCCGGCTGGAAGTCTGGGTTATACAGTAAAAAGTCAATGGGCCAAGTTCGGAAGAAATGATGGGGTTGCGTCGTAAAAGTTTCCAAATAGCTAGGGTAGGGGGAATGGTCGGGTGGGAAGGTGGTGGTTTAGGGAGCTTAGCAAGCCAGGGGAATATTTCGGGATATTGTCGGACGCAAACGCCCTTTAGTTCCACCCATTGTTTGTTGCTTCTACTTCTAGTCCAGTCTAGTAACCTGATCCAACATTTTTTAGTGTCGGGGCAGAAATGTAAAAAAAAAAACTTGGTATGGTTGTGTTATTTGCCAATCCCTGTGTTTTTGGACTGTCGGGAGAAAAGGCCTTGACTTTGAATAGGTGAATGCAAATTCGACCTATTAATGTAAAAAATGACTGATATTTCCACCTGTGGAAAATAACGACCAACATTGAATACCCCTCCTGGATATTTGTTTTGAAGCTTAAGTTTATTTAATCAGTCAGTGTCGGGGTCTGCTAAATATTAATGGTACATATTAGTGGAGACATAATAATAGTAGTTCACCATAATAATTGTTAATGCTTGTATTACTCTTATGGAGCTGAAATAGGATTGTAATGAATGTCAGAAATGTACTGCATAGGTAAACAGAAGTGGGCCTTTTATTTTTGTTGTTTCTCCTTTGTTAAGAATTTGTTGTCTGCCATGTTGGTATGCAATGCTTCTTTGTTTAAGCTAATTTATTGCCTGGACTTTTAAATGGGAATGTATTGGGTGGAGTTTGCAATCATTGCAATCACATAGAAAATTTTCCTTTTTAAATTTCATTATAGACTGTAAGCCCTAGGCTGTTAGTGCTTCTATAGAAGTGCTGACATACAAGTGCTATTATATTAATAATTTTAGCGTTATACCTGCGTTAAACTGCAGTCAAACAACTACAAACCAACAACAGCACCCATGGACTGCACTGATACCTCAAAAGTATGTAATTCATTTCCAAAATGCCCTCTACATTTCTTTAATAAAAACTCTTGTATGATTTGAAAAATTTTGATGCAATGAATTGACTGTAAATGTTATTACTTGCTTGGGGAAGTTCTTCAGTGAAGCATAGTATAGTGTTGCATTCTGCCTGGTGTCTACTCAAACACAGTGCAAATTATCTCCTTAGACCATTTGGCCAATAGTGTTCAGGTGTAGCCTGACTTAAACAGACTCACTACATCTTTAGTGACGTGCAGCTGTGTTGTAACTGATAAAGTGATTTCTGAACAGTAAAATAAAAAATAAAAAACAGACATTGAACAACATCTTCAAACAGGTAATTTCAACTTTAGACTTGATTTTTGTACTGTCTGAACATGTCTAGGAATAACAGATGCACAGGCAAAAATTTTAAAGCTATGTGTGCAAACGCTAGAAGTCTAGGAGACAAAATTCCTGAGCTAATTGCAATACTGACAAGGGATGACCTAGACATGAATGGGAAGAATCGAAGGAGGGGTAGCAATGTACTGTTTGTAAAGAAAAGCATAAATGCTACTTTAATACAAAACATTGAAGAAAAAACTGAGGCCCTTTGGGAGACCATAGAAATGGGGGAGAAGGACATTATTTGCACTGGGGTAATCTATAGGTCACCAGACCAGGGGCAGGATTTGGACAGGAGCCTATTGCTTGATGTCACTAAAATGGCTTTAAAGGGAGAGGTCATAATCATGGGAGACTTTAATCTACCTGATGTGAATTGGGAGGAGTCTTTTGCAAGATCAACTCCAAGTGGCAAATTTCTAAATTCCCTACAGGGATCATCTCTCAAGCAATTGGTGAGGGAGCCTACTCGCAAAGACTCAATATTAGATTTAATACTCACAAATGGTGACAGGATATCAGGCATATATGTGGGTGAGAACCTAGGATCCAGTGATCATCAAGCAGTATGGTTTAGTATGGTTTAGTATCAAGGCAGGATCCAACTCCAGTCCAGAGGTGGAATAAATTAAAAAGTGCAATACTAAAGGCAACGGACCTTTGTATCAAAAGGGTTAAGAAAAATACCAGGAAAAGGAAGCCATTGTGGTTTCCTAAACAGGTATCAACTAGTGTAAAAGCAAAAAAGATGGTCTTTAGGACATACAAGCAGACTCAAAATAATAACAACAAAGAAGTGTATCTTGCCAGATGTAAGGAGGCTAAGAAAGTGATCAGGCATGCCAAGGCAGAAGCTGAGGAGAAAATGGCTCAGTCAGTAGATAAAGGAAGACAAACTTTTTTAAGTACATAAGTGAAAGGAGAAAATCAAATGGAGGAATAATAAGACTTCGGACAGACATTGAGAATTTGGTGGAGGGAGACAAGGCTATTGCAGATCATCTAAATAATTATTTTTGCTCCTTATTCACTATAGAAGGAGAAGGGAAGGGACCACAGTTAAGTTGCAAGGACATTCTTAAAAATAATGTAGATGGAAGTACATTTACTAAGAAGAAAGTCCTAACAGAACTCTCAAGACTGAAAGTGGATAAATCAATGGGGCCAGACGGAATACATCCAAGGATACTAAAATAACTAAAAGATGTGCTGGTAGTGCCATTAACAGATTTATTCAACCAGTCACTATATACAGGTGCAGTTTCAGAGGACTGGAAAAGAGCAAATGTAGTTCCACTGCACAAAAGCGGAAGCAAAGAAGAAGCAAGTAACTACAAACCAAAGAGCCTTACATCAGTAGTAGGGAAATTAATGGAAACACTATTAAAATAAAGAATAGTGGAATATCTTAAATTAAACAATTTACAGGATCCAAAACAGCATGGTTTTACTACAGGGAGATTATGCCAAACAAATCTTGTTGACTTTTTTGACTCCGTGACCAAAATAATAGATGAAGGGGGGGCTGTAGATGTGGCATATCTAGACTTTAGTAAGGCATTTGACACTGTCCCATATCGCAGACTGCTAAATAAACTTGAAAGTATGGGATTGGATTATAAAACAATTAAATGGATAAGCACCTGGTTGCAGTATAGGAAACAGACAGTTGTAGTAAATGGAAATGTACTTGGACCAGTGCTCTTTAATATCTTTGTTAGTGACATTGCAAATGGTATTGAAGGGAAAGTATGCCTTTTTGCAGATGACACAAAGATATGCAACAGAGTAGACACACCAGGAGGGGTAAATCAAATGACTGATGATCTAGGTAAACTTGAGAATTGGTCAAGAGCATGGCAACTACAGTTTAATGCTAAAAAATGCAAAAACTCAAAAGCTCAATATAGTATCATGGGTACTATAATGGAAACTGCTGAGGAGAAAGGGATCTAGGAGTCACTATTTCAAGTGACTTAAAGGCAGGAAAGCAATGCAGCAAAGCAATGAGGAAGGCTAGTCAGATGCTTGGTTGCATAGGGAGAGGAATCAGTAGCAGAAAAAAGGAAGTAATAATGCCATTGTACAGTATATGTCATTGATACGGCCTCATCTGGAATACTGTGTCCAGTTCTGGAGACCATATCTTCCAAAGGATATAAATACATTAGAGAGTGTACAAAGAAGGGCAACTAAAATGGTGCATGGCCTACATTGCAAAACTTAACTGGAAAGACTAAAAGATCTTAACATGTTTGGCCCAAGATCCCTACATAGTTTGGAGCAGAGAAGGGAAAGGGGGGACATGATAGAAATCTTCAAATATATCAAGGGTTTTAACATAGTACAGGAGGGAAATTTTCTTCAAAGGAAAAGAAGTAATAGAACACGAGGACATGCACTGAAACTGGAGGGATGTAGGTTCAGGGGAAATGTTAGAAAAAATTACTTTACAGAAAGGGTAGTGGATAAGTGGAATAGCCTCCCATCAGAGAAGGTAGAGGCTAAGACAGTAGAACAATTTAAACATGCTTGGGATAAGCATATGAATATCCTTACGAAGAAATAAGGATAAAAAAGGGTTGAGATTACCTGAAGGATAAAAAAGGGGCAGACTAGATGGGCCAAATGGTTCTTATCTGCCGTCAAATTCTATGTTTCTATACTATCTAAATACAACTATAATACATAATTACTTAACCTATTAACCATTGTGAATATGTAATATTTGTAAATATAGGTGACCTTCAGGGACGTGCAGTCAGGGGAGGCAGTGCCTCCCCTGTCATTAATGATTAAAATGATACAAAGAAGATTCTTATGACACCTATTCTGTTTCATAAGTATTTCTTTCTTTATATTAATCTAAACATTATCAATGCCAAATAATGTTTAAAGTGATTTCAGAGGCACCGGAATCGATGCCTCCAGCTATCTAGTACAAAATGCTTGGAGCAAAGGGCGTGCAGGGGGCGAGGACAAGCAGATGGCTGTAAAAGCCCATTAAAAAACCTATTGGAAGCAGCACCGTTACAGGTGCCGCGGTGACAGGGACGTGCTTTCAGCCACTATAGCAGCACGTCCCTGTCACTGAAACCAATGCGATTGGGCACAGGCACGAATGACAGGGCATCCGGCTGTCCAGTGACAGAACCCCAGCTCCTCTCAGACCCTCCACAATCACTGACAGCAGCACACTTATCCCGGTCCCTATCCCATTCCTGCTGTCATTTAGATTTTTTTTTCTTACCGAATTGACGCTGCCCCGTGCAAGAAGTCCCAGCCATGGCCCGTGCAAGAAAAAAGCCGCCCGCGCCGGGTGCAGCAGGCAAACACAACGGCTCCTGCACGCGAGTCACAGTGCAGGAGAACAGCAGTGGCGGACAGTAGTGAAACCCTGCACATGGAGCCCAGCACTATGGGCTCAGCAGAGCCCAGCAGCAGCAGTGACCCGGCCGGCGCACATGAGACAGCCAGGCTGCGCACACAAGATACCCGTCCAGCACCGCATCAGAGCCTGCTAACCCCCCAGGAGACCCGGCGCACATGAGACACAGCGCACACAAGATACCCATCCAGCACCTGGAGCTGCACAGGAGTGGAGTGGAGACACGGCACTGGCTGCTGGTGAGTGGCCACTATCAGATATATACAGCGCAGTTTGTTTTGGGGGATAATAAAGGACAAATTGACGCCTCTCAGACCCCTTGCTCTTTACCCTTTCCCCTCAACCACCCCCATTGCTACCCCTCTCGCCTCCTGGCTTTCTCAATCACCCTCTCTTTCTCACCTCTCTTCCTTCATTCTCTCAACGTGCGGGGAGGAAGATCACTGCGGAGGCTACTGAGGACTGGGAGTGAAGGAGCCCAGATTAGCAGTGCCTTGGGGGTCAAAGAAAGGAGTGACTGTCATTTGGTAGGGGGAATTGGAGGGGGTGAAATGAGCCTGGATGTGGAGGAGCGGTGCTATTGGGGGCTAGTGGGGTAAACGTTAAGCAGGTTGAAAAACAGTGTTGGGTGGGTGTTGAACATAGGAGTCTTATTGTGGGGTGTAACTTGTAAGGGGCATTTTTGGTAGGGGGAATTGGAGGGAGTGAAATGAGCCTGGATGTGGAGGAGCGGTGCTATTGGGGGCTAGTGGGGTAAACGTTAAGCAGGTTGAAAAACAGTGTTGGGTGGGTGTTGAACATAGGAGTCTTATTGTGGGGTGTAACTTGTAAGGGGCATTTTTGGTGTTTTGGACATAAAATGGTGTCAGCGGCATAACTGGGTGTGGCACAAAGTGTAATGGGCATTATGTTGTGTGGCGTCATATGTAATGGGCAAATTACGGTGTGTGGCATCATATGTAATGGGCATTACGGTGTGTGGCATCATATGTAATGGGCATTATGGTGTGTGGCGTCATGTGTAATTGGCATTACAGTGTGCGGAATAATGGACATTACAGTGTGTGTCGTCATGTGTAATGCGCGGTGTGTGTGGTGTTGGCTGGGTGCCTCACTTTCTCGGCTCCTGATTGGCCGCTAGGCGGCCAATAGAATTCATTCTGAGGAGAGGCGCAGAGTATGAAATATCTCAGCATCTCTCCCCAGCGCGAAGCGGAGACAGCGGGGACCGGCGACAGCTTCAACATTACCTGGATTACGTCGGACAGGGAGAAGACTTCTTCAGCGCAGGACCAGGTGAGTAGGATTTCCTTCCACAGCTGCAATATGGATTTCTTCGGACCCGGACACCGCCATGGACCTGGAGGACGACGCAGACAGCCGACATGGACCTGGAGGACGACGCAGACAGCCGACATGGACCTGGAGGACGACACAGGACATCAGGACCAGGGCTACCTACGGGATCAAGAAAGGTAAGTATCAGTATGTGTGTAATGTATGTATTAAACTTTTATTTTCATTGTGTCAGTGTGTTTATTGTACTATTTTTTTAACTGTGGAACTACAAGTGCCAGCGGGCCCTTTAATGCCCAGCAGGCTGGGACTTGTGGTTCTCCAAGTCCCAGCTTGCTGGCACTTGTAGTGCCACAGTAAAAAACAATAGTTTAATCTTTTTTTTTACACCATAATCAGCCCGATGCCCACCGCCCAGGGGCATCGGGGACAGTACCAGGCTTCAGCCTAGTCAGGTAAGTCCTGGAGGGGGGGGACCCCTTCATTGGGGGGGTCCCCACTCCCCCAGGGCCCCTGGCCAGGCTGACTGGTCGGTAGGGATGAATGCTTTGGCCGGGGGGACTTGTATAAAAAGTCTCCCCCCGGCTGTGGCATTACCCTGCTGGCTGGTTTTGCCTGGGGCTGGTTCTTAAAATACAGGGGACCCCTAGTCATTTTGTCCCCCGTATTTTGGGAACCAGCCCCAGAGCAGGAGCCTGGGGCTGGTTGTTAAAAATTGGGGAACCCCTATTTGTCGGGTTCCCTGATTTTTAATTACCGGCCCGGCTCCTTCAGCCTGGTGCTGGTTTCGGCTGTGGGGGGGACCCCACGCCGTTTTTTTTTTTATTTATTAAATTTTTCTATTTTTTTACACTGAAGCCTGCACGGATTTGACTGATCCGTGCAGGCTTAAAGCAAATAGAACAGGAAAATGGTGTTCTATTTTCCTGTCGTATTTGCGTGGGTGTTTTACACCACTAAGCAGCCGTATTATCAGTACGGCTGCTTAGTACATCAGGAACCACCATTCTTTTGAATGGTGATTTCTGTCGTATCCTATCGATGGTGTAGGACATTCGTATTTGTAAATACAAATACGAATGTTCCATCTTTAGGACTACGAATTGTTGTATTTTTGGGATTGTAAATCCCGAAAATACAAATTCGTAAAAAAAAGGTGTATTTCTCCCTACGAATACACCTTTTTTCTACGAATCCATTTTGGTAAATGTCCCCCTTAATTTCTACTTTATTTTGACCTAAGTGTATATATGCTGTCCCACATTTTTAACCTCTTTATTTCGCAACCACAGTGGGTGTCTCCTGAATCCATGAAACATTAAAGATTAATAGAATTCCCCACTTTCGATATCAATTTGGACAATGTTCCCATAAATATAATAACGAATTTCAATTCTTGTGGAGTGCATCTGTTACAACTACTTTTTCTTTTTTCTTGTGACTATGCATACCTAGTTGGCAGGATAGCACTCCCGCTAACCAATATAAATATAGCAGCATATACCCTTACAATATAGGGTTTCATTATACTTTTTTGTGTGCAAAAAACCCCCCCTCTCTCTAAATCAGGCATGTCCAACGTTGCCCCTCCAGATGTTGTGAAACTACACATCCCAGTATGCTTTGCCACAGTTTTGCTATTAGAGAATGCTAAAACTATGCTGGGATGTGTAGTTTCACAACATATGGAGGGCCAACGTTGGACATGCCTGCTCTAAATCCACTTTGAAGAAAAACAAAAAGTCTTGTCACTTTAAATTGCTTAGAGTCATATAACCGTGCTTTACACCAAGAGAAATAGATGTGCCACACCCTATAATAAATCCTTGATGAAGCCAGCTTACGAGTTTCAATCAGCGAGTCTCTTCGGGTCTGAGTGCAGACATGGGCCTTGACTGAGCAGGTCCTGCCATAGCAGCAAAAGAAAGGGAGGAGCAGCTGACAGCTAAACTAGATCGGAATACCAATGTCGCCTGGGACACGCTGTTGCCACCAGGATTAGGCTGTTTCAACTTCCTTAGAATTTGAGGCAGAAGAGATACTGGCAGATAGGTGTATGGAAGATGAAAGTTCCACTGTATGGAGAGAGCGCCTGTGAATGCCGCCTGAGGATCTCTGGTTTTAGAGGTGAACAGCGGCACCTTGTAATTGTGTCGGGATGCCATCAGGTCTGTGTCCAGAGTGCCCCACCTTTTGGCTATCTGCCGGAACACTTTGGGATGGAGAGACCACTCTCCAGAGTGGATCTCCTGGCAACTTAGAAAGTTGGCCTCCCAATTCAGAACTCCTGGCAAGAATACTGCTGAGATGGCTGGCACATGTTGTTTGGCCCATTGGAGGATCCTGGATACCTTCCTCATGGCCTTCACACTGTTTGTGCCTCCCTGGTGGTTTATGTAAGCCACCGTGGTGGCATTGTCTGACTGGATCTGAACCGCAGAAGGTCCTGTGCCAACTAGAGTGCATTGAACACTGCTCATATTTATTGGTAACTTAGATTCCTCCTGAGACCATTTTCCTTGCAAGGATCGGGATTCTATTACGGCTCCCCAACCACGCAGGCTTGTGTCTGTGGTGAGTAGTACCCACTGCAGAATCCAAAATGGCCTTCCCACTTGCAGATGTGTCTGGTCTACCCACCACCTTAGTGATGCTTGGACCTCCATGGAGAGGCAAATTGTCCGGAAGCGTATGGACTGCCATCCGACTTGGCCAGAATCAATCTCTGTAGTAGACAATAATGGAATTGCACCCATTGAACCATGTTGAACATCAACACTAGCAGGCCAAGGATTTGCATGGCTTGGTGTATCGTGACTCTCCTGAGGTGCAGGAAACGTTGAAACTTTTCCTGCAGCTGAATTTCTCCTGAATTATTCTCTGGGATTTGGAGTCTAATAGTGCCCCCAGATGCAGCATTTGTCTGGATGGGACCAAAGTGGATTTCTTCCAGTTTATCAACCATTTGTGGCTAAGTAGGAATTCCTTAGTTAGCTGAAGATGGTTCAGTAATGTCTCCAGGGAATTGGTGAGGATCAGAAGATCATCCAAATAGGGAAGGACTCGTACACCCTGACGCCTGAGGAAGGCTGTCATGACTGCCATTACCTTTGTGAATATTCTCGATGCCATGGCTAACCCGAATGGGAGAGCCTGGAACTGGTAGTGATCTGGCAGTATAGCAAAATGCAGGTAGGCATCCTGGATGTCCAGACACCATGTAGTCTCCTGGCTTCATTGCCAATACAATGGACCACAGTATCTCCATGCGGAACTTTGACACCTTCACAAACCTGTGAAGTGACATTTAGGATAGGTCTGAAAGATCCATTTGGTTTGGCAACCAAAAATAGGGTTAAATAATATCCCTGACCTCTTTGTTTGTTGAGGTACCAGTAAAATCACTTTGGATTGTAGTAGGAAGTCTACAACCTGCTGCAGGCAGGCCCTTTTTCTGGGATCTTTCCGTAAGGTCATAGGGAAAAAAATTGTTATGGGGGGCATCCTTTGAAGGACACAGTGTACTCATTGGTCACCACTTCTCTCACCCAAGCATCCAATGTCTACCTGAGCCATTTTTCTGCGAAGAAGGGAGGCCCACCTCATCAGGCGGCGGGTTTGTCGGACTTAGGGGCAGCCTGTCTGGTTGCCCAGGGCTTTCTACTTTTGGGTTTGGCTGACTTGGCCTGTCCTGGCTGTCTGTCGAACACCTGTCCCTTTCCTGAGGAATGAAAGGGACGAAAGTAGGGACCTTTGGTCTAGTAGCTGTGGCAAGGGAAGCAACTGTTTTATTTAGCTCCTCCCCAAAGAGGACATCCCCTGCAAAAGGTAAAACCTCTAAAGCTTGTTTGGACTTTGTGTCCACTTTCCATGAGCATAACCAGAGTATGTGTCTGGCTAAAACTGAGGCCAACTGGCCTGCATCCATCATGGCCTCCGTGACATAAGCTTGCTGTACGATAAACATGCAACACAATCTGAAACAACCATTGGAAGTTCAGCTTCAATCACCTTTAGCCAGGCTTGGACTGCTCTAGCAGACCAGGTTGTAGGGATTGTAGGTCTATTAATTGCACCTGCCAGGCTGAAGATTGACTTCAAGCACTGTTCCAACCGTCTATCCGTGACATCTTTCAGCGAATCTCCTGAAGTGACTGATAGTACTGACGGCTTGATCTGTCTAGTCACATGAAAATCCACCGGTGGTGGGTTTTCCCAAAGTTTGCAATAGGTACTTATGTAATATCTGGGCTCCCGTTTTTCTTATGAGACCGCGTCCGCTCGCCACGCTTCGGGCACGGTGGCTCGCTGCGCTCGCCACACTATATAAAATCAACTCCATGCGTAGTTGGATAGTAGGGATATGAAAAAATGGGGTGCATTTAACATGGCAGCCCAGATAATACATAAGTACCCCCCTAAGTCCTTCTCCACTGAAGAATTCCCTATAGTAACTCCATTTAGACTGTAGAGTAGGTAGCTTGTTCACTAACCCCCCTCCACAACCCTCTGACTGTAATCCTCCAATGGTACTCGGTTTCTGTACCTGGCATTCATGTCGAGGATCCAGACAGGCAGTATTTTAAATACAGGCACTGTACTGTGCATCATGTTCATATTCATGGTTTGAAAACTGTAAACAGTATACAGTAACAATGGTACTTATGTAATATCTGGACTCCCATTTTTTTAATGAGACCGCGTCCCCTCGCGGGGCTCGCTGCGCTCACCACGCTTCGGGCACGGTGGCTCGCTGCGCTCGCCACACTATATAAAATCAACTCCATGCGTAGTTGGATAGTGGGGGTATGAAAAAATGGGGTGCATTTAACATGGGAGTCCAGATAATACATAAGTACCCTTAGGGGTCATTGTAGAAGATAAATTGGGTAATAGTGTGCACTTCTATGTGCAGCAGCAAAAGCAAACAAATCACTGGCATGCATTAAAAGGGGAATAGATTCAAGGGATGCCAATGTGATAGTGCCTCTTTACAAGGCATTGGTGAGACCACACTTGGAATACTGTGTTCAATTCTGGAAGAGGGTTTATGAAACCCTTAGACCCAGGTTTAAGTCTGGACCATGGAGAAATTTCCCAGGCACCCATGTTCTTTCCTCAGGACCATAATCCTTTCAATTGATTAAATAATGTACCTGACCCCGCACAAGCATAGAGTCCAAGATCCTCTCTACCACAAATTCTTGCTGTCCCCTAACTTTAAGCCTTTTAGAGACATATGCTGGTTTAAAGAGGGAGCAATGAAAAGTATTATTGATTCTCAATGACCTGGGTAATTGTAATCGAAAAGCAAAGGGATTGATTTTCTGGATAATTTGAAATGGACCGATGTAGCGGGGACCCAGTTTCTGGGGAGTCTGTTGAAGTTTGATGTTTCGGGTAGATAACCATACCATATTTCCAACTTTAAAATCACAAGGCCTTTGGGATCTATCAGAAAATGGGGCCGCTGCATACTCCAAGGCTTGATGTACCCTCCTCCAAATTCTCTGAAGACGAGACACAGAAGAGGAACTAAACTGCTGTGAAGGAGTGAACGTGTTAAATTTAGTGTGAGTCCCAAAAACACAAAAGAAAGAAGACATGGAGGTAAAAAAATGTTTAGAATTATTATAAGCAAATTCTGCTAAAGGTAAATAGTCGACTCAGTCATCCTGGCTTTTAGAGATATAACAACGAAGATATTGTTCCAGTGTCTGATTAACCCATTCTGTCTGGCCATGGGACTGTGGGTGGTACCCAGACAACAGGCTAATATTGATTCCCAGTTCCCCACAGAAAGATCTCCAGAATCGGGTTATGAACTGAGAACCCCTGTCTGAGACAATGTCTTGCGGAAGGTCATGTACACGGAAAATATGTTGAATGAAAAGTGAAGCTAGAAACTTCGGCTTTGGCAGTTTAGGAAGGGGATTAAAATGAGCGATTTTGCTAAAACGGTCAACCCCCACCAAGATGACCAAACATTTCGAAGATTTTGGTAGGTCCACAATAAAATCCATAGATAAATGATCCATGATGGAGGTATTGGCAGAGGGAGTAATTGTCCAGCGGAAGAACACAAGGACACTTGCTCTTAGCACAAATATGGCAGGACCTAACGAATTCTTGAACGTAAGACTTGATACTTGGCCACCACACCAAGCAGGAAAGAAGAAAAAGAGTATATTTTAACACCTGAATGTCCATAGGTCTTGTTGGCATGGAATACAGATAGCACAGTCATTCTGAGTCTCTGTGGGATGAACAACAGTCCAGAAGGAGTCTCAGATGGGGGCTTGTGTCTGTGCTGACTGGACTTGGGAGGCAAGACTCATGGTTAGACCAGCTAGAATACATGTGAGAGAAAGAATAGGTTCAGGACAGTTAGAGACCTCATGATTAGCCGAAAAAACTTCAGGACAGGGCACTGGTTTTGATGTTTTTGAAGCCAGGTCTATAGGTAATAACAAAATTAAACCTAGCAAACAACGGTGCCCATCTGGCTTGCCGAGAGCTTAGTCTTTTAGCAGATTCAAGATAGACTAAATGTTTATGGTCAGTCAATAAGGTTACTGTGTGCCTCGTGCCTTCCAGCCAGTGCCTCCATTCTTCTAAGGCACAATTAATTGCCAGAAGCTTTTGATAGTTGCCTTCGGCTAGGGTAAACTTTCGGGAGAAAAAGGCACATGAAGTGACCGGATCGGTACTCTTTACCTAGAAGGGCGCCAGCGATTGAAATCGCGGTGATCGGGGGTAAAAATCGCGGTGATCGCGGTCATCGCGGGCATCGCGGGTAAATCGGGATGGCCGCGATGCCCGCGATGACCGCGATCACCGCGATTTTCCCATAGGGAACAATGTTAAAACGGCAGATTGACCGCGATTTTACTGTTAAATGCCTCAATGGACCCGATTTGGGGCCAAATAGGCCAAATTAACCCTTAAATGTCCCCCCAAATTTTTAACGCCACCCCACGATCCACGCCAACCCGAAGCGTGGCGAGCGCAGCGAGCCCGCGAGGGGCGGCGGTACGCGTCCTCCGACCTTTTCATGCCCTACTATCCACTAGGGCGTGGTGTGAGAATATAATAGTGTGGCGAGCGCAGCGAGCCACCGAGCCCGAAGCGTGGCGAGCGCAGCGAGCCCCGCGAGGGGACGCGGATACCTTCACAGGTAGACGCGTCCCCTCGCGGGCTTCACAGGTGTCCGCGTCGCCACGGACACCTGTGAAGCCCGCGAGGGGACGCGCATAACTGTGAAGGTATCCGCGTCCCCTCGCCACGCTTCGGGCTCGGTGGCTCGCTGCGCTCGCCACACTATTATATTCTCACACCACGCCCTAGTGGATAGTAGGGCATGAAAAGGTCGGAGGACGCGTACCGCCGCCCCTCGCGGGCTCGCTGCGCTCGCCACGCTTCGGGTTGGCGTGGATCGTGGGGTGGCGTTAAAAATTTGGGGGCACATTTAAGGGTTAATGGGCTCTGTGGCCCATTTAACATTGATTCCTATGGCCAAATCGGGTGGATTGAGCCATTTAACAGTAAAATCGGGTCCATCGCGCCTTTTAACATTGATTCCTATGGGAAATCGGGAGCATCGCGTCGCGGGCATCGCGGGTACATTTATGGCCGGCCGCGACGCGACCGACACGATTTCCATGTTTAACATTGGTTTCAATGGGAAATCGCGGGCATCGCGTCGGTCGCGTCGCGGCCATACATAAATGTACCCGCGATGCCCGCGACGGGCGCCCTTCTAGGTAAAGAGTACCACCGGATCTTCTAGTGAAAGAATAGCCCCAAAGCGTCCACTTCCACAATGAAAAGCCAATCTGGAGCAGGATGTTGGAGAATAGGAGCAGAGATAAACACCCTCTCAAGGTCCTCAAAAGCCTTAATCACCTGTGGAGATCAGCGAGTCAGATCAGCAGCCTTCTTAGTGAGAGTCACAATTGGAACTACTATCGAAGAAAATTAATCGATAAATCCTCTATAGTAATTGGCTGGCATGGTCAAGCATCTAGCTGCACATTCTGTTGTACAGGAAACAAGATCTCCAGTACTCCAGTTAAATACTGGATTATGAGACCTAAGCCATGGCAGGCCCAGGACCACAGGAGTTAAAAGGACACTGTACAAGGAAGAAGGACAAGTGCTCATAATGAAGCATACCAACAAAAAGCCAGAGAGCAGGAGTGTGAGAATTCACTCCTGCATGGGTTCCTCAACACTCCCATCCAACTTCTGGCACTATCCAGCGTGACAAAGTTACGGCACCTCTTTCTCCAATTTTCATTCCCCGAATTCACCAATCCACCTTGATTGCCAACTCCATAAGAGCATCCTAAGTGGCAGTGGAAGGGTATTGAACAAGAAAGTCCTTAATCTGCTCAGTAAGTCCCAGCTGGAACTGGCTCCATCCGCAATCATTGGGCCACCGCAAAATTCGCTGGAATAAACCTCTGTTGAATTTTTCCCCTGTTTCAGGGAACAAAGATGAGACTCCGCAGATGCCACCCGGTCTGGATCATCTTAGAGGATTCCTAAACCTTGGAAGAAGGAATCCACCGAGGGCAAACTGGGATGATCCGCTGGGAGGCTAAAAGCCCAAGATTGTGAATCCCCTTGTAACATTGTATAGGGAGATATCCTTTCCACCTTGCAGGGAAATATGGAAAAGGAACCAGTAGGGGGCACAGTGGGCAAAGAGCTGTTTGACTCAGCAGCAGCTGCAAAAAATGGCAGGTAAGTCAAACCTGAATGTATACAAATAAAGAAAAAAGGAAGCAGCGCTTGAAATAATACTCAAATACCATTGGATTGATTTTACATATATATTAAATTAAATAGAACATATAAACAATATATTTAATATACCATTTGGTAATGGGTTAATGACATGGAATCTAAAAATGAAATGAAATGTAAATCAAGCAATTGCAAGTGTACTTTAATAATGTCTTTAGCTCTGACCTCACGGTTCGTTCCTATATAAACCTGGAAGAATATGGGACATCTTAAGAGGTACCTTTACTACCTTTGATAAAGCTTTACAGCGAAACGCATCAGTTGGACTACAAATTTCAGCATCACTCTGACAATTGCTAACTGCCCAAACCAGCCTGGACGGACCAGAATTTCTCAAAACCCACAAGTAGTGGCCCTTTCCATGCTTATCCATTGGATCTACAAAGGCACCATTCCATCTGCATTTGCTAAAGAGGAACTTTTATCTCTTACCAAGATCCCTGATCCTTCAAACCAAACAGATGTATGGCAATTATATCCACTCTTGAGATGGCCCATATTCTTTCAGGTTTATATAGGACCGGACAGTGAGGGCAGAGCTAAAGATATTATCAAAGTACACTTGCAATTGCTTGATTTTAATTTTATTTCATTTCTACATTCCATGTAATTAACCCATTACCAAGTGGTATATTAACCCCTTCAGTGGTGGGTTTTTCTGGGGCAGGAGTACCTAAATAGGATAGGTTTTTCCTGTCCCAGAAAAACCGTCCACGATGGGATAGATGAGTCCCAGCACTCCCCTCCCCTCCTGTGAACCGCCCCCCCCCCCCAGCCCCTCCGCTCCAGCGGTCTTTAGCGGAGCTCCCCTGCCGCTGCGGCCGCTGCCAATCATACAAGCACACTGACCGGCAGCATGCTCGGGGAGGTTCGGGGCGGCTCGGGAGGACTCAGGTGCTCGAACACCCGAGCCGTGCCGAACATCCCCGAGCCTGCCGCGGTCTCTCCCGAAGTAATGGCGGTGGCAGGGGAGCTCCAGCGTACGCCGGAGCGAAGGTGAGGGGGGGGGGGGGGGCGGGGGGATTTTACAACAGTGGAGGTGGGGAGGGAGCTTCGGTGCCTGCTGCCACTGAAGGGGTTAAATATATTTTTTATATTATATATGAAAGGTGCGTGAGGACAGGGACACTCAGCTGGAGTTAAGGTGTCCACACTCTAGAAAGATCTGTGATCTTAAGATGTGCACATAAATTAGCCTTGACAAAAGATTTTAGGCAAGCGCACAGCTTTACCATGATTTCTCTTAAGATCCCATGTGCGTTCCTATGGATCCTTTGCTAAATCTTCTGATCTTTCATGCAGCATATAAGATCAGAAGATTTCTCAAAAGATCTGCGGGAGCGCGCATCCGATCAATATCGGGCGATTTTTTGGTTGAAAACCGGCCAATCCGCAAAGAAAATTATTCTATTGTGTGGGCACCTTTAGAGGGAGCGTGAGGACAGTGACACTCAGGGGGAGTTTAGAGGGAGCGTATGGGTAGGAACACTACCCAAATAGGTTACAAATTGGTTTATCTTCTTCAAATATAAATTAGACATGTAACATAATTTCGGGAGTAACAAAGTCTTTCCATACAGAAACGTTCATAATATTCCTAGATACATTATAAACACTGGCAGTATATTGAATAAAATTTTTGAAAATAAAAATAAATAGCATAAATGTGCTGATGGTGTGACGCTCAGGTGTCACAAGATGGTTATATAGCATAAATGTGCTGATGGTGTGACGCTCCGGTGTCACAAGATGGTTATATAGTATAAATGTGCCGATGGTGTGACGCTCAGATGTCACAAGATGGTTGGTTTATATAGCATAGATGTGCTGATGGTGTGACGCTCCGGTGTCACCATTTTGACCTTTTAAATTAAAATGTGCCCTCGCGATTGAAAAATGTGCCCTCACGTTTGAAAAATGTGCCCTTCCCGTGGTCAGCACCCTGCCCTAAAAAATTTCTAGAGTGAACACTAATCATGGCGCCCATCGCATCACATGCCACTAATTAAGGTATGCGATGGGACCCGATTTGAGCCTTTTCCCAGCGTGAGCATACAATTTTAATATCGCGTCGCATCGCATGCCATCATAATGGCATGCGATGCAACGCGATCATGCCCGATTTGGGCTTATTCCCATGTTAAATACCCCCCACCTCACTATCAATGCCAACCCGAAGCGTGGCGAGCGCTCTGAGCCCGCGAGGGGCGGCGGTACGCGTCCTCCGACCTTTTCATACCCCCACTATCCACTTTGGCGTGGAGTTGATTTTATATAGTGTGGCGAGCGCAGCGAGCCACCGACCCTGAAGCGTGGCGAGCCCCGCGAGGGGACGCGGAATATATTTGAAGTCATCCACGTCCCCTAGCGGGCTCGCTGCACTCGCCACACTATATAAAATCAACTCTACGCCGACATGGATAGTGGGGGTATGAAAAGGTCGGAGGACGCGTACCGCCGCCCCTCGCGGGCTCGCCGCGCTTCGGGTTGGCGTTGATAGTGGGGTGGCGTTTACAATGGGGGGGGGGGGCATTTAACATAGTCATTACCCATCAGGGTGGGTATACAATTAAAAATCGGGTCTGGGGGGGCATTTAACATAGGAATCAGGCATCTGGGTGCCTGTGCGATTAAAAATCGGGTCCAATCGCGTCGCATGCGACGCAATTTTTTGGTTGTACAATGCCCTACGATGGAAAAGGTGGGCGCCGTGATAATACACAAGTACCCAGCATTTTCTCCCTGAAGGAGAGGGTCAGGTAGGCAACACTGTGTTATGGCACTTTTTAATTATCCCAGCTAAGGATGAAATGTATGGAGCCCATAGAATGGTCGTTCTCTTTATTAGCTACAGAAACTGCCTGTATTTCTCAATAGAAGCACAACTGAAAACGTAACTTTACAAATAAAGACAGACCGGAAGTGTACTAAACCCATAACGTAGCATCTTTTCTTTAATACCGAAGACTTTTGGTGAAGATACTAGTCCACATTTTTTTTTCTTTAAATACAAATAAAACGAAGGGAGTATGGAACGAAATTTGCATTTACTAACGTGGCATTATTATCTTGAAGCCGAGCTTAAACAAAATCTGCCTGTACCAACATAGCGTTGTCGTCCAGTCGAGCTGAAAGAAATGCTGCCTGCACCAACATGGCGTCATTTTGAAGCCGAGCTGAATGGAAATCTTCCTGTACCAATATGGCGTTTTCTTGAATTCAATTAGCTTTGGTTACCGGAAATATATTTCGGCTTGTAGAATAGGATGTCATGATCATGTACGGGCCGGTATATTAACGTATGTACAATAAAACGTGAGAAGTAACAGATGTCGTGAACAGATGTATAGTGTGATCATTTCGCCGCTGGATAATCTCTCTACTGCATTCGCTATGTCCGACAGCTTCACTGAGGTGAGCCTGAATTTAATAACTGGAGTTTTTCTTTTAAGTTTCTTTCGGGCATCTATAAAAACCGTTCTATATGTATTAAAAGTATGCTGTAAAATGTGTGTTTGTAGACTACTGAACGAATCATTAATAGCAGGTATTAATATATGCTCTTTATGCTAGCTCATCATTGGTCATGTGGTCGTTGCAAAGCCATAGCTTTTCATAAAAACAAAATTGTCTATAGATATCTAATAAATGTTTTTTTTTTTGTTTTATTTAATATGGCTGGACTTATGATTGCCCCTTTTTGGAATAAGAAGCATGAATTTTCTAGAGGAGTTTGAAACTATTTTCTTTAAGCTTAGGTTACATAGAGTAATTGCTGTTCATGATTGTAGAATTGGGGACATTTTAATTATGAATTTTAGTTTGCAGTTAAAGTGCTAAAGTTGATGGCACTTTTTAAACATTGAGGGGCCCATTTATAACAGATTGCATATACAATGCGATCTGAGAAGGTTCTTACCACCTAGGATTGCTTGTCATATACCATCCTAAAGTCTCTCCAGACGTAAGGATGGTCTCCGAAAGGAGCCGTCCCTGTGATCTGCTTTGCTGGGTGCTGGGGGTCTGCGTTTGCACGGTTAGCGTTGATCTAATGCTGACTGAACTGCCCTACTGGCAGTGTGGTCTGTAGTCCATAGGCTACAATGGGCTACTGCCATCTTAGAATGGCGGTAGCCCAGGGACCCAATGCGATACTGCCAGATGTTGATATGAGGCAGCATTGCATCCCCCATAGAAACCTATAGGGATGCGACTGCCGGCGAGGCAGGAGGGATCGCAAGCAGATATCTGAGATTCTTGCTGCGGTTCCTCCATCTTATAATTGGTGGATATCTAATACTTGCTGCTTATCCCTGAAAATTTATGTTTTCAGACAATTTGCCGCAAATATTTTGTAGTAAATAAGCCTCTGAGGGGTAGATGTATTATTTGTTATGAGGATTAGTGGTATCAGTGCACATTATGTGCTGCTGATGAGGTATTTCTCCCCAATGTATGAATGGGGAGATGTGATGAATTATGTCCTTGTCTTTGTTATCTACAACAGTGGTTCCCAACCCTGGTCCTCAAGTACCCCCAACAGTGCATGTTTTGCCGGTCTCCACACAAATCACAAGTACTATAATTAGCTCCACCTGTGGATCTTTTCAAATGTGCCTGAATGAGTGCACCTGCCGGGTGACCTGGAAACCGTGCACTGTTGGGGGTACTTGAGGACCAGGATTGGGAACCACTGATCTACAAGACTGCATGTTGCTGTGCAGGCAGATGTATGAATGGGCAGTGGCAGCTATTGATTTAGACTCTTGCATCGGTTGTTGCCTTATGCACAGAACCAGCAGCAGCTCCTACCTAACTGTAGGTGGGGAGCTGCTGCTGGCCGTGATGACAGGTCTCCCCCTGCCGCCTTCCAGGTACATGGCTCCTGTAGAGCGCAGTTGACAGGTGCATGAAAATATCTCCAGTTTCTATTGGATTCCGCCCATCAAAGCTTTCACAGTAAAGCAGGGAGTTGATTCCTACAGGCTGAAATGGCAGTCCCAGAGGCAAGGAACACCTCACAATGGGGGTTATTCTAATCCATTCTTTCTGACAAAATCCTTCTTAGATGGACAAAACCATGTGCACTGCGGGTGGGGCAGATGTAACTTGTGCAGAGAGAATTAGATTTGGGTGGGGTTTTTTTTCAAAGTGAGATCTATATTGAAGTGTAAAATCATGCAGTCAGTATTTTCCCTGCACAGAAACAAAATAACTCACCCAAATCCAATTCTCTCTGCACATGTTACATCTGCCCCCCTGCAGTGCACATGGTTTTGTCCATCTAAGAAGGATTTTGTCAGAAAGAATGAACTAGAATAAACCCCAATGAGACTGCCTTTAATGCGAGTGACTGGCAGTGCCAGATTAACACAGAAACATAGAATTTGCTGGCAGATAAGAACCACTTGGTCCATCTAGTCTGCCCATTTTTTAAAACATTTTACTTCAAATCATATTTCTCTTTCATCCATCCTGTTGACACTGCTAACCGGGTCCGCAGGAGCCAAGGCACCTCTACTGAAAGTCTTTGGAAGCAGGCTCCTCCCTTCTGCATCCCATGAAGCTTCAGTTCATTTTAGGTGCCCACAGGAGTGGGTGCTGTGCTGATCGGCTGATGCTACAACCGCCATTTTTCCTTTGGATTTTACAAGAATAGTTAGGTTTTTATTATTTTATTAACTTAATTAGTGCAGGTTTTTTTTCCAGTGTGTTACTTCTGACAGAAGGTTGCACACAATGGCAGGTATTCAATGCGGCCGGCGAGGGGTTTAAACAGCGAGGAATGCAGAAAACCAACGATCCTCGCTGTTTAACCCCCGCACCGGCCGCTCGCTCTATTCAATGTTCTGGGGAAATCCTCGCTGTCACAGGACGGGGAGAATTCCCCAAAACAGCGAGACCTGCGGCTAAAGCAGAAAACTCGCTGTATTTAGCCGCGAGTCTCGCTGGTTCAGGAGCCACATACGCCAATTCCCCCTCGCTCAAAAAATGGAGCGAGGGGAAATTGGCGTATGAGGGGGGCTGTGTTGAATACTGACAGGGTGAGTGGTGACAGCGAGCAGGAAGCTCTGCTCGCTGTCGCCGCTCGCCCACAGCATTGAATACCCCCAATTGAGAGCGCAGCAGAGGCTGACAGAAGCATGTCCTGTCAGTTCTCTGTGTGCAGAGGGACGCTGTCTGCTCCCTCTATGCAGAAAATAAGTTTTCCTGGGCCGAGGGGGTGTCCTGAACCGGCTCCTTACATAGAAGGGGAACGCGGGGGATGGACCTCCTGCGATGGCTGCCTCCATCTTGGATGGGCTTATAGACTGAAATCCCATTAGGGAAGTGAAGTCTATTACAGGTGTCCAGAGCTGCAGGACTACTCCAAGTGATCCCGGAGAGAAGGGGAGGCACTGGAGGTGAGGAGAAACACTTGTGGGAGCGGCTAGGGGGAAAGGCGCCAAAAAGGCTATCCTACCCCGCTGAAGCAGAGACGTGGTCTCATCCTGCTCTGTGTGCTGGCGCCATTTCTCTCCATACTGTGGAGCTAAAACAGGGTCTCGTACAAAATACAGACATCACAATTTCTCCTGGACAATGCTTCCCCCGCTGATCGCTGAGGTTACTGGCAGCAGAAAAGCAGACCGATAAGTACACTGTTACGTGACTCTGTGCTTTGCCTGACATTGTACACTGTGGGTTAAACATGACTGAAGGATGTGATGCTGCTGCCATGGGCGAGGGAGCGCAGGCCATGGTACTTGACTGCAGATTTGGTGGGGTTAAATTAACATGTGAACAGAGGGATTTGTGTCCCGCATGTGAGTCTGTGCCCAGTGGTGCGCAAGCCCAAAGGTCTGAGCAATCTGAACCTGCGTCGGCTGCTGCTTTAGGGCGGTCTATGAATGCCTTGGTGGTGGCTTTAAACAGGCAGATACTTTAGTGAAGTCTCCTGGCCATATTCCTTCCTCCCAAACGTCTATGGGTTCCATTACGCCATCAGAGGGGGACCCGGTGCTATTGCAGGTCATGCAGGACACTGCACAGGGTGTTCAAAGGTTGAACTCCTTTATGGAGCAGTTTGCTAAGCCTTCTGAGAGGGTTTCTTCCAGACATCCTTTAGCTACATCCCCACTTTTGAATTTGGATTCTGATGAGGAGGGTGTGTGTGTGAAGAGGATTGTAGTTGGGACCAGAGGGAAGAGGCTGATGCTTCTGTCCCTGGTATTGAGGATTTGATCCTTGCCGTAAAACAGGCATTAGATCTGTCTGAAGAGAACAAAGTACAGGCACATTGGGCCTTATTCTAGTTCACTCTTTCTGACAAAATCCTTCTTAGATGGCCAAATCATGTGCACTGCAGGTGGGGTAGATATTACTTGTGCAGAGAGAATTATATTTGGGTGGGGTTTTACTTCAAAGCCCTCCCATCCAAAGTACCATCTATCAAGGAGGGTGAGATACAAAACTAACAGACTTGTGCCATTATCTGTGCTACAGTGCCTAACAACTGCTTCATGCGTGTCAGTTATACACGATAATTGGCTCTGCGCATTAACCACAGTTTTTCAAATCTGCTTGAATTTAACAACTTGCTGCTATTTTCAATGAATGATTACAACTAATCCCAATTAACCCCATACTAATTTCATTGACTGGACATACGGAAACCTTAATGCAAACGTGATTTTTTACTGTGTGTAATATATATATATATATATATATATATATATATATATATATATATATATATATATATATATATATATATATATATATATGCAAAAGAGAAAGAACAATGCGCTGTAACAATAAGTCCAGAAAAAACCTTTCAGTGTCCAACAATCGTCCAATCCTTCAAAATAGGATAGTCTATGCAAGCACATAGGATAGTGATCCCAGCAGCTCCGTCTCAAGGGGTAAATGCACCGGTACTCTTTACCTAGAACGGCGCCCATCGCGACCATCGAATGCACTAAAAAACGGGTGCGATGCGATGGCCGCGATTTCCCATAGGGACCAATGTTAAAAGTGAGATTGGACGCGATTTTAGTGTTCAATGCCTCAATGCCCGCGATTTTTCCATAGGAAACAATGTTAAATGGGCCACAGAGCCCTAATAGTCCCCCTGAAGTCTGAAATGGCCCCCACAATTTTTAACGGCACCCCACGATCAACGTCAACCCGAAGCGTGGCGAGCGGCGGCGGTACGCGTCCTCCGACCTTTTCATACCCCCACTATCCACGTCGGCGTGGAGTTGAGAATAGAATAGTGTGGCGAGCGCAGCGAGCCACCGAGCCCGAAGCGTGGGGGCCATTTAAGACTTCAGGGGACTATTAGGGCTCTGTGGCCCATTTAACATTGTTTCCTATGTAAAAATCGCGGGCATTGAGGCATTTAACACTAAAATCGCGTCCAATCTGACTTTTAACATTGATCCCTATGGGAAAATCGCGGGCACCGCGTCGCACCCGTTTTTTATGTACCCGCGATGCCCGCGATTTTTTACCCCCGACGCCCGCGATGCTAATCGCGGGCGCCGTTCTAGGTAAAGAGTACCAATGCACCTGTATCCAGCAGGTAGGAGATTTCTAGAGAAATAAAGACGGGCGCTTGATAGTGCATAAATATCGTTTTGGAAGGTTTATTCACACATAAAAAACATGAAACATAGGAATGGGTAAACGTACCGACGGTGGCGGTTCTTAATCACCGCGGTCAGACAGCATGTAAGTGGTGCGTGCAAGCACCCACAGACTGGAGCCGGTTACCTCCGTTCCCGGACAATCAGCAAGACAGCAAGTGGTGTGAAGGTCTGGATATTGTTGCAAAATATGCAGCTCCCTCCCCTGGGATTTCCAGATTTTGGGAGCCAGTTACTGAATTACAAATTAGATTTGCTCCCATCCAGTACCAGATTTTTTTTTTTTATTCCATCTGGTCAACTAGCTAGATGGTTGGTTGAATGTTGGTCTATGTCCGAACTGTGGCCCTGCAGCTGTTGTGAAACTACACATCCCAGCACGCCTTGCCATAATTTTAGCATTTCCTAATAAGAAAACTGTGGCAAGGCATGATGGGACTTGTAGTTCACAACAGCTGGAGGGCCTTAGTTTGGGCATGCCTGTCTAGTGCATTTGTTCTCAACCTTGGTCCTCAAGTACTCCCAACAGTTCACATTTTCCAGGTCTCCACACAGAATCCCAAGTGAAATAATAAGCCCATACAAGAAAAGCCTGCTCAGGCGCTGATAAGTTTTACACTTGGAGACCCAATTATTAAATTCTTCCCTTTTCTGGGATAGGTGTTAATCATAGTTGTGGCCCATATAAAAAGCAATTGCAAACTTCCTAGTCACACCAAGCTGAATTTTCCGCTAGCTAAGCCAGTGGGAATATGGGCGCTACTGAGATCAACAACTCATAACAATGAGTACCAATTAAAAAATCTTTTAATATAAAAAGGATAAATATCCACACATATAGACATAAATATACTGATACCCCTTTCCCACTGCAGCTCTTAAACGGTAAATTGCCATTTTTTTTTTTAGCCTTTTTAAACGGGTAGAGCTGCAGTGGGAAAGCTCCAAGTTGCTTTACCCGTTTAACAAATACCGGTATTTATTAAACGAGTAAAAAGCAGTGTCCTACACATTTGAAGAGCCGTATTTTTGGCAGTGAGGGTCTATTTCTATGGCTTGAAACGTGTTCCTTGGGGGTTAAATGGGTTGAATGTGTGAATGGTATTACAGGTTGAGTATCCCGTATCCAAAATGCTCGGGACCAGGAGAATTTTGGATAACGGATTATTCCGTATTTCGGAATATTTTAATATTTCAATGATGTATTTTGAAGTATCTTGCATGTATGCTATATAAACACATAAAATACACACAAATATATTTTATTACCACATAAAATACACACAAATATATTTTATTACCACATAAAATACACACAAATATATTTTATTTGTTCAAAAAACAAGGTTTCAAAACATGAAACAAAATGTGTACTATCTCAGATATTGAATTTGAATGCCAAGCAATCATTTTCTTGCACATATATAGTGCCAGTTACATGTCACCAGTAGTGCCGATACAAATGTCCCCAGTGAGTTTTTAGCAAAAAAAATATTTTTTTTTCACTTTCTGGAATGTATGGTTTTCGGAATAATTCGGATAACGGATACTCGGATACGGGATACTCAACCTGTATATGCTATTTAAAACGGTTTTCACCTGCAATGTGAAAGGGGTTTGAAAGGGTTAGGGGCTCAGACCTGTTTTAAATACCATTTTGAAATACAGGATCTTAAACATTTAGGTAATGTGAAAGTAGCATTAGACATGAATGACAACATCAACACAAACACAATTAATGTTATTTAGCTTAAGTAAGAAGGCCACCTTAATATTGCATATAGCAAGGAGAAATTATTCATTTTAGTGTGTTTATGTTGATGTTGTCATTCATTTCTAAGTTTATGCACCTACTGGGTTACCTGGAAAACGTGACCTGTTGAGGGTACATGAGGACCGAGGTTGAGAACCACTGGCCTAGTGCACATTTTCTCAGACTTGTTCCTCAGGACCATGTTTTGTAGGTATGCTCACAAAAACAAATGTGAAATACCATATATACTCGAGTATAAGCCTACTTTTTCAGAACATTTTTTATGCTGAAAAAGCCCCCCTCGGCTTATACTCGAGTGAGGGTCCCACTTGAGTCAATACGTTTTCCCAGTTTTTTGTTGTAAAATTAGGTGCCTCGGCTTATAATCGGGTCGACTTTTATACTCGAGTATATACGGTAATTAGCTCCACCTGTCAATCTTTTCAAATGTCAGTGAAATAGGTGTGCGCTATAAGAAACTATAAATAAATAATCTGTTTGATTTTAACAAATGTATCCAAACAATCGTTTTGGACGGTTTCCAGCATTTGGGAGTTTATTGTTCCATACTTTACCAGACTTTTTTGTTCCCATTATACATATTGGACAGACAAATCTCGGTACTTGCTTCCTAGCACAGCGCCCATTGCATCGCATACCATAAGGCATACGATGGTATGCAATTTTAAATTGGTCGGACACCGGGTAACAGGACCCGGGTTATTATTTTTTTTTGCCCTTTTACACCAAGGCCCAGACTGGACTGGTAATAATCCGGGCCATGGCTCTGGTGTAAAAGGGGTATTAGAGATTTCATGGTAGCCATTAAAATGCCCTCGCCTTGTAGTGTTTTTTTCAGGGACCTAAATATGGAGACACTCGAAAGACGAGGAGGAAGGGGAGGAGTGAGGTTATATACCAACAGGTGGGTGGTCCATTGAAAAACATCCTGTCTAAACTAAAGGAAAGAGAGTGTATCCCAATGTTATGGCTGCCATGGGATCTCTAAGAATATTAATAATAATAATAATTAATAATGATGATATTTATATAGCACATTTCTCCCAATAGGACTCAAAGTGCTTTACCATTGTCTTTACAGCTCAAAATACAAAACAAGCTTAACAGTGGATGTCAGTGAATTGCTTGAGTAAATAAGTATGTCTTTAGTCTATTTTTAAAGGATTCTACAGTGGGGGCTTCTCGCACTGTGCGAGGAAGAGCGTTCCATAAGGTTGGAGCAACGAAGTTGAAAGCTCGACCCCCAGATGAATTCAGGGAGATTCTGAGTACTGTTAGTAGTCCTTCTTCAATGGGTCGTAGTAATTGAGTAGGACAGTAGGGAATCAGAAGCTGCTGCACGTACCTTGGGCCTTGGTGATGTAGGGCCTTGAAAGTGAGTAAGCCAATCTTGAAAATGATTCGCCATTTTACAGGTAGCCAGTGAAGGGAGTAGAGAATGAGTTATGTGGCAGGAGCGGGGCTGGTTAGTTAATAGTCTGGCAGCTGCATTTTGTACCAGCTGCAAGCGGTGCAGTTCTTTTTGCTGGGAGACCCAGGTAGAGGGCATTGCAGTAGTCTAGTCATGATGATATAAATGCATGTATGACTTTAGGCAGGTCTTCTGAGGGAATTAAGGGCCTTATTCTAGTTCACTCTTTTTGACAAAATCATTCTTAGATGGATAAAACTATGTGCACTGCAGGGGGGCAGATGTAAAATGTGCAGAGATAATAAGATGTGGGTGAGTTATTTTGTTTCTGTGCAGGGTAAATACTGGCTGCTTTATTTTTACACTGCAATATAGATCTCACTTTGAAGTAAAACCCCACCCAAATCTAATTCTCTCTGCACAAGTAACATCTGCCCCACCTGCAGTGCACATGGTTTTGTCCATCTAAGAAGGAATTTGTCAGAGTGAACTAGAATAACCCACTAAGTGCTTGATTCTGGCTATGAATGAGGATTTGATTGTGGCTGACACCTGGGGGGAAATTTACTTAGATGTGTATTCTACTTCACATGTGATGTTGCTATGGGCAACCAATCAGATCCTTTCTACTATCTTCTAGAGGGTGCTAAATAAATAAGTAGATTCCAATTGGTTGCCCATAACAACATCCCATGTGAAGTAGACTACACATCTTAGTAAATTTCCCCCCTGATGTTTTAGTGTCAGGTCACTATCCAGGACAACACCAAGATTCCGCACATGATCAGAGTTTTTTTAGTTCTGTGCCCCCCAGCTTAAGACCTGTCAGTTGGCTATGCTGCCGTCTTGTCCTGTGATTTATCATCAGGACTTCTGTTTTATCTGGGTTCAGTCTCAGCCAACTGGCACTCATCCACTCCTGGAGCTCAGCTAGGCAGCCATTTAAGGTTGTTATTGTGTTGTATTGTGCCAAAGGACCGGTACAGTTGTGAATCATCTCCATAGAATAGAATCCACTTTATTGGCCATGTAGGCTTGCGCACACTAGGATTTTTTTGTGGATTACAGTGCAGCATCAAGCAGGGATAAAAGGGAGGGGGGGGGGGAGGGGAGACATTACATATATTACATAAAGACCTTACATGCATTCCATTTCTTGCTACGACTATAGTGGTCAGGTCGCCAAGTAGGGACACGTTGTTTGGCTGTTGATATTGGGATTGCATTCGCTTTGATTGGATTGTTCAGGTGATGGACGGCTAATGGAAAGAAGCTTCTTGCGGATCTGGACGTTTTGACGGGGATGGACCTGAACCGTCTTCCGGATGGTAGGATGTCAAACAGGTTGTGACCGGGATGCAGCTTGTCCTTCGCGATCTTCTCAAAGCGTTTCCTTACCCTGGATGAGAACAGATCCCTGATAGGGGGGAGGTTGGTCCCTATGATCCTTTCTGCAGTCTTCACTACCCTCTGCAGTTTTTGTTTGTCGTTCTCGCTTGCGCCACTGTACCAGATTGTGATCAAGGAACATAAGACAGACTCCACGATAGCGATGTAGAATACGCACAGCAGCTCCTGTGGGATGTTGAATTTCCTGAGTTGCCTCAGGAAGAACAGGCGCTGTTGGGCCTTTTTGATGTTTGTGGTTATGTTTAATCCCCATCTTAGGTTGCTGGACATGGTTGTCCCTAGGAATCTGAAGGATTCAACACGCGACACCACTGTGATGGCTATTGTTAGCGGGACTAGTGCATTTGGTTTTTCCTGTAGTCGACCACCATCTCAACTGTTTTGGTGGGGGTTAGATCGAGGTTGTTGCTGCTGCACCACTGTGTCCGCTTCTCCACTACATGCATGCCTGTACACGGTCTCGTCACCATCCTTGATTAGGCCGATGATAGCAGTGGTAGACCAGGCCATGACGTCTGATTTTGTCACCCAGTTGAAGTATGTATACTGCAAAAAGCATGTGAGATAGTATAGAACCCTGTGGGACACCACAAGACAACGGCACTGGTGGCGAAGAGTATACTCCCGATGAAACTCTCTGTGACCTGCCAGCGAGAAATGATTTGAACCAGCTAAGGACTGTGCCACCCAGACAACAGAAATTCTTCAGGCGCTCAATTGGTCAATGGTGTCAAATGCTGCAGAGAAGTCCAGAAGGATTAGGATTGAACAGTGTCCTCTATCCCTTGCATTTAGAAGATCACTGAGCACACAAACCAGAGCTGTTTCTGTGCTATGTCTTCTCCTGAATCCTTGCTGGAATGGATCATAGATGTCATGGGTTGACAGGTGGGTCTCTAGTTGAGTTGCAACTACTTTCTCAATAACCTTTCCTAGAAAAGGAAGATTTGATACTGGCCTGTAGTTGGTCATGCAGTCAGGGTCTAAATTAGATTTTTTAAGAAATGGCCTGACTATTGCTTCCTTTAGTGGTTCGGGAAAAACGCCTGTCTGTAAAGAGCATTGAACTTTTTTTGCGAATGCACCATACACCTTAAAAGAAGCTTGGATGGGACAGGGTCCAGGTCACAGGAGGAGGGATGCAACAGTCGGGAAATTCCAGCAATGTATTGTACATCCACTTGGTCAAAGATGTCCCATCAAGGCAGGTGTCATACACTGGCAGTCTTGGTATGTTGGTACTCTGAAGAAGAAATGAAACTATCGGTGAGTATAATTGGCTGGTTTCTAATGCCCCTTTCAGACCGCACATATTATCCGGTAAATTGCTGTTTTTTTATCGTTTCAAAACTGTAATATGTGCAGTCTGAAAGGTCCAGAGTGAATTTACCGCTTTAAAATAACTGTTATTTTAAAACGGTAAAAAAGCAGGGTCCTACCCGTTTCAGTCCTGTCTGAAATGGTACCCAGGCAGCAGTGAGCACTATTGGTCCCCAACGCCATGCATATTGCGGTCGGCTCATTAAATATGCACAGTGCTGACTCAGAGGGGACCAGCTAATGCTCAGTGTACCCTGCACCAGAGAGAGACTTCAGAGGGTGGAGGGCACAGCAGCACAGAACTGTAAGTCACTGCACCAGGACCCCCCCAGCAGTGTCCCCATTCTCCTCTGCTGGCATGACAAGGTGTGTGCTGGAGAAAAGATGTTCCCTCTGACATATGGGGTGAAACCCCCAGGGAACATACAGTGCATGCATGTACTAATACAGCTGTATTTTGGCCTGTGTGTGCAACTGTTCTATGCAGTGTGGTGTGCATGAAGCAATAATGTGTCGGCTAAGGGTTTGGTCCTGGCTACACTGTTCTGTCATACCGCTTTCAGACCGCACTCCGAACACGGCATATTGCCGTGTTCGCGGGGCCTAAACAAGGGTGAAGGTGCGGTATGAAAGCGCCACACTCAGAAAACCCGTGTTGAGCAACACGGCTTTTCAACCCTGGTAATTACCAGGGTTGAACACGGCTCTAACACGTGTTTGCGTGCGGTCAGAAAGGCCCCGACACGTGTCATCCGACACTACTGTTTATGAAATGCCGCTATTGGTGGATTCCTGTGAGGTCAGCAGTCTGACCCCGGAAACCAACAAGCAGCACGCTGGAGCTGCGGACCACGGGACACAGGCACCATCCCAGCCTGCGCTCCACACTTCTTCAGCCTGCAATCCACATTTTTGGAAGCCTATTGCTCCACGCTTGGACAGGCTGCAATACACACTTGTCCAGTGTGTATTCCACACTTCTACAGCCTGCAATCTAGTGTGTATTCCACACAGCCTGCTTTACAGCAATATGTCCTCTCTCTGGACAGATGAGGAGGTGAGGGAATTGCTCAACATAAGGGGTGACGAGGAGATCCGCAGACAGATCACCGGAACCGTAAAGGACGCTGTGGTCTACAAAAATATTGCGATGGTATTGGCATCCCGTGGCTACAAAAGGACACAGCACTTTTATTTCCTTTGTGACATCATCATTGTGAGCCAAAAAAAAGTCAATTTTTAATGACACACATAGGTTTTGCAGGCCGGACACGGGTTCAGTGTGTAAGCACCAATCGTAAGAAAACCCGGGTTGAAGTGCAGTGTGAAAGGGGTGTTTTAAGAGTCTGACACGGCTCTTCACAAGGACAAACCCGTGTTCAAAATGCAGGGTTTGACACGGGTTTGCGGTCTGAAAGTAGTATCACTGATCCAGGGAGCTAGACATTGTTACATTGCTTGGGAAAATAAGAGATGAGTATACAGATTGTGATGCTGCTTTCACACCACAAACCTGGTTTAGACCAGGTATTTACATGCGATGTGAAAGGGGTTAAACTTTCTCTGACCCGTTTTAAATACCTGGTCTAAGCAGGTTTTGCGGTGTGAAAGCAGCATAAGTGAACCCCAAACTTACACAGAGTAGTGTAAATGCATCAATTATGTGCAAATATAATTTTTATTCAGTTAAGATACAATACATGGACAATAGTGTTTGGCCAAGGCTGTTATTGAATTCAGGTGTTTTAAAAAGACCCATTGCTACAGGTGTATTAAATCAAGCCCCTAGCAAATGCAGTCTACATTTGCAAACATTTGTGCTAAAAAATAATAATAAAAAACTAACCATTCTGAATAGCTCAGTGACTTCAAGTCTGGTATTGTGATAGTGTGCCACCTTTGCAGTAAGGTTCTTGACATTTCATCCCTGTTGTATATTTCACGGTCAACTGTAAGAGATATTCGAAAGTGGAAGCATTTGTAAAAACAGCAACTCAGCCACGCGGAAGACCACATAAAATCACAGAGCTGGGTCAACAACTGCTAAGGTGCATTGAGTGTATAGGTGCAATACGTGCATACACACTGGGCGTTTTTTACCCAGTGTGTATGCACAGCGATGATGGGAAAAATCGCTTGGCTGAAAATTGCTCAGTTCATACACACTGAGCAATTTTCACCAATCTAAGTGATTTTCCCAGGGTTGACGCTGTTTACTGCTGTCGACCCCATCGCTCATCTGTTGGTAATACCAGCACATGAGCGGCGGTGCGTGGGTTGTACACACTCGGTGACTTTTTAGGTGAAAGCAGTTGAAACTGCAAAACTGAGCTACTTTCAGCTCAATATCGCCCAGTGTGTATGGCCCTTTAGTCGCCAATGTTCTACTGATTACATAGATTTTTGAAAGTTAACTGGAAGTAATAAAAGTACAAAAACTGTGCTAATGGAATATTTTTCCATGGCCGAGTAGCTGTTTGCAAGGCACACATCACCAAGTTCAATGCCAAGTGTCGGATGGAGTGATGTAAAGCAAAACAAGTTTTGTGAAAATGGGATAATGGTATGTGTTTATTTTCTATCCAGGATTTGTGCTGTGCTCCCGCTCTAGTGAAGGGCAATCTTAATGCTTCAGCAGACCAAGACATTTTGAATAATGTTCTGCTTCCAATGTTGTGGCACCAGTTTGGGGAAGGCTGTTTTTTATTCCAACAGGGCACTTCCCCAGTGCACCAAACAAGGACTGTAAAGGCATAAGGCCTGATATAATGAAGTGCGAGTCCAGTGGTCATGTGGGATGCATGCTTTATGCAGAGGTTTATTTAAAAGGCATAGTTTTTCCTTGACTGCCCCATTAAACAATCCTTTAATTTCAGCCAATATCTGACATGGCTCGCACCTTACGTCCGGCTCAATGTGGAAGAACTTTATTTTCCTGCACAAAGCTATGACTTCTAACCCCATTGAGGAGCTTTGGGATGAACTAAAACGGAGGAGAAGGCCTGGCTTGCAATCTCTAACACCAGTGCCCAATCTCATAAATGCATCAGCTACACTCCAAAATATTATGGAAAGACTTCCAAGAATAGTGGAAGCTGTTTTAGTTACAAAAGGGGGACCAACTCAACTATCAACTGTAGTTATCATAATGCTTAACCAGAGTTACATATACAGAGGGTAATGTTCACGCTACTTCGAACTGTGGGCAGGGCACTAGCCAACAAGTGATGATCTTCTGTGCATGCCTTAGGCGCCCAGTTGCTGGTGGAGGAGACCTGTCCTCATACCACACCTCTTTTTTTATCTCCCCAAGTTCAACCTGTGGAGACCTGAGCCTGAGTACTGAAGAGGGCAAGCTGCTTCAGTGGGGAGCCGCCATAAACACACACACACTAGCAGAAATAAACAGGAGGCATTCATCCAGTTCCTGCACCATAGAAAGCTGATAAAAGAGGACTAATGTTGCGCTTGTCTTTTTGGTGAAATCCTTTAAAAATATATATATATATATATATATATATATATATATTTGTACACTTATTCTTAATGTGGAAGTCTCTTTCAACTCTTAACTGGAGGTGGGAATTCAATTGTTTTGCACTTCTGCAAAAGTGAGCACAGCACAGATATTTCTGTTTGAGAAGTACCAATGTAAGAACAGAGCTTTCTTGGAACATCATATGGCATGACATTAAATCTATGCATTTTAAAAAAAGGTAAATATTTGGAGAGGGGGGGATAGTTGGCATCCCGGCATTCAGGATGCTGATAGATGGAAGACTGGCACAGGAATCCTGACGTGCACTTCTGTGATTTGCTTTAGTGAATGTGTGCACTTTAGACACAGATCTCTGATCACACTTTGTACCTCAATGTTTGATTACAGTATGTTTTCATTACAACTGATGTTGGGACAGTATGACTGGCATGAGGAGCAGTCTAATGGCTTTGAAGGGAAGCAGTGGTCTACCTACTTTGGCTTGGTGGGAATTTAATAGAGAAAATAACACACATGAGAACCACTCTAATATTACATCATTCATAACCTCCTATAATATACATATAGTATGGACATCAGCATCATACCATATGTATATCACAGTCACCTAGATGTGTTGCAAATGATGTCATATCTGCAGTTCCTAATATTACCAACATATCTCACATGAATATCATAAGTAAAGGTGCCCATACATGGTACAAATATTGTATACAATATCGCATTGCATCAGTTTTGCAATGCAATGAGATGAGATCTAGTACAGAAAGTATGTGCAGCACATACTTTTTGAGCTGTGCGATGAGATGTGTGACAGGAGTGCTCATCTCATTGCACCCAGCAATTGTACCGGGTATGGGCATCATAAATGTATGACAACCACCAATGTTGATATTCGATTGTATTAATATTTGTACTGCAGCATTAATGTTTGCCCCATTATCAAACTCTGCAGTGAAACTCCATTAAGAAAACAAGCTATCAAATTCAATATCAGGCCATAATATGTTAACCCCTTCACACAGAAAAGCAAATTACCTGGTTTAACATTTCTACCAAGTAATTTGCCTTTCAACACCGGTCATTTTTGGTGTGAAAGGGTCAACCTGGGTCGTAAACGAGCAAAGCAGGGTTGGAGACACTGGAATTGCCAAGCAAACATTTGTATTCATCATAATGACCTGTAAGGTTTACCTTCGGAAATGTAATCTTTTTTACACAACATTTTTTGATACTTGTTTCCTAGCACGGCGCCCATTGCATCGCATACCATAAGGCATACGATGGTATGCGATGCGTTCCGATGTTAGCCAATGTTATACAATTTTAAATTGTACACCATCAAATTGTATGGCATATACAATGGTATACGATTTTAAATTGTGTAAGCACCCTAATGGGAAGGGACACTGGGTCCGACTTCTGCCTCCCACAAGTCGGACCTGTGTATGGGGGCCATTAGAAAGGTAGATTGAATTAAAATGTTGCTATAATATTCCCAATGTGTACAGAGAGAGAATGAACATTGTTATGCTCCATGTGACTGGAAGAGAAGAGGGAGACCTTTTTAGATACTCCTTTCTCCATCCAATTTTAGAGTGGGGTGGCCTAGAGTAAATTTCAGCGGTAAAGTTTGTGGAATTTACCCTTTGCAGGGCCTGAACATACTTTCTAATGGGCTGTACACACGGTGAGATATTGGCTAATGGACAATTTTGACTAAGCAATTTTAGCTGGATGCACTGGAGATTTTGACTAAGCGATTTTGTCTCCGTAATGATAGTCTATGATCTAATCAAAACTGCCTTTCCTGCACAGTCAATCTGTCTCTTTCAATGGTCCTGGTGACACAGCTCACATTGGGATGTAGGAGGGTCCGTAAGAGCCAGGCGCCTATCCTAAAGCTTTTCAGAGGGGTAGGCTCCTCCCCCTGCATCCCAGACTGTTCAGTTTGTGTTAGGTGCCCCCCGGAGTGGATGCTATTCTAAAGGGCTGCTGGGGCAGCCGAAGGTTTAGAGATAGTTGTTTTTTATTTTATTAACTTTCACACTTAGCTAGGCAGGCACAGTGTGAGGATTCTCATTGAATCCTCACACTGACAGCACAAAAGGAGCTGACAGAAGCGTGTCCTGTCAGCTCACTGCGCACAGGTCTGTCTGGTCTCCCTGTGCGGTGCTGACAGTTTTTATTAAGAAACTGCCTGGGCTCCGGGGCGCTCTGAAACCGGCTCCACGCTAGGTGGGGATTATGGGGGACAGGCGCTCCGTGATGGTGGCAGCCATTTTCTGAGGAGCTTACAAGCTGAGCTCCTTTACCAGAGGACAGCAGTGTGTTACAGGCGTGTTCCAAGTGGTCCCCAGGCGAGGGGGAGACACTGGGAACTAGGAAATATAGTGGGAGCGGCTGACGGGGTGGTTGGCACCAAAAGCTACGGACCCCGCAGCAGAGGGGACTTGGTCTCTTCCCTCACTCTGTTTGGTGCCGTTCGGAGGATGCTTGCTGCGGAGCTGAACTGGCTGGATTCTGGCAGTGTGTGTGGATTTCCTGGGCATCGCTTTCCCCACCTCTTCGGAAGAGGCTTCAGACAGATAAGTGGCTCTGTATATAAAGCCTGTTACATTGTGCACTGTGTCAAATTCTTGGCATCATGTCTGAGAAGCAGTCTGTAGCTCTGGGGGAGGGAGCCCTTATTACATTGAGCGCATGTAGTGTTTGTACACTAAAATTTGCCCCTGAACAGATGGCCAAGGTGGGATTGTTCCTTGCTTGCACTGGTGTGAGACCCATGGGCATTGAACCCCAGAGGGTAGAGCAACCAGAGCCTGCGTGGGCCAGTGCCCTGGGCAGGTCTGTTAATGCCTTAGTGCAATTGTTAGACAGGCAGAGTGATATTATGGTGTCTTCCCCAAAACCTATGTCATCCTCTCAGCAGTCTTCAGGCTCCTTGCCTCTGACCCAAGCAGATCCTGGACTCTTGCAGGTTATGCAGGACACTGCGAAGGGGATTAGCAGATTTAATGATTTGCTGGATAGATTTGATTGTGATACTGTGGGGACCCCTAAAAGGTCTTATTCGGTACCCTTGCTTGCTGTTGAGAATGTACATCAGACATTCCCTGGGATCAGGGTGATGATTCTGAGGATGCCTCGGCCCCTGGGGTGGAGGATTTGATTGCTGCTGTTAAGCAGGCTTTAAATTTGTCCAAGGAGGATAAGACTCCTGTCAAAGGGGTGTTTAAACGGCAGCGTAGAGAGGCTGTTACCTTCCCTGCAGATGAAGGTTTACAGGATATTTTGGAAGGGGCTTGGAAAATGCCCGATAAGAGACTTCAGATGCCAAAGAGATTTTTGAGTCTATATCCTATGCCTGAGGCACATGCAAACCTCTGGGAGAAAGTGCCTGTAGTGTATGCTTCTGTAGCAAGGCTTTGAAAAGCTACTGTGCTACCAGTCCAAGGGGTTGTGGCCTTTAAAGACTCCGTGGACAAGAAACTTGAAGGAAACCTCAAAGCCATATTTGAGAGGGTGGGGTTTACACTGCGGCCCCTTATCGCGTCAGCCTGGGTCTCTAAGGCTATGATTGTTTGGGCTAGCAATTTGTGCACTATCTTGCATGCTGATCCAGATTTGTTGCTGCTGGCTGAAAAGTTGAAGGCAGCTGTTGAATATGTGCTCGAGGCAGAGGAGGAAGCTAATGCCAGGAGAATCCTGTGGCTCAAGGCCTGGGAGGCGGATAATGAATCAAAAAAGGCCTAAGAGGTGTTGGCCTAAACAAGCTTCCAGGTTTTTGGCCTTCCTTTCGGCCCTCCCCTAGAGGGGGTGCGTCCTTTAGAGGACAATCATTCAGGGGTAAATTCCAGTAATCTAAGGGTAAGGCCCCAAAGTCTAAATTTGGTTCTTTCCACAAGAAGCCGAGCACCAAAGGTGACGGGAAGCCCTCGGCATGACTGCATGGGGAGTCCCCCGTCTGTGATAAAAGTGGGGGGTCGTCTGCTATGGTTCCGGGAAACTTGGGCATTGTTGATTTGGGATCCTTGGGTGTTGGACATTGTATCCCAGGGATACAAGATTCCTTTCAAAGGTCTTCCTCCGAGAAGATTTTTACCCACACCACTACCAAAGGAGTCTCGGCTCCGTTCTGCTCTTTTTGGGGGCGGCACAGTCCCTTCTAGTAAAAGGAGTGGTGATTCCGGTCCCTCGGGCAGAATGGAAGAAAGGCTTATATTAAACTCTGTTTTTAGTGCCCAAGCCGGACGGTACCTTCAGACCGATTTTAAACGTAAAATTTTTAAATCTCCATCTGTGGGTAGACCATTTCTGGGGTCACCGAATCCCTCGGTCTGGAGGTGTTTAAAGTTGCTGGGCAAAATGGTGGCGACTTTTGAGACGCTACAGTTTGCCAGGTTCCATTCCTGGGTCTTCCAATGGAACATTCTGACATCGTGGTCGGGGAACACGCAGACCATGAAGTCAGAGAGGATAGAACTGACTCTAGAAACCTGGTCTTCCCTGAAATGGTGGATGGATGTGGATTCCCTTTAGTGGGGTCGGTCTCTGCAGTCTTGGGACTGGCTGGTAGTCACTACCGACGCCAGTCTCAGGGGCTGGGGGGCAGTAGTCCTGGACTTAAGGCTTCAGGGCCTGTGGACTACGGAGGAGTCAGTCTTACCGATTAAACATTCTGGAACTGTGGGCTGTGTGGATGGCGCTATCCCTAGCAGAAGACAAACTGCAGGGTCTCCCCTTGCGGATTCAGTCGGATCTTCTTGTGGGTGGAGCAGAAAGTTCCAGCGATATTCATCCCCGTGGGTGAAGAACGTCGAGGCCGACTTCCTGAGCAGGGAGGAGCTGCTCAAAGGGGAATGGAGTCTGAACCCACAGATATTCCAGCAGATTACCGTGCACTGGGGGACCCCGGAGGTGGACCCCGGAGGTGGACCTTATGGCGTCCAGGTTCAACCATCAAGTTCCCAGGTTCTATGCCAGGACAAGGGATCACTTGGCAGAGGCGGTGGATGCAATGACTGTTCCCTGGGTGGGGAGTCTAGCGTATATTTTCCCTCCATTTCCTATGCTTGCAAGAGTTCTGAAAATAATCAAATCCCAAGGAATTCCGGTGATTCTGGTACTCGAATGTTCAGAGATTCAGTGGACTCGTGGCGCCTGCCTCAAGTGCCAGATCTGCTAGATTTAGCTCGGCTAAATTTGACGGCTTGGATATTGAAACCGCCATCTTAAAAAACCAAGGGTTTCTCAGAGGCTGTGGTGAATACTATGATCAAGGCCAGGAAGCCGGTATCTTCTGCTACTATAGAGTCTGGAAGGTGTGAGAGACAGAAATCTCATACGTACAGGTTCCGACTTTCTAAGTTGCTTGAATTCCTGCAGGATGGGTTTTCTTCTGGCCTCAGTCTTCAATCGCTCAAAGTACAGATATCAGCTCTGTCAATATATTTTCAGAAGAAGATAGTGATTCTTCCGGAGGTGCAGACCTTCCTTCAGGGGGTTTCCAGGTTAAAACCACCATACAAGCAACCAGTGGCACCCTGGGATTTGTCTCTGGTGCTGGAGTGTCTCTAAAAGTCGCCTTTTGAGCCGTTAAGGTCGGCTGACCTTAAGTTTCTTACAAGGAAATTAGTGTTCTTATTGGCTTTTTCCTCTGCAAAGAGGGTTTCGGAGTTGGGAGCATTGTCCTGTAAGCCTCCTTTCCTTATTTTTCATGACGATAGGGCTGTTCTTCAAACAGTCCCACCATTTTTGCCAAAAGTAGTTTCTGCTTTTCATTTAAACCAGGAGATAGTTCTGCCTGTGTTTCAACCCCCAGAGGGTTCTAGGAAAAGGGACAAATTGCGGAATTTGGATGTAGAGCGCATTTATGTGGACAGGGTGAAAGGTGTCAGGAAGACAGATACCTTATTAGTCTTGTATGATGTGCACAAGATTGGTGTGCCTGCTTCTAAGCAGACAATTGCTAGGTGGTTGCGTTCAGTCATTGCTTTTGCATATACTAAGGTTGGTAGGCCTGTTCTGGCCAGTATTAACGCGCATACCACCAGGTCTGTCGCTACCTCTTGGGTGGTTCGCCATGGGGCTACAGCTGAGCAAGTATGCAGAGCCGCCACTTGGTCATCTGTTCACACTTTTGCCAAATTGTACAGCATGGGTCCTCAAACTGCGGCCCTCCAGATGTTGTGAAACTACAAATCCCAGCATTCCTTGCCACCGTTTTATCACTCCCTTATAGCAAAACTGTGGCAAGGCATGCTGGGATTTGTAGTTTTACCACATCTGGAGGGCTGCAGTTTGAGGACCCATGTTCTACAGGTTCCATGAGTTTGCGTTGGAGGACGCATCGTTCGGGCGAGCAGTGATGAGAGCTGCAGACCAGAGCGTACCCTCCCAAAGAACCGGCTCTTGAACGTCCTAATGTGAGCTATGTCACCAGGACCATTGAAAGAGAAAAAGGGATTTTTGTAAGAACTTACCGTTCAAATCCCTTTCTCTGATATGGTCCTGGTGACACAGCGATCCCTCCCTTACAATCAGTAAGTATGCCAGTGTTCATGATGGTTCATGTTCTAATGGTTGAAAATTTTTGGAAGTTGTGCATATAATATGTTCAGGCATTTGTACTGAGTTAATGTATTCCAGTGGCTTTACAAGTTGAACTGAAGAGTCTGGGATGCAGGGGGAGGAGCCTACCCCTCTGAAAAGCTTTAGGATAGGTGCCTGGCTCCTACGGACCCTCCTACATCCCAATATGAGCTGTGTCACCAGGACCATATCAGAGAAAGGAATTTGAATCCTAAGTTCTTACAAAAATCCCTTTATGCTAAGCAATCTCTGCTAGACCATATTGTCTAAAAGCAAGAGAAAAATAGAAAGATTTTGGCTAACCTTCAAGGAGATTTTGACTACCTAATCAAAATCTGTTAAAATCTCTCCGTGTGTACACACTTTAAGTGAATAGGGTTAATCTACTGTCTATTTTAAAAGTTTCTGTAACTAGTTGAGACCAGTATGTGATTTGATAAATTATGGTGCAACATAAGCAGTCATTCCTGTTTATGGAACACAAAGCTAAAGTGGCTGATGTTATTCCAAGCGTGTCTGTGATTATGGTTAGTTAAATGAGGAATACCCTGTAATATTTATCCAATTTTTTTCTACTTCTAGGTTCAGAGGGGTGATAAAATGGAGAACTGTTACATTAATCCAACAGATTTATCTGATGAGATCCTGCTACAAATATTGCGTTACATCCCGAGTACAGATCTAATTCTAAGTGTCAAGAAGACTTGTCGCAAACTTGCAAATCTTTGCCTTGACAAGACCCTTACCCATAGAGTATTTCTTCATAAAGAATACAAGGTAGGTACTTTAAATATTATAATTCCCTTTACAAAATGTAGTGATAATCTCTTTGTGGAACATGCACTATTAAAGTGTTAACATGTTCTATAGCAGATGCCATTAGGACTGTAGAAAGTTCTCAGGACCTTCTACTCGCAGTCCTACATTCCTACATATTTTACTGTGTTTACTTACTTTAAAACTGTATTTGTTAAATATAATTCAATTATTACAGGATACAAACACATCTATCCTTTTTATCAATAAATAATTTAACACTTTATTTTATGATTCTGGGCATTTAAAAAATAATAATTTGCTGCATAATTTAAATTATATTTATTTCTCTATCATTCATATGGGATACTGGGTCTCAATATGATGGGAAATAGAGGGTCCTCCACAAGAGACAGGCACATATAACTTTCGTCAGAATGGGTGTACTGGCTTCTCCCCTCTTTGCCCCCACCCAGAATCCAGTTTAGAAATATGTGCCCTCAGTAGAGGATGCACACTTCTGGAGCTCCACATAGGTAATCTTCAGTTTACTTTTATTTTATTATTTGGGGTTTGCGGTTTGAACTAAACAGCATTACTGCTTCATGGGAAACCAGGGGTAGGGTCCGTCACCGCCTCTTCAGGTACTGAGCTGTTCCCTGCGGCAGGACCACTGTCCTGTGGGTGCTTGTCACCGCAGGCATTGTGCTGCAGTGAGCACACCCCCAGCATGCCGCACACCGCTGGCACTAGTCCGAAGACATCTGTAGTGGGACCCCTTAGAGGGGGCCCCCAGTTCATTGTGCGATGGTGGTGTCCCTGTACAGGAACCGCGCAGCCTCACGCTCATACTGGATGTTACTGTACTGCCACTGGGCCACCAGGGCATATTACACTGAAAAAACGCCAGTATAAAGATAAGTAAAAGCTCCAGCGCCATTACTGGGGTTGGGGCTTGCTCAGAGCTGGAGCACAGCTCTGTGGGCACGTTTTTCCTTTTTCCTACTTCGCCCTGCATGCTGTAATTGCCAGTACTCCGCACAAGGCACTCCTCAATGGTGTGGTTGATGAAGGGAACCCTTAGCAGCAGAGACAGCAAGTGGAAAGCGCTAAGTAAAGCTCATTGAGTGTTTTAGCCCTGTTTACACAAAAACACACACACTCGGCTCAGCTCTTGATCACTCCCAAACTGTATGTTTGAGTGAGGAAATAGTCAAAAATAGATTACAGAACCTAAATACTAACAAATCTTCTGGCCATGGGATACTAAAAGAATTGTGTTCTGTCATAGCACTACCATTATATCTGATATTCGGGGAATCAATAAACTCGGGGACGGTACCAAGGGACTGGCGCATAGCTAACATAGTACCAATATGGGAGAAAGGTAGCAAAACTAACCCTGAAAATTATAGGCCGGTCAGCCTTACATCCATTGTGGGGAAAATATTAGAAGGAATAGTAAGAGATAGTATCCAACATTTTAGAACAGGAGAAAGTGTTAAGTAAGGCTCAGCATGGGTTCGTCAAATAGATCATGTCAGACTAATTTAATTCTCTTCTATGAGGAAGTCCAGTAGGGGGCTGGACTTCAGGGAAATCTGTTGATGTAATTCTGCTTGGTTTCGCTAAAGCATTTGACATGGTGCCTCATAAAAGGGGATAAAATTTGTAATTGGATTAAAAACTGGATTGCACACTCGAGGACAGGGAGTGGTGGTAAATGGCATACATTCCAGCTGGGGTAAGGTCCAAAGTGGAGTCCCGCAAGGTTCAATATTGGGACCCACCTTGTTCAATATATTTATTAATGATATTGAAAGTGACATAGTGAGTAAAATTGCAATATTTGCGGATGACACGAAATAGAGTAAGGAAATTAACTCAGGAGAGGATGTGGAAACACTACAAAGTGACTTACATAAACTGGAAAGGTGGAAAATGCAGTTTAACGTTGATAAATGTTAAGTAATTCTTTATGGCAGGGGTGGGGAACCTTTTTTGTGCCAAGGGCCATTTGTTTGGGGAAAAAACCTTCAGGGGCCAAATGTAAAAATTTCTCTTACAAATTGTCCTGCTGCAGCCTTCCCACTCTCCGGCGGCTGCCGCTGAATATGGCTGCCAGTCTCTGGCTGCTGTTGATTTAAGAGGAATCTTGCGAAAACTACCGACCTCTTGCGAGAATTCCCCTGTACTTGACTCCCGGCAAAGCCACTGGGCAAGTGGGCGGCCACTCAGAACGGCTACCGGGACTGAGGTTCCCCACCCCTGCTTTATGGGAACAAAAATGAAAAAGCTACTTCTAGGCTAAATGGAGTTTTATAGGGAATTCTACTGTAGAGAAGGACTTGGGGGTCATCATAGATGAAAAATTGGGTAATAGTGCACACTGCTCAAGTGTGCAGCAGCAAAAGCAAACTGGACACTTTCATGCAATAAAAGGGGAATGGATTCAAGGGATGACAATGTGCTAGTGCCTCTTTACAAGGCATTGGTGAGATCACACTTGGAATATTATGTTCTGTTCTGGGCACCGCTCCTTAAAAAGGACATAAATGAATTGGAACAGGTACAGAGAATGGCGACTAAGCTAGTAAAAGGTCTTGAATCACTAGAATACAAAGATAGGTTAACCAGGCTGAATATGTTTTCACTGGAGAAACGGAGGTTGAGAGGTGATATGATTAGTATGTTCAAATACAGGATTGGGAATCGTATGGAACTGGGAGATGATTTGTTCACTTACAGGCCTATATTTAGGACACGCGGGCATGTACTTAGGCTCGAGGAAAATAAATTCCATACTGAATTAAGAAAAGGATTTTTCACCATTAGAGCAGTAACATTCTGGAACTCATTGCCGGTGGGGGTGATTACAGCAACTACTGTTAATGAATGAATTTAAATCAAAACGATGCATTTTTGGCCAATAAGGTGATCCTATAGATATGACTTACTCAAGTCAATAGTTACAAGTTAGATAAGTTGAACTTGATGGACTAACGTCTTTTTTCAGCCTTAATTACTATGTTAAACACAAACACATATATTTTATACTTGATAACTCAGGTTAAGGGTGTACTTGAGTTTCTGAGTCCTAATGCCATGTGCTTGTTCAGCAATTTACACACATATATACTAGTTATAGATAACTTCACAGTTTTTCTATACACTCTCACACTGGCCCTTATTCTGATTGTCAGACGGCTGCGTGTTCAGTTGGACGGCCGGTGTATTGTGTTTGCGCAGAGGTGTTTCTGAGCATGTGCGAACGCCGTGCACGTCTGAATACGGCGTGAATTCCGTACAGAAAACGATCAGTCGAAACAATCCAAATGGGATGGAGAGGGGCGTAAAGGGCTGTTTGGGCTCATTATCATATGCGTAAGCCCCGCGTTTCATCGGCTTTCCCAGATGGGGTAGTTGTTCACATGAAACATCCATTCGCGGTCCGTTCGCTCTGTGTCTTACCACATTCGGACAGTGTGAGAGATCCGTACGGTAGGCGGGGCTAAGAACAATCTGTGGTCGTCTGAAAATACGCATCCGTCCGAGCCAACTAGAAAAAAGGCCACTGTGCATTTTACTTGTGTGTGTGTGTGTGTGTGTGTGTGTGTGTGTGTGTGTGTGTGTGTGTGAAAAATAACCTGTATGATTTGCATGCAAAATTCTCCCCTGCATCTACCTCACAGGTCACTTGTGAGCAGTGCATATCACCACAACTCAGTGGTGTGTCCCCACAACTCAGAGGTGTGTCACAAGGGGAGTCTCATGAGTTTGCTTGGGCCAGCAGCAATTAGGTCTATGCTTGAGAATGTGTCTTCCCAGTTTGCTTCTAATACTCAGCAGACCAAAAAGGAGCAGCAGGATTTATCCATCCTGTCTTCTAGAGTGGATATCCTTACTCCCATACCAGGGCAATCGCACAAACACCATTACCCCTTACTCGGATAAGGAGGTTTTGGAAGAGGGGGAGGAGGAGCAGGAGCCCTTACAAGGGTCTCCGTCACTGTTGAAAAAGGTCAGAGCCTTTAATCATGGCTATCAGAGAGATGTTAGACATTCCTCTGGCTGATCCCGTGGATGGGGATCCCTTTTTATCTACCGTCCAATGGGATACTGGGTTGAATACTATGGGGATAGAGATGCTCCGCAGGAGAGACAGGCACATTAAAGCTTTTAGTGTGGGTGCACTGGCTCCTCCCCTCTATCTCCCTCCACTAGTCAGTTTAGAAAAATGTGCCTCAGGAGAGGCAGTGCTTTCTGGATGCTCCAGAGTTTTTCTTCAAATTTTATTTAGTTTGTTCTTTCTGGGCGCTGCTTTGACCAAGCAGCTGTCCTACGTCATGGGTGTCAGGGGTAGGGTCAGTTCCCGGCCTCTTAAGGTGCAGAGCTGACCCTGCTGCAGGACATCTGTCCTGTGTGGGGCTTGTTACTGCACAGCATTGCGCTGTAGTGAGCAAGCTCCCCAGCTGCCGAACACCTCTGACTGGTCTGAAGACGTCTGTGGTGAGTAAAGGTTGGGGGTCCCACAAGGGGACACCCTAACCGTTTTGTGTGGCAAGATGGCGGCGGCAGTAGTGGCGGCCCTCATGCAGGGACTGCGCGACCCCCGCTCATCACACTGGCATAGGGTGATGCCGCTGGACCACCTATGGTGTTTTTTATTATATGTGAAAAGCACCTTATATGCCAGTTTAAACACGCTAGAAGAGCCAGCTCCGTTTAAGGGGGCGGGGCTTCCCTCAGAGCGGGACCAGGCTCTGCTGGTCCCGCTGCTTCTTCACGCATCCAGAGGTCGCCATTACAGCTCCTCAACGGCGTTGTGGATTTGATCCTTTGCAGCAGCGGCAGAGACAGCAAGTTATAACAGCGCAGCAGCGTTGCCTAGCTGTGTTATATTACACTGTGTATGCCAATATCACTGTGTCCTTTGTGCGTTACCAGCTCACTCAAATCTGTGAGCTAAGGTTTAGGATGTACTGGTCCCCTCATATTGCTCTGAGTCTACCCCACTGGCTAGTTAAGCACTTGTACACACACCATAGTCTCTAACATAGAGGTGATTACACTTCATATTGTGTAGAGTTACAGTTTATTCAAGTGTGTGTGTGTGTGTGTGTGTGTGTGTCTGCGCTACTGGGGTTTTTTTCTGTTGCTTCATCATGGTGAAAAAGTTAACATGCATGGTGTGCAGCACAAAGTTTATACCAGCTTCACAGTCACAGGTTACCTGTGAGCCGTGTATGCTACCACAGCCTAGTGGTGTGACCTCTCTGGTCAGTGGGGTACCCCCACAACTTGTGGATGGGTCGCAGGCAGACAGTCAGGAGCCTGGTTGGGCCAGCAGCATTAAAACGCTAATGGACTATTTTTCTTCCCAGTTATCTGCAAATACACAGCAGACGCAGAGGGTGCAAAGGGAATTAGCCATATTGTCTGCCAGGGTTGATATTCTCACCCCTCCTCCTGCTCCGCCTCAAAAGCAGCCTGCTACTGCAATGGGCCCTGACACAGATGATGATGAGGACATCCTTGAAGAAGGAGAGGAGGCCAATGAACAGGAAACTGTTCAGGAGCTGTCTTCAGCTCATGGGTCTGAGGCATTAACTAAGGCCATTATGGAAGTGTTAGAGCTTCCTATGGAGGAACCCTCTGAAGGGGATTCTTTCTTCATGACCCAGAAGAAACAGCCGGTGTATTTCCCTGAATTAGAGAGTGCTTTTAAAAGTGCTTGACAGAACCCTGAAAAGAGGTTCCAGCTCTCAAAGAGGTTTGCAAATGCGTACCCCTTTGATCCTGTTGGTAGGAAGAAGTGGGAGGAACCGCCAGTAGTGGATTCCTCTGTTTCCCACCTTTCAAAGAAGGTGCTGTTACACGTTCCTGGGGTTTCTACACTCAAGGATGGTGCAAATAGGAGACTTGAAGCAACGCTGAAGTCTATGTACACGGCCAGTGGGGCTTTCCAACGCCCGGTTTTGGCCAGTTGTTGGATGGCTAAGGCCATTTATACTTGGTCCAAGCAGATCCAAGAGGGTTTGGTGGGGGACATGTCTGTGGCTCAGGTGAAAATCTGCATCATAATCAGGACACGACACGGGTGCTTTGTGAGGCACAGAAGGAATTGGGCGCTATAAACGCACGGAATTCCGCAATGGCCGTGTCTGATCGGTGGGCACTGTGGTTGCGCCAGTGGGTGGCTGATGTGGATTCTAAAAAGAGTGTTGAAAGCATCCCTTTCACGGGGGAAAGGCTCTTTGGTAGTGAGCTTGACGACTGGATTTCAAAGGCTACGGCAGGTAAATCCACCTTCCTCCCGTCAGCACCCACTGTTGTAAAGCGCCCTTTCACTTGTCCCTCCCAGCAGTCCTTTCGCGGGTCCAAGTTACGCCCAATGGCCAGAGGTGCCTCGAATGCTAGCCGAGACACAAGAGGCAAATTCAGGAAGCCAAACCCCTCAGGTCATCAGGACCGTTCCAACTGCCCCGCATGTCTTTACCAAGCTCATGGCAGAAATGATGTTTCTTCTCAGGCTCCAAAGGGTCAATGTGATACCCTACCTGGACGACCTGTTGATTGTCCGGATCGGAGGAGGCCCTGAGAAGTGCACTCAATCTGACGATGCAGGTACTGAGGGACCATGGGTGGATTTTAAATATTCCAAAATCCTTGTTGATCCCGAGCCGGAGAATGGTATTCCTGGGTATGACATGGTGGAGCAGAAAGTATTCCTGCCGGTCGAAAAGGCTACTGCAATACAAGAGTTGGTAAGAGAGGTACTAACAAACCCTCGGGTCTCGGTGCACCTCTGCCTCAGGCTGTTGGGCAAAATGGTTGCCATCCAGTATGCCCGGTTCCACTCCAGGACCTTTCAGCTGGATATCCTCACAAAGTGGTCAGGATACCCCCTGCAAATGCACAGGAGGATTTGCCTGTCAATGCAGACCAATCTCTTCCTGCAGTGGTGGCTCGATTCGCCAAATCTCTTGGCAGGTCGCTGTTTCCAGATCCAGGACTGGCTTCTGCTAACCACGGATGCCAGTCTCAGAGGTTGGGGTGCCGTGATACAGGGAGTCCTTCTACAAGGCTGTTGTTCTCCACTGGAATCCATGCTGCATATAAACAACCTGGAGTTGAGGGCAGTCTACTACGCCCTGTTACAGGCGGAGCCGATGCTGCAGGGCAGGGCAGTGCAAGTCCAGTCCGACAATGCAACTACAGTTGCTTATATCAACCGCCAAGGAGGGACGAGGAGCATGACTTGTATGAGGGAAACCAACAAGATATTCTCCTGGGCAGAATGCCATGTGAAGGCCCTGTCGGCAATTTTTATACCGGGAGTCGACGACTGGGAGGCGGATTTCCTCAGTCGTCACGATCTCCACCCCAGGGAGTGGGAACTTCACCCTCAGGTGTTCCAGGACATCGTGGATCTTTGGGGGCTCCCTCAGATCGACCTCTTGGCCTCACGGTTGAATCGCAAGGTGGACAGGTACTGTGCACGGATCAGGGATCCAGGGGCGGTAGCAGTGGATGCCCTGACTTGGACATGGGATTTCCAGTTGGTGTACCTGTTCCCACCACTCCCGGTACTGGCGCGGGTGCTAAAAAGGATTCGGCACCAGAGAGCAGAAGCCATCCTAGTGGCACCAGACTGGCCTCGAAGGGCCTGGTACGGGGACATTCAGGCCATGCAGGTAGAAGACCTGTGGCGTCTTCCTCAAAGAAAAGATCTTCTCCTCCAGGGACCGTTCGTCTTTCACGACTTACCGCGGCTGCGTTTAATGGCCTGGAGGTTGAGCGGCAGATATTAGGCCACAAGGGCCTACATCCCTCGGTCATTACCACCATGACGCGTGCCAGGAAACCAGTCACGGCTTCTCACTATCATGTTATATGGAAGAAATACATAGTCTGGTGTGAAAGAAATACCTTGCCACAAGCTGTATTTCGTGTTAACAATCTGTTAAGATTTCTGCAAGCCGGCTTGGAGCTGGGCCTCCGGTTGGGTTCCTTGAAGGTCCAGATCTCAGCTCTATCTGTATTTTTTCAAAATAAACTGTCGGTTTTGCCTGAGGTCCAAACCATTCTGCAAGGGGTGCTGAGGATTCAGCCTCCTTTTGTGCCACCCACCGCGCCTTGGGACCTGGATGTAGTTCTTACCTTTCTCAAGTCTTCTTGGTTCATTCCTTTGGAACAATCTGAGTTGAAACCTCTTACTTGGAAGACTGTGGTCCTGCTGGCGTTGACTTCAGCCAGGCGAGTGTCTGAGCTTGGGGCATTATCCTGTAAAAGCCCTTACCTGGTGTTCCATGAGGATAGGGCGGAGCTCAGGACTAGGCCGCAGTTCCTGCCGAAGGTTTTATCGGCATTCCACCTCAACCAACCTATTGTTGTTCCTTCCAGCATGGTACATCCGAAGATACCTCTCTCTTTGGATGTGGTACATACCCTCAAAGTGTATGTTAAGCGCACAGCTAGAATCCGGAAAACGGATAGTCTATTCGTGTTGTACGATGCGCAAAAGAAGGTCTCTCCTGCTTCTACAAGGAACATAGCACGTTGGATTCGGTGCACGATACAACAGTCCTATGCATCGGCTGGTTTGTCCCTTCCTCCGTCGCTAATGGCCCATTCCACCAGATCTGTGGGGACTTCTTGGGTTGCTGCCCGAGGGGTCTCGGCCCTGCAGCTGTGCAGGGCCGCAACTTGGTCAGGGAATAACACATTTGTCAAGTTCTACAGATTTGACACTCTGGCCAGGGAGGATTCCCAGTTTGGACAAGCGATTCTGCAGCAGATTCTGCACGTTCCCGCCTGTTCTGGTAGCTTTGGGACCTCCCCATAGTATTCAACCCAGTATCCCATTGGACGGTAGAGAAAATAGGATTTTTGGTACCTACCGGTAAATCCTTTTCTCGTAGTCCCATATGGGATACTGGGAGCCCGCCTCTGTGCTGCATTTCTGCTGTAAGACACTGTTCCTTATGCTGGCCACACATCAGACCAACTTCTGACCAACTTTTTTAAAACCCTTCAAACCTCCAACCATCCAACTTGACAGTCCAACTAAAACAGTTCCCCACACATCTAACCAACTTTTCTTCCAACCAGTAAACTTTTTTTTTTTTTTTTTAGTTCAGCCAACTTCTGTCCAACTTCTGATGTCACAGAAGTAGGCGGGCAGTGCCTGCCTGTTTTGAGGGTTTTTTTTTTTATAACAAATGTCTGTTTAGTTCAGTGAACTGGAGCCTTTCTTCCAAGCAAATGTCTTTTTGGCTGTTAACTTTAGTTCCAAACATGGTTGGGCTGCCTTGGCAAGATTTTTCTTGTAGATCCACAAATAAGAGCGTGCCATGGTACCTGTAATGATTATTTTTTTATTTTTTTTGTGAGAGGTGCAGGGGCAACATAGGGACAGAGAGGTGCAGGAAAGGAGGGAGTGAGGTAACAGAGGGGTGGAAGAAGAGGTGCAGAAGTGATCAGAGAGGTTCAAGGTGTGAACGAAGAGGTAAAGGGAGTGTGTGTGTGTGTGTGTGCGTGTGTGTGTGTGTGTGTGTGTGCAATGGCAGTGCCCGTTCCAAATAAACTGAATTCTGCATGATCATTTTAAAAAGCAATTTATGCTGAATCTGGGAAGACTGCTCTTTTTTCTGCAGCCTTCAACACCACTATAAGAGAACATTGTATTTGTTTGTTGGTACATTGACAAATCTACACTTTTACTATGTATCGTTGTGTAAACATTGTTGCAATTATGTGAATGGAAGGTAATTGGAATCTCACTGCAGCTAAAAGCCATTCATTATTTAGATTTGTGTTGTTGTTGTTTTTTTTGAGTGAACCACGTCTGCTTGCTATGCTCGGCACACTAGTCTATTCTACCTCCACGCCCTAGTGGTTGGTAGGGCATGAAATACAGCCTGTCAGCACATGTTGGCTCACAAAAAAACCATGAAAAAATCATGTCAACTTTTGTCTGTCGACCTTGACAATGTCGAAATAATGCATTTGCCAATCTTATGACCTTGTTGACCTTAGGCATGTCGACCTACAGTAAGGCTTGTCGACCTGCAGTGGTTGACCCAATGAATGTCGACCTTAATTAGGTCAACCAAAGACCATGTCCCATCTATCTATATTTGTCTCTCTACATTATCTATACATCTAATCTATCTACAGTATCTATGTATCTAATCAATGTCTCTCTCTCTCTCTATCTCTCTCCAGCATCTATACATCTTATCTCTCTACAGTATCTATGTATCTTATCGGAACTTATATGTTAGTTGGGCACCCACTATAGTTAGTACGCTCATACCCCCACTGTCCACGTAGGTGTGGAGATGATCTTATATAGTGTGGTGAGCGCAGCGAGCCACCGAGCCCGAAGCGTGGTGAGCGAACGCAGAAAACTAAGCAAATAGCTTAGTGGGCGCCCAACTAAAATATAAGTACCATCTTATCTCTCTCTTTCTGTCTGTATCTCGCTGTCTCTCTCTCCAGTATCTTTACATGTAAGCTATCTAAAGTATGTAGGTATCTTATCTCTCTCTCTGTCTCTCTCCGTCTCTATCTTTGACTCTCTCGCTCCAGTATCTATACATCTAAGCTTTCTACAGTATCTATGTATCGAATCAATCTAATTAATCTATCTATCCATTGTCACATCTGTTAAGATTGATATCACAAACTCATCGATGAGCCCACGTTGTGCCCATTAGAGATGAAGACCCCACTGGCTAGTTATATGCTGAAATACTGCTTCATGTGACCTATTTTTATGCTTCACACCATGCATGCACAAATAAGTCTTCAGAACACAAGAGGACACTCTAAATACTTGTTGTATGCAGATGTGACACAGCTTACCAAATATTAATTTGGTGCAGTGTTGTGGATGTGCCTGGCTGCACAGCATTCAGTGTGATTTTGGCACACATCATTTAATACTGGGACTGTGACTTGTGCAACATTATTGGGATATTCCTCCAATCTTTAGGGAGAAGAAAGTCATTGGCTTATGTATCTTACATTTGTAGTGAGCAGCATATTACATTTTTCATGCGCCTGGCTAACCCTGGAAGTATGGCACTCGAAATTCTTGCCATGAGGGCATCAAGGGGGTCTATCTAATGTTTTCCTTCTATAAAGGAGCCTGGTTGCTTGGTTGCTTCCCAGAGGTTTGTATGGTTTTCAACTTTATATGAGCTACCTGTATCCCTTTTCTTTGCATATTAGTTTTAGGGACACAATGGGGGTCATCTAGTATTCAGCATACTCTGAAAAATGACTGTTTTTGGAGATTGTTTGAGAGGAACAACCTGTTGATAAGCAGCAGTTGGTTATACATATACTGGGATGAATGTCACTCTTTCTTTTAAATGGGAGAACACCTTCCTGGAGGTGCACACTGCTGGTTCAGGGTATAAGTTATGGGTTTACTGTAGCCACTTGTAAGCAGTTTGTTTTACAATGTGTCACTTCTGATACATGGATCCCCGGCCCTCACGCACAACAGCACAGACGCTATGGCACCGTCATCTGACCATAAAGCACACAGAGGTACAGTACTTAACAGGCTCCAGGGTCCTAACACATATCTAGTTAACGTTTAACCAAGTGACAGCATTCCTTCCACTGAGAAACCACAGCATTTGGAAACAGAAGACAGCAGGGTTTACCGGAGTCTTGTCTCTGCTGTATCTCAGTCATCCTCCTATTGTCAAGGCTTCCTTCAATGTTTCACATCTTTAAGTGTGTACACAAAGGTTCAAAGTAATACTTATTTACTTCATTATTGGGCATTTCATTGCGGTAAGCATCTATGCATAGCGTATATAGAGAATGTACACAAATACAGACCAAGCAGGCGGTGTATACTGTATGTCCTCGGTGTTGAGGGAGAAAGCAAAGGAAATTGATCTGTTGGGAAGGGAGTGTGAGGGGAGGAAGAATGTAGAGGAGATAGCATAGATAACAAACTAGTAAAGTGCATGCCAGCTAACAAGGACATACTAATTGCTTCCCACCTGCTGCCGAACTTCTGTAGTCCAGCATCCCCTGGAGCAGCATCCCCTACTGCTGCCGAATGACAGCCGCTGCTGAGCTTGTCCTAAGCTGCCTCTGTCTCTACCGGGGCTAGCTGCCGGGGGACAGTGGTAGCTGCTGGGGGACGGGGGTAGCTGCCGGGGGACAGTGGTAGCTGCTGGGGGACGGGGGTAGCTGCCGGGGGACAGTGGTAGCTCCTGGGGGATGGGAGTAGCTGCCGGGGGACAGTGGTAGCTCCTGGGGGACAGGGGTAGCTGCTGGGGGACAGTGGTAGCTGCCGGGGGACAGGAGTAGCTGCCGGGGGACAGTGGTAGCTCCTGGGGGATGGGGGTAGCTGCTGGGGGACGGGGGTAGCTGTCGGGGGATGGGTTAAATGTCAAGTACTAGTGGAAGCTGCCGGAGGAGGACATTACACCGGTGATATGCGGTGCAGGCTCTCCGGGACCGGGCTGCTACAGAGATGGTGCAGGCACAGCGGCTGGAGGGACTGGTGGCAGCTGGCATCTGGACCACGCTGGAGGCTGCAGAGAGGTACCTGGAATAGTAGGCGGACACTGCTGGTCAGTGTCCGCCTACATATCGGTCAGTTGGGAGACAGTTCCCCCACACATCAGGACGATCAGCTGGGAAAAATCAAACAGGTTTGATTTTTCCCAGCTGGTTGGAACGACCGTTCTGGGCCGTTTATCAGCGTTTTTAACCGTGTGGGAGCAAACGGCTGATAATCGTTTGCTCCCACACACTAGAAAGATTATCATTCCAACCAGCCAAAAGTTGGCTGGTTGGAACGATATCTTTCTGATGTGTGGCCAGCATTACACTGTTAGGGCTTGTTGCCTTGTTGTCATGGAATCGGTACATCTGTCAGACCAGACTTAGGTCTACAGTCATTAGGTCGACTGTAGACCTAAGTCTCGCTTCGCTCGCAATGCTTCGGCCACGGTGCCACGCTATGCTCGGCACACTATTTTATTGTCCCACCACGCCCTAGTGGATGGTAGGGCATGAAATACCACCTGTCGGCACATGTCGGCTCAAAAAACAGTGAAAAACTCATGTCGACCTAATGACTGTCGACCTTGGCCCATGTCGACCTTGGGGCCCGTCGACCTTCCGGGCTCGACCTAATGACTGTCGACCTAAGTGTGGTCTGACAGATGACCGTTTCCCGTTGTCATGTATTGACTTTCTTCAATAGTTATTGGTGAACTCGGAAGTTATGATTCACCTCGTTTATTAATTTTGTTTGGTTTGGGTGTGCTGTGAGAATCTCACCACGTTATTGTTCACATACCTCCTCTCATAGCTCTCCTTCGGCACAGTTTTTCATTAACTGACTATTGGAGGGAGATAGAGGGGAGGAGCCAGTGCACCCACACTAAAAGCTTTAATGTGGAAAAAGGGTGAACCTCGAAACCAGTTAAAGCTGCTGTATATGGGAATGTGTAAGGCTCCCTGTATATGAATAAACAGAAGAAAGGTTATACTGCGCTTGGGTTAGTCTGAATGATGACCAAACACAAATGTGATGGTAAAGTACAAATACATTTATTTCATTATACAACAATAAATAGTATTCTCAATTTGAAAAATATATAAACATATATGGTGAAAAAATTTCACAATGAATAAAAAAAGAGGGGCTCCAACCTAGAGCCCTGACACCATCTTGCACCAGGCTCCTTCACGGCAAACTTTATTCCAGACCTGCCTCCACCATCTTGTGCCTTCAAAAGTCCATACCTCCAATTGCAGTGATTCACGGAGGTGGCAAACCCATCATCCCACCAACCACTCCTGCTCAAATTCCATCTGAGGCTTATTGGATCCACATGCTGGGAATTAAACCGGAACTATTTTCAGGTCACCAGATGAGGCCCTGACCCTTTGACCATCAATGGTGGTAACTATAACTAACAAATTGGCCCAATAAACTGCCTTTTCTTCCCTCTTCGAGCCATGTGCATGCACTGATTGTTTTTTAAACTCCCCCCTCTTTTTTTATTAATTGCGCAATTTTTTCACCATATATATATTTATATATTTTTCAAATAGAGAATTCTCTATATTGTTGTATAATGAAATAAATGTATTTGTACTTTACTATCACATTCGTGTTTGGTCATCATTCAGTCTAACCCAAGTGCTGTATACCCTTTCTTCTGTTCTAAAAGCTTTAATGTGCCTGTCTCTCCTGCGGAGGATCTCTACCCCCATAGTATTCAACCCAGTATCCCATATGGACTACGAGAAAAGGATTTACCGGTAGGTACCCAAAATCCTATTTTTCCTCTCACTAAAAAGACACTGTACATTTTCCAGAACAAGGCTGCGTGGAAAAATCCTGAAAAACCTTTTCAAATATCAAAACGTTTTATGTCCACATTCTCTTTTGATCCCTCAGGGAGAAAGGTATAGGAGGAGCCTCCCGTGGTATTTGCCTCTTTCTTCCTTCTGTCCAAAAAGGTGTGGGTAATGGCACCCGGCAGGGGTGCCCATTGTCCCCTTTACTGTACGCCCTTAGTATCGAACCCTTGGCAGCCCACATCAGGAAGAACCAGGATATACAGGGGATTACGGTTCGGGGCTCCCAATATAAAATATTGTTATTTGCAGATGATGTCCTGTTAACACTGTCTTCTCCACTGACCTCACTCCCAAAACTTCAGGCTGAACTCTCACTATACGGTAGCCTCTCAGATCACAAAGTAAATAACTCAAAATCGGAAGCATTAGCATTTCACCTTCCCAACACCACCACGGAATTACATTTGGCGTCCCCAATCTATAAAGTACTTGGGTGTACAGATAACAAAACACTTTGACCAATTATTTAAAGCCAACTACGAACCTCTTCTATGCTCCATTAAAAAGGATCTAGCAACCTGGTCCCCTTTATGGACAGGCCGGATAAATTCGATTAAAATGAACATCTTACCCCGATTATTATACCTATTTAAAACGATCCCCATAGTGGTCCCTACTTCTTATCTTCGTACAATTCAGTCTTTATGTGGCAAATTTGTATGGTCAAACAAACCCCCTAGATTAAACAGATCCTGCCTAGCGAAATCTTCTTTCAATGGCGGACTGGGCCTCCCTATATTTGAACGCTACTTTCAGGCTACGCAATTGAGCCATGTTGTAGCTTGGCACACACAGGCGGGGGTCAGGAAATGGGTATCTTTAGAGAGCGAACTAATTAACTACCAGTCAGTTTGTTTCCTCCCCTGGCTACCGCCGAAATTGAGACCAGCCTCAGTACTGGAAACCCCTTGTGTCCACTCTGTGTTAAGAACGTGGGACTACCTAAACAAAAAACTCCAACTGGCACCATATCCCTCCCCTCTCACCCCTCTCTGGCGACACCCAGACTTTCCTTTGGGATGTATGTCTCCTTACTCACAACCCTGGATCTCCGCAGGTATCACTCGTCTATCGCACATTTCAGGGGAATTCGCCCCTCAAAACTATAAAGCACTATGTGAGAAATATGATAGTCAGCGTCTCAGACACTTTGACTACCTCCAGATTTCCAGCTTTGTAAAGTCTCTATACAAATCAACTAAGCCCAGATCCCCACTTCCCATTGAACGTTTCTGTATTTACAGTGGGGACGGGGAGGGGGGGGGGGGGGGATTACAAGTGTCAAATTTAGTCAAAGAAAACCATAGCAATATAAAACATAGGATATTCGCTACATGGAGTGATCAATGTTATAACAATTTGTCAAACACAACAGGTATACATTGTAACACAGGGTTCATTGTAAACATTAATAGTAGATAGGGTATACATGGGTGTGTGTGTGTGTGTGTGTGTGTGTGTGTGTATATATATATATATATATATATATATATATATATATATATATATATATATATATATATATATATATATATATCCAAATATGCGTAAGGGGGCCTGTTATTATTGGGCCTCAGAGGTTTCATTCAGACTGAACTGTGGCGGGTCCTTGAGTGGAGCAGAAGGAAAGAATTTAGCACCCTCCCCTTCCGTAACCTATATGTGCCAAGGAAGCCAATGTATATGAGTGGAAGAGGATATGGATGAAAATGGGATGAAGTTGGTTTATATGAGAAAATGGTGATTTGTTTTCAGTATAACCTGTAGAAGGGATGGGGGGGGAGATTGCTTCCATTGCTGGGCTAAGTTCGACAGGGCGGCAATGAGTATATGGCCTACGACAAATCTGTTCTCTGGTGAGACCTCTTGGGGTATAAATGAAATAGAGCTGTGGATGGGTACGGGTTGATAATGATCTTAAGAACCATAGAGATTAGGTTAAAAACTTCCGACCAGTAGTTCAGAATTTTGGGGCAAGACCAGCATTGGTTGGAGCAGGAAGGCCAGAAGGTTTGAAGATGGTCTGGAGTCAGGTAGAGTCTGTTGATGAGCTTGATGTGCATCTCTGTGTGGTTAGGCACCGTGACATTGTATAGGAGGTTAGAAAAATCCGACGCCATTGTGCGGGAGTGAATGTTCTACCCAGATCCGCCTCCCGTTTCATATGAGAGGCCGCTTTGGAAAAAATAGTGGGGGTTATCAAAGTTTTGTACCAGAAGGAAATATCGCTTCTGGTGTTTATCAAGAAGGGTCTACAGAATACGATCTGAGATCTGAGGGGAATTTGTTGCAAAATGAGCTTTCCACCAGTGTGCGATTTGAAGGTAATGGAAGTATTCAGATGGGGCAATGAGAATTGTCATTGTAAAGTAGCGAAGGGGAGCAAAGAGTGGGCGTCCAAAATATCTCCTAGGCAGGCTATACCTCGGGTCTTCCAGGTTTTTAAATTAAGATTAGGTATTAGTTTTGCAATAGTAGTAGTAATGGATATACTAGAAATATTGGCCATCGGGGCAGGTACGGTGATCAATAGGTGGTCCCATGCTTGCAGAGTCGCTTTAGCGGATGGCAACATATTGGGGTGCACTGGTCTGACCTGAGATCCAGTCTGCCATAGGCTCTAGGGAGCGACATCTTGGAGCCGACCATAGTAGGGGCTCTGGATGACCAAACATTTATCAAGATGGAAGTGGCAAGTTGTAAAGATCTCTTGGGGAAGGTGTAGCGGATGGTGAGGAATAAATACATCAGTTTAGGGAGTAATGACATTTTAAATGCAGGAAATATCATATGATAGCCAGGATTTGGAGAGGGTGGTCAAAGTATTGAGTAGTGGGGAGAGATTGACGTTAAATACATTTGCTGTGTTGGGGGGAATATGTTTGCCCAAGTATTTTATGGAGTCTGTCTGCCAGTTATATTTGTAGGATGATTGTAGGTGGGGTAGGGATCTGGTGAGGTTAATCGGAAGGGCGTCTGTTTTAGTGGTATTGAGTTTATAATAGGAAGCTGCACTGTAAGAGGTGAGTATAGTATGAAGGAAGGGGAGGGTTCTAGCGGGATTAGTTACAAAGCGCAATACGTCATCTGCAAAAAGACTTAGTTTATGACTAATTGGGCCTATCTGAACACCAGGAAAGTTGGCGTTGTTACGTATGGTGATGGCTAGTGGTTCTATAGAGAGGACAAAGATTAAGGGGGATAGGGGACAACCATGTCTGGTACTGTTTGAGATCTTGAAGGAGTCGGATAGGAAACCAACACCCGAGCCGTGGGGGAGCTATAAACTGTCAAGATCGATGTAAGATTTTGATCTTTGAAGCCAAATCGAGAGAGCACCTCTTGCATTTATTGCCAGTTAAGTCTGTGAAACGCTTTTTTGGTATCAAGGGATAAAAGAAGAAGGTCCTGCTCCCCAGGGAGGGAATCAATGAGATTGAATACCCTTCTGGTATTAACGGAGGCCTGTCTTCCAGGAACAAACAAAACCCATCTGGTCCGGGTGTATCACCAACGGGAGGAATTGGTTGATGCGAAGTGCCATCAACCTGGCAAACAACTTGATGTCACAATTTAGTAGTGCAATAGGGCAGTAGTTTTGACAGAAGGCTGGGTCTTTGCCTGGCTTGGGTATAGTAACTATACGGGCTTCTAGTAGTTCTGGTGGAGAGGAACCTATTGAGGAAAGCTCATTGAAAAGGTTTGTCAAGTACGGGGTTAGGAGATCACTAAAATTAATGTAAAAGTCAGTAATAAACCCGTCTGGGGGCCTCATTCCTGGGAAGCAGTTTAATGGCCGACTGGATCTCCAGTTGTGACCATGGGGCGTTTAGGGAGTCTAATTGTACTGGCTTGAGTGATGGGATCTGTAGTTTGTCCAAGAAGGCAGAGATAGTTTCTTTGGTGGGTTGTGGTGTGGAAGAGTCAGAGGATAGATTGTAAAGCTGGGTATAATATTGCAAAAATTGATTTGCTATATCTTTGGGGTTGATGAGTTTTTCTTTATTGGAGTTAATGATTTGTTTGATTCTATTTCTAGACTGTTGGGCACATAGCTTCCGGGCAAGCATGCTACCTGATCTGTTCCCCAAAAGATAGAATTTGTGTCTTAATCTATTCAGGTCAGTTTGGGTACGGGCTAGGAGAAGCTTTTGAAGCTGGCTGCGCACGTTTGCTATCTCTTTTTTCAGGGAACTGGAGGGGGAACTCTTTTATTTAGGGATTCAAGTGTTGTTAGGTTGGACTCTAAGTCCAGCTGGGTTTTGAGGGCTCTGCGCTTCAAGTTAGCTCCAGCTTGTTTGGCTGCCCCCCTCGTGACCGCTTTAAAGGCACACCAATGGTTTATGACAGATGTGTCTTGAGGGGAGTTGTTGGCCATTTAGGAATTGATGGATTTTAATATAGTGTCTTTAGCCATGGGATCTTTAACAAATGTGGGAAAAGTCGCCACGGTCTTGGGGGGATTTTGGACGTGTTCAGGCTACATTTCCACATGACGGGTGCATGGTCAGACCAGGTGATTGGGAGGATGTCGACATCTTTAGTGAGTTGTAGAGTCCATTTGTCACAGTGGATATAATCTATCCTGGAATATGTATTGTGTACTGGGGAATAAAAGTGTATTCACGGCGGGTTGGGTAAGTTGTCCTCCAGGTGTCATATAAATCATATTCTAGGAGTAGGTTACGGAAAGCTAAAGATGAGTTGGACAGTGGGGATTGGCGGGAAGTAGGTTGTTGGGATTTGTCCAATTTGGGATCTAGGGGAAGGTTAAAGTCTCTGAGTATTATCAAGGAGCCCTTAGGGGATTTCTGTATAAGGAGAAACAATTTACGTAAGAAGGGAATTTGGTTCGAGTTAAGTGCCTATAGAGAGACAATAGTTGTCAGTTTGTCCTCGAGAAAGCCGGTCAATATCAAATATCTACCACTTTTTTCCGTGATATGGGAGTGGTGGACAAAAGATGTGTGTTTACCAAATAAGATAGCTACCCCATTTTGTTTAAATGGTCCGTTTGCAAAATATCCTGTGGGAAAGTTTGAATCCTTGAGGGTAGGGGGATTGGAGGCAGTGAAGTGCGTTTCCTGGACAGCAACAACATCCGCTTTCTGCTTATGAAAATCGGAAAGAGATAATCTACGTTTGTTTGGGGAGTTCAACCCCTTAACATTCAAGGGAAAAAAATTAGGCATTGTCAGATAAAGTGGGGTGATAGGAAGGGCCTAGGTTCCAACAGTGGGGGAACTTTGTGACACTAACGTAGAGTATCTACGTCTACTAAAGTCCAGGGGGTTGGGTCGGGAATAAGTAGCAGGCATGGAGGGAGAGGGGGGGGGGGGGGGACAGACGCAGGGGTAAAAGAGGGAGTAAAGGGAAAGACAAAACATAAAGGTCCAGTATATAGGACCTGCGTGACTACTGCAGAGGAGGAGAAAAAAGGGGGTACTTGCAGTAGTATGTATAAAGTTAGGGGGTGGCTCGGCTCCTAAAGGAAAAGAGAGCTGCCACTCACTTATATAAACATAGTATATAATATACGGCATATAGAATCTAGCAACATATGTAGAGACCAGTATAAAATACTATAGGAACATCCTAATTGTTTAGTGTGGTTGTCTATAACTATATGAGTGAAAATAGTAAATTCTAACATAGTGAACCGGCTGCCGAAGGCTTTGCGTGGATAAACAACAATATAAACAATACTTATCGCATGCCCCTCATCCTGGTGGAGAGGGAAGCAAGGGTGGAAACGGCCGAGTTCACAAAGCAGTGGAATATGGTCATCGGGATCTTTGAATGGACCTCAGGTATTGGACCATTCATGCTGCATGGTACGTGGGCGTTTCTGGTCCTGAGGTCTCGCAACCGATATGTCCCAGTCCATCAGGAGTTTAACTCCTGCGTCTAGTGAGGTGATGGTGTAGGTGGTTTCTTTGTGGTAAATAATCAGTTTAACCGGGAACCCCTAACAGTACCGGATATCATTGGAACGAAGTGCAGTGGTGATAGGGGCAAATGCTCTTCTGCTGGCGATTAGTTGCAGGGGAGAAGTCTTGATAGATTTGGAGGCCTCCCAGTGTGTCTGTTTTTTTTTTTTTTTTATTCTCGTGCTGCTCTTAATATTCGTTCTTTGATTGTAAAGAAGTGGACCTGTAGGAGGATGTTCTTCGGCAGGTCGGCAGAAACTGTTTTAGGTCTTGGGAGGTGGTGAATAAGGTCGATTTAGAGATCTTTGGGGTCTGCAGTAGGGAGAAGTTTGCAGAATAGGGTGCATACATAGTCCTCCAACTCTGAGTTGGCTACTGAGCCAGGGATGCCTCTGATTTTAATATTGTTACGTCTGGACCTGTCTTCCAGATCTGTAAGCTTGGTTTTAAATTGGAGAATCTCTTGTTGACAGTCGTAAGAGGTTATGAGGTCATTATGGGAGGTGACTAGCTCCTCCATTTTATGTTCTGTTTTGACTTCTCGTATGGCGAATTTCAAGTCTTTGGCCATCTCTGCCTGGAATGCAGAGAAGACCTGGCACAGGGACTTCACCGTCACTGGTTCGTCTGATTCAATATCTATCCCAGCTACTCTAATGGGAGAGGCCATCCCATGTGGCTGAGCGGCAGCGCACCATCCCGGGCAGGGAGGTCATCTGAAGATGACATCATTGCGCACCACATGCCAGCCAGCCGCTCGGAGGGCGCTTCACAATGACATCACCCCGCACCGCACACTAACCACAGGGGACAGGCGCCAGAGACGCTAGTCATCATGGCAACTGTCAAAACAATAACGCGTTCTGCTGGCTCCTGTATTGCTTATTTTGTTCGAGTGCCGCCGCTGTCGAGGTGGCGGCACTCTCCAAGAAATACACAGGATAGCAGGGATCACTCTACGTTTCGAACTTTAATGGTTCTTCATCAGGAGATAACAAGACACTAAAACCATAACAGTATTTATACAGACCTGTTACCTGGGCCAAAGGGAGCGCAGAACCGGAGATAAAATCAGCGTAGTAAAAAATGTAGATCTTATCTCCAGGCCAAAGGGAGATAAGATCTACGTTTTTTACTACACTGATTCTGACAGGGACGCTACGCTGACTACGTAACTGCCGCGTGAAACTACAAAAGTACCAATAAAATAATAAATAAATAGAGCCACCCTTAAACTGTCTAGATGCATCAAGAACACTCCGGAAGCTGAATTTTGTGATCTGGAGTTAAAATATTTCAAAGATGTTATACCTACTACCAAAACCCGTTGGATGTTAGCCTGGTCGGCCTGGTTGACTCATTTACAGATGGAGCCTTCTTTAACTAGCCATCTCTGGATAGGCCTATTGTTCTCAGATGCAAAACAATACATAGAACAATACATCAAGGGATTAGCATAGGATTAAGTCCCAACAGCTCTGGCTCACTTAGGGCCTTATTTTGGTTAATTCTTTCTGACAAAATCCTTCTTAGATGGACAAAACCATGTGCACTGCAGGGGGGGCAGATGTAACATGTGCAGAGAGAATTAGATTTGGGTAAGTAATTTTGTTTCTGTGCAGGGAAAATACTGACTGCTTTATTTTTACACTGCAATATAGATCTCACTTCTAAAAACCCCACCCAAATCTAATTCTCTCTGCACAAGTAACACCTGCCCCACCTGCAGTGCACATGGTTTTGCCCATCTAAGAAGGAAAGAATGAACCAAAATAAGGCCCTTAATCCTATTAGAGGGCTAGATGAGGATGGCTCTATCTGTATTGGACAAAAACTGCTGGTCTCTTATGTTTCAAGCCAGTACTATTTAGATACTGTCGGATAGACATGGTATTTAGCTCATCTAGTGCTCTATGACTGTCAGGGTTCCATCATTACACACCATATTGCCACCATCACTGTTTACACAACACCTGAAATTGTACAGACGTTTCTCTCCTATTTCAGTGATTTATATAATTACCGCTTGGACTCAGGATCAGGAACTTTGCCACTATTCGTCCACCATTACAGTCCCTAAACTTACCCCTGACTTACCCCTGAGGCCTGTACTTTTTTTTGGAAGTTCCTGCGACGGTTGATTAGGTGTGTGCGGCAATTTGCTTGTGGCGGACTTGCTATTAAACTGTACAAAGAAATATAGGAGCAAAGGTGGTGATATGTTACATACTTTGCATTTGTTACATACTTTAGATTTGTTGGCAGAAAATAGCCACCATCCTTCCATGTCTGAGGCCATCATTGTCGTGCTTCCAAAACCCGTTAAAATCCCTAACTCCCAGAGTCATATAAACCGATTATCCCTTATTCCCACAGACTCCGAGATCCTGGCAAATATATTGGCTTTAAGACTCAACTCTGTTATTACCACCCTAATTCACCCAACCCAATCTGGCTTTATGCCTGGTAAGTCAACCTCTATTAATTTATGACTGCTATATACTATAGTTCAGGCCCTGCATGCTCTCCCCTCAGTTTTGGTCTTTTTGGACGTGGCCAAAGCTTTTGATCGTGTAGAATGGCTGTACCTCAGGGAAGTCATGCGATATATGGGATTTGGTCCTAACTTTATAAAATGGACCAAGCTAATTTACCAATTGCCATGATCTCGGTAAATGGGTACATTTCCTCCCCCTTTTCACTATTTTGCGGCACTAGACAAGGGTGCCCTCTCGCCCCAACATTATTTGCCATCGCCATTGTGTCTCTAACATGTGTTATTAGATCACTCCTCGACATAATAGGTATAAACACTGGTCCCAGATCAGACAAGATTGCCCTTAAGCGGACGATTCATTACTGTTCCAGTGATATTATGCTGCGTTTATGCCCTTTTACAGGTGATCGATGCCTTTAGCAAATACGCCGGCCTTTGCATAAATTGGACCAAATAATTTATAATGCCAGTTACTGCCCCCTCCCACCCACTGCCCCTAAGATTGCCCTTCCTTTATGTTGGACTAACCAATTTGGGTATTCAAATCATGAATGTCCCATCGGATTTATTCCCTTAAATCTTGATCCATTTATGGAATTATAAGTAAATCTAAATCAAGGTGTACACTACAGTTGATCTTGTCAAAATTATATTCCTGCCCACAATTCTTTATGTCCTCCTACAGTCCCTAGTATATATTCTACATTTAATTTTTTAGAAAATTGAATAGCGTCTTGTCCTATTTAATTTGGGCTCATGGGCACTCTAGAATTCATCTGGTACTCTTACCTGAAACAGAACAAATGGTGATTTGGGGCTTCTTAATTTTCACCTTTTTTATTATTATTATTATTATTATTATTATTATTATTATTATTACTATTATTATTATTATTATTATTATTATTATTATTATGCCGCTCAAAGTACTCTAATTTAAACTATGGCTACAGAATACTGGCTCTTTGTCCACTGTTACCACCCTGGCTTTTTGCCCATGTAGGTTTTACTGAGTGGTAATATCTCCCAATCTTCTCTATCTCTATCATTTTCCAGGCTAACAGGCACTGAGTGTTTTGAGGACTAGAGAAAGAGATCTAAAGATCTATCTACTTAAGGCGCTTAAGTGTGAGTGTGCTAGGTTAAAGCAGAAATATGAAAAAGGGGGAGTCGGCCCCAATACAATATACAAAACAAATGGAAGTGGTAGATTGCGCTATGGTTTGGATGAAATGGAGTTAAATTAATGAATTAAAAAGAAGTGTGGGAGTGGTCAGGTGTGAACAGAAAAGGGGTTTTAATCATACAATATTTTACATTACATTTATAACAAGAAAGGTAAGTAATAATGTAGGTGCACTGACAGTCACAATATCTGTTTCTAAGATTTAACTTTTATTATTTATTCATTAAAAAGGTGAAATATTAAAATATGAAAGAAAGAAAGAAATGTAGAATTTTAAAATATCAATGACCACTGCTCCCCAACCTAAGGCCCCATACACACCAGAACGACCAGGATCGTCTAACGATCGGCTACCGATTTGGCGTGCACTTTCCTGGTGCGCTCTCCCGCTGCCGGTAAACGACTAGGGAACGATCATGTTCCCTGGTGCACACGATTAGCTAACGATCCGACATCGGTAACGATGGTCGTACGACCGTCGGATGTGCGGATCGTTAGTAAATCTGCGGTGGGAGTGTCTTTATAAACAAGCCGGATTGGAACGACGGTCCGTACGACGGGAGCACACACAATGTGCTTCAGATGTGCATACAATCAGCACCCGACCTGCGGTCGGATTGGAGATTCTGCTGCAGGAGGCAAAATCTCCAATGCGACACACGACGTGACGGGAGCGCGCATCCCGTCGCAAACGATCCTGATTGTGAGTGAAAAACGAACGATTGACCCACAATGCATGCACAACCGTCGTTACAACGGTCGAAATTAGCCCTAATCGTGAGCTAATCTTTCTGGTGTGTATGGGGCCTTAGTTTTTACAGGGTTCTTATTATCCCTGTGGGTTTCCTATATGTTTATATTTTAGCACTTTCTCTTGTAGTTTGGGAGAGATATTTGTGCTACTGTTGCGAACTCCTAAATTGTTGCACTAATGTATCAAAATCCTATGTTACAGTGCAGGTTCCTATCAATGTGTATCCATTCCTGTTTATTCAGTAAATCCTTACACATAAGGTCCTGACGTTTGTAGTCTTTCTTATATGGAGTTCGAATATAAAGCTGATGTGTAAATAGAGCTATTATTCAGTTGTGATTCAATATAGCAACCTGTCCTCTCTTATTTCTGCAGACAGGCTCTGTCAAAATGTTGCAGAGAGAGGTATAGTTTTGTATATTGTGCCGCTGTACTATTCCGTCAGCGGTATTAAATTATATCCAGCAGGCCGGCAGGAGTTTATAGGTATGCTGTTTTTTATCCATGCATCCGACAAGTATAGGTATTATTCCAAAGTCAAACACCATTTATGTTTTAATTTCCAGACTCTGAGCTATATCTGGTATAAATGCTGCATAGTGGGCAGTCATATAACCCAGCTCATATACACAAGAAAGTCTGTACAATTTTCTCCCGGGTGCGCTGTGACTCACAGAGTGCTGTGTTGCTGACAGTATATTCATATACACTGTTTATGCCCACTGAGCTGTATATTATGGTGCTGAGTATTTAGGGTTTAGTATCACCGGTTGCACATAGGCAATACAAATTCAGTGAACTCCCTATCCCAGATTCATATATCAAGCAGACGCTGTGTATACATTGATCAGCTGTTACTGCATATTCTCTAAAGCCAAACAAAATTCAAATGTTATTTGTATTTAACAATTCATTACAGTATACAGACATTGAGCTATATCTGGTATTTGTGCTATATCCAACAGTCACGTAACCCAGCTCATATACCAAACGGGGGTCTGATTGGTGTTCTGCTTAGAAAAGTTATGGCTATATAGAGTGTATTATGTCACTGACAATGTTCAGCACTAGATTTAGGTGTTGTGGATTATATGGAATTAATGGGTAGATATACAATCACTTTATTCCCACTCATATATTCCACAAACACAGATATTTCAACTGTCAGCTACTGCACTCTGTTAGATCACACACTGCCTGTTATTATACAGGTCTTGTATTAGATCGTTTAGCTATATCAGATAATGATGTTATATGTACAGTGGTCATATAACTCAGCTCAAGTAACGGGGGTGTCTGTCTGTATTAGGTTCAAAAGCCTGCGGTTATATGCATTGCGTTACCGCTGTCCGTGTTGTTTAAAGCACATTATGTGTATCCACTTTACTTGAGGTATTATCACATATATTATGCCAGTGACACAGAGGCTAGGAGTCGGCTCGAATCAGCCAGTTAGTATACTCCTGCCGCCACTGTCTGTTTTAAATATCAGACCAGCGCTGTGTATCACGGGCTGCACGGAGGCTGTAAATCAGCTACCGTCTGTCGGACAGCGCGTCGCTAATATCTGTGCGGAGGCTGCAAATCAGTTACTGTTAGCCGGGCTATACGGAGGCTGTCATTCAGCTACCTTCTGCCGGACAGCGCGCCGCTAATATCTACACGGCGGCTGTGAATCAGTTACTGTTAGCCGGACTGCACGGAGGCTGTCAGTCAGCTACCGTCTGCCGACAGCACACTGCTAATTTCTGTGGGGAGGTTATGATACGGCTACTGTTAGCCGAATACCACGCTATAAATATCTATTCTGCTCGGCCTTTTACTACATTACACATCACAAAGTATTTCATTTATACAACATATTAAACACATTAGGAAACGGAGGGATGGAGAGCTGTGGTCATTGCTAGCCAACGACCGTTTCACCAAGCTTCCTCAGGGCATCCTACATTTCTTTCTTTATTTCTTTAAAATTCTACATTTCTTTCTTTATTTCTTTCATATTTTAATATTTCACCTTTTTAATGAATAAATAATAAAAGTTAAATCTTAGAAACAGATATTGTGACTGTCAGTGCACCTACATTATTACTTACCTTTCTTGTTATAAATGTGTGTCTTTACTTAAGTAGTAGGTAGCACCTCCTCAAAAGAATATATAAGGAATTAAAGGAAACTTTCCTATCAAACATTTATATTAGAGGAGATGTGACTGTCCCACGAATATAAGAGACTGGTGCGGGAATCATTTTTGTGTTTTTGTGAATATTTTACATTACAATGCAATACATAAATCACTAAAATACATAAAAAAATGAAATAAAATAGTAACATTCAGATCAATAGTCACTCAAGTAGCATCCAGAGAGCCAGTATATGGAATTTTCCGTGGTGGGTTTGTGGAACCACACTTGAGAGGGACAAATTTGTAATCCAGGTATAAGTGGAAAGCTGATGCTCAAATAGCACTGAATCCTTGAACCCCAATTTGTAGCCGGGCCTTTTGGAGGTGGCGTACCCCCAAATTTTCTTTTTTGCCACGGAGTCGATGGGTGGGTCAGTTGTTAGAGCCTGTGAGCTTTGTCAATTCCAGAATGGAGCGGATAAAGTCCCTCTGTGGATTCTGATTGCGTCCACTCTCACCAAAAGTGATGGGTATAGCTAGCAGTGGGTGTGAGCTGGATCTGAGGTCACTAGGAATTGCACCTACGCGTTTCACTGCCCTCAGTTTGATGATTTGTACCCGGGCACTCGCCTCTGGTACTCCTAATGGCTCCCTGAACTCAAGTCTTATGTAACATTACTGTCCCGCTTATATTCTTATAGTACATTGAAGTCCTTCCAGCAATTACGAGAAAACTTCAATTTGCCTACTTCATATTTTTATCATTTCCTTCAACTGAGACATGCCTTAAAGACTCCGTTTAAGGACTCACTGCCTACACTTTGTCCATTCCCTGTTAAGACTTTTCTACTTAAATTGGGTAGTGTAAAAATGATCTGCTTTGCCTATCTGTATCTCCTTTCTGAATACTACACTGACCCACTCTCTCGTCTCCATGTAAAATGGGAAGGTGATTTAGGCCCAATTAGCAAAGAGAATTGGGAAACTGGCTATGGACTAGTGACTAGTGACCCCCACTCTCCTTCATATCCCTCAGCGAAGGTTTAGCGCATAAAGTCCATCCATAAATTTTCTCTTTTTTGTGGCTATGGACTATCCACACACTGTCACAAGGTCCATTTGGTTTCAACAATTTTTTTATTTTCCAAATTACTTATATAACCCCAGTTAGACTAGTTAAATTTGTGAACAGACATTCTGAAAATTGCCCCAAGTACACATCTTTCTGGCACCTTCTGTGGAAGTGCCCTAGTATACAGGCCTTTTGGTCTCGGGTTGGTTCGGTTCTGGAGTATACCGGGATGCCTTGGGGTTACTCACGTCACAATTATGTGTTCTGGGGCTAGAGGGCACTAACGCTCTATCCAGATGGGAAAATGTATATGTTCATAATATTTGCACCCTGGCCAAAGACTGCATTGCAAAGCTGTGGATGGCTGCTGGTAGTTACACTGAACTTTTGTATATATACGCAAAATAACACCAGCTCTAAATTTGATAAGATCTGGTCTCCATGTCTGAACTCTGTACACTCCACCCCTGACCCCTCTATTTATTCTTTCTTTATTCTAACTTCCTACTTCTTAATCTGCAGTTACTCCTGATGACATAGTTATGTAAGTTAAGTGCTGCTTCCTGCAGCTTGCTTTCTTGATGGCACCACGACCCAATTTTTAGTTGTATTTGGTTAGTGATTATTGAAGGTGCCCATACACGTTACAATTATTGTATACAATATTGTATACAATATCGCATCTCATCTCGGTTTTGCGATTTTGCTGCACATACTTTTTGTACTAGATCTCATTTCATCGCAAAACCAAGATGTGATGAGATCCGATATTGTATACAATAATTGTAACGTGTATGGGCACCTTAGTTGTAAGTTGTTGTTTTTTTTCCTGTTACAAGAAAAACGAATATATTTTTGTTTGTTTTTTATTGACAAGAATTACAATCGTATACAGATTCTTCACCTCATTGTTTATTTTTAGGCATGTAAACACTGCAAACAGGCTTCATGTCATATTTTTGTATGATGGATGCCTAAACTACAAACTGCGCTTGACTTTTTAGTCATTTTCTTTGCTTGATGGTTATCTGTATGAAATATTTCTTTATCCTTCAATAAAAATTACTCTATTTAAAAAGAAAAAAAAAGGTGGTTCCTCTAACATTGTGACTGAATTTTAGATAGCACTGCAAAATGCTGAATATTGAGGAATAAATATTTATAATGAGAAAAATAATGCACAATACTAGTACATGTATAACATATTAAAATATTTTGTTCCTAATAAACTTACACTTAAAATACTGTATGTTTGTGCTCCGATATTTAAAAAAACTTCTACTGTGCTGTTCTTTAATTTCAGGCCAGTGACGAACAAGTTAAGCAGATGCTAAAAGTGATATTTCGAGAGATTTGTGAGCTGGATATAAGTGATTGCTACTGGTTGTCATCATCTACAGTGGACATGGTTGCAAGGTGTAAGAAACTTGTTAAATTGGATATGGCTGGCTGTTCTGTAACTTCCCTGCGACTTTCAAAGATCCTTTCGAATCTTCAACATCTACGCTCATTATCTGTTGATATCAATGAAGGCTTTGATGCAGGACAGTTGAGTAGTGAATGCAGAGCAACCCTAAGTAATTTACGAGAATTGAAACAGACACTGTTTGTTCCATCCTATGGAGTGGTGCCCTGCTGCACTAGTCTAGAAAAACTGCTGCTTTACTTTGAAGCCTTGGAAAGAACTCGTGAAGGGACAGTTATGTCTGGTCAGCTGATGGTGGGAGAAAGTAATGTGCCCCATTATCAAAATTTGAAGCTCTTTTATGCTCGCCTTGCTCCTGGCTACATAAACGAGGAGGTGGTCAGATTGTACTTGGCTGTTCTAAGTGATCGGACCCCCGAAAATCTTAGAGCTTTTCTTATATCTGTTCCAGGAACTTTAGCAGGGAACAGAGCTACCCAAAATCTGCTTGACTCAATGGCAAAGAATGTATCATTGGAGGCATTCCAGTTGCCTAAATCTTGGCTCAATGGATCACCGTTACTTAAGCACATGAAGTTTAGCTGCCCATCCTATTTCAATTTTAGTCGCTGCATGATTTCAGGTGATCAGCTTACACAGAACATTTTAAATTGTGGAAAAGACTGTAAAAGCCTGGTCAGTTTAAACTTGAGAGGTTGTGCCTTATGCTTTATGCCTAACTTGCCTTTCAAAAAGCAAGAAGATGATATAGATTTTTCTGTTTTAGACACATTAATATCTGCCTGTCCATATCTTGCACATTTCAATATTTCATCTGCACACCACCACAGTTCAGAGAATACTGGAAGACATCTCTGTGAGAGTCTTGCACAACTTAAGCACTTACGTTCGCTATCTTTGCCAGTATGTTCTATAGCAGATACCACTAGAACTGTAGAAAAAAATGCTCATCAGTACCCAGGACCTCCTACTTCCAGCCCTGCCTATCTTGCACTTGCTAAAAAAGTACGGGTTGGTGTAAAGACTTATTCAATGATTTCAGATGAGCAGGATATATTTAAACACTCTGTCTTCTGGAAACTACTAAAAGAAACCCCAGCTCTGGAACACTTGGAACTGATTGGTTCTAATTTCTATTCAGTCATGCCCCGAAATGATCCAGCAATACGTAATACGTACCCACCTTGTAAGCGGTCACATACAGTAACAGACGCTGATGTGGCAGCAATTGGTCAGTTACATTTTCTGCACGACCTTACACTAGCACAGTTGCCAGGAATACATTCAGGCTCTGGTCTGGTGAACATAGGCATATGCTGCCAACAACTTCGTACACTATCGATAGCAAATATTGGCATGATGGGAAAAGTTATGTTCATGACCTCTCTATGTGAGATGTTGACACACTGCAGATATTTAAAAGATCTGAGGTAAGAGGTTTTTTTTTTTTTTTTAAACTGTTCTCTGTAGCAATGACTTGTAATTCAGCTGCACTACTGTTATGCTGCTTTCACATCACAAAATGAAGGTTTGCACCGGGAATTTGAAACGGTTCAGTCCCGGCCCGAACCTGCATTTTGGGATGTTCGCATCCCCACAGCGAACCGACATTATTGCCAGTCCGCTGACTTCATCCAGGGGCATGGCGGGCAGTCGACATGTCATGGGGGTGGGAGAGGAGGCAGCGATTAGAGCTAGCGTTGCTCCAAGCGCTGCCTCCTCTATAGTGTGAATGGGAAACGGGACGCTCGACACGTTTAACCTGTTCACAACGCCAAGCAACACGGCACCGAACCGATAAGAACTCTTCTTTCTTACCGGTTCTTATTGCCGTGATGCTACCAGTTTTCGGGACACGGTAACCCCTTTCACGTTGCACTAATTTCCGGGTCAAACCGGCTTGTACCCGGTAATTAGCTGCGATGTGAAAGGGGTATTAGGGTGTCCACAAAACTGCTATTAATGCAGCTTATTTAATCCCCCCTCCCCCCCCCCCCCCCCCTCAATCTTGTTTTCCTTCTCTCTTGTTTATTTCAGTAATGTGTTAATCATGTGTTCCTTCTCTATAAAACCACATCCTTTCTAGAAAAGCCACATTATTTTTGCTTTGTAATGTGGGTGTTGCAGTTAAAGTGAGCTACTGCATTTTGAGGACTTCTTATTACTATACTGTATAAAAGTATAAGTCAATATATTAACTATATATATATATATATATATATATATATATATATATATATATATATATAGTATATTGGTGGGGTGTGCTGCAGCACAATAACGGAGACTGAACAACAAGGTTAGAAGTAAAAAAGTTTACTTGGTGACATCAAGCATCTCAGTGCCGACGTTTCGGGGTCCCGTGTGCCCCGTTTTCAAGGAGGATAGAGATACCGTATCTCTATCCTCCTTGAAAACGGGGCACACGGGACCCCGAAACGTCGGCACTGAGATGCTTGATGTCACCAAGTAAACTTTTTTACTTCTAACCTTGTTGTTCAGTCTCCGTTATTGTGCTGCAGCACACCCCACCAATATACTATTTGCTACTACGCTGCAAGCACCGGAGCACCAAAAAACCTGGAAGCAGGAGTGCCGGACCACTGCCAGAATCTATATATATATATATATATATTACACAATATAGTTTATTACTTCCTGTCAGGGTCGAGAGAATGTTACCTTTGCCAATATCTGTCATTACTAAAGATATTTTGGGGAATATTTATTATATTTTAAAATATGCAGAAACTGCTGTTCAAAAGCAAATTTCAGTGGTGTTGGTGTGAACTTATACAGAAGGCAGGATAAATGAGCAACATCAAGGGGTGCCAGAACGTTTCTAGGTTGAGGGGGGCAAGATATAAGTTTGGCACCTCTGAATTGCTATGTCGCCTATGTGTGTTATGCCCCAAAAAAAGCAATGGCCATAGTGTCAATACTGCAGTCAGTCAGCCAGGCTTAGACACACTTCGCTGCAGTGTGGGGTGGCTGCTACTGACACACATATATTGCACAGGGACCAGGGGTACACAGACACCAGAGGCACACTGACACACACACATTGTATAGGAAACAGGTGCACATTGATGCACATTTGGGTAGTATTCAATGCTCTGGCGAGCGCACGGCAGCGTACCCAGTTTTGGATTCTCCATGCTTCCAACGTCCTTTCTGTCTGCGGCCAGCACTCCCTCTCACCCTATTCAACTCGTCAGGTGCTCGCTGCCCCTGACGGCGAAAATGTTCTAAACCGGCGCACGCCGCACACAGCAGGGAGGATGGCAGAAGGCAGGGGGATGGCAGCCTCCCTGCCAGCACCGCACACAGCAGGGAGGACGACGGAAGGCAGGGGGATGGCAGTCTCCCTGCCAGTGCCACACACTGCACACAGCAGCAGGGGGGATGGCAGAGGAGAAGGATGGCTGGCGGGGAGACAAAGCACCTGAATGAAACTGCAGTCAGGGAGGAGATCGAGCTGGCGGGGAAGTGCTGGGAGCGCGGAGCTGGTCCCGTTCCGTGCATATGTAATGAGTGGGACCCAGCGCAGTGAATATTAAATGAGCCCCCCCTCATATGTAATGAAAAAAGAAATAAAACTAAAAAAATCTAAATATATTTGTTGCTTGTCAAGAAATAAAAATCCTTCAAATAATAAATAAACTGATTTTTAGACACCCCAAAAAAAAATGAATAGAAAACATTTATTTAATAAGTACACATTTCAGTTCACCTGAAAATGATGTCGAAAGCAGAACGGAGAACTTCACCAAAAAAAAAAAAAAAACCAGTGAACACAGTTCCATTTTGGCATTGAAAACACTTTTTGGGCGAACTGTTCTGTATTTCCCATTGAAAACCAAAAGCAAATTGCAGTGACACAAACATTGTATAGGGCCCACACACACATACACTGCACACACATACTTCTGTATCAGGGTTATGCAATCCGTCCTTGTCCCCAAAGAATACCTCTGTGCTGTGCTCTGGATGAGGAGTATGAGGAGCAGTCAGTGGGGTGCTGTATTTTATCCATCTGGCAGCGGGGTATTGAGCATTGAGTGGGCAGGATGCGGCGCAGCCAGGTCCCCCAGCCGGCTACGCCCAAAAAAGTCAGCGAGCGGACACCTGTGAAAGGGGAGCGAGGCCGCAAGCATCTGTATGGGAGCATCCAGTGACTGAGTGCAGGGGAAAGCTGCTGGTGTCTGCAGTGCTGGTGGTATTGTCCCATTTAAGTCAGTGGGGAACTGTTGATTGAGTGGATGGAGTTTGAAAATGGTGCTACTCAGTCCCAAGTCTGCCCAGTGCTCCTCACTTCCTGCTCTCCACTGCTCTACCTGCCCGTTCCCTGCCGCCTCTCAAATTTTGGGGGGCAAGATTTTGGACTGGCATTGTGTGCAAGGTGAATTACCTGCCTCAAACAAAGAAAAACAAAGCTAGGATATGTAACAATGAACAGAGAAAATGGAGACGGTGCTGTCCCTGTAAACCTACATCTAATTTTCAGTTCAGCTCTATTTGAGTTGGTGTGGGCACTCAAGGATGGCAAAATCATACCGGAGGCCATATAATCCAAGAGTCAGAGTGGGACCCTACAAGTTAACCATCTAGCCAGGCTCAAGGAGGCACTCACCCAGGAGGATAGCAGGAAGGGAACTTGTGGTAGAACACAAAATAAGTCCTGAAGGCCTGTCAATATTATGGGCTTACAAAAAGAGACATGGGTATTTGAGGGGGCAGACTTGGGCCCTGATAAGCCTGACCTGCTGGCTTTCCTGCAGCTGCAAGGAGGACTTTTTCTAGTGGAGGGTGTATATTCATCCCCAGGCATGGAGGAATCCCCATTGTGCTCTGACAATTACCATACCCCTAACTTGTGTTTGGGATAGGTGAGTGGTTTCCACCTAGAAGATGCTAAGTACTGAACTACACATATTCTGCAGAGCTTTACAGAGAATATGTAAGGTCCTGGAGGGGCCGCCGGGTGTTGCGCAGTGTCTTGTGCTCACCGAGATGGGCGCTGACTTCACTCCTTCCCCTGTGTGTCTCTGCCGCAGCTTCTGCGGCTCCATGCGGCAGCTGTTCTCAAGAAGGTCCGGCGATGCCCATGGCAGGCCCCTGGATGGGCGGCGCCATCTTGCTGGAGCTACTTCCAGCAGGGGGGCGTTACCAATTATAACCTTTGTTAGAGGCATGACGTTCCCTGGGGGATAAAAGGCAGATATGCCTGTCCCTCAGGGCTAATGCTTTTCTTGACCTCTGGTCAGTGTTCAGCTCTCAGCCTGCTGAAGCACTTGACCATTTGTTTTTGTGTGCTAGCACAGCCTAGTACCTGTTACCTGCCGAGTGTGCATCCTGAGTTCCGTTAAAGCCTCCATACCTGTTACCTGCCGAGTGTGCATACCTGCCTAGTGTGCATCCTGAGTTTCGTTTTATCCTCTGTACCTGTTATTTGCTGTTACCCATTACCTGCGAGGCAGTTCACCCTGAGCTACGTTATCTACCGGTTCTACAAGTCTCTGCCATTGTTCCAGTTTCCCAGTGAGGCTTCCGTCAGAGGGCCACAGCCAGCTGGGTGGACGCAGCAGAGTCCAAATTCCCTTGCAGCAATCCCTGGTGAAAACCGCCACCCAGTTAGACTCCGCGCCTCTGGCTGGGAGTTCCGTCAAACTCCTAGAGGACATGCGAAGACAGTACATTAGACCGGCGATACTTTCACCACGGGTCCGTCCGTATCGGAGCAGACATCTACAGTGGATCCACAACAATCAGGTGTGACAGGAAGCATCAGCCACATGGATTCCACGGCAGGTGCTGACTTCATTACGGAACTCCTGCAAAGGATCATGTCTCGAGGGCCTTGAGGTCTCACATGGGCAACTCGCTCAAGGGTCTGGCTCCCTCGGCTCCAGAACCAGTATGGGTGGTAACCCTCCTGACAGCTTCTCCAGGGCATCTGCATTTATCGTCACCCAGCAAATTTGTTGGAACCCCAAAGTTCAGTCGAGGTTTCCTCAGTCGATGTGACGTGCATTTCTTTCTTTATGAACCGGGGTAAGTCTTCATCTGCGGCCCAGGATATTATGTGTCTGAGACAGGGGAATCGTTCCGTAGCACAATATGTGGTCCAGTTTCAGACCTTGGCCTCCCAGGTCTCCTGGAATGAGGAGGCTTTACTATCAGCTTTCTGGAGTGGCCTTTCTGATAAGCTAAAGGACGATCTTGTGTCCCGCAACCTACATTCCAAATTGGAGGACATGATATCTCTTTGTAATAAAATCAATATGAGGTTCAGGGAACATCAGGCAGAGAGATCTAGAGGTGAACACTCCTGGGGTTCGCTCCCACCTCTGTCCTATTCTTCTTCACCCCCTACTTCTGAGCAGCCCATGTTGATTAACCATGCCTTGCTTACCCTCCAAGAATGACCGCATTGATTCCAACAGAAACGGTGTATGTATTGCGGTGAGGCAGGCCACCAAGTCGCTCAGTGTCCTCATCGTTCTAACCGACCAATCCAAGGCAACGATAGAGAGGTAAGATTGGTGCAGCTTTCTTTCTCTTCTATATTGTCTGACTCCGTCATTCAAGTCCAACTTTGTTTTGCAGGTCAGACGCTGAAGACACAGGCCATTCTGGAGCAGTAGGAAAGTTTATTTCAGCCAGTTTTGTTAAAATGTATTTGTTACCCATTAAAGCTCTTGAAAACCCAGTGCGTCTGACTGCCGTTGATGGTAGTTACATACCGAATGGGTTGATCTCTTGCTCTTGCACAACGTCCTTATCTCTGAGTAATGGGGTCCTGCACCAAGAAAAAATAGAATTTCTCATAATTTCCCGAACTGCATTCCCAATAGTATTGGGCTTCCCTTGGCTGCAAAACCATAATCCTCAAATTGATTGGCAGTGTATGCAAATAACGGCTTGGGGTCTTTCGTGTTCTCAAAATTTCTTGTCCAAAGTAATCCCTCTTAGGACTTCAAACTCAGGTTCCAGAGACAGGATCCCCTCTCCGTATTGGTCATTCTCAGATGTTTTCAACAAACAGGCAGCCAATGTTCTCCTACCACACTGAGAATGGGATTGCCCTATCGAGTTAGTCCCCAGTAAAATGCTGCCACGGGGCCAGATTTACCCCATGTTGTCCTTACCAGAGACACAAGCAATGAGTGACTGCAGAAAGGGTTAATTTGACCTTCCTCATCCCCAGCCGGACGGGTTTCTTCTTTGTAAAGAGAAAAGATGGGACCTTACGACCTTGCATTGGTTATCGGGGTTAAACGAAATAACAATCAAAAACAAGTACCCTCTGCCCTTGATTCCGGAGCTTTTCGATCACATAAAGGGTGCAATTGTTTTTTTTTTAACTGGATTTACGAGGCACCTACAGTCTCATCCGCATAAGAAAGGTAGATGGATTTTAATAATACGGACGACAATTATGAATATCTGGTCATGCCGTTCAGCTTGAGCAACGCCTCTGCAGTCTTCAAAAACTTTGTGAATGAGATTTTCAGAGATATGTTATATTAGTCAGTCGTTGTATATCTGGATGACATTCTAATCTTTTCCAAGGATTTGGCTTCACATCTGGCTCAAGTCAAAGAAGTTCTCCAAAGGCTCCGTGATAACCGTTTATATTGTAAACTAGAAAAATTTATCTTCAAGAAATCCTCAGTAACTTTTTTAGGATATATTATCTCGGGACATGGACTGCAAATGGATATATCAATGCATGTGTATAGGGCTAATCTTGCATCATGGTCCCTGGAAGCGTTGTCAGCCTTCCGTCAGTTAAAGCAAGCATTTAACTTGGCTCCTGTCCTCCACCAACCTGACCTCCTCTAGCCCTTCATTCTAGAGGTGGACGCATCCTCTGAGGCCGTGGGTGCGATTCTTTCCCAGAAGTACCAGGATGGTTCCACACATCCCTGTGGTTTCTTTTCCTGGAAGTTTTTACCTGCCGAAAAGAATTATGCGATAGGAGAACAGGAGCCTCTAGCTATTAAGTTAGTGTTAAGCGAGGAGTGGCGATACCTCTTGGAAGGAGCTCAGTTTCCAATTTAGATCTACCTGGGTCATAAAAACCTGATCTACCTCAGAAACGCTCAATGTCTGAACCCACAACCTCTCAAGATGGGAAATGTTCTTCACTCGTTTTCATTTTAAACTCTCCTTCCGCCCAGGATCTCCGAACATTAAAGCGGATGCTCTATCTTGCTCCTTTTCTTTGGAGAAACTACCTTATCTAATCCTTGATCCTTTCGTTTTCGCTTCGAACAAGATTGTCAGTATTCCCAGAGGGAAGACTTTTGTATCTCCTAAACTTTGTAAGAAACTTCTCCATTGGGTCCATTATTCAAAATTTTCTGGACATCCGGGTGCTAAAAAGACCTTTAGAGTTCCTCAAGAGAACGTATAGGTGGTCCACCATGAAAAAAGACATCCGGAGTTTTGTGGACTCCTGTCCAGTATGTGCTTAGCACAAGTCATCCCACCAGACCCCAGTGGGGAAACTCATGCCTCTTCCAATACCCTTATGTCCTTGGGCCCATGTGTCTATGGACTTCATCACTGACCTACCCTGGGTAGTGGTCAACCGTTTTTCAAAAATGGCTCACTTCATTCCACTGAAGGGTCTACCTAGTGCTTCGACTCTAGCCCAACTCTTTATATCTCAAATATTTTGATTACATGGGACACGGTCGGAGATCATATCCGATCGGGGTGTCCAGTTTGTAGCCCGCTTCTGGAGAGCATTATGTTCAGCCTTTCAGATTAATCTGAATTTCTTGACTGCCTTTCACCCTCAAACCAACGGGCAGACTGAGAGAGTTAATCAGGACTTAGAAGGATTTCTCCTGCTCTACCTGTCTTCGTCCCAGGACAATTGGCTTGAGCTTTTGCCTTGGGCAGAGTTCGCCCATAATACTTATCACTCTTCTAGTCAACTCACGCCCTTCTTCACTGTTTATGGGGGTGCATCCCGGCGTTCCTGATTTTTCCAAGATTCCTGGTAATGAGCTACCTGCGGTCCAATCCTTGCTTCAGTTCTTTTCAGGCATATGGAAGAATATTCAAAGGGCGCTACGACAAGCCTCTAGTAGATATAAAACCTTTTTTTTTTTTTTTAATCTGTTTTTATTGAAGTTTTTAAACAGAGTTACAATGGATTCTTGTAGTAGTTCAAGCACAGTGTTAAGTTCTCTCGTCGCAGCGAGATAAACATCCAAAGAAATCCAGGTACTAGTACCATGTAACACAGAAGAACGGAAAAGAAAGGGGGGGGTTATAAAGGGAGGAGGGGTGAGGGGGGTGGGGTTTGTCCTGTCTCGTAGATAAGATTCCTTGAGGAGTCTGTCTGAGGCATATGAAAGCAGGGGCTTTAGAGACTATTGACTAAAGTAGTCTTTGTATTCCTGCGAGGATTTAAAATCTAACCAGGGTAACCACGTGGCTGTGAATCGTGCAAGTTTATCCACTGAGGACAGCAGGATGTCCTCCATGGACATGTAATAGTCGATTCTTGTGAACCAGGTCTGGCGTGTCGGGGGGGTCGTGGATCTCCATAGTGTTGGGATTACCGCTCTAGCAGCGTTGGCCAGGTGTCGGAGAAGTGAGGTCTTGTATTTAGAAAGTGGGGTAGGGGATAAATTGAGTAGCCAGAATGCCGGGGAGGTGGGAAGAGTAGTGTGAAGGATTGTTTGCGAAGTCTTGATGACGTCAGACCAGAAGCCTGAGACCCGGGGGCAGTCCCACCATATATGTAACATGGTGCCTGTAGATCCCAAACATCTCCAGCAGCTCGCTGAGATGGATGGGTTCATGGCGTGTAACATAGTCGGGTATCTGTACCACCGCATAATTATCTTGTACTGGGTTTCTCTCGTTTGAATACATACCGAACTAGCATGGGCCTTCTTAAAGACTGATTCCCATTCTTTATCTGAAATAGTCAGGTCAAGATCGCGTTCCCAAGCCTTGGTGAATGTCGTGGTTATTTCCCTGCTGTTTAGGGATTGAAGGAGCTTGTAGAGGAGTGAGATTGTGTGGGAAAGATCACACGTGGTTATGCATAGTCTTTCAAAAGAAGTTAGTTCTCGGGAAGCGGGGGTTTTCCTGGAGCCTGATAAAATGAAGTGGCGTACCTGGAGGTACTTCCAAAAGTCTCTAGAAGGGATCCCCCATTTGGTCTGTATCTCAGAGAAAGGCCGAATGTTTGAGCTTGCTGTCATCTGCCCCACTCTAAAAAGTCCCTCTAATGCCCACTTAGAAAAGTCAGTAATAGTCAGGCCTGGTTGAAAGTCGGGGTTGTTAAGAAAGGATGTCATTGGCCCAAACTCTGAGGAAATGGCAGGGTTGCGCCGTTGGACTTTCCATACCGCTAATGTGGGAGGGATGGTGGGGTGGGAGGATTGGGGTTTCGGTAGCTTAGGGAGCCAGGGAAATATCTCAGGAAATAGTTGGACACAAACTCCTTCAAGTTCCACCCATTGTTTACTACTCCTATTTCTAGTCCAGTCTAATATTCTGTTTAGGTGTATAGCCTGGTAATAGTTCTTGATGTCTGGGAGCTGAAAGCCACCTCTCTGGGTACTTCTGGTCAGGATTTCTCGTTTGATTCTTGGCTTTTTGCGGAGCCATATAAATTGTTGAGTCAGGGATCGGATGGTAGAAAACCAAATTTCTGGGACCAAAATGGGAAGTGTCTGTAACACATATAACAGTTTAGGTAGGGAGTTCATTTTGACGATACCAATTCTACCCAGCCAGGACAATTGTTTATTGTGCCATCTACTATAATCTGCTCGTAGGGATTTGAGTAAGGGTAGGTAGTTCAGAGAGTAAAGTCTGGTGAGGTCGCTAGGTAATTTAATACCTAAATATGTAATATGAGAGGGTTGCCATGTGAAGGGGTAAGTTTCCTTCAGTGTAGCGACTGTCTTAGAAGGCAATGAGATATTAAGGATACTGGATTTAGTCATGTTAATTTTAAAGTTGGATATAGAGCTATAGCGATCGAGTTCGTTTATAAAATGGGGGAGTGAGAGCTCTGGGGATGTTACTATCGCTAATAGGTCATCGGCAAATAATGCCAGTTTATAATCTCTTACTCCAACCCGTATACCAGAGATGTTTTGGTTGAGCCTTATAGCTCTTGCTAAGGCTTCCATGCAGAGTACAAATATAAGAGGGGAAAGGGGGCACCCCTGTCTCGTTCCATTGCTAATGGGGAAGGGATCAGAGAGGTAACCGTTCGTACGTATTCTTGCTGTGGGTTCATGGTATAGTGAGAGGATTCTATGGAGTGCTTGTGGGCCCAGGCCGATGTGCTCCAGTACAGACTGCATGAAACCCCAGCTGACTCGGTCAAAAGCCTTCTCAGCATCTGTGGAAATTAATATGGTAGGGATCTGATGCTGGGAGGCTAAGTGAACCAGATTTAGGACCTTAGTGGTGTTGTCCTTAGCTTCGCGGCCGGGAACGAACCCCACCTGGTCGCTATGTATGAGCGCGGGTTTAACCTGCTCGCCATTAGTTTTGCAAATAATTTGACATCAATGTTCAGAAGCGAAATGGGTCTATAACTAGAGCACATCGACGGGTCTTTTCCGGGTTTGGGTATGATCGTTATATGAGCCTCTAAGGATTGTTTGGAGAAATGGGAGTCCGCGGAGATGTTGTTAAAAGCGTTAAGTAGTTTAGGGGCTAGAATGTTTTGGAACGTTTTATAATATGCGGCCGTGAGTCCATCTGGACCCGGACTTTTGCCTAAGGGTAGAGTGGATAAGACCAAATCTAGCTCCGAATGGGAGAAGGGTTTATCCAGTAGGTCTCTGTCCTCAGAGGACACGGTAGGGAAGGCTACCGAAGACAAGTATTCCTTCGCCTGGAGTGTTAATTGTAAGTGTTCTGCCGATGTAGTGTGTTCATGTATATTATACAGAGATGTGTAATAAGCTTGGAAGCATGCTGCAATCTCAGGAGTTTTAAAACACAAAGAACCTGTGTCTTTTTTAATTGCGCTTATAAACGAGGCCGACCTCTGAGCCTTGATAGCTCTTGCTAAAAGGCGGCCAGGTTTGTTCCCCCACTGGTAGTGCCTACTCTTACACTTGCGGATGTCCAGTTTCGTACGTTCAGCAAGGAGTTTGTTTAGATTTGAGCGGGCATCAGTTAATTCTACATATGTGGATGGTGAGGCGTTGGTTTTATGCAAAGTTTCAAGTGTGTGAATAGTGTTCAAAAGAGTGGTTATTCTAGCCGTCTTTTGTTTTTTAATGTAAGTGCCTAGCTGTATTAGTTTCCCTCTTATGACACATTTGTGAGCCTCCCAAATGGTTATTGCTGAAACGTCTGGGGTTTCGTTCAGACCAAAGTACTCTATAAGCGTTTTGTCTATTTCAGATTTACAGTATGCGTCTTGTAATAGAGATTCATTAAGTCTCCAGGTCCATTGTCCAGGAGTGTGTTGGGGTGTTGTGATAGTCATGGTAACTGGATCATGGTCTGACCAGGTAATGGAGCCCACAGATGCGTCCAAAAGCAGGGGGAGGTGTCTGTGACTGAGAAAAAGATAATCCAGTCGTGAGTAATTCTGGTGAGGATGGGAGTAAAAAGAATAATCTCTACCTGTGGGGTTGAGAACCCTCCAGGAGTCAGCCAGCTGGAGGTCGTGCAAAATTTTGCGGACTTTTGGGTATTTGCGGGATACAAACCTTCGAGAGCCAGTGGACGCATCTAGAAGTGGGTCCATGATCCAGTTAAAATCTCCACCCATAACCACAAAGCCATCTAGGAAAGGGTCTAAGGAAGCAATTTGTGAGTGTAGGAAGGCGTACTGGTCTTGGTTAGGGGCGTAGACAGCAATGATAGTATAGGGTTGTCCGAAGATCTTACATTTAATGAGGAGAATTCTACCCGGAACTATTTTGTGGACTGAAACGTCAGAGAGTTGCAAGTTTTTCGAAAATAAGATCGCTACTCCCTTGGATTTGCTGTTGGGTGTGTTGCAATAGTAAGCGGAGGGGTAGCGACGGTTAGAGATAGATGGATTTAAAGCGGATATTTTAAAGTGGGTTTCTTGCACTAGGGCAATATCTGCTCTCTCGGCCCAGAGCGTTCTAAGTAGACTAGATCTTTTTTCTGGGCTATTGAGGCCTTTTGCGTTGATCGATATGATCTTAAGTTTACCTGGTGTACTCATATGTGACAGGGATTGAGAGTGTATCTAAGGTCGAGTGACAGGACAGGAGGAGGAGAAGGGTAGGGGGGAGGTGAAGCGTATAACAGAACACAATAATCATCAACAGAAGAAATAAAGAAACTCCCGCTGTGGGGCGATTGGCGGTAAGACCTGCCATCGTCCCAGGAGGCACGTAGGCCTAGGGCGGGTATGGGGCGAGGGAGTCGCCACTAGATTATAGAATCAAAAACATAAACCTGTAATGAATGACAACAATACAGTCCTAATAAAGCATCTTAGTAATGGAAGAAACTTATATTAACATGCAAAAAACCTTATATTGGCACAATTAGGTTCGTTATTTTCCTTAGTGAGAAAAGAAAAAAAAAAAAGGAAAAAATTCTATCAACCACTAAGCAAACAGATGGTAAAGGAATTAACTACGGGTGTCGAATCCCCGTTTTTAAGTGTACGTTAAGAGCTGAAAGACTGGCCCACCGTGACACTTTCGTAAACCGCCAAATATGGCCAATACCTGATAGGGTGGTCCACGTCCTCAGCTCCCACCCCACTGTGGTATGCATTGGAGTGGTCAATGAAATCAGTCAGCAATCTAAACACATTACTGGGTACTTATGTATTATCTGGGCTCCCATGTTAAATGCACCCCATTTTTTCATACCCCTACTATCCAACTACGCATGGAGTTGATTTTATATAGTGTGGCGAGCGCAGCGAGCCACCGTGCCCGAAGCGTGGCGAGCGCAGCGAGCCCCGCGAGGGGACGCAGTCTCATAAGAAAAACGGGAGCCCAGATATTACATAAGTACCCATTACTGTTAGGTAGTGCAAATCAGATAGGAAAAAAAAAAAGAAAAAACACAATAAGAAAACATAGTCACCGGTCCCGAATATGTCGTGTTGTAAAGTAGCAGTTCTATCTGGAGACTCTCCTGCAGACGTTCAAGTAGGGCTAATGTCTGGTGAGGGCGAGCCCCGACTATTTTTCTTTTTGGAACTGCATACTTGTTGCCATGGCTCATCCCGCGTAGGTAGTCGGAGTGGAGAGATGTCGGTGTGATGAAATTCCCAGTTGGGAATATCTAGGTTGGGGATACCCAGGGCTGAGCAGAATGATGGTAGTCCAGTGAAGGAGTTTAGGGAGTGTAATTTCCCAGCCGCTGTCACTTGGAGGTTGAAGGGGAAGCCCCATTTATATTTCAATTGACGCTTGCGGAGCTCTGAGGTGAGCGGTTTCAGGGCTTTCCGTTGCTGGAGGGTATGCCAGGACAAGTCCTGATAAATTTGGATAATGGAGCCATTAAAATCAATTCCGTCTAACTGGCGTATTTTGCGGACAATATTCTCTTTCTGTGTGTATTAGTGGAGGCGACAGATCACGTCCCGGGGACGGTCCGATGGGGAACCTCTGGGCCTCAATGCACGGTGAGCTCTGTCGAAGAGAATGGTTTCTGAAGGGTCACTACCCAAGATCTCGTTGAATATCTTGGTAAGGGCATCGGGGAGACTTTCCTGAGTGATATCCTCAGGTAGGCCCCGTATGCGGAGGTTATTTCTTCTCCCTCGGTTGTCCATGTCTATCATGTGAGATTGAAGGGAGCGAATCTCAGCAGATTGGGTGGAAATAATTTCTAAGAGCGAGTTACAGAAGGTAGCCGTTTCCCTCTGGTGCTCTTCTACGGCCGTTGTGCGGTGTGAGATTTGGGACAGGTCCTGTTGAATGGAGGCGATTTCTTGTCGGAAGATTTGTTGAATGTCCTGTTTTGTTGGAAGCGTTTTCACGTATGCGAGAGCCTCCCTAATTTCTGAAAGTTCTGCCAGCAGTGGGGAGGTTTGGGTGACTGGTGTTGGGGCTGACGAGGCGACAGGTGGCGATTCATCCGCGGATCTGGAGTTGGTGTTCTGGAGGAACGGTCTCATGTCTGTCTGGGACATGGTGTCTTTAGGATGAGAAACTGAACTTTTTTGAGCAGGTTTTTTGCCTTTGGGCATCGTTAGCAATCATAAGCACTTCGGGTGATTCTTAGGACTGATGCAGGGGTCTTGCATTGCGGTCATTACCAGTTGGTGGGGTCATGATACGTGGCGACTCCCATGGGCCTGGCTTTAGTCGGTCATTTAGGACACTGCGCGTTCACTTCAAGCCGACCGTCTTTTGCGGTTGGCTCAACCGTGGGTGCGGTATGATTAGCAGAGAGTCTATTCCTGTTGACCCTTATGTTAGCAAGCAGGGGTAAATACAACCATAATCCACCTAGCAGGGCGCCTGGTGCAGAGAGAGCTAAAGCTAATATACTCAGTATGTGAGCCTGGTGGTGCTGCAGCAGGGTTTAACAGTTCCAGCAGGATGGAGGTTGGCAGGGAGGACTGTGTTGAGATGAGGCTACAGCTCCCTTTATATTATGATGAATTTCAGCACTCTGTATGAGCAGGGGTGCTGCTGCTGCTGTGGGGGCTTTATCTCAGTGCCTCTACTAAGATGGCCGCCGCCAGGCCTGAGAGGGAGACTGAGGTAGAAAAAGGAGCCAGGTACAGGTAATCCAGGCTTACCTTCACCCCTCTGGCGCAGATGGGACGTCCAGCGATCGTCTGGGGAGGCCTGGGGGGTCTCAGGGATGATTTTGGATGCTCCAGCGATATTTTCGCGTTGCGGAGCTCAAGACGCGGATCGCGCCGAAAATCGAGGCCCCGGCTCCGGAGCTCGGGTAGGCCCCGATCTGCAAAAGCCTGGAAACAGGCTTCCCGACTCCGCAGCCGCCCGCTCTTGGTAGCGGAGGGGATGGGGGGCTCAGAGGAACTCTTTGGGCACTGTTTTAAGCCCGTGTGCCCCGGTGGACCCGCGCTGTAGGGAAAATATGCAGGAGCCCTCTCCTAGTGCTGCCACTCGTGATGGCTGCCAGGCCACGCCCCCGATATAAAACCTTTGCCGATCGGAGAAGTGCTGCTCCAGTCTATAAAATAGATATATCTATGGATAGCCATAGTGAGCCATGCTGAGTCTCAAGGCCTATTGTTCTCAGCTACCATACAATACATAGAACAATACAGTAGGGGATTAGCAGAGTAATCCCATTACTCACTTAATCCTATTAAAGGGTTAGATGAGGATGGCTCCATCTATATCCTCCGTACCTGTTACCTGCCTAGTGTGCAATCTTGAGTTCATTATATCCTATGTACCTGTTACCTGCCGAGAGTGCAGTCCTGAGTTCCGTTATATCCTCCGTACCCGCTATCTGCTGAGTGATCTGTTCTGAGTCTGCAACCCGTTACCCAGTACCTGCCAAGCAACAATGTTGGATGGCATACTGTTACAAAGAATCAAATACAATTATTTAAGAACATATTGGATTTATTATTCTATATCCACCAATAATAGTCAAATTCCACATTAAAGAGACAAAGGATTACCCGAATTCCCCCCCCCCCCCTCTCCCAATAACATCCTTAAAACCCAAACACCTACAGTACAGTGGTCATCAACTATCAATAAGATTTACATGAGGTAGACATTAGGGGGCAATTCAGTTGTTTAGCGCTGCAATTGCTCTGTTCTACACTGACCAACAGCAATTCAATTGTTTGTACCGATGAGCGCCCATTACAGTATGTACCCGTCCCAGATGGTCAGAGGTAATGCACTCAAAGCCCAGCAGTATTCATAAATATAACAGGTTTACATGGCTAAACTCAATGAATTTGTGCTTGAAATAGGCAATATGTAATGGATGCCAAGAACACTATTGCCCATTCTCCATTTGGATCACTGATATTATGATGTCGAAGTATGACCGATGTCACAGACCCGTACTATTCATGCGCAGTACGAGTGTATCGCACATGCAAACTGATGGTGTGAAGCTCAGGTGTCACAAGATGGTTTATATAGCATAATTGTGCTGATGGTTTCAAGCTCTCAGGTGTCACAAGGTGGTTTATATAGCATAAATGTGCTGATGTTTGAAGCTCAGGTGTCACCATTTTGACCTTTTTAAATAAAAATGTGCCTTCCTGAATGAAAAATGTGCCCTCACGATTGATAAAAAAGGTGCCATCCCCGTGTAGCACAAAAATCTGAATCTGCTGGTAGTGGACTACTGTTGTAGATACATTAAGGCCACTCAGGGCAGCATGCCACACTTCCTGATATAAGGGTCCCAGGTAAGCCTCCCATTTTGATCTAAGATGTGGCATATTATAGATTGAGTAGACTGGAAAAGAAATGTCTGTGGCTAAGTGAGGTCATCAACTTCTTGTTCTTGTTGTACTGATGTGTTGGAGATATCAGAAAAAGTAAACATGAGGTATAGGGAAATCCAATTGTAGCTTTGGGAGCTTCTTAAAAACATCCTCTTGGTACATATGCTTAATTGTATATGCACCCCGTTCACACAAACCTTGCACAAGTGTAGCCTAGATACAGTAGTTCCCCAAACTCTGTGGTACCATCCAGAGGTGAATTCAGATCCCATCCTACCTTTGCAAGAATAGAAGCAGTCCTTTTCAAGAGAAGTATAGCCTGTTTCGGGGCAGATGTATTAAGCCTTAACAAGAGATAAATGCAAGGGTGATAAGGAGAGATAAACGTCCAGCCAATCATCTCCTTACTGACTTTTTTCAAACACTGCCTCTAACATGGCAGTTGGCAGGTGATTGGCTGGACGTTTATCTCTCCTTATCACCCTTGCATTTATCTCTTGTTAAGGCTTAATACATCTGCCCCAGTGTTGTGTACTGTATCTTTACACTTATTGCCACTCAGTAGTAAGTGTAGACGCAAAAATCATATGGCACATCATCAACCCACCCACTCAACAATATAAGCCAACTGAGCCACCAGATAGTATTTTTTTTTGGGGGGGGGAGGGGGGTGGATTTTCGTTTTGGGGGGGGGGGGGGGGGAGGGGGGGGGATTTTCAGTGGGTGTTGCATCCAAGTTGACCATGTTTTAGCTGAGCTGCCCTCACCAAGGCTTGATCCATAGACATGTATCCTTTTAGACCCAGTAACCTGGTCTTCTAATTTCAGGAATCATGTCCCAAGGACCCGGCTGGAGGGCTAGGGTACCCTAGAGCCCTATTCCCCACAGTCTGGCTCGTGATTGGGCACCCACATGGAGAGGAAAGACCCCTAAACTTTCTTTGAGTCCCATCGGAACAGCTTTCTGGGACTTTCTATTAGTGCTGCTGTCTGCCGCAAATCATAACCTGTGACCGGGACATTACTGTCCAGCCGCCCCTTTGATGGCAAAACTATTCAACATCGGCCATAAACCATTGATGATTTTTAATCATCAATGGTCGATGGCTATCCCTAGTATGGATCCTGTAAGGCGGATTGCTGAGCCTGGTACATGGGGCCTTATTCTAGTTCATTCTTTCTGACAAAATCCTTCTTAGATGGACAAAACCATGTGCACTGCAGGTGGGGCAGATGTAAAATGTGCAGAGAGAATTAGATTTGGGTGAGTTATTTTGTTTCTGTGCAGGGAAAATACTGACTGCTTTATTTTACACTGCAATATAGATCTCACTTTGAAGTAAAACTCTACCCAAATCTAATTCTCTCTGTACAAGTAACATCTGCCACCCCCGGCAGTGCACATGGTTTTGTCCATCTAAGAAGGATTTTGTCAGAAAGAGTGAAGTAGAATAAGGCCCATGGTTCTGACAGGTGTGAAGCTGTGACTGGGACATTACGGATGCACGGATGGTGTAATGGTTAGCATCACTGCCTCACAGCACTGAGGTCATGAGTTCGATCCCCACCATGGCTCTAACTGTGCAGAGTTTGTATATTCTCCCTGTGCTTGCGTGGGTTTACTCCAGGTACTCCGGTTTCCTCCCACAATCAAAAATATACAGATAGGTTAATTGGCTTCCAACAAAATTAACCCAAGAATGTCTGTGTGCGTGTACATGTGGTAGGGAATATAGATTGTAAGCTCCACTGGGGCAGGGACTGATGTAAATGTTAAAAAAATATACTCTGTAAAGCGCTGCGTAATATGTATGCGCTATATAAGAAACTGTTAATAAATAAAAATTACCTCTCCTGAACTGACTTCCATCCCCATTGTCTTGTGGACGCTGCTCCTGGACGCTTGCTGGTTCTTGCCCGGACACCTACCTTTGTGAAGGGGAGCTGGTTACTCGCTACCCTGTAACTGCCTTCCTGATTGGAGATGGCTGATTCTTCATCTCCCCATACTAACCTGGTTTGTCTTCTTTAATGAACTCTATCTTCATTTCTATATACTTTAACTTGCTCCCGACCCTCCTTGTGTGCATTCCCCTTTCTCCTGGATACCTTTTTTCTATCCCTTAGTGTATATTGGGGTAATTTTTCAGGTCACTTGTTGAACTGCACACTAATATTTAAACTCCCTAGATAAGTGTCTCGCCTAATAGTAAGCTCTTGCTCCATATCTTTGGGAAAAAATATGTCCCTTCAGTTCGTGACACTATATTGGCTATGGACTTTCATTTCAATATTTTGCTATTTTATTATTTTAAAGTAACTGGAAATTTGATTAAATCTGGGAGTTTGGCAGAATTTACTATTCTCTGACATGTTACGGAGACGCTGTAAATCGTGCACAGCAAGGGTCACTAAACAGTCGGGTCGTAAGTCAGAGCGGGCGGGGTCAGAAGTCTGAGAAGTCGCAGTGCGGTTGATAAAAGAAGGCCGGGTCATAAGTCTGAGTGTTTGATAAACAAGTAGGTTGTTACGTGAGGAATGTTTGTACTGTGTTTATTCATGGACATTTGCTGACACCTAGTGGTGATACTGTGTCATTTGTTGTACACTACTATTCTCCCATTCATATTGTGATATAATATTTTGTGTGCTATCCTTGATCAGTCCGCATGTTTATTGCTGAGCTTACTGAGATAGTGCATGTTAGACTTACACTGTTGAGCTATTTTCCTACAGTAAATTGATTTATTCAAAACAAAACCAAGACTCATTTATAATTAGAAACATTGTGAATTTCTACAAGATTTCTTATTGCCACAGAAACTTATGACATTCTACCCCTCCTGTATTACTTTTAAAGATTAATATGAAGTTAATACTGCTACTTAGGAAGGATATTAATAACTGCTTTGTGTCATGGAGTGATCCGTGCATTTTATTTTAAAAATGCTTGCTGGTGAGCATCAAGGGTTCTATGAAGAGGTTAGCAAAAACCTCGATAATGGAAATGCTGTAGAGGTGATTTTCCTAGATTTTGCGAAAGCATTTGATACTGTCCCACACAAGAGATTGATTAAAAAAATGGAGAACCTAGGATTGGGTGAAAATATCTGCAGATGGGTAGGGAATTGGCTATGTAATAGAGAACAAAGAGTGGTTGTGAATTGTGCCGTATCAGATATGATACCGGTACTAAGTGGAGTGCCCCAGGGTTCGGTTTTGGGGCCCATTTTGTTTACCATTTATATTAACGATATTGGGATAGGGTTACTCAGCAATTTATCCATCTTTGCGGATGATACAAAACTTAGCAAAGTCATCAAATCACCAGTAGATGTCACCATGCTTCAAAATGATCTTGCAATTCTAGATGAGTGGGCAAAAAAATGGAAGATGAGGTTCAATGTAGATAAATGTAAGGTTATGCACCTTGGGAGACACAACCAGTGTGCAAGTTACAACCTTAGCGGAGAGGAACTGGGTAACTCCATACTTGAAAAGGATCTAGGAGTCCAAATAGACAGCAAACTGGGATGTGGTGCCCATTGTAATGTAGCTACAAAAAAGGCCAACAAAATTCTGGCATGTATTAAGAGGGGAATGGAAACTAGGGACTCAAGGGTAATTATGCCACTGTATAAAGCATTGGTGAGACCTCACCTCGAGTACGGAGTGCAGTTCTGGGCCCCACACTATAAAAAGGACATCATAGAATTAGAAAAAGTACAAAAGCGAGCAACAAAGCTTATTAGGGGAATGGAGAATTTAAGCTACGGGGAGAGATTAAGCAATTTGGGACTATTTACATTAGAAAAGAGACGTTTAAGGGGGGACATGCTCAACATGTACAAGTATATCAAGGGCCAATATAAGGAACTGTCACATACCCTCTTTTCTACTAAAAAGGAATCTAGGACACGAGGGCATGAGTATAGATTAGAAGAAAAAAGATTTCATTCAGCTAGTAGAAAGAATTTCTTTACGGTCAGAACAGTCAAACTCTGTAACTCTCTTCCCAGAGAGGTGGTAACGGCTGGCTCATTAAATGCGTTCAAGGCAAAGTTGGACAAACATTTACTGGAGAAAAACATCCATGGGTACAAATAAGAAATATAATTTGTCTGTAAAATACCAGAACCTACCAAATCAGCAATGGATATCTATACCAGGTTGAACTAGATGGACGCAAGTCTTTTTTCAGCCTTACCTACTATGTAAGATCCCCATCTACACACATTTATCCTTTTAGTACAGCTGAGGTAGACAACATTGTTTGTACAAAGGCTAACAAACAGGGGTAACTCTACCCCTGCTCTATCACAATCCACTAATGATAGAGATCCTGAGACTTCAGTTTTATTGAGATTCCTGAATATGTGAAATGTTAAGCTTGCATATCCCTATCAGAGTATCTCACTACTAAATTACTTTTGCTTTAAATATCTCTGATGCTGTTGAGTTCCCTCAAATTTAATGAGTTCACATAATTTGTGTAGAAAGAAAAGACCCCAAATCACGCCCCCTAGCTCTGTTATTGCCTAATACATTGATTTCAGAACCAAAGAAATGGTTCTAAAATCAAATAAAAAAATGGATCAGCTAACGATTGTTGACATTTGTGTTTTCATTTTTCAAGACTTTTTCTGCGGCAGTCTCTCAGAAATGTAAGACTTTTTCCACTGTGAGCAAATTCCTAGTTGACTCTTAAGAACGATTTGCACTAATGCATCCTGTCATGGGTATGGAGCATTGGATAGACATAAATTAGGTCGACAAGCATTAGTTCAAGGTCGACATAGGTTAGGTCTACAGAGTTATTAGGTGTAACACACAAGCATTAGGTCGACAGTCAAAATGTCGACATTGGGTTTTTCACTTTTTTTTTTACTGCGCTCGCCATGCTTCTATTCTATGCCATGCTTCTATTCTATGCCATTTCTAGTGGATAGTAGGGCATGACATACCGCCTGTTGGCTCCAAAAAAGGTGAAAAACCCCATGTCGACATTGACTGTCGACCTTCCACTTATCGACCTAATACTTGTGTCGACCAAATGACCCTGTCAAGCTATTCCATGTCGACCTTCATGCATGTTGACATAATGGTGTCAATCTAATGCTTGTAGACCTAGTGACCATATCCCACTGCCAAAATTATAATCATTAATGTTTTTGTATCTCTATTCCCCATATGGTTTAAACAAAGATGTGGTGGAGACAAAATTTTTTAATTGTCCTTGCTTTAAATTTACTGTTAATGTATTTGTTTAAGGTGTGCCTGGTCGACCCTGGTTTTCCAGCCAGGGTTCACCATGTTTGTTTGGTATGGAAAATAAAAGAAAAAGTGTTGAAGCTTCATTCAATGTTTGTTTTCAAACTTTTGTATAGTTGTATCTCTTGTACATTTTTTGAGATGTCATGGAGTATAGGGCATGGTTTCCGACTTGCTTGGATGGGAAGTGCCCCTTCATTTAATCATTAAATTTTAATGGAATTATTAATGATAACCTCATTGGAAGGCTGGAGACAGTTAATGTCTTAGGGCATCTTTTTTGGCAGATTGTGTTTCTGCTCCATTTGTCACAAAATCTAGTGGGGTGGCAAATCTTTTTTCCAAATGGTTATCATTTATGATAATAAATTTGGTTTTACACCCTGAGGGTAGATATTTGCTACTGGATGTTAAAATAGGAGATTCCCCATACACTATTCTTAATATTTGTGGCCTGATTACCCAGGTGCCAGATTTCCTTAATCGAATAATTAAAATGTTGGCCCAATGTGAAGTTAATTCTTTAGTAGTGGGTGGCAACCTAAACATTGTTAAAGACCCTACTTTGGACAAACTTCCCTCCCCAACTGTAGGCACTAGAGTATAGATAATTTTAAGTACTTTTTATTGCAAACAAATTGAACCGATGTTTGGATATTATTTTAACCTGAGGATGAATACCTTTCACTTAGGGTTTCATTCTCACAGATAGACTATATCTTTTTGTTCGTTTTGGCAGATATAGGAGACATATTTGACTTTGAAGCTCACACCTATCGTATTATCTTTTCAATTATCATTCTCTGGGCCCCCTCATTATTCCTGGAGATTCCCATCATATCTTTTTCAGTCTTAACATATCCTGTGATGCGTGGCCACATAATTTCTTATGTTGCTAAAGAAAGTAAAGCTATGAAAGGTCAATATTATTCTCTTCATGGTACTATGAGATCTTGCTTTATGGCGTATCTCTCTGACTCCACTGAAGAGAAATATGTAGCTTACACCCAAGTAGTGTTCCTTCTAGGAACTAGGGCGGGCAGGGCGGGAGGGGGTCGGACCGGGCCGCCGACGTCACTGTTTTGTGCGTGCCCGGGCCGCCGACGTCACAAAAGGGGCGGGCCTGGCCGGCGGCGTCACGTAAAGGGGCGGGCCTGGCCGGCGGCGTCATGCAAAGGGGCGGGACCGGCCGGCGACATCACGCACAGGGGGTGCATCCTGGCCACCTGGACGGCTGTACACTGCCGGTGAAGTGCCGGGCATCGCTAAATACAGCGACGCCGGGCTTCCCCGGTCACAACAGAGGGGACAATGCAGGCTGTTTTAGCTGGGCGCTGCCAGGGGGCAGGGCGCAGCGCCCCGCTAAAACAGTCTAGCGGGAACACTACCCAAGTAAAAACTTGTTATATGACTTTCAACTATCTCAAGCTCAAACACTTCTTAATTATACAAAGAATCGGTATTACAAATGGGGAAATCAAACGGGTCACTTGCTAGCCACTATGAATATCATATCACCCTAGAACCATGTTGGCTCCATTAGGATGAATGATGACTCTCCTTTGCTGGCTAAAACAATCAATATCACTGATACTTTTCATAAATTTTACTCATATTTGTACGCAGCGTATTCCTCTGACCCGTTGTTACTTGAGAAATGAATCACAGATTCTAGATTACTTTCTCTATCTCTAGAGCAAATAGAACTTTTAAAAGCTGATGTTACTGAATAGGAATCTAAAATCACCATCTCCTCTTCTAATGAAGCCTATAGTACTTTAATTCCCAAGCCTGGTCATGACCACATTCAACTGGATTCCTACCCTCCAAAAACACTTTTAAAGCTGGACTCAAATATTTTTCGCCAAATTATGGGTACAAGATTAGTTTTTTATCTGAAATCATATCTCCAAATCAGATGGGATTTGTTTTAATGGATGACATTCAGTCAAAGGTATTCTCACTGCGATTGTGTCGGTAAGGCTGATAAAACAATAAACCATTTACTTATTCTGATGCCATTGTTAAATCCTTCATTGACTGTAGGAGACCTACTTAAAATGTTACAATATTCTATAAATACTTTCCCATGTATCATAATATCTTCCATTGTTCTTATATCTCCCCTACAAAAGGCTTCCATATGGGTTTTCTGGACACTCCAACATGCCCCAAATATAAATCGTCTCAAGCTGATTTATACCATTGCTTATGGTCTTGTCCCGTTATTAAAAGATTTTGGATATAGATTAGGCCTTTTGCTACAGAACATCCAGTCATGCAAGTCCCCCCGGCCAAAGCATTCATCCCTACCGACCAGTCAGCCTGGCCAGGGGCCCTGGGGGAGTGGGGACCCCCCCAATGAAGGGGTCCCCCCCCCTCCAGGACTTACCTGACCAGGCTGAAGCCTGGTACTGTCCCCGATGCCCCTGGGCGGTGGGCATCGGGCTGATTATGGTGTAAAAAAAAAGATTAAACTATTGTTTTTTACTGTGGCACTACAAGTGCCAGCAAGCCTCCCCAGCAAGCTGGGACTTGGAGAACCACAAGTCCCAGCCTGCTGGGCATTAAAGGGCCCGCTGGCACTTGTAGTTCCACAGTTAAAAAAATAGTACACAAAACACACTGACACAAATTTTAAATAAAAGTTTAATACACACATCACACACACACTGATACTTACCTATCTTGATCCCGTCGGTAGGTCGCTGGCTCCGGTGTCGGTGGCTCCGGGGTCGGCGTCCTGTCTGAAGGAAATCCTACTCACCAGGTCCTCCATGGATGGTCTTGTGTCTTCTGTCTTCTTTTCCAGGGCTTATTTCTTTATCTTCTTTCTTCTTCTTTACGCTGCCGGCAGCTCCCGGGACTTTCAGAGCTTCAGAGATGTTTCCTCCTCGACGTCTGGACTAAGAATGAATTCTAGCCAATCAGGAGCCAGTAAAGTCGGCTCCTGATTGGCTAGAATTCATTCTTAGTCCAGACGTTGAGGAGGAAACATCTCTGAAGCTCTGGAAGTCCTGGGAGCTGCCGGCAGCGTAAAGAAGAAGAAAGAAGATAAAGAAATAAGCCCTGGAAAAGAAGACACAAGACCATCCATGGAGGACCTGGTGAGTAGGATTTCCTTCCACAGGTCCACCATGGATTTTCTTCAGACAGGACGCCGACCCCGGAGCCGCCGACACCAGAGCCAGCGACCTACCGACGGGATCAAGATAGGTAAGTATCAGTGTGTGTGTGATGTGTGTATTAAACTTTTATTTAAAATTTGTGTCAGTGTGCTTTGTGTACTATTTTTTTAACTGTGGAACTACAAGTGCCAGCGGGCCCTTTAATGCCCAGCAGGCTGGGACTTGTGGTTCTCCAAGTCCCAGCTTGCTGGGGAGGCTTGCTAGCACTTGTAGTGCCACAGTAAAAAACAATAGTTGAATCTTTTTTTTACAGTTGAATCAGCCCGATGCCCACCGCCTAGGGGCATTGGGGACAGTACCAGGCTTCAGCCTGGTCAGCTAAGTCCTGGAGTGGGTGGACCCCTTCATTGGGGGGTCCCCACTCCCCCAGGGCCCCTGGCCAGGCTGACTGGTCGGTAGGGATGAATGCTTTGGCCGGGGGGACTTGTATAAAAAGTCTCCCCCCGGTTGTGACATTACCCTGCTGGCTGGTTTTGCCTGGGGCTGGTTCTTAAAATACGGGGGACCCCTACTCATTTTGTCCCCCGTATTTTGGGAACCAGCCCCAGAGCAGGAGCCTGGGGCTGGTTGTTAAAAATCGGGGAACCCCTATTTGTCGGGTTCCCTGATTTTTAATTACCGGCTCCAGGCTCTGTCAGCCTGGTGCTGGTTTCGGCTGTGGGGGGGACCCCACGCCGGGTTTTTTTTTTTATATTTATTTATTTTTCTATTTTTTTTTACACTCTGCAGCCTGCACGGATCTGACTGATCCATGCAGACTGCTAGAAAAATTCGTATTAGCGGCCGTATATATGGCCAGCTAATACGAATGAATACGACATCGGAGGGTTACAAAGCAGTCGTATATGACTGCTTTGTAATTTCCCCTCCGGAACACGACTTTGCATACGACTGAAACAGTCGTATGCAGTCGTAGGGGAAATACCATACGAAAAACTAGGTTTTTCATATTGGTAAATTTCCCCCATTGTGTCGGGCATGGCAGTGTGTGGCATAATGTGTCAGGGGCATTATGATGTGTGGCATAATGCGTCAGGGGCATTATGGTGTGCGGCATGTGTCAGGGGCATTGGGGTGTGGCATAATGTGTCAGAAGCATTGCGGTGTGTGTGGCATAATGTTTCAGGGGCATTCCCATGTGCGGCATGTTGGGCCTTATGGTGTGTGTCAAAATGTCTGTGGCATTATGGTGTGTGCCATAATGTGTCATAAACATTGTGGTGTGTGGCATATTGTGTCAGGGGCATTGCGGTGTGTGGCATAATGTGTAATAGGCATTTTTCCGTAATTAACCAGATTATTATTATTTTTTTTACATTTTAGTAGCTCTTTAGGAGGTTTAATTTGTCTCAAGTAGCTCACAACCCATTAAGGTTTGAGACCACTTCTCTATGGTACATTTAATAGTCTAAACTAGTTCTAGGTTTCCAATCCCTTCTCTCAGCAGCATTTTAGAGCCAGTGAAATAATGAATTACTAGTCAACAAAATTAACTAGAATTCACATCACTGATACCCCTTTCACATTGCACATCAACCCGGGTTATTGACAGTCTTACCCAGGTTGAGGTGCGATGAATATCCTGGGTCGACCAACCCGGCAATTCAACCCAAGTTAAAATAAGGGTTAAACCCAGGTAACCCTGTATATAATGGGTGTCCCCAGTTTATACTTTTGGCATTGGAACTCTACCTGCTACATGGTAAGACATAGAACTGTGCTTTCTTGCAAGCCTCTTGACTGTTAAAGACTCCATTCAATTAGCTACTTACTCTGGATACCCCTCTGACTATATCATCCACCCACGCGACTGGACCACTTTGCTCCCTTATTGCTACAAATATAATCTGCTGCTCCCTGAAACATGTGTAATCTAATTAGATTATTTTTATATTGAATTTACCACTGTTTTAATACTGCCATTTACTTATATTTTCTTCCTGTTACCTCACTGTATGTTATACCTCTACTATATTTGCCCATTCTCTCTATCTGCTGCCTCGTGTCCTGACCATCCCTGCCATGCTCACTTTTTGCCTTCAGGTCTCCTTAACTGCACCTCATGTCACCTGTCTGTCTCCTACTCCTTCAAGATTGTAAGCTATATGTACGGCGCTGCGTACCACTTGTAATGCCTTTGACTATTGTTGTGTACTTGTGTGCCAGTAAAGTTGCTATTATACGTTTCTCAGCAAATTACGGTTCCAATATCCGGTATCCTCAACCATAGTCATATGACTTTATTTTGATAATGGACTGTAAAGAACTTCTGTGTGTTATAAATGTTGTTATTATCTCACATAACCAGATAGTTTTACTTGAGGTTCAAACATGTATACATGTAGTACAGTTACAGTCGGAAAAGGACCACCATATTTATTTATTTACAGTTTCTTATATACGCAGCAGATTCCGTTGCGCTTTACAATTGTAAATAGAGATAAAACAAATTGGGTAACAACAGACAGACTTGGAGGTAAGAGGGCCCTGCTGCAATTCAATAGGGACATAGGAGGGAAACACAAGGACAGACACCAGTAATAGGTCCAGAAGGGAAGCTATATAATACAAAAGTTCCTCAGAGGGTTATGCGTATGGAACTTAAATATTGATAGGCTTGTCTGAAGTGGTGAGTTTTCAGGGAACGCTTGAAAGTTTGGAGGCTAATGGAGATTCTAATTGTGCGTGGAAGGGCATTCCATAGAGTGGGAGCAGCCCGATGAAAGTTCTGTAATTGTGAATGGGAGCTGGTGATCCATGCAGAAGAGAGACGCAGAACGGAGTGGTCAAGATGGGAGATATTTTGTGATAAGTAAAGAGATATAAGCTGGTGCAGTATGGTTAATTTATTTATTAACAGTTTCTTATAGATACGCATACATATTCCGCAGCGCTTTACAGAATATTTGAACATAGGTATATGCTAGTAGAAGGGTTTTATATTGAGTACAGTAAAACACAGGTAACCAATGGAGGGACTGGCAGAGCGGATCAGCAGATGATGAGCATCTTGCTTTGAAGAGCAGCCTAGCAGCAGCATTTAAAATGGATTGCAGTGGCGAGAGTCTGTTTTTGGGAAGACCAGTTCGGAGACTATTGCAATAATCAATGCGGGATATAATGAGTGCATGGATAATAGATTTAGTAGTGTCTTGTGTGAGATAAGGAGCCCATGCACGCTCCATTCTGGGCTTCCGTTCTGTACTTTTAAAGTATACATCGTATCGCATCGCATGCCTTGTGCATGCAATGCAATACTTTTTGTACTAGCTTTACATCGTATGTGCAGCACATACTTTTTGTACTGTACTATGAGATGCCGCGGGAGCGCCCATCTCATAGTACAGAACGGAGGGAGCAGGAACGGATCTGTTTTTTAGATGCATGTAACATGATTTGGTGACAGATTGAATGTGGGGAACAAGGGACTGTTCAGAGTCGAGGATGACTCCAAGGCAAATAAGCTTGTGGGATAGGGTAGATTGTCGAGTTGTCAACAGTGATGGAGATCTCTGGATGGTATCTGTTCTTAGCTGGTGGGAATATAAGTAATTCAGTTTTGGAAATATTGATGACATTTACAGCCCAGCAATGGGAGTCTCCTCAATTTTCCAAATGTAACAATCACTTGGAGATGCAGTTTAAATTGCTTCATACAGATGCAGCCACTCTCATCTAGACTGCATCGTGCCGCATGCTGGAAGGTGCATGTCATAGTCCTACCCACAGCCAATTATGATTACATTGGCTGGCATCCCTGAGTCACATGTATGACTCATTGCACCAAATGGCACTAGCGGCCGCGATGTAGCCATGAGCGTGACTACATCAGTAGATTATATTTTACCCCAGCCAAGTTACATACAATATGGCCCTTTCATTCTTATAGTTCCTTTTTCAGGAATCACTCTTTCACCTCTACCCGTGTGACCTTCCTGAAACAGACATATATTTGTGGCATATCCTGATAGTTGATAGAGCTATCATTGCACAGAAATGGAAATTCACGTTCTCCCCAGTTCTTTTTTTATAGAATTCTACATAAAATCTTTTATGCTATTCAAATGAAAATCTTAGGGGTAACTTACTCCTTTTCTGCCTCCTCCCCATTAGCAAAATGGTTTAAATGAACAAATGTCTTATTGATGGGGTGCCTTGATGCTCCTTGAGAGCCCTTGAAACAATTCTTAAGTTTGCATGTTACCTGAGCAACATGTTTTGTTTGTAGTAATACATTTTGTTAGATGTATGTATATTTTATGCTATTTGTGATATGATTCCCTGCTCAATTCTATTTTTTCCTTTCTGTATCCCTTTCCATTTATGTGTTTTTTTTTTAGTTCACTTACATTGCATAAACTCAATAAAGGCTGTTGATGAAAAAAACATGTACAGTATAATGTAAACCAATAGGCTTAACTCCTCCCTATCTCCCCCGCCCACAGCCTAACCCACCCCCTTACAATAGTACCAAACATTCTCTACCCACCGCCTAACCCTTCCCCCCCTTTAGGGTTAGTTCAGTGTAGCACTTGCTACCACTTGTATTTTTTAATAAGCAAACTGTATAAATGAGTTATCTTAATTTGCTGTTACCATTTTTTTTAGTGGAATTTTTGTTTTCCTTCTCAGACTGGAGCAGCCATATTTTCCAGCTAATGAGAAGTTCTTCCTCGCCCTTAGTCACTGTTCATCCCTCCTGCGTCTGTGCATTATTTCTCGCAATGGAAGCTTCCAGAATGATGCAGTTATGTCATTTGTCTACAAGTGTCAAGAGCTAGTCATGTGCCATCTATTCACTGGAGAGACTCTAACCGCTTGTAAGAGCTTACAGCTTGGTATTCTACAAAGGTATGTAAAATGCTGAGATGTAATGTTCAGCTGTAAAATAAGCTGTTATTTAAAAAATTATTCTAGGGTGGGACTAACTTTTTAACTGTAATCCTAGTTTATTTTTCTTACAAGTTTGTATGCCAGATTTGGCGGGTTGGAATGAGAATCTGGTAGTGGATGAGAGCAAATAACAATCGACCATTTGCTCCCAAACACTGAAAATAGAACAAAAAAATTGTCTGAATGACCGGTTGTGTCCATTTTCCAGTGTTTGAGAGCAAATGGTCGATTTACTCTTATTCATTACCGGATTTTCATTCTGACCAGATGATCTGCCAGATATTTGTAAAGTGGGTACTTACCACAGCGCCTGGCTACGCTACTTTTTCAGCGTAAGCTAAGCTACATTGTCAGCGTAGCCCAACGGCTGCCTAGCGTAGTTAGCATAGTGACTCCGCGGCAGCCCAACAGCTGCCTAGCGTAGTTAGCATAGAGACTCTGCGCCAGCCCTGCGTAGTCGTATCCCTGGGAGCTGCAGGTCTGTAACTGGCAAGCCTAGTGAGCGCCTCTCACACAGCGCCGGTAACTGCCAGATCCCCTGCGCTGGCGGACACCGGCAGAGAGGGGATCATGTGGGCGCCGGCGGAGAGGCGCTCCATCTGTCTGCCCGTGTCCATTTCAGGGAGACGAGGTGAGGGGGTTCGGTAGCACGTGCATCTTGTGCACAAAGGGGGGGTGTGGGCGCAAGTGCGTCTCATGCACAATAAAGGAGGCATTTGCGAGTGCTCCATGTTACATACTGGCAAATACCTCCTTTTCAAACCCCCACTATCCATGCCAGCCTGAAGCGTGGCGAGGGGACGCGTTACGCTTCACCCCGACCTGTTCATACCCCCACAATCCACGTCTGTGTGGAGTCGATGTTATCAAGTGAGCCATCGAGTCCGTAGGGTATTAAAATTCGAGGCATTCCGGATCTGTCTGCATTGATCGCCTTGTGGAATATGTAACTGTCCTGTTCACAAAGCTTCTACTGACAGTTCATATTTCAGACTTTCTACTGGACCATGTACACCGTGTACCGAAAGCCAAAAGAGGCCCCACGGGACACACTGATGATGTTCCACTATTTCCATATAAAGGAACGTGTTCTATCGTGTGCTATCCTGGGAGATCTACAGATTTTCGGGGACCTTTCCGCTTCCACTCTAGCCCTAAAAAGATCCTAAGAAGATGAACTTTGTGCATATTTACTAGAGCAGCCCAAAAGGTTAAAAAAAAGGAAGGATACAGGTCCAACAGAAACCGTTGTGGATAGTATTTGTATATTACACTTAGGTGTTCATTTTCTAAGATGGGAGTTCTGTTGAAGATGGGATGTTGCCCATAGCAACCAATCAGATTACTTATTAATTTAGCACCTTCTGGAAGATAATAAATATACTCAGATTGGTTACAATCGGCAACATCCCATCTTCAATAGAACTCCCATCTTGGTAAATTTACCCCATAGTCTGCAGGACATTGGCTATCACCTCTAACTAAGGGCCCCAACTATGCACAATGATACTAAGAGTACCTGGGTAAATAACCTTGAGAGCGACTATTTTTTTGCATGCAAATCTATATATACTGTGTGTGTGTATATATGTGTGTGTATGTGTATATGTGTGTGTGTGTGTGTGTGTGTGTGTGTATATGTATATATATATATATATATATTATATAATGAAGTGGTACTAGCGCTGACAATGTCCCAATTGTGGATCTATAGGTCATTAAAGTTACACAGTCCTGTGTTAGCCTTCAAAAACACTTCCCCTCCTTTTTAGGGCGGCAGCTCCTCTCCTATGGGTTGCTGTTCCCAGAAACCCTGTACATGTAAATCTGAAAAAGAATGAGATGGGCGCCTCCTAGTGTAGTATTTTATTAGTAACAAATTAGACTCCCTTCACCACATGGAGACAGGACGGCACCCCAATATTAAAAGGTGTACTGTTTTTAGTGGTATCCCACCACTGTTCTATGAGCGTGTTCAAATACAAGTGTCACTGGCTTTTCAGGAAACCTTTGTGGTCGTATTTCTCTCTCTCATACACTCTTCCTCTCCCCGGTATTTAGCACCACTTTTGCTCTGCATCATTTTCTCCTGGAAAGAGGATACATTTGGGTGTTTGTGTCCTTCTGTTCTTCAGTGTCTGCATGGTACCTGTGTTTCACACACAATGATTGAAGCCTAAGTGCAGGCTGAATGAATCCAGACAGAATACACTGAAATACAGGTACTGTGCAGAAACTGAAGAACAGAAGGACACAAACACCCAGATGTATCCTCTTTCCAGGAGAAAATTATGCAGAGCAAAAGTGGTGCTAAATACCGGGGAGAGGAACAGTGAGTAGTAGTATTAGTAGTGTATGTTTTTATGTAATTTAATTAAATATACTAGTGTTTACCTTTTTTGAAGTTCAAGTGTTATTTATGTTGCTTATACTGTCAAAAGGAAAGAAGAAACGGTACTTCTGTAGTTTCACGGCGCCGGAAGTGCAGAGGCTCGCGTGCCGCTCTAGCTATGAAACTTGGCAGCCTGCCAGAGGCTCTGTTTCACTGTGCGCGTGCCGCTCTAGCTCTGTCTGACTGAGCTTGTGCCGCTCTAGCTGTACGTAAACAGCGTAGCGGCCGGCCAGCAGCAGCAGCGCTGCCCAGGTGCTGACAACGGGCACCGCTGACAACGGGGATATGTTAAAGTGGACACCCCGGCACAGCGATGCCGGGGCTTCTAAACTGTACGCAAGATTCAGACGCAACTGCGTCTGAATCTCGAGTCACATAGATAGCCGCTAAGAAGCCGGAAAGCCTGGATTCAGACGTGGCCCTAGGGGAACACTATTGAAACCCACCCTCAGTGCCACTAGTGGACGCCACAGCTGTGGACCGTGTAAATCCCACTATCCACGCCCACCCGAAGCGTGGCGAGCCCCGCAAGCGGTACGCGTCCTACGACCTTTTCATACCCCCACTATCCACTTCGGCGTGGAGTTGAGAATAGATTAGTGTGGCGAGCGCAGCGAGCCACCGAGCCCGAAGCGTGGCGAGTGGACGCGGATACCTTCACAGCTATCCGCGTCCCCTGGCGGGCTTCACAGGTGTCAGCGTCCGCTCGCCACGCACCGAGCCCGAAGCGTGGCGAGCGGACGCTGACACCTTTGAAGCCCGCCAGGGGACGCGGATAGCTGTGAAGGTATCCGCGTTCCCTCGCGGGGCTCGCTGCGCTCGCCACGCTTGGGGCTCGGTGGCTCGCTTCGCTCGCCACACTAATCTATTCTCAACTCCACGCCGACGTGGATAGTGGGGGTATGAAAAGGTCGTAGGACGCGTACCGCCGCCGCTCGCCACGCTTCGGATGGGTGTGGATAGTGGGATTTACACGGTCCACAGCTGTGGCGTCCACTAGTGGCACTGAGGGTGGGTTTCAGGCTTCTTAGCGGCTATCTATGTGACTCGAGATTCAGACGCAGTTGCGTCTGAATCTCGCGTACAGTTTAGAAGCCCCGGCATCGCTGTGCCGGGGTGTCCACTTTAACATACCCCCGTTGTCAGCGGTGCCCAGGCGCTGCCTATTTCACTGTGGAACTACAAGTGCCACAGTGACATTGACCTGTCAGCGCCTGGGCAGCGCTGCTGCTGGCCGGCCACTACGCTGTTTACGTACAGCTAGAGCGGCACAAGCTTAGTCAGACAGAGCTAGAGCGGCACGCGCACAGTGAAACAGAGCCTCTGGCAGGCTGCCAAGTTTCATAGCTAGAGCGGCACGCGAGCCTCTGCACTTCCGGCGCCGTGAAACTACAGAAGTATCGAAGAAACAAGTACAAAATACGGTACTTATGTAATATCTGGGCTCCCGTTTTTCTTATGAGACCGTGTCCCCTTGCGGGGCTCGCTGCGCTCGCCGCGCTTCGGGCACGGTGGCTCGCTGCGCTCGCCACACTATATAAAATCAACTCCATGCATAGTTGGATAGTAGGGGTATGAAAAATGGGGTGCATTTAACATGGGAGCCCAGATAATACATAAGTACCCAAAATACAATACAAAATAAAGTTCTGCCTACTGTATGTAATATTGTATGTATTTTAATTACTAATAGTACTTTTAATTAGTGGTGAATTAGGATTTCCCAAACAGACCTAAGTATATAGAATGAGGGATTTTAAATACTAGCTTGGGTGAAGGCACTATCCATAAAATATTAGCCCATTATATTACCTTTGGGTAAGGAAGGGTTACACTTAGTTCACAGGGTTTTTTGATAAATATCTAGTTCTGCATTAAAGGTTCACTTGCTGAGTACGGTGTAAATTTGTACAAGATACATTTAGTCTGAATTCTTTCTTTTCTAGGTTCTCCGGGGAACGCCCAGCACTAAATGTTGTAATTTTCCCCTTACTGCATGAAAATTTGGCAGAGGTGATCCGAGATGTACCCATGATGCATTTGGATGAAATAACTTTGTTTAAAAGTAGAGTGGCAGAAGAGCCCCCAAAACTGTGGCACTAGTATTGCAACTTGGAAACAGCTGGACAGAAACATCATTAAAAACAATTCACCAAATATTTGCACTGTACAATACAGAACTGATTATGTGAGCTGTAATAAACTGACTACATGTATATGGTTTTGCTAGCTTTTTCACATTTGTTCTATGATTTGCAACTAATTGCAATGTGCATTGCTATTCTCCCTTGGGTTTTGGTATGTTTTGTCAAAAAATCACAATGTCTGCATGTGCAAAGTGTAGCGTTTCATATTCAGATACAGCCACAGTTGCACACTACCAGAGGCATAGCACCCGAAACAAGCTCATGTTGCTGTGACTCCCCCCACCATATAGGCGGACAAACATTGTCCCTCCCTTACAGGGGAAAAAAGCACACATAATGTCACCTGCATGAGGGAAAAAATAACACTTTGGGTCTTTTTTTCCCCTACAGTATTTTAACCTTAATAACAAAAATTTCCAGTCCAGTAATTTTGACCCCCTCACAATATTGTTTCATCCAGGTTAGGCCAAAGGTTGGCTGGCTAAATGAAGAGAAGAGAGTAGGGGCACAAACAGGAGGGGAACAAAAACGTACTGTATACTTCCCAGATGGTATACTGTAGATTCAAAGAGCATAATTACTGTACGTAGATAGACTGTTGTTAGAACATGATCATTTGATGAAATTTGCTGTTTATAGAAACAGAAAACATCACTGATGCATACAAATTAAAAAATAAGACCATAAATCCTAGTAAATCTGCATCACCAAAACCTGGCATACATGGCACTGTATTAGTCGATTTTAAAATGCTTCCAATACAATTAGTAGAACAGATTGGTATGAAGGTTAACGTGGCGCTCGGTAATTTGAGGTTCGCCCTTCTGAGTAACCCTGGGGACCCCCCAATAGAAACACAATATAGACAAATGGAACTCAGGTTTTAGGCGCTCTTCATATGGGCATAGATCAAATCCAAAAATATAAAAAATGTATGGAGAAATACTTCCCTTAACTCTAGGGATAGTGGCTCCTGTTGATATTTCCTTTTTCTGAATCCTCCTTTCTCCTCTCAGGTGAGTTGAGGAATATGTGAAAGAAAATACGGTACTTCTTTACTTTCACGGCGCCAGCATGGCGCCGCGCGTACTTCCGGGTTACGCTCGCCACTAACTAAGTAAAATAAACTAAGTTAACGCCATGCCAACATGGATAGTTCATACCTCCACTATCCATGTTGGCATGGAGTTGATTTTAATTAGCGTGGCGAGTGTAGCGAGCCACCGAGCCCGCAGCGTGGGCGAGCGAAGCGAGCCCCGCAAGGGGACTCTGACGCGCGGCGCCATGCTGGCGCCGTGAAAGTACAGAAGTACCGAAAATACATATATATACAATGTATTATATCCTTCCTCTTGATATTGGAAATATTAGTCTGAAAACATTTAATGGGTCTTTTGGGTAATGTAAATGCGTACCCAACTCACTATAAAAAGTGGATAAGTAAATATATCAAGGTATCTTTCTACTGGGTGACGCACCCGTACTCACGATGTATTCCGCTGTGTGAAGCTTACAAAGGTTTCTTTTCCACTTTTTTATTGGTATACATAACAGTAAAAAAAAATCGAATTTAAAATATTCATCAAAAAAGTCCTGTTTGAACCACAGTGAGGAATCAGATGGTGATAATGTGGAGTCAACACCCCCAAATGGTATTCCGGATCCAGATGGTAGTGGACTGACACATAGACACTCACCCAATCCCGGTCGCAGTTCAAACCATTTTAAGGAAAAACATAGCTGCTCCATCAACTCAATAAAAATATTCTTGGGAATACAAAAAATTATAGCTAATTGGAGAGACCGTAATATAGAAAAAAAGATTAGCCAAAACGGAAATTAAACTAATCTACAAATTTAAAACGGTCAACCCTTTAGGTCTCAACCAAGACTTCGAATTGAATCGGTTCTTATAATCTATCAGTTAAATTCACTTTATAAATTCACTTCATGGTCTGTTTATTTTTATTTGTGTTTTAGGAATATTTTACTTATTTTTAATACACATATTATTATGTTTTAGAGAAAAAGACATCGGCACTTTATACACTCTTAGGTGAAATATATTATAAGAACAGAATAAAGGATGAAGGCATCAAATATTGTAGATGGACAAGACAAAAAGGCGGAAACAAAAAAATCAACAACCTCCGTTCTCAAGGGACATGGAATCCGGCAGACATACTTCCAGGAACATGCGGCCTGAAGTTACTGGAAATGATGTCACATGCGGCCGGAAGTTAGACCATCTAGAACACGCGGCCAAGAATGTACCGAAAAATGATGTCACACACGGCCGGAAGTTACATCTTCTAGACCATGCGACTGAGACACACCGGAAGTAATGTCATAGGGGGCCGGGAGATCACGGAGCCGTGCCGCAAGAACGAAGGACAGCGACACTAATAAACAACAGCCCAAAATAGGAGCCCTTGTTAACACAATATGAGAGGAACAATTAGTTGTACATCTGGCTGTTTTATATAAAATGTTTAATCACTGCCTGTACTTCCGGTTTTGGGAAACCGGAAGTGGGAGGAGCATTAACATAAAAGAGAAATCTGCAGACAATGATCTGAGCCCTGGCGAAGAGACATTCTGTCTCAAAACATGTTGACTCAGATCTGAATGTGTACCTACTGGAGGACTGCGACCGGGATCGGGTGAGTGTATATGTGTCAGTCCACTACCATCTGGATCCGGAATACCATTTGGGGGTGTTGACTCCACATTATCACATCTGATTCCGCACTGTGGTTCAAACAGGACTTTTTTGATGAATATTTTTAATACAATTTTTTACTGTTGTGTATGCCAATAAAAACCTTTTTTAATGGAGACATAAGAGGAAAAGAAAAATGTGTAAGCTTCACACAGCGGAATACATCGTGAGTATGGGTGCGTCACCCAGTAGAAAGATACCTTGATATATTTACTTATGCACTTTTAACAGTGAGTTGGGTACGCATTTACATTACCCAAAAGACCCATCAAATGTTTTCCGACTAATATTTCCAATATCAAGAGGAAGGATATAGTACATTGTATATATATGTATTTTCTTTCACATATTCCTCAACTCACCTGAGAGGAGAAAGGAGGATTAAGAAAAAGGAAATATCAACAGGAGCCACTATCCCTAGAGTTAAGGGAAGTATTTCTCCATACATTTTTATATTTTTGGATTTGATCTATGCCCATATGAAGAGCGACTAAAACCTGCTTCCAATACAATGTTTGTTTTACTTATACTTAACATAACACTAAAATCAGAACATAAAGACAAGACAATAACCATCATGTCAGAAATTCTGAATGCATGTCCTTATACATGTTACACCACATAGTAGTACTCCTTATACATGTTATGCGACACCGTAAACCCCTTATACACTGTACATCTCACATTAGAGCTCCTTTTACATGTGACGCCACTAAATAGAGCCCCCTATTTAGGTTACACCACTGTAGTATTCCTTATAAACATTATGCCACAGTAGCGTTCCTTATACACAGGACACCACACTTCAGAGCCTCCAGTTCATGTTACACCACAGTAGTACTTATACCTTTTACGCCAGAGTAGTATAATGCCCTAATGAGTATATTTGTTACACAGCCTGTGCTGTAGTAGTGCAGATGCCAGAAGCTGTATCTGTCAATACTGAGAGGGTACAGTGGGAGTGCCTTGGGTAGCCCTGCTACGGCTCCAAATGCACAATGCATGCTGAGTGAATGGAAAGAACCCCAGCAGAGAACTTGATGCAGCCTGGTCTCACACACCATTTTTTTCTGCTCTGCACTGCTCCTACTCTCGCATAGATATGAATCATGTTTCCCACTCTTTTACATCTTCAGTAATTGATGCAGGCATTACCCCATTTATGTGGACTGACCAGGGGCAAAATGTAATAGGGTGCAATTTTTAGTCCTGTTTTAAAATCGCATGAAGTATGGTTTTTAGTAATGAAAATTGTGCGATTTTTAGTAAATGATAATGTGCAATTTAAAAAAAAAATTTAGACATGAAAGTGTGCAGTTTTTAGTAAAAAAAAAATGTTGTGGGGTCCCCCCTACTGAGCATAACCAGCCCCCGGGCTCATTGAGCTGGAGCTGATTCCAAAAGTATGGGAAACAGAAAGAAAAGGGTTCTCCTGTATTTTTGAAACAAGCCCCGGACTCTTGGACCAGTCCTGGTTCCATAAGAAATGGGGGTCCCCCGTATTGTGGAACCAGCACGGGCTCCAACAGCCTGCGGTGTCATGCCACAGCCGTGAGACATTTTTTACGGAAGTTCCACCGGCCGTACCATGCGCACCGTGGCTGGTCAGCCCTGTACGGGGTACCTGGGGGAGTGGGGACCACCTCAAAGTGTTTTCCCCCCAGCCTTCACTCATCCAGTGCTGAAGCCCGGGCTGTCCCTGGGTGGTTGACGCTGGGCTGATTAAAACATTAAATAAAAAAGCATTGCTTTTTACAGGTGATCCACAAGTCCCAGCATGTGGGGCATTAATTGTCCCCCTTGGACTTGTTCACCTGTAAAAAGAGTGTTGAAACAGAGACAAAAGTATAACTTTATTACATACATATACTTTATATTTACACCAGCGTACTTACCATTCCAGGCTCCAGCAATGGCTCTCCTCTGCACATCACCCTGCACTGCCTGCGGGGGTGAGCTGGCTCACCTTGCACTGACTTCGGGGTCAGGTGGCTTCCTCTGCAGTAATGACAGCATGATTCCCCGCTGTCATTTTGCTTTAGATACACTCAGCCCTGATTGGCTGTAGGCATCTCCATGGAGTGCTTCTATAGCATTACTGCGGAGGAAGCCATCTCACCCCTGCAGGGGAGAGAGCCACCGCTGGAGCCTGGAATGGTAAGTATGCTGTTGTAAAAATAATTAATGTGTATGTAATAAAGTTATACTTTTACATATGTGTGTTTTTATGTCAACATTCTTTTTACAGGTGAACTACAAGTCCAAGGGGGACAATTAATGCCCCGCATGCTGGGACTTGTGGATCACCTGTAAAAAGCAATGCTTTTTTATTTATTGTGTACACGTATTAGCGCAGCGTCAACCACCCAGGGACAGCCTGGGCTTCAGCACTGAATGAGGGAAGCCTGGGGGGAACCACTTTATTGAGGGGGTCCCCAATTAATGACACACAAAGAGGGGGGTGTTAATCGCACAGGAAAGTAAGATTTTAGTCGAGTTTGGGTGACCCCTTACGTTTTTGTAATTTAGGAACATATATCATTACAACAAGTGTGTGCTACCACTGGACACAAATTTAGAGCAAAAAATGATGATTTTTGAAGAGACAAAAAACAACAGAAGAATGTCTCTGCGGTGCACCAAAAGAGAAATGAATAAAATTTAACTTTTAATTGGTACTTGTAAAATTAAGCGAAAAGACACAATACATATACACACATACATACATTGACATGTAATTAAAAAGGATAATTAAATCCTCACGACGTGGGACCCCCCTGTCCAATATGAGTTTTTTTTTATAAACTTTATTATTTATTCGTGTAATGTTTTGATCTGTTACTTGGTGCTGGTTAATTCAGATATTACCAGTCTTCTATATTTCTACACAAATGTCCTTATATAAACGGCATTTAGATGGTAATCACCTAAAGTTGTGCTATCTAGAATGGCTGGAAAAATGTTGGATGGTCCAGGTATTGTAACCGGCATGCATCCGCAATTTTTTACACAGATTATAATAATCACCAGGTCAAAATCAGGGAAAACGATCTTGCTTGTAAGCTGCCTGGAGGGAACAGTGTGTATGACACTTTGGCTATATATTTAGCTGAAATCATTGGCCAGTGGAAACCACATATTTTAATGTGGTTTCCACTGGCCAATGATTTCTGCCTAGTGATATAAATTATAGCCACAGGGTGCCTGAGATGCGGCAGCCCGATCCATACACTACTGTGCCGCCTGTTGATAGCACACTATGCGGCGGCGTGGATGCCGTAATCACAGCCGGCTCGCCGGGAGACAAACAGTCGCTGTGTGGATGTCACACACCGCGAGTGTCTGCCGGGTAGACTCGTATATGCGAGAGCCACTTGCTGCGCCGCTAAGGAGAGAAACAGATCAAAATACATTCAAAGTGGGGTGGGGGAGCAGGGGGTGAAGCCACAAAGTGTACAGTCGGCGTACGCTTCGCCTAGGAGCTTCGTCAGGACCTGGTCCTGGCGAAGCGTACGCCGACAGGGAGCAAGGACTACAAGTCTATTTGGCAACGCTCAGCAGACCAGTAAGACTCCTGAGACAGCATTTGCTGGAGGAGTACATTATGCTTTATTATATATGTGCAATTGATCTGGTATTATTGCTTTTAGCTCAAAGCTTTAAAGCAAAGAGCAGCATAATGGAGGAGGATAAAAGGCAACTAAGGAAATCAGGGTAAGCCAGGAACTTAAAAAAAAAAATTATATATATCAATTTTCATAGATGCGGCACTCCAACTTAAAATTTGTAGATGTGGGGTGCCCTCCGTAACGTGCACCTGGCGGGTGCAGGTGAATGCAGAGGTTTGTGGACGGCGGCACTCAATGTAAAGCAGCAAATGGAGACCTTGGGTTAGGAATCCGACGTTTCAAACCCCTGTGGTTTTTTTTATCAAGGTGCAAGAGACAAGTTATCAACACAAAACCACATACCTTTATGCCAATCTCCTCCATTCATGCGGCCCCCGGCGTCCCGCCAAGGGCTGTAACATGACGTCACCTGATGGAAGGAAGCCGATAAGCCTGTGAAGGGGATCACTGATCTGCAACGCACAAAAACATTACTACAAACACCATATAAAAATACCTGTAAAGATTCATAAAAAATTGCGGTACTTATGTATTATCTGGGCTCCCATGTTAAATGCACCCCATTTTTTCATAACCCTACTATCCAACTACGCATGGAGTTGATTTTATATAGTGTGGCGAGCGCAGCGAGCCACCGTGCCCGAAGCGTGGCGAGCGGACGCAGTCTCATAAGAAAAACGGGAGCCCAGATATTACATAAGTACCAAAATTGCATCTCCTTCCCGATCACCTGTCCGAAAGATGCCCTTAGCTAATTCATTATACTTAAAGTGACAAAAAAGTGAAAAACATGAAATGAATAAAAGTGAAAAGGCAGTACACCCTTCCTGCAATACGGGTCCTATAATGGACCGCTAGGTCCAACGGGAGTTTGTCTAATGCAAAAATAATTCCCCTTTTACTTCCTCCTCAGAGGTCTAATGACACAGTTGGGAATGGATTAAGGTACTTTTCAAAATGAAACAAATTACAGACACTGGAAGTGATACAAAAGATGTAATGTGTAAACTGTTACATCCCATTCTTTATAAGAACTGAGTCAACACGGAATGCTCATTCAAACCCCGGGGAGGCATGGTGTCAAGACGGAAGATCCACCGACTCTCCGCCTGACACAACTTGAGTCCCCTGTTTCCACCCCGTTTCAGTGGAGGGATTTGTTCAATAATTCTATATTTCAAAGAAGAGAGAGAGGGTGACATTCTATGGGATGAGATAAATGCACATTTTTTTAGTGCGATTTCTTCCGCCGGTCATGTGCGAGTTTTGGACCAACCGGAGTGCGATTTACAAGACGCTAAGAACCCCCTAACCTATTGGTCCACCTCTGTCCCCTTCATTATGCATCACACCCCCTATATAAAGGGGCACTGGCGCCATTTAACTCTTTGATAGGAAGTAAGGAGCATGGAGAGGAGCAGTGGCAGTGTGAGCAGAGGAAGAGGTGTTGGTGGCAGAGGGAGCAGTGGCAGCAGTTAGCCAAGTGGGAGAGGCAGCAGAGGACTGCTGAGGTCGTCCTCCATTACAGGGAGTGGCAGCAGTGTGGCAGGCAGCATGGCCACAGCAAGGCCAGCCCCAGACCATGCCCTGGCGGACCAGCCCCAGCAGGAGGAGGTGGAGGATCCGCTGGCATCCCCATCCTATACCCAGGACCTATTTCATACCCCAGAGCAGCTGCAGGAGGGCCACATGTCAGAGGTGGAGGAAGATGGAGGTGAGGAGGAGGAAGACACTGGCATGGAGGAGGAGGGGTACATGGCTGGAGTAGAAAATGAGGAAAAGGTAGAAGCTGGCCGCACAAAAAGTGGCCGAAAGGTCAGATTCTCCTACGAGGAAAATGCTGCGCTTGTCCGGGCTATCATACCCGTGTTTGACCGGTTACTGGGGAAAAGTCACCACAAGACCACTGCACAGCGGAAAAGGGCTATGTGGAAGGACATCACCCAGGCGGTGAACGCTGTAAGTCAGCACAAGCGCCTGCTCAGAAATGTCAAGAAGAGGTTCAACAACATCAAGAGGCAGCTCAAAAGTAAAATGGCCATGGAGTTGGAGGAGGCCACCAAGACTGGCGGAGGAAGCCCCACAACTGTCTGCTACACGTCCTATGAGGTCAAGCTCAAAAGAATCATACCCCCTGAGGTCCTGCCTGGCATGCACGTCGCGGATACCGATAGGCCGCCAACGCCATCCAGAGCTGGTAAGTGTGACCACATGCAATCTTAAACATACATGGCAATGTTTTCAAACTGTAATGTTCACTTGTATTGTTATGCTAAGTAAAGTGCTGCTGTGGAACTACATAGCCCAGCAAGGTCAAGCACAAAAAATTGCATGCCCCTAATTTCAAATTGGTCATAATGCTGGGCCTTGTAGTTCCACAACTGCTGATATTGATCAACACTTTAACATTATTTCTAGCAGCTTAACATGTATGTGACCCAAAAAACATTGGTGTACTGGTGGTTTAGCTGCCATGCCTACATACCACAGATTATCCACCAGTTGTAATGTTTCAAATAGTTTAATAATAATCTAACAAAAAATTCAGGTGAAAAACATATGTCAAATAATGTGGGGACTAAATAATGTAGTCCTTAACCAAAGGAAGTATTGTCCAGTAATGTCATTTCAATGCATTTTTGGCATAAATGCTTATCCATTGCAAGGTAGATAATGGCTGCCCATCTCTTCTTTCACAGATTGTCCGCCCCGAAGTGCTCACGCATCAAAGAAAAGAAGGCCCGTTGGAGCAGAATCTGTGGAAGCAGGTAAATGAACAAAAAACAGGCCATTACACATACAGTACACACACTCATATCACATCAACAATATCACACTACATTCATCTCCTGCTGCTCAACGGAAATGAATGTAATCTGACCTAGCCATCTCACTTATTATTAATGTCAATGTTACATGCAGTATCGGGGTACATGTGTAAGTACATAATACCCCAGGTATGTGCGTTCAGCATCTCAAGCCCTTTCAAAAACAGTACTGAAGAGAGACTGGCCCATATATGCATCAGTACTTACCTCTTCATCTGTATCCACAGGTACTGTACAACTAGGAACACAACCAACAGAATCCTCTATGATGATGTTGGACGAAATGGACATAATTCTCGAACCCGTGGAGACCTTTGCGGCTGAGGAGGAAATACAGACGTCATCACAGAGTGATCTTCCCCCAAGTGGGGTGACTCCCAACCCACCCACAAACACACCCCATACAGCAGCTTCTGCTGCACAAGTAGCTAACTCCTTGGTAAATTTCAAGGAGAAACAAATTCAATTTATGGCCTCCCAAAGCCTGCAAATAGGGAACATCCAGGGGTACATGCGTCACACTTTTCTTCAATTAAGAAAAATTTCAAGGAGTGTACGGGTTGGTGTAGGTACTCATGTGTGCATGGCTAATAGCATTGACACCCGTTTTGCAGATCTTACTTCTGCTGTAAGGGAACAGAATAGCCATATTGGCAGCCTTGCGCAAAGTATAGCTGCACTTAGCCAATCGTGCACAGCGCAGACCAATGCCTTAATAGGTATGCAGGCACAACTTCAGCAGATGGAAGGCAATGTCATAGGTGCAGCAGCATCTACACTGAGTAGTGTATCTAGCACCCCAGTAAGTGGCTCCCCCACTTCCCCACCCCGTCGGAGTATTAGGACCCAGCGTGGCCTGGGTGCAGCTTCAAGAAGTGGTTTAGGGTGGCCTGATGGTGGGAGAAAATAGTTCATATTTTTTATACATTTTTAATTTGCATCTAATATGCAATACATCTTGTTACATCCCCCGACAGTTCGAATGTTTGAGTGACAAAAATGCAGGACATACTATACTGCAGTAAAAATGTCTAAACGCATACCATTTTGTCTGTGTATTATTTTTAAAACAATTGTGTGAAATATGACATAGTGTAATGGTATATGACAATGGGATTGCTGAAAAGTAGTGTTGGGTAACTTCTAGCCCGTCAAAGGTTGTGGAACTACATATTCCAGCAAGCTCTGGCACTCATTGTTTGGACTGTAATGGTTATTGTGTGTCAGGGCATGCTGGCACGTGTAGTTCCACAACACCAGGTGAGCCATGTTTTAGAGCAAACTTAATTCATACATGTTACAAATGTACTTACAAGGTTGATTACAGCAAGGGATAGGTCAGCACCACCAGCTGCATCAGTTGGGCTCTGTGTATTAGGCTAAATGTGGGTGGAAACAGATGGTATTGCTAAATAATTTGTTTATGAGTACACTTACAGCAAAGGTACATGTTGGAATACAGGGCACATGTGCTTACCAGAAAAGTAACGCCTGATGATTTGTGTACGCACCAGATTCCCCCTCTGCGTACCCCTCACTACCCGAGGTGTGGTAGGTTGGGCTTCCTGCATGACTGCTGCATGTTCCTCCTCCACATAGGCAGGTTGGGACAGGGCTATGTTGTGTAACATGCAGCAAGCCTGGACGATCATCACTACTTTTGCTGGGTGGTAAAGCAGCGTACCCGATGACCGGTCCAAACACCGGAATCTACTTTTCAATACGCCAAATGTACGCTCCACCACATTGCAGGTTGCAATATGGGATTCATTATACCGGTGCTGTGCAGGGTCCTCTGAGGAGCGCAAAGGTGTCATGAGCCAGGAAACACACCCATATCCTGAGTCACCTAAAACACAGATAGGAAGTTATTGCCTTATTTGGTAAGGTATGTGCATTGTGCAAACAGGAGACACTGGGACATGAGCAATATGCTTGTGAAACTGGAAACACACACATTTGAGCAGGTACAAATAAGGACAGAGAGGGTAATATGTAAAAATGTACTTACCAAGTAGCCAGCCCTCTGGCATTTGTTGTTGGTTGAATCGGTTGCAGAGGGCTGAGTGCCTCAGAATATAGGCGTCATGGCAGTTCCCAGGAAAGCCTGCTACAACACTTAAGATTTTGAGATGAGCATCACATACCACCTGAACGTTCAAAGAGTGCCGCCCACGCCGATTGACATAGACGTCTCCCCGCACGTGCGGTGCCCTAATCCCAATGTGTGTGCAGTCTATAGCTCCCAGCACGTGAGGGAATGCTGAGAGTCTATAGAAAGCCACCTTGTGGTCCTGCCACTCCAACTCAGAACGTGGGAATCCGATGTATGTCCGCTACAACTTCTTTAAAGTAAGTAACACTTGAGTAAAATGCTTAGAGAAAGTGGGCTGTGATACCCCCAAGGACCATGAGGTCACAGACTGAGTGGAGCCTGTGGCCAAATAGTAGAGGGTACACATTAATTTCTGCAGCCCAGACACTGCATAGTTGCCTCCCCCAAAAAGGTCCAAATCATCTCTCACCTGCTCATATAAGTCCAACAGGTTATTGCGGTTCAGCCTAAACATCCCCTAAACATCCCCACAACCTGTTGATCCGAGAGGGAGTCCAAATCTCATCCCATAAAATGTCACCCAGAGTGTCTCGCGCTGGCAAAATGCCGGGGTACGAGTTGGTCACTCGTGCCCGATAATAATGCATGTTTTATGGCTGACCGATGGGCAGCAGCCCTTTCCTTAAATGCCCTGATGGTGTTGCCAACGTAATGTTGGCCGCACGGGCAACTGATCAAATATACAACATAACTAGATGTGCACGAGACACGTTGTCTAAATTTAAATGGTTTACCCGAATAGGGATGACAATGTATCGCCAGTGGACATGTAGCTGCATGTAGTGCAGCCACTGCACTTGATACATCCTAATTTAGGGGTGCTCAAAAATGTGGGAACTTTTGTTGACACCGTGTCGACCACATCGTTCTTCACCAGGTAATCCTTAAGATTTTTACCCCTAGTGTATGCACACATCAGTTGTGAATTTTTTAATGAACGCAGGGATGGCTCAGTACGTACAATTGGCCAATAAGATTTGGCCATCTCATTGATCTTATTGATCAAGAGTCACTTGATCAATAAGATGGCCAAATCTTATTGGCCGATTGTACGTACTGAGCCATCCCTTCTATATTTCAGTTCCCTACCACTACTGAGGAGTGGCAAGCTATTGCCCAAGATTTCAAGGATCTTTGGAATTTCCCCAATTGTGGTGGTGCCATCGATGGAAAGCATATCTGCATCATGCCCCCAGCTAATAGTGGCTCTTTTATCTACAATTATAAGGGCTTCTTTAGCATTGTTTTAATGGCTATTGCCAATGCCAAATATGAATTCATCTTTGTGGACATTGGCAAAAATGGCAGGGTATCTGATGGTGGGGTTTTGGAAAAGACCATGTTCCATGACAAACTTAAAAGCAATGGACTTCATTTACCAGAGCGGACACAGAATGTGCATGGTTTAAACTTTGTTTTTGGGGCTGACGACGCCTTTGCTTTGCACACTAATGTTGTAAAACCCTACCCACAAAGGACGCTTAATTACCGCCTGTCACGAGCTAGGCGAGTGGTTGAAAATACATTAGGATTTTTCATAGTGCCAAAAGTCTGCGGCTAGATAAAATAGACAAGGTAGTTATGGCCTGTTGTGTGCTGCACAACTATCTACGCAGAAAAACACAGTCTGCACACCCCAATGTTTCAAGCATGGATGACAGTGAAACAGTTGAGGAGCCAGTAGGTTTAACATGCTTGGAGACCAATCTAAATACAAGAAATGCTACTATGGGTGCAAAATTTACCAGAGAGGAGTACTTGCAGTACTTTAAGGGTGTAGGCGCAGTGGATTGGCAGGATGACATGATCTGCTAAATTGCTATGACAAGCTACCTTTGTACTGTACTTTATATCTTAATTTTCAATAAATAATTAGAATGTGTGTAATCTGTGTACTTACTGTGCCAGCAAGGATTTCCTGAGGAAGTTCAGGGGGGCGAGGTGTGGCACATGGGGCAGCCTTGGCCGCAGTCATATTGCCGATGGAGTCCCTCGGCAGCTCTTGGTCCACTGTGAATGCCAGCAGATCATAGTATCAGAGCCTGGGCACATAAACTTGGTCTCTAGCAGCCCCTGATTTCCTGGATGCCTCTATTTTGTTCAGCTCCTTTTTGAAGACTGTCCTCATGTTGGTAATCCTTGTCCGCACCCATTCAATGTTCGCCGTGGGGTAGTAAGGGAGAGGAGCAACAATGCAACAATGCTCAGGAGATGACACACAATAACAAAATGGACAGCACCGGTAACAATGGTAGCACAATACGCAGGGATTGAATACAAATAATAAAGTTACTCCTAATCCGTGACACAGAGGGTGAACAACCACCTGGGGCCGTACCACCCAGGCCGTGCACAATATAACTCAATGCAGGTGGAATTGCAGGTATGCAGGGAGTAAAATGAATGCAGGGTGAACCCTGACTTATCTGAGAGATGTAAAGGATTACAGATGGAAGGTGGACTGCAGCAGCGCTGACACAAGGAAACACTTGACCAGATATCCAGGGACCAGGAACTGATACAAAGAGCCAGACACGGGTGACCAGGACTCATCCAGGACAAGACGCTGTACTGGGACACCAGGAGAGGACTGGAGACACCGACAAGGATAATCCAGGGTTTAGGAACACACCGGGGACTGAGGCAAGACAGGGTCCAGGAAGCTGGGACAGCACAAGTTTGCACACAGAACTATGGCTGGGAGCTCTGAACTACAGGCTATGACTGGCAGGGTTGCATACATCAGGATGCCTTATCAAGGCCTCAGGCAATTAGAGCAGCTGTGAACTCCAGGCTAGCAGGGTTTAATGAACACACACTTGTGCATAATTGATGCACAGAGGACTGGACTGAAATGGCACGGACTCACCACTGGAGGCCACCAGAGAGTCGATACCAACTACAGGCTGCAATAAACCCATGACAGGCAAGACAGATAGGAGTCATAGGTGATGACTCCTAACATTACCCCCCCCCCTCCTTGTGGAAGAGTCAAGGGACCCCAATACCAGGTTCTCCAGTACATGGAGAATACCAAAACCCCGGCATGCGGGTACTAACAAAAAACATAAAAAACAGAAAGAAGCTGCAGCTTGTAACAGATGGGGTACGCGACTTTTGTCAGCCGGTGATATTTAATATATGCTCCCTATTGAATGGGAATGAAACCATACATATTTCAACGATTATTTATTTAAATATACATGGGGAGATCATGTAGCTATGGAATGCCCACATGGGAATTCCAGCTTTGGCAGTATAGTCGCAAGAATGGCCAGCATATTGATAGAACGTGCGTACACACTGCACTTTTGTTCCGATATGGGCCCGTCCTGTCGGATGAATATTAAACAGCACTGAACCTTCGACCGACCGAGTATGGATGGATAAGACCGTTTTTGGACGTTGGAGTTGGGACAGCGTACACACCTATACAATCTCCACGGCCGTCCCGGAACGGAAGAACGGCCCGACAATTGTATAGATGTGTACCCAGCTTTAGAAAGCAGCTTGTTACTGCTGGAGCAGCAATGAAAGCTTAGTCAGCAATGGCGGTTACATCCAGAGTGTTACGTTCCTGGTGCCAAGATCTAGAATCAGTTACCTTAGATGGTATCAAAAGGTCTGAACTGATAAAAGTGATTCAAAATATTCAGGTCGCAGTAGAATTCCTTTGTGACGCGTCATTGGATGCAGTGAAGCTGGCGGCCAGAACTGGAGCCACTATGGCTGTGGCTAGGAGAGCTTTATGGCTGAAGCCTTGGGCAGCGGATACACAATCCAAACAAAAATTGATATCTCTGCCTTTCAGGGACAGTATTTGTTCGGACGACATTATTACAAAACTGTGCAGTGGAAAGTGTGTTTGGCTGTCGCAGAACAAAGCTAAAAAGAGTTTTTCTAGCAGACTCTTCAGATATCAACAGAATGAATTTAGGGAAGCAAGAACCTACAGACCATGTAGGAATTACAGAAGATCCTGGGCAGGCAGCCAAAAAAAAATTTGTGGCCAAAGTGGAAGAGAGGGAAGATATACCTCCAGACAGTTCAGTCAATGACACCAGAGTGACAGTTGAGCGCAGACTGCTGGAATACGGGCAGGTCTGGTCCCAATCTGTCGAAGACAGATGGGTGTTAGAAATTGTAATGTACGGATACAAGATTGAATTTGTAAAACACCCAGGATACTGGAAAAACAAAGTCTCCCATGCCACAGGATCCAGAAGAAAAATCTGTTTTATTCACCAGTCTAAGCAAAATGATTCGCCAGAAGGTGGTAGAAAAAGTACCAAAAGATCAAGAGTATCAAAGCTGGCAGTCAAGATTTTTCGTGGTCAGGAAACCGTCCGGAGGCTTCAGGACAATCCTCAACCTGAGAAGACTGAACTCTTATGTAATAGTGAAGAAGAAGTTCAAGATGGAGTCTCTAAGAACAATTTTGCCAGATATCAAAAGAGGGGCATTCTTAACGACCATAGATTTACAAGATGCCTATTTACACATGCCCATATTTCCAGGGCATCACAAATTTCTAAGGTCTCATTTAAAAGAAGAAATTTATCAGTTTATCACTCTTCCTTTTGGGTTGGCCACTTCACCCAGAACCTTTACAAGTCCTGGTAGTATTGATCACAAACTTAAGACAGCAGGGCATCTCAGTGTGGCCCTACCTAGACGATATTATTATCATGGCCCAAACAAGGGTGCAATCAGAAGAACACATGATGAAGGTGATGCAGTACCTGGAGAACCATGGATGGTCAATAAATCGAAAAAAGAGCCAGATAATATGGTGAAATATCTAGGGGTTTCAATAGACACTCTCTCCATGACGATAAAATTGACAGAAGACAGGAAGAAAAAGCTGTTAAACGAAGTGGTCAAGCTTCGAGACAAAAGATGGGCATCGTCAGGAGACTTTCTGAAGGTCATCGGTCTTATATCAGCAGCAAAAGACGCGGTACCCTGGGGCAGGTTTCACATGCGGTCACTACAAAATTATTTTCTCACACAGTAAGATGGAGATGGAAAAAACAAAAGTCAGTCCATCCGACTATCAATAAGAGCAAGACAGGATTTAACCTGGTGGTCTAACAAGCAAAAACTAGATGAAGGAAAGATGTTTGCAATAACACAACAAGTAGTGCTAACCACCGACGCCAGTCAGTCAGGATGGAGGGCAGTATGCGGAGGTTGCATAGCTCAAGGAATCTGGTCGCAAGAAATAAGTCAGAAACACTCAAATATCAGAGAAATAAGGGCAGTTCTTATGGTGTGCCAACATCTGCAAAACCTGCTGCTCAGAAGAGATGTAATCATAAGGTCACACAACCAGTCTGTAGTATCATACATCAACAAACAACGCGGAACATGAAGCAGAGAGCTGATGACAGAAGTAGCGAAGATCTTCACTTAGGCAGAAAACCGAGTGAACAGCCTGGTAGCGGTGTTTGTAGTGGGCAGAGAAAACTGGCAGGCCGACAGTCTCAGCAGGCATCTGATAAAGCCAGGAGAGTGGGAGTTGTCACCGGAGATATTAAAAAAGTTAGTGGAGATGTGGGGGCTACACAAGATAGATCTGATGGCCACAGTGAAAAATTCAAAAGTACAGAGGTTTTTTTTTCGAGACACTGGGAGCCACAAGCAGAGCAGTCGGATGCTCTGACGATAGAATGGAAAGAGAATCTGGTGTATGTGTTCCCTCCTTTTCCGGTTATAGCAAAATTACTGACCAAGATTCAAAAAGAGAAGGCAACAGTTATTGCAGTTCTTCCACATTGGTTTCCCAAGCTGATGGAGATGGCAATAGACAAGCCCTGGGTACTGCCGGATCAGAACTTGATCAGTCAAAATGGTTTGTGGCAGGCTCAACTGCCTAGCTGGAAATTGACGGCATGGTTACTGAGACCCAGCTATTAGTAGAAAGAGGTTTTTCTAAGAAGGTAGTAGGAACTCTCCTTAAAGCAAGAAAGAGGTTTACTTCTAAAACCTACCATAGAGTATGGAGGATGTATGTTACTTTCTGTAGGTCATCCAGTAAACATCCTAATAAGTTACCCACGGTAATGGAGTTCCTTCAAGCGGGACTAGATAGGAATTTATCTACCAGTTCCATCAAAGTTCAAATCTCAGCTTTATCAGTAATGCTTGACTGGAAACTACAGTAGCTGAAGATAAGTATGTACAGAGATTTGTACAAGCGGCAACACAAATTAAACCATCATTCCACAATTAGCACCGTGGGACCTCAACCTGGTACTCAATGTATTGGTCGATCCGCCATTTGAATTTCTTCATGAAGTGTCATTAAAATGGTTGACAATCAAAGTTGTGTTTCTAATAGCTATTATCTCGGCCAGGAGGGTATCTGAACTGCAAGCTCTTTGGACAAGGCAGCCTTTCTTGAATTTCTTTGAGGAAAAGGTGGTACTAAGAACTAATCCACAGTTTCTTCTGAAAGTGGTCTCATCATTTCATATCAACTAAGAAATTGTTTTCCCGTCTTTTTGTTCAAACCCTACTAATTCTAAAGAAGAAAGACTACACAAGTTAGATGTAGTAAGGGCACTTAAAGTATATCTAGAGCGGACTGAAGCATATAGAAAAATGGAGAGACTATTCATTTTGCCTGAGGGAAAATACAAAGGTCAAGGGGCCAGTAAAGCTACTTTATCCTGGTGGATTAAATTGTGGATCATAGAAGCTTACAGAATCAGAGGTCAACAACCTCCTGTGGGCCTTACGGCCCATTCGACTAGGGCTATGTCAGCTTCTTGGGCGGAGAAAGAAGCAGCTTCTCTAGAAGAACTCTGCAAAGCAGCTTGCTGGTCCTCAATTCACACATTCACAAAACATTATAGAGTGGACCTGGCCGCATCTTCTAATGCAAAATTCGGCAGGAAGGTTCTTAGTGCCGTTGTTTAAAAAAAAAAAAAAAAGGAAGGGAAGAAGACTCCAGTAATATATTATTTGAGGATGAGGTGAAGTAACCTGATATTCTTGTGTATTATTTATCCCACCCAGTGAATATAACTGCTTGGGTATTACCCATTAGTGGCTGTCATGGGAAGGTAGAGGAAAGTACAGATTCTTACTTGTTAATATGCTTTCCTCTACTCCACCATGGCAGCGTAGTTCCCTCCCCATTGATTATGTATGATTATTATACGAGTAAAAACTGTATAACTAAGACACTGATACCTATGTAGGAGGAGCTTATATAGGGGCCAGTGTTCTTTGTTTGTTTTTCCTTTCCAGTGTACTACCCTACAGGACTTAACCCATTAGTGGCTGCCATGGTGGAGTAGAGGAAAGCATAATAACAGGTAAGAATCTGTACTTTCTTCGGCAACTAGATCACCAAGCGCTTGATAATACCAGAAGAGCTATTGATATAATTCACTCTATCCATTTACAAAATTTGCATTCCTTATTCCTGGCACTGGATGCCGAGAAAGCTTTTGACCACATTTCGTGGCCCTTTGCTTTTGATGTGCTTAGAACTATGGGATTTGCTGGTAAATTCCTTCAAGGTATTATGGCATTATACCACTCCCCATAGCCACTTGTCTCACCTCATCTTTCGCCTCCTCCTCCCCCCTCCCCTCCAGCTTTTCTATTGAAGTCCCCGGCACCTGCTTATGACAAGCCGGCTGTCGGGGACAGGGATGGGGTGCCCGGGCGCAGGTCCGGGCAGCAGCTGATTGACAGTTCAGCGGCGCTGCCCGGACTCAGGGAGGCAGTGGTGTTTTTTTTTTTTTTAAGGGACCACTCCCCATAAAAACCTCACCCAGTGGGGAGCGCTCCCAACAAAAAGGGGTACAGGGCAAATGATGGTGAAAGCAACTCCCTGGCTGAATTAAGGTGGCAGTACCTGGAGATGTCATTTGTAATAAGCCGGTCCGGGTAGTAGAAAGATAAAATGCAGTGGTGTGCAGACAAAGTCTCATTAGTAGATAAAAGGCTTCAGTAAGGCTGTAAAGCTCAACACGTTTCAAATTGGAAGTACCAACGTCTTCATCAGGAGCAAAAAAACTGAATGAATCACTAGTGTCCTGGGGCTTGTATAAATACCCCTAGCTTGATTACAAAATAAATTATAGGTGTACCTATCCGTGTGTAATTGAAATTTCAATATGAGAATCGCAAGCACAGAAGACATACAAACATTATCCATTTCATGTATTAAAAATTATTAAAATAATAAATTCTAAAATGATAAGACCCCAAACAGCTGTTTTCTAATAGATTTGGTCACATGATCATCTGAGTCCCCTGTTTATCTGGAGATCAGAGACATACTGCTGCTTTTTCAGCAAGAGGAGACCATACCTGACAGTGGACATACACTAAGTATGAGTAATTTAGAGTGATACCTGTGTCTCTCCCATAGCGATCCCCGCTGCGCTTGCCATGCAGGACGGAAGTGCACCGTAATTGTTGGCGGAAGCAGCGGAGGTCAGGGAACCCAGCAGAACGTGTTTGGCGGAAGAGTAGTAAGCGACATTTTGCCGGAAATAGTTGCTATCTACTTTCACATGAACTGTCATTGGCGGAAATGGGACCTACGTATCCATGGTTGGCAGAAGTTGGTTATAATTCTTATTGTGCTATCTATTGTCATCTGAGCTGTGGTTGGCGGAAATAGAAACTTATTCATGGTTGGCGGGGTTAGTTCTCATGTCTTATTATGTACAACAAGGTGATATATATTCTAATAATGAGCAAATCAGCAACTCTACATAATCCAATTAATGGGAACAGAATTCATGTACAAAATATACAAATATATATATAATTAATATACAAAAAGCAGCATGATATTTATAATAGAAAACGAAGAATTTAGACCTTATAATCAGATCGATAATTCACCGTGATAATGGCTGGATTCTAATAATATCATATAGACTCTATTTGTAATATATGCTCTAACAGCACATATTATTGATTACGTGAAAATAATTAAAAAAATATTAAAACTATAAAAATAATAATAAAAACCATATTAACAACATTGAAGGGATCATATTGTGAGTGTGGAGTGTATGACATTATTGAGTTTCAAATAGACCAAGTACTTTTACTTGAAATTATATATCCACATGTACAAACATATACTGTAGATGGAGACATAGATATGCATATAAATATATGTCTCCATATATCCATACATATGTTCATTGTACCAAAGTAAAAAGAGAAAAAGTACTCTCTTTTGTTTGGGGGCACTCTTAAAATTGTCAAAAAGATAGTTTACAAAGAATAATTATAAAATGTAACTTTTAATAATCATTTAAAATAGGGATTTGCAGACAGACACACAACACCAAACATATATGTCATAGGTAGAGTATAGGTTGTTTTATAGAATAATATTGTACAATCCTATGAATTTTGTAGACTCCTGAGATTATCAGGTGGGAGGAGCAATATTATGAACAATATGTGCTGCTATTATGTCAGCTTGTCAGCTCCTAGTCCCATCTTGATAATAAGGGAAGTTTAATTAGCGAAATATATATTATTTTGAATATGTGCATTCCGGAACACTTATATTGATACTGGGCAATTATTATTTAATTATTGTTGTTGCCGTAATTTATAAGTAAGGAGATAAGTACTGAAGCTGGGTATTTTTGTTGCGACAGTAACCACTCTAATGAAGATGCAGATTTTAGATAAGAGAGATAAATGGGTGACACTCACAGTAGTAAAGATCCCTGAGGCTGCTGCTGACTTTTGCAACCGTCCCGGTTTCTCTGAAAGTCAGTGAGCGGTCAGAGATGTTATTTCTGTATGAAGAGAGTGTCAGAGAAAGCAAAATTGGGGCATCTGCTGTCTCCTATTTGGTAGATCAAAAACCCTGGTATACCATGGTCAGTGCAGGGTTAAATGATTACAATACCTGTCGGAGATGAGAGTGCCCCTAATGGTAGATATCTAAATGTGTATAGAAGTATCAGAGGGCATCTTACTGTCGGGGGTAGGTGTGCTGCTTTCCGCTATGTGTTTATATGCCAAACATTAGTAGCGGATGAGCAACACCTGCCACCTGTCTGCATGAGTAATAATTAGACCACTTGTAGTGGAGAGTCAGGAAAAAGAGTGCGCAGAGCTGCTAATTATTACTGATAACAGAGTGGGGATAAGCAGTGCGCGTATATTAAAAGTGGCGGTTGTATTCAGTCTTACTGTCTTCTGGGAACCGGGTCTGCTATGAGCCGCTAAGTGCGGCGGGGTGTAGGGGTGAGCCGCTCGTGCGGCTTGGATCAGACGGCCATTTCGCTGGGTGGAGCTTCCTCAGTGCCTGTGACATCTGGATTCTAATTGTAATAGTTTTTTGGAGCGGTCACCCCCTGTATGTGGGAAAAACGCAGGGCCGGCGCCACCACTAGGCAAACCTAGGCATTTGCCTAGGGCGCCGGCCACTGGAGGGCGGAAAATGCCGCCCGGGTACCTGTCCTACCGGCGCTGTCTATTTTAATCTGGCGGCGGAGGCAGCGGGGGTCCCTGCAGTCTATTAAAAATCACGAGCGCTATCCGCCGGGCTATGCGGAAGCGCTTCTAGTGTGAAAACTCTGGCAGCACGGCGCACGCTGATCTCAGCCAATCAGCGTGCTGCCAGAGTTTTCACACTAGAAGCGCTTCCGCATAGCCCGGCGGATAGCGCTCGTGATTTTTAATAGACTGCAGGGACCCCCGCTGCCTCCGCCGCCAGATTGAAATAGACAGCGCCGGTAGGACAGGTACCACCTCACACACACCACCCACCCACCCCACCCACCCCCCGGCACCGGGGCGCCCCCAGCCCGACTCGCCTGGGGCGCTCCGGTGCCTTGCACCGGCCCTGGAAAAACGTCCTGTCAATTCAAAGAACGAATGGCAGGTCATCGTTCCCATATCAGGAAAGCGCTTGAAGGAAAGATTTTGCCCCAAGAACAGCCGGTCCCACGACATTTTCATGAATTTAAACATGGGTTAGCCACTTTACGATATAAAATGATCGACCACATCCCCAAAACTCTAAGGGGTGGTGATCGTGACATCAAACTCTTGCAACGGGAGACCTGGTGGATACACTGCCTTAACACGGTGGCCCCTTCAGGTCTTAATGAAGCCTGCAGCTTCCTGCCTTTTTTGTAAAGATTTTTTGCCTTATTCATGCTGTCACTTTAGCCGTTTTCTGCATACGTGGTACCGTCCCCTTTGTCTTCTTTGTCCTAGGCTTTCTATTTATTGTTTGATTATATGCATTATGTATTTTGTTTCCCTGCCTAGTTGACATGCCAGTAGTGTTGCTCGTCTTTTAATTTCACTTTGTTATTTTTAGGTCGCCTAGCAACCCGTCTTCGTCCTGGCATACCGGCTGGTATGCATTGCTGGCTAGTGACGTCATGATGACTCGGACCTGTGGCGGTGGGCTGGCGACGGTGCACACGGTGTCTGGTGAAGGTTTAAAGGTATGTCTTGTATTGTTGTTTTGTGAGCTTGAAAAAGATCATTAAAGATCGAAACGTTGCCCTCACAGACCGCCGTGTCTGTTTCTTTCTTCGCAAGACCCTGGAGTGCCTCCATTCCCCCTTTCCTACATTTGGCATACGTATGCCCCCAGCAGGCACCCGGGCAACATACTATTCTACTGAGTATCGTTTCTATCGAGTGCCGATCGTCTCCTACAACTACATTCAGTGTCCACATATGTGGCATTTGATAAGGCACCATCTCGATTTATTGCTCCCACACACCGCGCCTGCAACTCTACAGACCAAGGTTGACTGTACCTACCATGCAAGAAACCAGCGGTTATAGAAGCATTTCTCTACCTCCCTGTGAGACCCTGACCTATTCGGACGCAGACAAGGCAAATATTCTGTTTAAGGATAACCTAATCTCCACTGGTGGCCAAGAGTCCAACGAGACTTCACGAAATTACTAAGACTTCGCAAGAGGGAAATAGACTTTTACTTACACGGTGTTACCCTCTCAGACTATCACCGTGCCGGGCAAATACCAAGAGGATTTCGAATCCATAATACACCGACCATTGGCAAATATAGCCCCGATTTTTGTCGGAAATGGGTGGCTATATTAAATAAATGTAGCCTGGACCTTATACTGCTGGTAATCTCTGAGGCCACTAAAGAGTTAAATACGGCTAAAGAGAAAATTGCAGCCTTTGAATCCAACCATATCGACACACTGAAAGCCGACACGGAGACTGATTGGATTACTAAATTAAACACCCAGATTGACAACTACCGGAGGGACCTTATCAAGTTTAAAAGAAATAAACTGGAGATTGTCCAAAAAGACTATTCTGAGTGCAGAGTATATTCCTGGGCTGTTAACATCCCTTCTGAAAGAAAAAACGCTGATAAGAAACGTAACTATAGAAGACCGAGGGGTAACAAAAGGTGGGGAGAGACTGATACATCAAGCGGAGGATTCTCCGCACAGAGTGAACCTGAAGAGACCACTGGCAACAGAAGGCCCCCTTTAGGGGTGAAGACCCACTACCAGCGGGTCGTCCAAGGAGACCCCATACCAGACGGGGAGGCCAGTGGATCCGGCACTTCAAAAAAGAAGGCAGACGGGAGGAAGAACAAATAGTCTTCAACCTTTCGAAACGACCGCTGACGGACAAGGAGATGGCTGTCCTTAGTAAAGGTCTTACCTTCGTGCCTACCTCTAATTTTAACGACTTTCAATGGAAAATTGAATCCTACCGCTTTAATCGAAAACTACGCTTACGTGAATTTTATCATAAAGCGAAAGACATTCCTGGTCAGTCTGCCACCCCTGCTTGCCCTGTACGGACTAAATCGTCTTTTGACCCGATATCCAACAACTCTACTCTCAAAAGCTTCAATAAAGCATTAGACTTTTTGGTCTCCAGCGAAGCAGCACGCCCTACTAACAAAACCCCGAATTTATCCCGGGAAGAACTGGAGTGCCTTAAAACTCTGGGACAAGACCCCTCTATAGTGATCCGTTCGGCGGATAAGGGAGGAGGTATAGTTATTCAGGACTCACAACAGTACAAGGATGAGCTTTACCGGCAATTGAGTGACACTGATGATTACATGCCCTTGACGTCTGACCCGACTGATGGTTACAACAGGGAACTCAAAAGCATCATTAATCAAGCAGTCACAGACGGCCTTATACCATCTAGTACTGCCAAAGCCCTCTTTCAAGACAATCCTGTTGCCCCTGTGCTCTAATCCCTCCCTAAACTCCATAAAAATATGCAAAACCCCCCGGGCGGCCGATTATTGCGGCCAGGGACTCGATCTACTATAAGGTCTCCAAATTCCTCGACTACTATCTACAGCCTACCATCCAGGCACAAAGAACTTACCTACGTGATTCGACGGTGGTTATCCTCAAACTTCAGGACCTATCCTCATTACCATCTAACTGCTTCCTATGTACTATGGATGTAGTTAGTTTGTATACGAACATTCCACACGCTGCCGGGATTGCCTCCGTTAAAAGACTGTTGCTGAACAGTACTGAGTACAACGGCCCTGACATCAATCTTTTCTGTGTATTGCTTGCCCTCACCTTGCAACGTAACTATTTTCTTTTTGATGGGAAGTGGTTTCTGCAACGCAGGGGCTGCGCGATGGGATCTTGCGTAGCCCCTGCGTTTGCGAATAGTTTTATGTTTGAGTTTGAAAATGATGCATTTCTCAGCAATCCCACCATTGCTAAAAATATTTTGCTATTAGGCCGCTACATAGATGACCTTCTCCTAGTCTGGGCTGGCACACAGATTGAATTCGTTAACTTGATGGAATCCATCAATCTGATGGATACTACAATTAAGTTCACATACGAAATCAGTAACACTGAAATCCATTTTCTTGACATCCTTATTAGGTTGAAAGAGGGGATCATCACCACGGGCCTGTACAAAAAACCGACCGATAGAAACACCCTGCTTCACGCTAGCAGCGCACACCCAGCATCCTCTAAAAGAGGATTGCCATTCTCCCAATTCCTCAGGGTTCGCCGCATTTGTGGCAGCCTGGAGGAAGCAGAACAAGAAATTGATCTCATGTGCCTTAAATTCCTACAAAGGGGATACAATTGGAAAGAGCTTCAGAAAGCTAAAGTTAGGGCCCTATCTATCCCCCGGGAACAAACCCTTCGAGTGAAAGAGCCCGCTACCCTCGGTGATAAAATCCCGTTTGTACAGAAATTCAATGTGGCAAGCGATAGCATAACTAAAACCGTTCGCAATCTGTGGCCAATGGTTTCCACAGACCCTGTTTTAAAGATGTTCTCCCACACATGCATCCTGCCCAGCTATCAGAGAGCTCGCAATCTCAAGGACTTTCTTGTCCACAACGATGTCTCTAATCAGAAACTTCCCGTACCAGCCAATTTTTTGGTCCGCAAGCCAGGTTGTTACAGGTGCATACAATGTACCACCTGTAGCTTCCTGGAAACAGGAGACAGTTTTTCTCATCCGCATACAGGGGCCCGCATTCCATTAAAACATGTGATGACGTGTAGCACTACACACGTCATATACATTATACGTTGTCCCTGCGGTCTCCTGTATGTGGGAAAAACGTCCTGTCAATTCAAAGAACGAATGGCAGGTCATCGTTCCCATATCAGGAAAGCGCTTGAAGGAAAGATTTTGCCCCAAGAACAGCCGGTCCCACGACATTTTCAAGAATTTAAACATGGGTTAGCCACTTTACGATATAAAATGATCGACCACATCCCCAAAACTCTAAGGGGTGGTGATCGTGACATCAAACTCTTGCAACGGGAGACCTGGTGGATACACTGCCTTAACACGGTGGCCCCTTCAGGTCTTAATGAAGCCTGCAGCTTCCTGCCTTTTTTGTAAAGATTTTTTGCCTTATTCATGCTGTCACTTTAGCCGTTTTCTGCATACGTGGTACCGTCCCCTTTGTCTTCTTTGTCCTAGGCTTTCTATTTATTGTTTGATTATATGCATTATGTATTTTGTTTCCCTGCCTAGTTGACATGCCAGTAGTGTTGCTCGTCTTTTAATTTCACTTTGTTATTTTTAGGTCGCCTAGCAACCTGTCTTCGTCCTGGCATACCGGCTGGTATGCGTCGCTGGCTAGTGACGTCATGATGACTCGGACCTGCGGCGGTGGGCTGGCGACGGTGCACACGGTGTCTGGTGAAGGTTTAAAGGTATGTCTTGTATTGTTGTTTTGTGAGCTTGAAAAAGATCATTAAAGATCGAAACGTTGCCCGCACAGACCGCCGTGTCTGTTTCTTTCTTCGCAAGACCCTGGAGAGCCTCCATTCCCCCTTTCCTACATTTGGCATACGTATGCCCCCGGCAGGCACCCGGGCAACATACTATTCTACTGAGTATCGTTTCTATCGAGTGCCGATCGTCTCCTACAACTACATTCAGTGTCCACATATGTGGCATTTGATAAGGCACCATCTCGATTTATTGCTACCACACACCGCGCCTGCAACTCTACAGACCAAGGTTGACTGTACCTACCTACTGAGTATTGTTTCTATCGAGTGCCGATCGTCTCCTACAACTATATATATATATATATATATATATATATATATATAGGGCTATTACATGTGACTCATTAATTTGCATAATGAAAGCTGCTCTGGATGAATTGCTTGAAATCTCAACAATGTATTACGGATTGGGGTGCAACATGACTTCAAAAGACAAGTGCACGCATAAATAAACACAACCTGGGAAAGGATTAACACCATTCCACAGACTGACATGTTTCTTCACGATTGTGCAAACAGTACTTGCTCAGTGGCGAATGAAACATTTGGGAGCATACATCCTACTTCCATGTTTTATGCATTTGGAGTCAGAGTGTACGCCATTTGCGGGTGGTACGTTTTCTGCTAATTATGGGGGGGTCCGAGATGCGTATAAATACATGCACAAACACATGCTTCCTTTGCTACTAACATGTCGGACTCATAGGATTCTGCCAATTCGGACCCTGAGCTGATTGCAGCAAAATTGGCCTCAATAACGGCGAATGTCCGCTAACATGCAGAGACCCAAATGATGGAGGAAGGTGAACCCTCCACCTCACAGGCAAGGCAAAATATTCCAACATCAGCACCATCTGACCCATAACAGTTGACTGCTGAAGTGAGAGGCCATGGCAGAACTGGATCTGCAGCCCCTTCTCATCCTGGTAGCCAGGAGTCAGCAGGCAAGGTCAGGAGTCTAGCATTTACACAGGTGAAACTTCAGATCTTGGTACCCAAAGCACGGGAGTGGATTGAGTTTGGGCCAAAGAGTATGGGTGCAGCAACCAAGGAGAAAATATGGATTAACATCACGGACAAAATCAATAAGGTGGCCCCACAGCACCGTGATTGGCACAATGTGAGAAGAAGGCAAGTGTGTGTGTGAGTTATCTAGTTGTTTGGGTACAAACACAAAACATGTCAGAACCATTTCAGCAAAATTTATTATTATTTGGTTCCAATTTGCCTACTTAGACATGTGTCCAACTGTATAGAGGGGATTGGTGTCCAGGTAGGGATAGTGTGACCTGTCACCAGGGTGTTCAAATTGTGTTTACGCAAATATTCAGCCATGATTGGTGGCAGAAATTGCACGTACAACAAACAAGTGTGAGGGTTTTGACAGTACATTTGTGAAATTGATATCTTATATATTGTTTTGTTCTTCCTCATTTGTAGGTGGCATGACTTCAAGTTAAACCTCAAAAAGAAACTGAGTGACCATTGGAAGTACAGCAGGACCACCGGGGGGAGGGGGCATTTTCCCCAACACCTGCAGATGACCCCCCTGGATTTTGGTGGTGATGGGCCGCATGGCCGATGCACAGGAAAGCAGGCAGGAGAAGGCCATTCACCAAAATGCCCTTTCTCATCAGCACCACCCAAGCACTATTCACAGCCCTTCCTGCCGCAATATCACCAGCCCCATCCCCTGCGGCCAGACAAGGCTGAAGAGCCTCCGGCCACACAAGTAATGTGTAGAAACTGTTAATAAATAAAAATAAATAATGCCAGCAAAGCCAAAAGAGGCGGGCAACAGTGAGGTGGTGGCTACTGTTTATTGATTTTTTTTTCCATGATGTTAGTCCTACTGTTCTCCTTGTTTTGTGCACCCATCTTTTTTGACCCAAACTCAATCTGGGCCCGTGCTGTGGGTACCAAGATTTGAAGGACCTTCATTGTAAATGGTAATTCCTGATTTTGTTATACTAACCCTGGCTGCCATGATTAGTGGGAGCTGGACATTCAGGATTGTGGAGGTGCGACACTTGCTTTTTCCAACGAATTAATTTCAGCCTAATCAGCCCGAGCGCTAGCACAGTGGAGCAAAGCCACCAACCAGTGCTTGTGCGGCTGGAGAGCCCAGCACACAGGGTTAATGGCGGCCACAGCACTGAAGGGGTTAACCCTCTGTGCTGCTGCGCCATTTTGGACAAGAGCGCTTGACATGTTTAAGATGTTTTAAACTGTATGAGCAGCACTGAACTGGGACAGGTGCCCTGCTGCAGCGCTGCTGTGAGTTGAAGCCTGTTGCTGGGCACAAGGCAAAAAGTATATGTAGTTATAAAATGTATATTCAGCACTCAGCTGGGACTGCACCATATATTTTGTATATTGTATTGAGTATTGAGGAATGCATTCTAAACTTAAAATGCACTTTGTTAATTTCTGGAGGAAGGAGTCTCTGTGATGAGCTAAATTGTCCTTTTGCTAACAGAATATCTGAAGATACATTGCTAACAGAATATCTGAAGAATAACATTGCACAGCAGGTAGAAGGCTTTGGGCGAAATGTAATAGGGTGCGATTTTTTTCGTAAGAAAAAAATCGCACCAAATCACACCTTTAAAAATCGCATTTTTTTTGCCGCGAATTCGCATATGTAATGAGATGCGAATTTGCGGCAAAAAAGTGCGATATGGTGCGATTTCGGGCGCTTTTTTAGTCCTGAAAATGTGCGACTTTCAGTCATGAAAATCGGCACATTTTCAGTACAGTGCGCTGTGTTGTAAAAAAAAAGAAAAGAAAAAAAAAAAACGGCGCGCGGTCCCCCCCCTAAGCATAACCAGCCCCGGGCTCAAAAAGCCGGTGCTGGTATAATAAAATCAAAGGAACAATCAAGTTGGGGTTCCCTGGATTTTATAAAACCAGCACCAGGCTCTATGTCCGGCGCTGGTTCCCAAAATACGGGGGACAAAATGACTAGGGGTCCCCCGTATTTTAAGAACCAGCACCAGACCCAACCAGCCAGCAGGGTAATGCTACAGCCGGGGGACACTTATTATATAAGGTCCCGCGGCCAAAGCATTAACCCCCTGGCTGGTCAGCATGGGAAGGGGTCCTGGGGAAGTGGGGACCCCCCCAATGAAGGGGTCCCCCCCTCCAGGACTTACCAGCCCATGCTGAAAGTCCGGGGCTGTCCCCGATGCCCCTGGGCGGTGGGCATCGGGCTGATGTAAAGTGTAAAAAAAAGAATATAAACTATTGTTTTCTACTGTAGAACTATGAGTCCCAGCAAGCCTACCCCTCATGCTGGGACTTGGAGAACCACAAGTCCCAGCATGCGGGGCATTAAAGGGCCCGCTGGCACTTGTCGTTCTACAGTACAAAAAATAGTTAAATAAAACACACTGACACCCTGAAAAATAAAAGTTTAATACATACACAGCCCCCACATACTGATACTTACCTACCTTGAGCCCGTAGGTCGGTCCCTGGATCCGGGGCAGAAGAGTCCGGTTCCGGGGCCTTGGTGCTGGTTCCGGGGCTGAAGAATCCGGGGTCCAGGATCCGAAGTAGTCCACAGGGGTACCTGAGGAAGGAAATCCTACTCACCTGGTCCCCGGCGACGACCCCGGCATCTTCAGCTCCAGGCGCGCTGCTCCCGGCTGCTGTGGTACCCGCTCACGAACTGGAGAGGCGCAGAGATGTTTCATCTTCCGCGCCTCTCCTCAGAATGATTTCTCGGCTCCTGATTGGCCGCTAGGCGGCCAATAGAATCATCCGGAGGAAAGGCGCGGAAGATGAAAGTCTCTGCGCCTCTCCAGTCCGTGAGCGGGTACCACAGCAGCCGGGAGCAGCGCGCCTGGAGCTGAAGATGCCGGGGTCGTCGCCGGGGACCAGGTGAGTAGCATTTCCTTCCTCAGGTACCCCTGTGGACTACTTCGGATCCTGGACCCCGGATTCTTCAGCCCAGGAGCCCCGGAACCAGGACCAAGGCCCCGGAACCGGACTCTTCTGCCCTGGAGCCCGGACCCAGGGACCGACCTACGGGCTCAAGGTAGGTAAGTATCAGTATGTGTGGGCTGTGTATGTATTAAACTTTTATTTTTCAGGGTGTCAGTGTGTTTTATTTAACTATTTTTTGTACTGTAGAACTACAAGTGCCAGCGGGCCCTTTAATGCCCCGCATGCTGGGACTTGTGGTTCTCCAAGTCCCAGCATGCGGGGTAGGCTTGCTGGGACTCATAGTTCTACAGTAGAAAACAATAGTTTATATTCTTTTTTTTACACTTTACATCAGCCCGATGCCCACCGCTCAGGGGCATCGGGGACAGCCCCGGACTTTCAGCATGGGCTGGTAAGTCCTGGAGGGGGGGGACCCCTTCTTTGGGGGGTCCCCACTTCCCCAGGACCCCTGCCCATGCTGACCAGCCACGGGGATAATGCTTTGGCCACGGGACCTTATATAATAAGTGTCCCCCCGGCTGTGACATTACCCTGCTGGCTGGTTGGGTCTGGTGCTGGTTCTTAAAATACGGGGGACCCCTAGTCATTTTGTCCCCCGTATTTTGGGAACCAGCGCCGGACCTTGAGCCTGGTGCTGGTTTTATAAAATCCAGGGAACCCCAACTTGATTGTTCCTTTGATTTTATTATACCAGCACCGGCTTTTTGAGCCCGGGGCTGGTTATGCTTAGGAGGGGGACCGCACGCCGTTTTTTTTTCTTTTTTTTTGTTTTAACTATTTTTTTTACAACAGAACCATGCACAGATCTCAATGATCTGTGCATGTTTCTGATAAAATCGCCAGGCAGAACCTGGTCTATTTTTGTTGTGATTTTTAGTAACCTTTACTAAAAATCGCAACCCATTAAATATGTGAGTTCTATCCTTTTTAATGGGAAAACATCTGGATGCGATTTTTAGTCTAACTAACCTTTAAAAAATGCGATTTTTCCCGCAAATCGCACCCTATAAAATATGCGATTTTCGGGAAATGCCCGAAAACGGCATATTTTGCGGGAAAAATCGCAAAAAAAAAAAACGCCTCCCATTACATTTCGCCCACTGTGTCTGTAGTGCTTGTGTCTTTAGGTGTTATTAAGGAGACTTGGGTATGTGATGTGCCAAGGAATCCATGCTTTCCTGTCCATTTGGTAAATATTCTAAGGAAATTGGATTGAACCCTTTGACATGTCATCTGGATCTATTTTATGACAGGAACATGTTCCACTTTATATATAACCGTAAATGTCCCAAGCATGTACACCTCCTGTACAATGCTGATTGGGTGGGGAGAACAGGGTGGAATTACCCCCTGTGGTATGCAGTGTGGATTTTGGATAAAAAGACACAAGGTTTGCCTCTAAAGTGGTACATCTGCCTGACTTGAATGCTGTAACATCACCTGTATGCTGTACCTCCTAGCGATAGGAGCAGAGATCTTTTCAGATCTATGAGCAAATAAACATCTTTTTGCCTGAAGATGACCATTATCATTGTGCGACCAACAAAATTACTGCACTAATTCCGTTCTCTGCCTGTTCTGGGTAACAGGATCCAGCGTCCTCCAAGTTCCGCTCTGCCAGCTACCGAAGCAGAGGTCTGGTCCATGACCAGTGGGGTACCAACCGACGCCAATCGGGGGGGTGTCAGCAGCGTGTCGACGCATACACCCCAGCAGGTAGTACTCAGGTGCCAGCGTCTGGACCTGAGGAGGTAACTGTGGTTCCAGGCACCACGTAGTAGGAGTTTGGTGGTGGCAGCGATATCCCTGCCCACTACATAGTAACTCTGTGAGGATGAGGATGTAAACACTGAAGGGGGTGAGGAATCGGAGGTTGAGTTTGTGCAGGGAGAGATTAATTGCTTCTTTTTTGTAGGGGCCCAAACAAGGCAATCATTTCTGGCACAGTCGTGTGGCAGACCCTGTAACTGAAATGAATGGATTAAAAATTAATTAATGAATAAGTAATTTAAACATTTAAACCAGACTGTTTAAATTGCAAAAAGTTAAAGTGTGCATGTCATGTACAACACAAGATTGTGTGAAAGGGGCCCATGGACAATTCCATCTTGCACATCTTTTCTTTGTCTGCCCTATCCAAGGGCACAACTACTAAAGGGGCAAGGGGTGCTGCTGCTATGGGGGCCAGAGCTGAGGGGGGGACATCTTACTGTAGAAGTATTATGTTTTACATACATTTGTCATAATCAACTGCTAAATAGGGGGCCCTTAAAAACATTTGCTATGGGGCCTACGAATATATAGTTACGCCCCTGGCCTTATCAGTCCAGGGGTGATGTCCCGCTGCCCTATTAGCCCAGGGTGCTGCTGCCTGTCTGCTGTGTAAAAACTAGTTAGCTGGTGAAGACAGACTGGTGTACAATCCAGACAATTGTAGGATAAGGGGAGGCCATCACATGAATCCATAATCCTGGAGCAAGGCTAAAGGGACAGGATTCTTTACCCAACCCTACAGCAGTGCTGGTAAGTCATGTGAAGCCTTGCACTGCTGGTAAGCCTTTTCCTGTAATTGGCTATTAGTTCATGGCAGGATACAAAAATTATACAGAAACTAGTTCCTCTGTAATGTTACTCAAATCTGCTTTGATAATTGTGGTTATTGCCATAATTGCCATCATTCTGGCTGAAAGAAGAGAGCCAGGTCAGCACAGTGGCAGGCAATGCTGTCCCTATGACATATGATGCATCATAGGTGGCCAGATGGGGGTGGGGCACATCATGGATGGCTGTAAAAGTAGTGGGTTCTGTGATTGCATGCCCATGGGCAAATCTCTGGGCTACTTCTGGAACACTTGCATACTCTTCCAGGTGGCAGTTAGCACCACTCTTTTACTGGTAGCCCTCTGGCCATTCTGGGAGACAATTTAAGTAATTGTGCTGGCCTGTGCATTACCTTTAATAGCATTGATAACAAATCAACAGTGGCATAACTAGAGAGGGTGCAATAATGCCCGGTGACTAGGGGTAGCCCTGAAGGCAATCCCACTTTTTCCATATGGATAATTATACATTTATTTTGTTGCATTTTATGCATACTGGCCTATCTGACCCTCTCCATGCGGGAGAAAATGCTCTGTTCCTGGACTTCCCTGGTAATGTATGATTACCATCACCTATGGTGAGCTAGTTACTTTCTAAGAAAGGCGTTTCACCACAGGTGATGGCAATCATACATTACCAGGGAAGCCCAGGAACAGAGCATTTTCTCCCGCATGGAGAGGGTCAGGTAGGCCAGTATGATTTTATGCCACTGACAGCAAGATCTCCTCTCCTCTACCATATGTCAGTCTGTCTATTTATGCCCCCCCGCCCCCTCCTGTTGTCATGTAGTGTCTCTCCTCCACACTCCCCTCCCTTTCTCTCTCTCCCAGACACTGTCTCTCTTGTTACTCTCTCTATCCCTGATACTGTCTCTCTTTGACACACTCTCTCTCCCTGACATTTTTCTCTCTCTCTCTCTCTTTGATACTGTCTTTCTCTCCTCACTCTCTGCCAATGACAGTCTCTCTCCACTGACACTCTCTCTTTTCCACTCCCCTACTACCCCTCTCCAATACTGTCTCTCTCCCTGATAGTGTCTCTCTCTATCTCTCAATATTGATCCTTCCCTCCCTCTCTTTCCTTTCATCCTTTTCGCTCTCTTTCTCCATCGCACCCTCTCTTTCTCTCATTACCTCTTTTTCAATTAAACCCTCTCCCTTTAACTCACTCCTCTCTCTTTCTCCCCTATCGCTCCTGTCTCTAAAGGGCATTGTAGTGAAAAAGGCAGGGGGGAAGGCAGTGTGCTTTTAAGAACAAAGTTCTAGTTATGACCCTGTATATCAATATGCTATGTACATCAAAAAAATGTTTATCACATGCATAGAAGTAGCAATATATATTAATTGGTACGCTCACATCTCTGCGGAATTCTGTTTTTCTTGTATTTGCCGTTTTACTGTATGTAACTTTCCTGTTATGTAACCTGGTCTCAGTCCGCAGCAGACTTGGGTGTCTTGAAACCGACCTATTGGGTTTGGTCGAGGGCAGCTTGAAACTTCTAGTAACTTACTCATTTATTCCTAAATAAAAGGGTTACTTTCTGCACAGAATATTAATTCAGATGGAAAAAAAATTGATAGTGAACCCCATTATACAATGTACAAGTAAAATAACACACATACAGTATAATTTCCCAAATATAATATTTTGTACTACTCACAAGATATTTGTCATGTTCCCCTGTAATGTGCATAAAGAACGGCTTTTGTCATGGGATATTTTTTTTTTAACCACGAATGTCAGCTAACAGAATACATTTCTTTTCCTTAACCCCTGGAAGCTGAATCTTTCTATCAACGCTCAAGGTGCTGCTCTGTTGCTTTCAGCCTACTGGTGCTGGAATACTGGATGGATGGATGGATAGATAGATAGATAGCTAGATAGATAGATCGAACGAACATATAATACATTCTGGGCAGTGTTGCAGCTGCATCCAAAATCCCAACACCCTAAAAAACAACAGCTACAGACAAGAAGATCCTTTCGAAAGCAGAGCCCGCAAACTGCGTCCATTTAAGACCTGAAATTTAAGATAAGAATTACATTTTATTTAATAGAAGGAAAAGTCCGGCCCAGGGCAGCCTGAAAACCTCCGCTAGAAATTCTCACCATTCGTTTGAACCATTCAGTCATTTTTGGGAAGCCTTGAAACAGGAGCATCTCTTACTCCATATCTGCCTTAATGGAGGTGGCTGGCAGCCAAAGTGTTTACACGCGAGTGAGTGGCAGCAGAGCCGACTAACCAGGAAACTACTACAAGCTGAGGATAGGTTGAATAGGAGGAGGTGGGCACGGCCACACAATGCTTGTTTCATTCCTATTAGTGCAGTGCTCTCAGGGTTGTGCTGCGAATGGTAAAATGCGTCTTCTCCTGTCTCTAGCACCGGATAATGGGTTACTTGGCTATGGACAGAACATTTTGGATTATAAAAGTCAGTATGGTGCCTCCTGTTAATTGTAAATAGAGGTGGGAACGAGTCGTCACCAGTAGAGTACATCGTATTGTTTTTCTGGGTCTGTAAATGTAACATTCCGGAGGAATAACAGTTCTCTTAAGAGCAGGAGCAGCGGGAACCTACTGCAGGTAAACGTGTCTCCATTACTTACTATGGGGTGCAAATATATGTAGTAGATACTCAGATCAGCTACATATGTAAGCTGTATATGTGATGAAATCCAGGGTGCTGAGAAATGATATTCGGTTACAGAAAAGCAGCCATCTTTACTCCAAATATTCACCCGTATATCGGGTGGCATTTCCCCTAGTTTTTTTTATTCCCAGTGAAGATGCACGCATCGGGCATCTTGTGGTCGTTTCTGTTCGATTTATGGATGTCTGCTGCAAAGGCTTGAAAATCGTCTGTTTAGAGGATTGTGGTGTATACAGTACCTCGTAGTATTAAAATTCGCCACAAACGATTCCTCTATTTTAATGCTAGAAAATATTGTAAATATATGGATTCAGTCATACAGTCGTAATGGGAGTTATTTTATTTTGCATGTTTGTATCTATCTATCTATCTATCTATCTATCTATCTATCTATCTATCTATCTATCTCTCTCACATTTGCTTAATTGCATTAAATCTGTTCATACAAAACAATCAATCAAAGGCAGTTAAAACAAAAGTATATTCTGGTAGAGCTGGGTTTTGGGGTATAACTATAATTATTGTGTATTTTTACTATATTATTTATTTATTTACAGTTTCTAAATAGGTTTATTGTTGAATTGAAAAGTTTTTCATGAATACAACAACACATTATTGCCCTGAAGTTAATATGTCACAATGTCTAGGTCTCCTCATTGTAGATGGAAACATGTTAATGGTAGGAACCTCTACAAATGCACCTTTAAATTAAAGGATGCAGCTACACATTGGCAAAGGTGGCATCTACACATTGGCATGTATTTGTTAGTGTACATTTGATTATTTTAGATTAATATTCTTTGATTTTATTTTATTTGTCAAGGCTAAGTCTAAATTCAGTCCTAAATATTAGAATGTAATTGAGAATCACTTCATATACTATTTTTCTAACTAGAAAATATTATTTTTTCCTTGTTATGTATTTACAGTAAAATATAAAGCCCTGTACACATGGGGTGACCTGGCGATTTAGCTTAGCGACGTGCATGATCATACAGTACCCATGATTCTTATGCTGAGCGATCCTGCTGAGGTTCCTACCATTAACATGTTTCCATCTACAATGAGGAGACCTAGACATTGTGACATATTAACTTCAGGGCAATAATGTGTTGTTGTATTCATGAAAAACTTTTCAATTCAACAATAAACCTATTTAAAGCCAGTTCAAGCATGGGCTTTCCCTACGGGCGATAGCGACATGCGGTGCCGCACAATGCCATTGCTGCAGGGCATAGACACAGAGTGATCAGTGCTTAATTTCTAAGTGATCTCGTCAGATCGCTTAGAAATGGGTCTGAAATTGCCCCATCTGTATGCCCATTTAAGATGTGGACACATAATGCAATTTTGGCTACCAATTTTGACTATATAGTCCCTCTCTCCCTGCCAGCCGTTGCTGACCCCCTGTTGGGTCCTGGCAGCCACCAGATCAAACCATGTGTACACACTATAACAGTTTAGTCCAGGTATGTCCAAACTATAGCCCTCCAGCTATTGTGAAACTACAAGTCCCAGCATGACTTGCCACAGTTGAGCTATTAGGAGATGCTAAAACTATGGCATGCTGGGATGTATAGTTTCACAACAGCTGGAGGGCCACAGTTTTGAAATGCCTGGTTTAGTCTGTATATTTTACATCATTCCCATCCTTTTTCTGCCTACCCCCTCAAAAGAGTTCACAGTCAGTGACCATCTCTTTAGAAATATGCAATCTTAAAGAATAATTAAAGTTACCATTGAAATGCTACACATTAGTGCATTAGGGCAGTATGGATGGTTAGCATTACTGCCTCACAGCGCTGAGGTCATGGGTTCAATTTCCACCATGGCTCTAACTGTGCGGAGTTTGTATATTCTCCCTGTACTTGCGTGGGTTTACTCCCGGTACTCCGGTTTCCTTCCACAATCCAAAAATATACTAGTAGGCTAATTGGCTCCCAACAAAATTAACTATAGAATCTTTGTGTGTGCATGTACATGTGGTAGGGAATATAGATTGTAAGCTCCACTGGGTCAGGGACTGATGTGAATGTTCAAATATTCTCTGTAAAGCGCTGCCGAATTTGTGTGCGCTATATAAGAAACTGTTAATAAATGAATAAATAAATACACAGTAGATTCAATACAGTGCATAGTTCAAATGTTTTTCATGGAAAAACCATTCTGTATTTTTATAACCTGTTGCTAGATAAACATCCTTCTATTGATTATTAACCCTTTGAGTGCCAAGTGAATTTGTCAAAATAGGTGTGAAAATTGGCAAGCAAAAATTTTTTTACTCATCATAATAACCGATAATGTTTATCTTTTATATAGGAAATATCCTCTTTTTTTTTTTTTTTTAAATCCACTGCCTATACTGGCCAAACCTCAGAACTGTTTCATGCCAACCAGCCATGGCAATGTGAAGTGGCAAACAGTCATCAATCATTTGCTCTTACACAGTGGAAAAAAAAGGCAAAAACAGTTGGTCTGCCTAGTTGGGAAAATCAAACATTTGATTTTTCAAAATGAATCGTTCTAGTGTAGTGTAAATTTACCCCCAATCAATTAAGCTCAGACTTTCAGGGCCGGTGAGTTGAAATGTGGGACAAGTGACCTGTTTGAGGACTCAAATGGGACTTTTTGCATCCCACTCATTATTTTGGTTGGGTTTAGCTACAATGCATTGCCATAATGGGCATGATCAGCATGATATCCACCATCAATTGAATATCGCCTTGCTGTCTCCCATCACTTTAGAAAATTGTATTCCTTTTGTAGCTTTTGACAACCTGTATGGCCATACCCACACCCCTCTCTTGTCAACCGGTATTTTATACAGTTTAAAAAAATGTTAATGATGTAAAAGTTTTCCCCAAAATTGTTGATTTCTTTTTTAAATGACCAAATAGCAATTTAACCCTCACTCTGTATAATTGTATTAATGCATCTGCATATTTGATAACAAGATTTTTCTGAATCAGGGTTAAATATACATAACCAAATAATAAACATTTAACAATTTTGGAAGCGTTTTTGGAAATATTAGCTAGTTAAATGGATAACAGTTCCCTCACTGTAAATGTCATAAATAAATAAATATACTGATAGTCAGATTTTAAGAAATAATTATTTAAACCATGCATTCAACTTGCTTTCAACTTCTGATGTCCCAGAGTAGGTGAACGGCAAACCTCAATAGTGATGTATTTTCATAATGCAAATATATAATTGTTTCAAGGTATCAAATTGTAAAGTTCCATTTTAAAAAGTTAAGGCCCCCATACAATATGCAATTCACTTTGAATTTGGGCTCTCTTCCTGCAATTGCGGCGATCAATCGCAGGAATAGAGCCCAAATTGCAGGTAAATGACAGCAGGTCTGATGCCTTCTGTGATCCCTCCATTCTCTCCAGCAACTGCATCCCCCATCTCTATGATAAATGTGCCCCTGGTGATCTCGGGGGGGGGATGCCAGCATCTACTGTATTTGGCTGTTTGCAATGATGTCGTTGTAATGGATGGCTAGTTTTATTTCAATAGATGATTGGTGTTCTTCAACATATACTTTGTAAAATACAATTATGAAGCTTTTTCTCCATACAATTATGTATAAACTGAAGATTCTGCATAATTTTATGGTTTGTGAATATGATCTAATAGCATAAGCAGGAGATTTTACATTATATCCTATCACAGTACCCATTATTATGATTCAGGACTACAGTTGGACCTACAGCATGTATTGAACCGCTAAAAAGCCACATTAGTTTACACCATCGTCATATATGGTGAATGTAAACTGCTTTAAGCTAAGGAGGCATAGGGGGAAATTTACTAAAGGAAATTTGTAAAAAATAGGTGTATTTGTATCCAGAAACACACTTATTTTTGACATTTACTATCCTGAAAACACGGCAATTTGTATTCGTTTCAATAGCACATCAATACAAATACGAATTGCCGTATTTTCGGGATAGTAAATGTCAAAAATAAGTGTGTTTCTGGATACAAATACACCTATTTTTTTACAAATTTCTTTTTGTAAATTTCCCCCATAGTCTCATTTGAGAGATCTTCTGATCCCCCTCCTGCAGCCTCTATCCAGCACTAGTTCGAATTCTGTAAATGTGCAGTGCCAGATTCCCCCATGAGTTATTTTTCACAAACATGCAAAACTCCTCCAAAATGCAAAGATACACTGCTTATCGCTGCCGCTATCCCAGAGGATTTCCCTACACATATAACAGGGATATTTGCAATAACAATGAAAGTAGCCTCTGAAAAGGAGTGTTAATATTTTCAGCAATTACGTAATTCTGTAAATATATGCCCCTTAGTGGCCTGTTTATCCAACTTTTTCTTACATAAAAGTATGTAGAAACTGAAGTTTCTGTGTAGGTTTGTGTTTTGTTGCCATGTACTAATAGCAAGCATAATGCAGGAGTTTTCACAGAAATCTCTCTGCAGATGCTAATTGTCACTTGTTTCAATATGGGCTACGATCTGACCAGTACTGTATGTACTAAACCCTGAAAAGTGAAGCTTTTACAGAGTTTTGCCACATTCACACCACCTTCAGAGTTTATAGAGTCATAGTAGCAGGAGATAGCATACCCTCCAACATTTCATGGACAGAAATCGGTACACAATTGGAAAGGGGGCGTGGCTGTGGTCAATGATAAAGGGGGCGTGGTTACGCTCCCTTTCCAAATGTGTATTGGCCATTTTTTTCATTATATCAGCCGGGCACTCCGTGGGTTCCTGAAGCAGCTGCCGAGGGGGCCCTCTAGGCACAATAGACTGTGATACGGGAATTAACAGAGGCACTCAAGCGGTCCCCTCACCACCCCGCTGAATATGCTGCTGAGCGCTCCCCCTCACCTCCCAGCTGAATATGCCGCTGCTGGGGGCTCCCGCTCACCTCCCACCTCAGAGACGCTGCTGCCCTGCCGCGTCCGCCAAGAATTTCAAAACCTGTGTGAGGCAGCGTTCGGGAGCAGGGCCGTGGGCTGCGTGGTGTCATTGCGCGACGCACGCTGTCCCAGGCCGCAATGCACCTCCGGGAACGGGTGCACTTGGCTAGATCTTAACCTGCGCAGTGCCTGATCCGACCAGCATCACTGGAGTGAGAGGAGCGGCTGGGAAATGTGAAAAAAACAGTACATTCGGTACATTTGTATTTAGCCGGTACAGACCATAAAAAAACTGTACTGTACCGGCTAAATCGGTACAGTTGGAGGGTATGAGATAGATTTTTAGATTCCCCTCTCGCAATATCCATCCTGCACTGGCATCGATTGCAGGAACTGACGCTGCATGCGCCTTCCAGATTACCCATTCTGCAATGCAAGGGGAGCAAATACATTTATATTGTTTCTGTGCAGGGTAAATACTATCGGCTTCTGCATGTAGCCCATAGATATTAGACCGCTTTATTTTTAAACTGCAATTTAGAGTTTGAACACATCCCACCCAAATCCAAATCTCTCTGCACATGTTACATCAGACCCACCTACAGTGCAACATGGGGGTAATTGAGACCTGATCGCACGGCCACTAATGTGCAGCGGCCAGCGATCAGTTAAACATCACCCTGCTATAGTGAACTCTTGCCTTGCCAAGACATCACAGCTGAGTGAAAATGTCCAAAACCCTTTGTTATGCCCCCTTCAGACCGCACTAAAAAAACTGTATTTTGTAGATTTTTAACCATTTTAAAATGGTAATATGTGCGGTCTGAAAGGTGCAGAGTGTTACCGTTTTCCAAATAAAGTTTTTTTGGGAAACGGTAAAAAAGCAGGGTCCTACCCTTTTCAGACCCGTTTTTTTTTTTTTTTTGCTGTCTGAAATGGTACCCAGGCAGCAGTGAGCACTATTTGTCCCCAGCGCAGTCCATATTTGAGTCGCCCGGTCATTACATATGCAAATATGTAATGAGCGTCCGGCTCATTTAATATGCATTGCGCTAGCTCAGAGGGGACCAGCTAATGCTTACCTTTCCAGCCCTTACCTTTCCAGTGTCCTGCAGCTCTCCTCCCTGCCTGCAGTGCGGGAGCTCCTGCTGGCAGTCTAGGTGCGGGCTCTGGTGCCTGATCCCCTCTCTCTATACCTCCAAGAGGTCACTGCCCAGCGCATCTCTGGGATGTCTCAGTTGCTTTCTTACAGCAAACCTGCTTTAGACCAGGTATTTACATGCGATGTGAAAGGGGTTAAACTTGCTCCGACCCATTTAAAAAAAAAAAAAAGGTTTAACTACCTGGTCTAAGCAGGTTTTGCGGTGTGAAAGCAGCAGTAGAGGCACATCAATTTTTCCACTGGGGACCAATCATCGCAAGCTAGGAGTAGCCAGAGGCTGTGATGAATACAGGAATATCCAGCCTGTTGCTGATGTCATACATCCCACTCCACTTACTACTTATTATCATACTATTTCAACTTATGGAACCTCATGTAATGTCCCCACCTCATTCTACAGGTATTTTACCTTTATAGAAGGTTGGGGACTAGGGATTGCCTGAACTGTTCAGAGGGCTGATGTCCAGATTGTGTGGATAGTGGTTACCATCTATTCTGAAATTTTTTGATAAACAGATAGCTCCCTTTTTACAAAGATCTTTAATATATCTTTGAAATTAGCTGTGGTTCCTTATTTAAGTGTTCTTCATTCAATCCAGTACCAAATAAATGCACAGATTCTCAAACTCGGTGCTGAAAAAATTAGCTCCACCTCTGGATCTTCTAAAATGTGTCAATGAGTAACGAATGCATCTGTGCATCTGCCGGGTGACCCAGAAAACATGAACTGTGTGGGGTCCTGAGGCCTCAGTTTGAGAACCCCTGGTTTGAATGATTACAGTCCAGTTGTTTTGACATCTGTGGTCATGAAACCATTGAATGATTGGTGTAAGCCCATCTGAAGGACACTGCAGGTCCCCTTTTGAACCCGTTGTATTTTAGTTATTGAGAAAATAGGTCAGTAGGGGATGCAGTCAATACAGGGCTGCATTATATCTTACAACATCTTGCTTGGTACGTATGTGAGGGTCCTGTTTGTGGAATTCAATGCAATTGTTCCAGGAATACTGTGGCCTGAGGATAAACTCGAACCAGTGCTAGGCACCATGCACTGTAATGACTAAATGTTTGTTTAATAATATTATATTCATTGTGCTTTGTGCATTTGGAGAATTATGGGAACGCTTGAGAAATTAATTTAGGAATTAAGTTTTTTTGGTTGTAAAATGCATTGACATGGGACAGTTCTTGGACCATTCTCATATAGGACGTCATATGCTGCTGAACCTCCTAGTGCAGTGGTTCCCAAACTGGGGTGCCTTGGCACACCTGCAGGGGTGCCTTGGATTGGTGGTCTAGGAGAAATTCATAATAGTTATGGGCAAAGCTATAGGCAAAACCAGAGTTGGTTGCCGCCAATAATTAAATATATGGGCAATAAAAAAGCAAATCTGGTTTCTCACTACATAATTGAGCCTAAGGATGACATATAAACATAATTTACTGAATTTTATATTTTGTCTAATTTTATCAACAAGAAACTTTTGACCTAGGGGTGCCATGAAAAATATTCCGATATTCTAGGGAGCGGTGGTTCAAAAAGGTTTGGGAACCACTGTGCTAGTGTGATAAAAAGAGCTTTTGATGTTGGTCAGTGCACTTCAGTATCCTGTTGAAAGGTGGTTCTCTATGTCAGTGGTTCCCAAATATTTTTGAATTATGGCACCCTAGAGCAGGCATTCCCAACCACGGTCCTCAAGGCACACAAACAGTACAGGTTTTAGTGATATCCAGGTTTGAGCACAGGTGACTTAATTAGTACCTGAGTGATTCTGATTAATCCGTCTGTGCTGAAGCCTGGATATCACTAAAACATGCACTGTTGGTGTGCCTTGAGGACCGTGGTTAGGAATGCCTGCCCTAGAGCATCCAAAAATTTCCAATGACAAATGTTTTGTATGAACTAATATAAAAATTAAATACATTGTGTTTATCTATAACATCCTTAGGGTCAATTATGTGGCGAGGGACATGATTTGCTTCTATGTGTCCACATATGTTATGATTGACAGTCACCAGTACTGGTTTTGCCTGTTACATTGACCATAAATAATTTGACTTGGTCCTCGACCAGAGCCCAAGGCACACCTGCATGTGTGCTGAATGCTGAGGCACCCCAGGGTGCCTAAATACACAAATCTGGAGCCACTGCTCTGTATCAAGTATAAAGGAAAAAAAAATTAGATTGTCCTTTTTGAAATGTAATCTGTATTTGTGTTATAAGAAAGCTAGTACTGGGATGCAGTCAAAATCATGACAAGGTCAAAATCATGACAAGGTCAAAATACGGACAGGGTCAAAATACCGACATTTAAAATCCCGACAAGGTCAAAATAACGACATTTAAAATCCCGACAAGGTCAAAATAACGACATATAGAATGTAGACAGGTGAAAAAGTCAACATGACTTTTGGTCAACAGGTCGCGAGGTCGACATGGGTTTTTCCTCTTTTTTTTTTGAGCCGACATGTGCCAACAGTCGGTATTTCATGCCCTACCATCCACTAGGGCGTGGTGGGAGAATAAAATAGTGTGCTGAGCACAGCAAGGCACCATGCCCGAAGCATCGCGAGTGATGCAAGGGGCTGCGGTTGACTTCCAACTGTGTCCATGTCGACTGTGATGACATTCGGGTAAAAAAAAACAGTGAAAAAAAACATGACGACCTGTTGACCGAAAGTCATGTTGACTTTTTCACCTGTCTACATTCTATATGTCGGAATTTTTACCTTGTCGGGATTTTAAATGTCGGTATTTTGACCATGTCGGGATTTTGACCGTCGGTCAATAGCTGTCCGTATTTTGACCGTCGGTATTTCATACCGAATCCCTAGTAATGTATGATTGATATACAAATCCTAAAAGGTATATGGAGGGAAGGTTGAGAACCATTTGTTTGTTAAGAAGTCAAATGCAAATCTCATTTCTGCAAAAACGTACAGATACTTGAAATATGTGTGATCAATATATCAAAGGAGAATTCTAACTTTCCAGTTCCTGAGTAATGTTAGATGTATTTGGGGGAAATTTACTAAAGGAAATTTGTAAAAAATAGGTGTATTTGTATCCAGAAATACACTTATTTTTGACATTTACTATCCTGAAAATACAGCAATTCGTATTCGTATTGATGTGCTATCAATACAAATACGACGAATTGCCGTATTTTCGGGATAGTAAATGTCAAAAATAAGTGTATTTCTGGATACAAATACACCTATTTTTTACAAATTTCCTTTAGTAAATTTCCCCCATTGTGTCTTGGGCCTGGGAGCCAAGAGAGAGGCTGCGGTAAACCTCTTTTTTTTTTTTGCATTGAAATAGTTCTTAGCACCTTTAGCGATGGATTTAGGGGTAAATTTACTAAGATGGGAGTCCTATTGAAGATGGAATGTTGCTAATATCAACCAATCAGATTCTAGCTATTCTCTTCTAGAAAGTGCCAAATAACAAAAAAGTTTAACCAGATTCGTTGTTATGGGCAACATCCCATCTTCAAAAGAACTCCCATCTTAGTAAATTTACCTTTATCTTTAGTTTCTTTTTAAAGACTTTTTTGAGCAAATATACATCTTTGAATTCAATACAACAGTTTCTTCATCTTGCATCCAACAGGAATATGACATACATGTTCCCTTTCTCCATATGTCCTGGTTTGAGCCCAACGTGTCCAAGCTCTGCCCTCTGCCAGCTACTATTGCAGAGGCCTGGTTAGTGACCAGTGACCAGTGGAGAACCAGGAGATTCCAATCAGGAGGTGTGTTAGCAGCATTTTAATGCATACACAGCAGTAATAGCTATTCAGGTGCCGATTGTAGGAGCCTGGGCAGTAATGTGATTCCAGGTGCCATGTGGTAGGAGCCTGGTGGTTGCAGCAACATAACCTATCCACTGCGAAGTAAGTGGAGTCAGTAACAGGCAGTCACATATGGTAAGCGGGAATAACCTATTGGCCAGGTCCAATGAGATCCAAACCCAATCTGTGATTACTTGGCATGGGCAGTGAGTGGTCACAACTATTATATTCTACACTTATCAGTCTTGGGGTTCCAATATCTACGTGTTATTGGATTGTAAATTTCTTGGTGGATAGCATCTGGTAAGGTTGGGGAAATTTTACATCTAGTTTTCAGACAATAAGTATGAGAGTTCCTTAAAGATGTGTCCTCTTTCCTTTGCTTTCTTCCCTATAAATGAAAGACTGCTCTGCTCCTCTGTTGATCCATCTGTAAAACTCTTGAAATTTGCAGATAACATTACGGTTATGGGCCTTATTAGGGATGGCGAGGAGTCCATTTACAGAAGTGATTGAACTGTTGACCTTTTGTTGCAGTTAGAACAACTTGGAGTAAAATCTGCTTAAAATCATGAAGATGATAGTGGACTTACGGAGGCATCCTCATGTAGGGTGACATTTAATGAGATGCGAAAATGTGACTTTTGCGATATTTTCGCCAAAAACGTCCGAAATCGCAGTTTCCCCTGAATTTGCATACTTAATGAGGTGCAAAAAACACAGATTTTGCCGCAAAATCACACTTTCTGAAAGTACTTGAGGACCAAGGTTGGAAACCACTGCTCTAGCTGATAGCATTGTGAATACTTTTTTTTACATTTTTGTGTTCTGTGTTTTCTCTGGATCTGAAATGGGAGTTCAATAGAGATGCTATTGTGAGGAAGGCGCAATTGCAGCAGCTAAAGAAGTTTTAATTAGAATAGATTAAACTTTATTGGCCATGTATGCTTGCGCACACTAGGAATTTTTGGTGGATTACAGTGAAGCATCAAACAGGGGTAAGGGGAAGGAACATACATTACATTAAGACATTACATTTCTAGCTACGACTATGGTGGATAGGTCGCCAAATAGGGTCACGTTGTTTGGCTGTTGATATTGGGATTGCATTAGCTTTGATTGGATTGTTCAGGTGATGGACGGCTAATGGAAAGAAACTTCTTGCGGATCTGGATGTTTTGGCGGGGTCAGACCTGAACCGTCTTCCGGATGGTAGGATGTTGAACAGGTTGTGGCCGGGATGCAGCTTGTCCTTTGTGATCTTCTCAGTGCATTTCCTTACCCTGGATGAGAACAGATCCCTTATCGGGGGGGAGGTTGTCCCTATGATCCTTTCTGCAGCCTTCACTACCCTCTGCAGTTTTTGTTTGTCATTCTCGCTTGCGTCACTGTACCAGATTGTGATCGAGGAACATAAGACAGACTCCACAATGGTGGTATAGAATAATGCACAGCAGCTCCTGTGGGATGTTGAATTTCCTGAGTTGCCTATTGGATCTTTTTGATATTTGTGGTTATGTTTAATCCCCATCTTAGGTCGCTAGACATGGTTGTTCCTAGGAATTTGAAGGATTCAACCCGCAACATCACTGTGTTGGCTACTGTTAGTGGGACCAGTGCATTTGTTTTTTTCCTGTAGTTGACCACCATCTCAACTGTTTTGGTGGGGTTAGATCAAGGTTGTTGCTGCTGCACCACTGGGTCAGCTTCTCCACTACACGCCTGTACCCTGTCTCGTCACCATCCTTGATTAGGCCGATGATAGTGGTGTCGTCTGCATATTTGATGATTTTCACTGACTGCTCAGTTGAGGTGCAGTCATTTGTGTAGAGAGAGAAGAGCAGAGGGTAGAGGATCCATCCTTGGGGGGCTCCAGTACTGATTGTTTGTGTGCTAGACGAGAAGGCGCCAGCTTTGACACCTGTTACCTTGCTGTTAGAAGGTTCACTATCCATGAAGATGTTGATCCTGGGACTCCTCTGAGGAGCGGAGTTTTGGCTGCTGGATGCTGGGGACGATAGTGTTAAATGCTGAGCTGAAGTTCACGAATAGGACTCTCGCATAGGTGCCTGGGTGGTCGAGGTGTTGTAAAATATGGTGCAGCCCGAGGTTGACCGTATTCTCTACACTTCTGTTCGCTCGGTAGGCGAACTGCATGGGGTCAAGGTGAGAGTTGGTCACTTCTCTCAGGTGCTTCAGTACTAGTCTTTCAAATGCTTTCATGGCCACTGAAGTTAGTGCAATTGGCCTGAATTCATTTAGGTCCTTCGATGGTGTTTTCTTGGGGACCGGGACGATGATAGACCATTTGAAGCAGGCAGGATCCTTGCACAAGTCCAGGGAGGAGTTGAATATCGTTGTGAAGATGGGGGCGAGCTGAGCTGCACAGGTCCTAAGGCTGGATGGTGACACACCATCCGGTCCCGCAGCCTTCTTAGGTTTTATTCTTTTGAGAACTGCTTCTGGTCTGGGAGTGGTGGTCTTTGTGATGGAGTGGGGGAGGTATGGCCTTCTCAAATCTGCAATAAAACTTGTTCAGGTCTTCTGCAAGTTCATGGCTGGTTTCAGACTGTGGTTGGGCTTTCTTGTAATTTGTGATGGCTTGCATGCCATTCCATAACTGCCACAGGGTCCTTGTGCGTCAACTTGTCTGTATATTCCCTTTTTGCGAGTTTGATACCCCGAGTCAAGGAGTTCCTGGATCCTTTGTACTGTGCCCTGTCCCCGCTGCTGTATGCCTCCTCCTCCTTGGCTCGGGTGTGGTATGTTTCTCCGACAGTCGGAATCCCGACTGCCCGGACTCAGACAGCGTGGCCAGCGCAACAAAGCCCTTGCGGGCTTGCCACGATGCGGGCACGGTGGCTCGCTACGCGAGCCACCTATTCTATTCTCCCTCTATGGGGGCCGTGGACCCCCACGAGGGAAAATAGCCGATGGCCGTCGGGAACCCGGCCGTTGGTGTTTTAACAGTCAGGATCCCGATGTCGTGGTTAATGACTGTCGGGATCCCGACGTCGGGTTAATGACTGTCGGGATCCCGTCCGGCACCCCTTGGCTCGGCTGAGTTTCCTGAGCTGGCTTGTTACAGGGATTGTTTACTCTCACAAGATATTTTGTGCAAATACTCAGCTTACAATCTCCACTCTTAAATTCTTTATATACCTTGGATAAAAGTTAAAATGCTCCACATAGTGCAGAGCTCGACAAATTTCTTTAAATTCTAGGAGCCAGGATGAAAGTGTAGGAGCAAGACAGACTAAAAATAGGGCACGCCAAAACTTCATAATGCCTATTACACCTGTCACACACCCATTATGTATTATACCACAGGCCATAATGGGTATATAGTGTGTATACTAAAAATCAAATGTATTTCGGATAATCCTTTAGTTCCCGCTAGTGCGGTTTGTCAAATCAGTCAGTTGTGTAGCTAAATTTATTAAGGTGCACAAATGCTAAACCCTATAATGCTGCTTTCCCACTGCAGAAATGGGTAAAGACCCAGTATTGTTAAATGAGACTTTAAAACGTGTCTAGCCTGAAACCCCTTTCCCACTGCATGTTGTAAATGGTAAATGACTGGTTAATTACCGTTTTTGTACCATTCACATTAAACCCGTTTTGAAAGGTTCAAAAACGGCAATTCACCAGTAATATACTACGTGTCCCCTGGTACCTGTCCTGCCCCCCCGGTACCTGGCAGATGGTACCCCGCTCCCCCCTCCCCTGGTACCTACCAGCTGGTACCCCCGCTTCCCCCAGCCTGCCCTGGTACCTGTTACCCCGCTCCCCCCTGCCCTTGTACCCTGCTGCCCCCCCTGGTACCTGGCAGCAATCCATCCGGGTAGCGGGGCAGTGCAGTAGGCAGCGGCATGCCAGGGCTCCTAGTCGGCAGTTCCCACACTGATGCAGGAGCATGATTCAGGAGGAGGCTGCAGCTGGTGCACAGACAGCTGAGGCACTGGGGATCCGGGCAGGTCCGTGCTCAGGAGGAGGAAGCAGAGGAAGGTCCATTAGGAGATTGCCATTTCATCGGCGGGAGTCCCTGCCGTGAATGGGAAATAGCGGGCCCGGAAATTACATATGCGCATATTTAATGAGCTCTGAAACGTGTAGGACTCTGCTTTTTAAACGTGTTGAAATACCGGTTATCTTAAACCGGTAAATCAACTCTGGCACTTTCCCACTGCAGCCTTAAACGTTTTGAAAGGGGAAAAAACGGCAATATACCATTTAACAAGTGCAGTGTGAAAGGAGTATAACATGTTATGCTCCATCTACGGGTGACCTGGAAAGTGTGTCAGTGAGTAATGAGTACACCTGTGTTTCTGCCATGCAGGGGAGGCTTTCTTGAACTTGAACTTTTTTACACTTTTATGCCATTAGCCTAGTGCCCACCACCCAGGGGCACCGGGGACAGCCCCAAGCTTCAGCCCAGGCCGGGGTTCCCCTGGAGGGGAGGGGTCACTTCACAAGGGACGTGGCCTAGGCTGACCAGGCATGTCTGTCAAATTTTGGCTGGGAGCTTGTGTCAAAAGTCTCCCCCGGCTGTGAGATAACTAATGCTGCCGCATTTGCCCATAAATACGGCAGCCAAATATGAGTGACATCGCCATTGGAAGATATGAATCCAGAGAATATGGCAGCTTAGTAAATTTGCCATATTCTTCGGTCCTAGTTTATGGCAAATCCTTGGCATACCCATTTGTACCGTGGATTGGCCGTAATCAGAAAGCTTAGTAAATTTCCCCCATTGTCTACATTATCCTACATCTTACACCATGCTTCCTGCTCTATCCTTCCCTCTAGTCTCCTACACCTCCTCCTCTTTCCCCTTCTCTGTATCATCCACCCCTCTGCTTCCTTTCCCTCCTCAGGTATTTTCTCACCCTGATCCACATCTGCACAACAATGGTCCTATGCCTCTCCTTCTCAACTCCCTCCTCTCCCTGTCATCCCACCACCATGCTCATCTCCTGCAGTCTCCCTCCCTAGCGTACACATCCACACCATCATTACTCTCTCATCATCCCTGTTCATATCCAACACCCTGAATCTCCTAGCCCTTACAGAATCCTGGATTTCCCCCACTGACACCACTTCTTCCACTGCTCTCCCTACTGGGAGCCTTGCATACACATACACACCCTGAAAAGAGGGGATGTGCCGGCGCTAGCTGCTTCAATAAGGTATACTCAACGGTTTATAAAAGTAGAAATTTATTTTTCACATTATATTATAGCTAACAATACATTTCTAAAAGAATATACAATGTATGCATACATAAATAATAACAAATATAAAATAAAATATTCGAATAAAGGTGCTGTGGGAATTTCTTATAAGAGCAATTGGGCAATTGAAAAAGTCTAGGACTCCATAATGATGTAATTTAGGTATATTACCATCCTTTTTTGTATATCACCTGGATAAATGGCTGGTCCAGGGAAGGTGACTCCAGAATGTCCTTGCCTTATAATTTCAAAGGCTCAAGCCTCCCTATTTGGCGAGTGTCCTCCTTTAAGCTGGATTAGGAATATGGCGTGTATCCCAGATGAAGGTCCAGATTTTAGTGGAGTAATATTTTGTCGTTGGGAGAATGGATGGACTGGTCACTTTTTGGAATGGATGGGGGGTCCAGACAAGTGGATTATCAGGCTCAACGTGTTTCTCCAGCTTATCTGTGGGCGGCTTTCTCAGGAGCAAGTGTGGACTGGTAGTCACAGCCCAGTTTAAATAGCAGTGGGTTTATTGCTCAATTGGTGTTTAATTGGTGCACCTGTGTTGATTAACACCTGTTGTACATAGCTAACTAATACAATACTAAGAATTAACATGCATATAAGATTAAAATAACCGTTGAGTATTATTAAAATATTGTATTCTATCAGTCCAGGAGGCAGTTGGGACTTTCATGACAGAAAACATTTATAAAGCAGAGTAAACATTGTTCTATTTCATTGGGTCACGTGACCCGGAACCAGGTACAGGATAGATCGATAGATTGTGTATATGTAACTTGATTATAGAAGTTTTACCTTATTTAGGGGTTCCAGGTTAGTTCAGTGCAGTACGGGGTACCCGAGGGAGCCCCCCCCAGCCGCCGATTGCCAGTATAGGCGGTAGGAGCGGGGGGATCCCCACGAGTATCCCACACTGCGTCCGCCGCATTGCTAGGAAATGGGCGCATAGTGACGATACGTCACGTGATGCGGCACCGTCCTGCAAACGTAGGAGACGCCGGCCCAGCCCCCAGCCCCACAGGGAGACGTGCACCTACGTGCAGTCGCATATTGCATGCGGTGCACGCCCCCAGCGTTGCCAGGCAACCAAGCCGGCGTCTCCTGTGATATAAACATACCACTCGGCGGAGAATCCCTAGGGATAACTGAGCAACTACTGGAAGGATGTATGAGACCTATCAAGATAGGAGGGACATCGAGTACCTTGTTATATATATTTAAGACAGAAAACTCAATATTTGATTACAGTAAATTTATCAAAATTGTAATTATTCATATTAATGAGAGAAGGCAGGCATATATATTTATTTCATTCTTATTAGATCCAAAAAACAGTTCAGATGGCGTAAAACACAGAAATACAGAGATATTAACAGGTGTAACATGACAGAAAGATATATATGTGTATGGGTCTACATAAATGTACATAATTATCCATAAGGAACCAGATGTATGTGGGTGAGGGAGCTCCCTCATAAAAGATTTTTCTTATCTAACTCCAATCTATTAGAAATCACACATATGTTTTTATATGACAATGGAACTGTCTCATAGTGGGATATATAACATTTATAACACCGTATTGAGTTCGATTGTCTCATTCAGCCCGTCTGTTTGAAGAGAGTTGAACTTAAGGGTCCAAAATATTTCTCTTTTACATAACAAATTATATCTGTTCCCTCCACGTGAGGTGCCTGCAACATGTTCTAGACCTATTATTTTTAAACATGATGGATTGGATCCATGTTTTAGTTTGTAGTGTCGTGAGACGCTATGTTTGACAAAACCTTTTAGAATGTTCCTCCTGTGTTCCATGAAGCGGGTACGGAGTGTTCTGGTTGTCCTCCCAATATATGGGAGATTACAACTGCATTTTAGTAAATAAATTATATGAGTAGAGTCACAATTGATGAATGATTTGAACTGATATGAACTTGAACTTTCAACACCTAAAGAAGCCTCTAGGTTTTTCCGGAAGCCAATTTAGGTGTGTCTCAGTTTTTTGGGGTAGTTTATTTAAATTCTTTTTTTTTGTAAATGGCTGGGAGCCAATATAGTTTTAAGGGTTCTGTTCTTTTTATATATAATTATGGGTTTTTGGGGAATAATGTTAGATAGAATTTTGTCCTGATGCAGGACTCTATAATTGCTTGTTACAATACAAATATGAAGTGCGGCTATTATATTTACTGATAAATGAGATTTCTCTATTGTGTTATACTTCTTTTTTTATTTTTATTTTTATTTTGGAGCAATGTTTCTCTATCCATCAGAAGAACCTCAGAAAGTGCGGTCTGAAGTAATGCTTCAGGATATTCCCTTTCTCTTATTTTTGTTGGGCCTGACAACCCAGTGCCGGCTGCTATTGATAGCGCACCACTCAAACTTCTTTCTCCTCTACATACACACCCTGGCCTGGGGACTCAATGGTGTTGTGGTCCTACTGTTCTCCGGTTACACCTACCAAACCATACACCCAGAACCAACCCATACATTCCCTACATTTGAGGTCCATTCCATATACCTGTTCACCTTCACATAGCTGTAATTTTTCATCCCCCAGGCACTCCCACCAATTTCCTGGCTCACTTCTTCTCTTCAGACATTCCCTCCATTATCTAGGTGATTTCAACATCTCAATTGGTATCCTCACAGAATCCTCTGCCACTAAACTCCTTAATCACACATCATCACTTGGTCTCTCCCAGTGTATCTCCTCACCATCCCATGTAAGAGAGAACTCACTTGATCTAGTCTTCACTCACCACTGTGCTATTTTTGACTTCTCTAACTCCCTCCTTACCTCTCTGAACATCACCTGCTTTCATTTAACTTATCCCTCTCTATCTCTACCTCCTAATGCTAAATTTACTAAATGGAACATTTGAGGCCATTGACATAGCTTCCTTATCCCCTCTGCTTGACACACATCTCTCTCCCTCTCTCGCTCTTTCTCTCTCCCTCGTCCTGTCCTGAACATGCCAGTTCCTTATACAATACCTCCCCATCCATTTCACCAGTTCTAACTTATTTTTCTCCTTTTATCTAGTGGATTGCTAAAAAAACATCACCAACATCCACCAAGATATCTCTCTCTCTCTCTCTTTCTCTCTCTCCCTCTCTCCCTCTCTCCTGTCCTGTCCTGAACATGCCAGTTCCTTATACAATACCTCCCCATTTATTTCACCAGTTCTAACTTATTTTTGAAGTAATGGCCCTCATCCGGTTCACCCCTCCCTCCTCCTTGGCTACCTCTTTCCTTCTTCCTGTTCAAACCTTGCACACTTCCTCAATGTTTCTTCTGTCACTGTCCCCTCTGCCGTCAAGCATGCCCTTGTCTTTCCCATTCTTGAAAAGCCTACCCTTGTTCCTGACACTCTCTCCAACTACCGTCTTCTACTTTTGCCTCCAAACTCATTGAGCGCATTGTCCATAATTGCCTTACTGCCTTTATTTCCCCCCACTCCCTGCTTGATCCATTCCAGTCTGGCTCTTTCCTCTGCACTCCTCTGAAACTGCCCTCCCAAAAGTCTGCAGTGATCTTCATGCTGCCATAGCTAAGGGCCACTACTCTCTACTTATTCTTCTTGACCTCTCTGCTGCATTTAACACTGTGGACCACCCTTTCCTTCTCCATATCCTTCACTCCTTTGGCCTGCATGATATTATTCTCTCCTGGCTATCTTCCAATCACTCTAACCGCTCCTTCTCCGTCTCCTCTCATGACTTCACCTCCCCTTCACTTCCACTGACAGTAGGTGTCCTCCAAGGCTCTGTTCTTGGTCCTCCTTCTTTTGTTTTGCTATGCATCCTCTCTAGGTGAGCTCATTCGGCTTCCAATATGATCTCTATGCTGATGATATTGAAATCTACCTCTCCTGCTGATCTCTCCTTACTCGTATATCCAAATGTCTTTCTGCTATCTCTTCTAGGATGTCCCAGCACATTCTTAACAAGTCTAAGAATTTGCTTATAACATCTTCACACCCTCCCGCATAACCTCGCATCCCACAATTTCTATATTTATTGATAGACCAACTATGTTCTCTAGCTCCCAAGTACGCTGCCTTGGCATTTATCTTGATTCCTCACTCTCCATTTGGCACCTCTCGGAATTTGGTAAAAATCCAGAGTACCCAGAGGAAACCCACACAAGCACATGGAGAATATACAAACTAAATGGTTAGGGGCATGGTGGTAATTAAACCCATGACCTCAGTGCTGTGAGGCAGTAATTCTAACCATTATACTGTCTGTGCTGCCCAACTCACTATCCTCACTATCAATCCTCAATGCTCCACCTCCCCTCTATTACAAACATTATACTGCCCCCCCCCCTTTCCTTCAGAATACAATTTAAGCTGCTCACACAAAGCCATCACCCATTCTTCTCCCACCTACACATCTGGCCTTGTCTTTCTTTACACTCCCTCCCATTCTCTTCGCTTTACAAATGCACGCTGCCTCTCCTGCCAACTGATTACTTCCTCCCATTCCTGCCTCCAAGATTTTGGCCTTTGTGCTCCTTATCGCTGGAATTCTCTACCCCTCCCTATCAGACTCTCCACCTCCCTACAAAACTTTAAACATGCTCTCAAGACCCTGTTTTTATTTACCATGTATTTGTCCTAAATGGTGTTGTACAGTAATTCATAGTTTTCTTGTTTTATGTACAGTATTATTTGGCGCCATATAAATAAACTATAATAATAATATGCTGTAAGTGCTCACAGAGGTTGAGACCTGCCTGACAGAGCAATAAAAAAGTGCAACATTTTTCTAATGCATGTTAATAATGCTCTGAGTGCTTCATGTAATTAATTCATTTAAATCATTTATTTATTTTAAGGTGGTCTCCAGACCATGGTACGGTTCAAATATTCTGATTAAAGATGGATGGCCGGGAATTTGTAAACATGCCGCCCTTGGGGCAGTCGGGGCTGCCACTGGAGGTGGGTGCTGTATCTTCTGGAAGTACTGGTGGACGCCTTATTCCATCCGCAGGACAACTGCCCCCATTTTGCACAGCAAAGTATTTTCCAACACCACATGGCTTACACTCCCAACCAGGTAAGACAGAATATAATAGGGAATATTTAGAAAAACAAATTCTAAGGATGTTGGTTATGTTTTTATAGCAATCCACTAGATACAAACTGTTATTTCGCTAATATGTATTTTATTTTCTACTACCTTTTTCCTTTGCAATAATATATTTAAACGTGCTCTCTCTATAATTGAATGTTGCAGTTTGCTCCAGAATCTTTAAAGTGTGCCAACAAACAAAACATTTATTTTCATTTGTCTCATCCTGGGTATAAACATCCACACTGATTTGTAGCTAACTTGGCCTCGTGCATTGGACAAAACTGCATAGATTTGGTAGAAGAATATAATGAAAAAGTAGTCCTTTGTATATTTTCTCAGCTGATGACATCACACACACGTACATGCTAATGAGATCACTCATCAAATTGAAGTCTACACCAGTAAGCTATTTTTAGAGTGCAAAATTTACAGGGAAAAGCAATGTTTTTTTTGCTGTGTATATCAATTTTCATCCATTTTGGTTTAAATGTGTGTGGTAATTGGGGGTTAATCTGGGACCGATGTTTTGCATCTGTGCAGGTGCATTTCTGTGCATGTGCAGACGCAGGGTGTGAGCAGGCACGGCGAACGACATGTTTGTAATCCCGCTCGCACCTTGCAGTGCGACTGGGGGGCGTGGGGCAGCAACGGGGGGCTCAGCCCATGGAAACGCCCTGCGTTTCTTGGGCGTTCCCATGAAAAAGCAGGGCATTCCCATGCAAGTCAGCGGTTGATGTGGGTGCAGGGGGCGGGCAGCTGACGTCAGCTCTCACAGAGATTTGGCCCTCAAATTGTTAAGTGAACTGTTGCCCTTTATGAAAGAGTTAAAAATGGAAAGTGTATAAGGGCCAGATTCTCTGAGCTTCACATGTGATAAATATTGAGTGATAAACAGCCAGCCAATCAGCTCCTACCTGCCATGTCACAGACTGTGTTTGAAAAATGTCAGACAGGAGCTGATTGGCTGGCTGTTTATCACTCTCCATTTTATCACTTTTAAAGCTTAGACAATCTGGCCCTAAAGGCCCCCATACATTAGTCCGACTTGTCCTAAGGACAAGTCGGACCTGATTTCCCCCTGCAGCTCCCCGGGAGGGGGACACACGATTTGGCACTTGATGTGCCAAGTTTTGCAAATGATACATCGCATAGAGCCGGGCGGGGGGAGCCGGGAGCTGTCAGTGCAGAAAAAAAAAAAGCCCATACAATGAATGGGCAGCCTGTGATTGGCTGAGCGCTCTCTCAGCCAATTGCTGACAGGCTGAGAGAGCGCTCAGCCAATCACAGGCTGCCCATTCATTGTATGGGCTTTTTTTTTTCAGTGCTGACAGCTCCCGGCTGCCCCCGCCCGGCTCTATGTCACTGCCGCCTGTGTCCCCCGCAGCCTCTGCACTACTAGCGGCGTGTCCCCCTCCCCTACCCGGACGGAGCATGACAGCTCCCTGCTCCGGCTCCCCCTGCCACCCCCCTCCCTCGCCGGCGTCTCCCGCCCCCCTCCCTCGCCGGCGTCCTCAGAGTCCCCACGGCTGCACATAAGATTTATGGGCTGGTAGTTAATCACTCTCCATTTTATAATTTTTCGAAGCTTAGTACACCTGGCCCTTAAAGCGGTGGTCAAGTGGATCTCGTCCATAGGGAACGGAATACTGTGATTAGGGATGCCAATCCAGGGGCTTTATTTCAATCCTGGAAATCGGGATTGAAAAATGCTCAATCCCGTGATTTACATCTCTATGCGGTACACACACAGTGAGCAGGGGCAAAACGACCAGCCCTGTCCCCCCACTCCGGCCGCCCTGCTCATTTACTTACATGAGCGGGCAGGCTGACAAGAGGAAGGTACAATCCCGGGGTTCAAATCCCGGCGTTTTTTGGGGCGGAACCTGGGATCCCGCTGATCCCAATCCCAGGATTGGCCATCCTTGCTTGGTGGTGCCCCTCTTATCCCTGGAGATTCAGTGGGAATATTATAGAAGCAGCTCCTAATCTGATCACCAGCATGTATAACCCGGACAGTAACCACCATCTGCAGGCAAAGAAATGCTCATACTATGAACACAGTGATTTCTTTTTTCTGGTGCTCACAATAATTTGTCTATGTTAATGTAGGTACACATTTTACACTTAGGGCTCATACCTTTTTATACATATTTGGGATTTTCACACAGGTTGACCCCCTGTTCAAGTGCACATATGTCAAACTCTGAGTGGTCGTCCAATACATATTGACTAAGTATACCCATGTGGATGTGGGGCAATATATAAGGTGTTGCTGTAAAATAATGAGACTGATCTGATCATTTACGTTTAATTATGTACATTTTACCTCCGCTCCTCTTCTCTGCATCCACACACACCACTTTTGCATCCACACACACCATTCTTATTTTCCATTGGTCAAACCTATGTTGTACTCTATTTCCTGTCAGTTCTCTCAATGGGGGAGATTCTCTAAGAATCTCCGCCCCCCTTCGCCGCCCATCGCATTTATAATTATCGCATATGTTGTAACATATGCGATAATTAAGGCAAAGGACAGCTCTTGCGTTAAGAGCTGTCCTTTGCGGTGAGAGTCACCGGGTCCCAGCAGGTCCCGGCGGCTCCCCCCCTCCCTCACACACCCGGCGCTGCTGCTGCTGCTGCGGCGGGCTCTCCTCCTCCCTGCACCCGGAAGAGGATAAGTGCAGGGAGGAGGTCACAGGTCCGGGCAGCACAGCTCTGTGCTGCCCGGACACAGGTGAGGGGGGAGGGGGCGATGCGGGGCGGCGGGGGGTTGCGGTAGAAGCCCATTGGCTTCTATGGGGCATCGCCAGATTTTTCTGGCGATGCCCCCCGCCGCGGTAACCCGGCGGGGGGATGCTTGCAGCATCCCAAAATGCGGTAAAAACCCTGATAACTGGGTTTTTACCGCATTTTTCGCTTAGAGAATCTCCCCCATAATCTCAGTTTTTTCTTCTTTACCTCAGTAATTGATGCAAAAACCACTTGCCTTGAGTATAGATTTGTCACGTGGTGCTAGGTCTGGTGAGTATTGATGGTGTCTGTTTCTTATGCAGGCCATACATCAGAACCGTATTGTTCCACCCAGCCAACTATTTGGCTGGTTGGAATGATTATCTGTCTAGTGTGTGGGAGCAAACGATTATCATCTGTTTGCTCCTACATGGTGAAAAACAGCCAAAACGGTCGTTCCAACTAGTTGGGGAAAAAAAAACATGTTTGATTTTTCCCAACTTATCATTCTGGTGTATGGGGAATTGTACCCCAAATGACTAATAAGTAGGTGGACACTGACCAGCCTTCACTGTCAGTGGCTGTGGTGAGCAAGAGGAGAAGGAGATCCCCCGGCAATATCCCCACCCCAATACAAAGATGATACTTATAACACATATGCTGTGTTATAAATATCTTATTTCATTTATTTTTTTAAATAGTTATGAGGTGGGACACTGTGGGAGGCTGAGCGGCAGCGGGAGCTGTGCCTCCCGCTGACAATTGAAGACTGTCGGGCAGCGGGGGGCGGGGATAACCCGCATGGGGGAAATAGACTGAGAAGCCCATTGAGATTGAAGGGGGAAGCGGCATCTACTCCTCTGCCTCAGTGACAGGGACGCACGCCCCTGTCACTGAGACAGATGTGATAGGACAGCGGAGCAGGCTGTCATTCACTGACAGCCTGTACCCGCTGCGTAGTGTCAGTGTGGGATCCCGTATCCCCACACACTCACACTGATGTCAAATTCAATTTAAGCAGGGGGCGGACAGGAGTAGCAGTGGGAGTAGGGGCAGCCGCAGCAGCGGTGCTGGCAGGAGTAGCGGGTAAAAGCAGTGAGTACCGCTACTGCCGTTGCCACTACCAGCCACCGCCGGGGCTGCAGCTGTAATCATTCTGGGGGTGGTAGCGGCGGGTAGTGCTCACCATGCCGCGGACTTGGCCGCCCACAGCCCGGCGCCGAACTCCCCCTCTCCAGCTGCCCGTGGTCAGATGAGCTGTCAGTGTCAGCTCTTTTCAGGGGGGGGTTGCGCGCGCGCAGCTCAGCGCTGTATGTTGATACAGTTCAGTGTGCAGTGGAAAATTGAGAAGGATAGTAGGTGGCAATGTGTCCTTAGTTGTCACTGTGGGAGTTCATCTCCATTAGTATAGCGCAACTAGTGCCACTGCATGTTTGATTCTTGGACATATGCTGCAACAGATCTAAGCTCAGGCCTCTGTGGGGGGGGGGGGGGGGGCGCGCGGCAGCTCAGCGCTGTATGTTTATAGTTCAGTGTGCTGTACTGTGCAGCGGCTGTATTTCTGGACCCCGCTGGCTGGCTTTCCTCCACCTTCCGCTGCAGCCAGGGCCAGCTGTATCCCCTCCTCTGGGTCACTGGGCTGCCAATACTGCTGGTAGGCTTAAAAAGTAAGTAATACTTCAGCCCTATTTCCCCACTGTCACTCCCCCCCATCCCCCACTGTCACTCTCAGCACTATCACTCTACCCCATCCCCTGCTGTCACTCTCCCATATCCCCCCACTGTCACTCTCCCCCATCCCCCACTGTCACTCTCACTGCTATTACTCTCCCCCATCCCCCATGGTCACTCTCTCCGATATCACTGTCCTCACTGTCACTCTCTCCCATCCCCCACTGTCACTCTCCCCGATATCACTCTCCCCGCTGTCACCCTCCCCGCTATCACTCTTCCCCATCCCCCACTGTCACTCCCCGCTGTCACTCTCCCCCATCCCCCACTGTCACTCCCCACATCCCCCACTGTCACTCTCCCCCATCCCCCACCCCCCACTGTCACTCTCCCCCATCCCCCACTGTTACTCTCCTCACTGTCACTGTCCCCAATCCCCCGCTGTGACTCTCCCCATCTCCTGCTGTTACTCTCCTCATTGTCACTGTCCTCGCTTTCTCACTGTCACTGTCCCAAATAGCACATGCCTCACCTGACACTAACCTCACCGCACGTCACTGCCCCACCCCCCGCACAATTCCCTGGCAGTATCCGCAGTCCCCCCCTCGCGATCACCAAACACCGGTGGCTCCCCCCTATCCCAGCGATCACCCTGCAGCCAGACAGCCCCCTACCCCCGCAATCACTCAACACTGGCTAATTCCCCCTGTGATCCTCCAGCAGTATGTCCAGTTCCTCCTCTCGAACCCATGTAGCATCCCTAGCCCCCTTCCCCCGTGCGATCACCTGGCTCCTTTTTCCCACAGCGATCACTCTGCAACGAGTGTCCGTGTACTTTTTCAGGTTACTGCTGCTGCCTCTATGCCAGGAGTGTCATTGCTGTCACCAGGGTGCCACTGCCACCTCCATCCAGGTCCAGGAGAGCCTCTGCTGCCACAGTGTACTCCCCACCATTGTCTGTCCAGCTGTTGCATCAAGGAGGGCCTGCACCGCATATGTACCTGAACAGCTGGATTCAGTATTGAATCCCGGCGGTCGGGATCCCGGCGTTCAGAATCCCGACGCCGGAATCCCGACAGCCGAAATGCCGACAAGGGGGGGACGTGGATCGCCCCCCCTTGCGGGCTCGCTGCGCTCGCCACGCAGCGGGCCCGGTGCCTCGCTACGCTCGGCACACTAATTTATTCTCCCTCCAGGGGTGTCGTGGACACCCACGGAGGGAGAATGTGTCGGCATTTCGGCGGTCGGGATTCCGGCGTCGGGATTCTGAACGCCGGGATCCCGACCGCCGGGATTGTAACTGCATCCCGAACAGCTGTGTCTACACACCTATTCCCGTTGTATTTGTGGTTCTACAAAAACAAATGCTCTGATTCAGACCTGCTCACTAGGCTGCTAATATTCGCTGCCTAGTGAGCAGGTAGACGCCGCCATGATGAACAAATGCCCCCTCAATGAGTTAATCCCCGCATATGAGTGGATGTGTGGCGCACATCCCCTCACATGCGGCAGCAATGCGGAAAAATCATTACATGGTTGCTCACCATCAAATGATTTCTCTAGCCTTTACTCTGAAAAGTAAGTCTATATATCCGCCCAATTGACATATGACATCAGTCACCTTCCCCCGAGGATGCATGGGCACAGGGATATGCCCAGTGTTTCCATGAGCATGCCTACTGTTTTTGTGGGCACGCCCATAAAATGCTGGGTGGTCGCCGGCATTCGCCCCAAGCACAACCGATTCCCACCCACCATTGAGCGAACAGCCCGGCGAGTGTAAAATTTGCCAAAGGCGTTCCCTCCCAGGGATTGAACATACACATATTCGCGCATGTGCAAACCCACACCGTCGGGACCAAGGGCGAATTTGGACCTGAGCGATCAGGTCTGAATCGCCCCCAAACTTTCTGGTCAGGCTAAGCATGTTTAGAACTGTAGTTTACCCTTGTTTGGAGGAAAGGCTCCAGTTCACCCAAATAAACAGACATATAATTTAAAAAAAGAATAATTAAAAACAGGCAGAAACTGCCCGCCCACTTCTGTGATATCAGAAGTTGGCTGGACTGAAAGAAAAAAAAAGGTTGGTTGGTTGGAAGAAAAGTTGGTTAGATGTGTGAAGCACTGTTTTAGTTGGACAGACAATTTGGATGGTAGGAGGTTTGGAAGAAAGTTGGTCGTAATTTGGTCTGATAAATGGTCAGCATTAGAAAAAAAACTGCTTCACAGAGGCATATGTGTGGGCTGATGGGGATGAAACCAATTCTTCCTTCTGGCAAAGTTTTTAGAAAATGTCTGTAGTTATGTTGATCCACTTTTGTGCTTCTGGTACACATTCTGCAAAATAACACCATTGATATCAATGAAAACAATCAACAAAGCTTTGAATTTGGATTTGCTTTGACATGCTTTCTTCATTCTCAGTGTTGATAGTGTTTTCAAGGGCATGAACTGGTGTTTTGTCTCAGGATCATACTGGAAGTTCTCACGTTTTCTCACCGGTACTAACTGTATCTAAAAAATGCGGATCCACTTGAATTGTTCCAAAATGTCTGTACAAACTCGCTTTCAATTTTCTTTCTACTCAGCAGTAAGAAGCCTTGGAGCCATCTTAGCACAACCTTTTATCATGTTAGGATTTGGATTCAAAACTTGTAGTTTCTCTTAGTGTTTACCATTTCTGCTATCATTTTAATGAGTTGACAATAAGGGGGAAATTTACTAAGATGTGTATTCTACTTCACATGCTATGTTGCTATGGGCAACCAATCAGAATCTACTTCTTATTTATTTAGCACCCTCTAGAACAGGGCTTCCAGATGTTGATGAACTACACATCCCAGCATGCCTTGCATCAGTTTCGGCATGGCCACATAGCAAATCTAATGCAAAGCATCCTGGGATGTGTAGTTCATCAATATCTGGAGGGCTGGTTTTGCCCAGCCCTGCTCTAGAAGATAGTAGACAGGATCTGATTGGTTGCACATAGCAACATCACATGTGAAGTAGACTACACATCTTAGTAAATTTCCCCCTAAATTCAAATAATTTTCAATTTTTTTTTCCACATTTCCTTTTTTATTTTCTGTGATTTTTCATAATTTTATAAAGCCTCTTTGAGCAACTCAAACACATACGTACGTGATATACTATCTGCCTCTTAAGCCTTGACTACCATTTTGAGTGATTCCTTGGGCGTTTCGTTCAATTTAACATTTTAACATGTTATCTTGCTTTTGAACTAAGCATTATTAAAATGCATAGGAAAACACTGGGTGACAGTGACAGCAAACTATCTGTCTATCTTCCCCTTTTAACTCACAAAGGGCCAGATGTACTAAGCTTCAAAATTGATAAAATGGAGAGTGATAAACAGCCAGCCAATCACCGCCTGAATGACATTTTTCAAACACAGCCTGTGACATGGCTATTAGGAGCTGATTGGCTGGCTATTTATCATTCTCCATTTTATCACTTTTGAAGCTTAGTACATCTGGCCCAGAATATGGTTTCAACTGTACACTTTCATAATTTAATAGCCACATCCTTGTAAGTGGTTAATGATAGAATTTTTTTTTTCCTGATGTTAATTGCATGTCCCAATTTCTGCCCAGGAAAGCCTTCATTTGCACAACCACAAGTGCTGGCAAGTCCCTCTTTTACATATTTACCTATTTAATGGTAAATATGTAAAAGAGGGTTGAGGTCCTCTAAAAAAGGTCAACCTTTTGAAAGTTACAGAATTGTTTTTTGTAAAAAAATTTTTTTACATTTTAGTAATTTATAGATTGAATTGATAAACACTGAATTAAAAAAAAAGCCAAAATGATCTATAATTGACCAATGTTCCATGCCACCAATAAAATATTGAGGAAATATACAATTTCACGGCATCACAGAAATCACTGTTTTCTCATTGCAAAATGTAGGTGAATGTATGAAAATTTGATTTACTAAAGGGATCTTGAACATCAGGAAAAATAATTTTTTGGATGCTTCAAGTCACTTCTTTCGAGTCAAAATATTTATGTAAAAATTGTAGCTTCAAAATAATAATATAGAATATTCTATAAATATCAGGAGTCACATTAACATATTGTGGCTGGAGACCATTTTGGCACTGAAGTGGTTAACCCCATGCTACGGCTCCATTTTAAATGGACCAATAGATACGAAGTGCTGTTTTTAAATGTTACAGATGCCAGTCACCATTAATAATGGCACTAGGCTCCAAGTTCAAAATGTGTAAATGTCACTAGGTGCTAAGTATTTAAATGATGATGTACTGAGATTCTGTACCTTCTCTGGTGACCACGGCAAAGCTTTTTGATAACCCACCAAGGTGAAAGGCACCCTGCAGGTGGGAGCCCAGACCACGGCTGCAGGGCCAGGGTTGTGGACCGCTGAGGTCCTGGACCCCAGGCCAACACCAAAGGGAGAAAGAGAGCTGTGATGCAGTCCCAGGTTGCATGCTGACTACTGGAGATTGAAAACATGGTTACAGATATCCTAGTTCTGCAGAGATGAATGCGCAGTGGGACACAACAAGCCGAGTGCTGCAGTAAGGACAGTGTTCTGGCCATGCCATTTTGTGACTGTAACACTGAGTATATTTTGTATGTAACTTTTATCTTATTTACAAAATAGTGTGAGTAGGGTACACTGCAGCTCCTGTGGATTAAAATGATATGTGGTATGTCTATATTCTATAGTATGTGCGACCTTTATCTGTTACAATTATTAAAATAAAATGCATTGTAATTGTTTCATGCAAAGATGCTCGGTGCTACACGAAGCTGACACTTTATTTGTAACGCAACTTGCAGTGCACAAAGGGTAGACGATTGTGGACACATCTGTAGCTTCCGGTACCACCAACAGAAAGGTGGGAAAGTCTAAGCACTCAATAATTTTACAAATTTATATACAGTGCATCCCTCAAAATTTACCACAGGTGGACTCCAATTAAGTTGCAGGAACATCTTAAAGATGATCAGTGGAATTTTGAGTTTCTTATGTACTGTGTACTGTACTCTTTGCGAAAGGCTGTGAATACTTATGTACTGTGCAAAAATCTCCCAAAAACTTTTTTTTATCACATTGTTATTATGGAGTGGGAAATTGGATGTATTTTATTTTGGAATAAGGCTGTAACATAACAAAAGGTGGAAAAAGTAAAACACTGTGAATACTTTCCGGATGCAATGTATATTATATTTCAAATATCATATCAAACTGTTATCATATATAACATGAACAGAAGTAACACTGTTAAATAAACCCATAATTAAATTCTCTTGCCGATTCTCATTCACATTCAACAGTGCTATCATACCAAAATTCTGAATACTAAATGCAATATAAAGTTGACAATGAAATGTACAAAAGAACCAGGTGGGGGGTTTGAATACATCCTGAATGTATTATTTATTTATTTAATAACAGTTTCTTATTTAGCGCATACATATTCCGCAGCGCTTTACAGAGGATATTTTGAACATTCACATCAGTCCCTTCCCCAGTGGAGCTTATAATCTATATTTCCTACGACATGTACACGCACACACAGACATTCTAGGGTTAATTTTGTTTGGAGCCATTTAGCCTACCAGTATATATCTTTGGATTGTGGGAGGAAACCGGAGTACCCGGAGGAAACCCACACAAGCATGGGAGAATATACAAACTCCGCACAGTTAGAGCCATCGTGGGAATCGAACCCATATAATATGCATATTGTTTATTAGAATTTTAATTCTTATATCAATGCCATCTGTGGTGATATAGTCCAGGCTAGATAATATTACCTTTTATGAAGTACCAGGGAGATAAGAGAAAACAAAGACTTGCTGATTACAGCATTCAGACCAGATCCAGAATTTTCCTGTGTAGATACAAGTCAGTGGACTCACCTTAAATAACACCTTAAATATTTGGGTTTGTGTGTCCTTTGGCAATTTAATCGATTTATGGCCCCCATGTTTCATAAAACCTTATTACTCCATGTTCTATATCAGACAAAGTATCACAGTGATCAAAATGTAATAGTTTCAAAAATAAATATTCTATAGCAATTATATTAATATTAGGACTCGATTTATCTATCTAAGATTTAAAAATGATTTTCTTCACAACCGTGACCACGATTGTCAGGAAGGGAATCAAATGTCTTTGCCCTGTTCCTATGTGCCATGTTACAAAATTTGCTCACAGAAAGGCTACCAGGTCAAAAGAAAACACAGATATTCTTCTGTTAATAAAATAGCGCAATTTGTGCCAAAAGCGTTTAATATATTTGCATTCCCAGAAGTTGTGAATGAAAGTTGCAGAGTAGCATCAATCATAATGCTTAAATAAAACTTTATCATGGCTTATATATGGCACATCACAACTCAGTTGTGACTAAAAGGGCAAATATTTTCTCTCTATTTACAAGTAAAGGTATCTGATTTTGTAACTGATATGTTTTTAAGGACATCTATCCATCTGGTTGTGTAAAATCAGGCAACTAGTAAAGATCTTACATAATGGACTAGTCCAGTGATGGCTAACCTTGACACTCCAGCTGTTGTTGAACTACACATCAAAGCATGCCCTGCTACATTTGTACTATTTAGCCATGCTAAAACTGATGCAGGGCATGCTGGGATGTGTAGTTCAACAACAGCTGGAGTGTCAAGGTTAGCCATCACTGGACTAGTTGAAGACAAGCAAAAAAATAATAATGAGAAAAAGTTGTTCATAAACGGTGCGATGTGTTGTAGGTGTGATATGCAGCACCACCACTAGGCAGGTTTAGGCATTAGCCTAGGGCGCCGGCCACTGGATTGCGGTAGTGAGTTGCAGGAAAGGTACCGCAGCAGCAGGAGCAGAGGAGAGACACCCGGCGGAAGGAAGATGCTTCTCCGTGAGTGGGCAGCACGACATCCATTCCCCCCCCCCCCCCCCAGGCAGCACGGCAAACCAACTCGGCGAGCACAATGCGGCGCCATCACACTCATAATCCCCTGGCATGGCGGGCAGGCACCCCCCCTCCGCCGGAGCAGCACGGCAGCCGGGCACCACCCCCTCCCCCAGAGCAGCACAGCGGCCGGGCACCCCCTCCCCTGGAGAAGCATGGTGGCCGGGCACCCCCCTCCCCCGGAGCAGCAGGGCCCCTCTTTGCCCCCCCCCCGCCTGCTAGCCTGGGTGCCTGCACCCAGCGATCCCACTATTCGCAGTTTTTATAAGCAGGGGTACTGGGGGGCATTACATGTAGCATAATGTGTGGCATATTATGATATGGGCATTACAATGTGTGGCATAATGTGTAATGGGCATTATGGTGTGTGTAATCCTGTTTCAGTGTGTCTAAGGGGCTCAAACTGGTGCAGTGTGCCTAACTAGCTCTAGCTGGCACAATGTGTATAAGTGGCACTACGGTGTGGTGTAATATGAATAAGAGACATTATTGTGTGGTGTAATGTAAATTGGTGCTATTATGTGTCTGCGCTCCTTCCCCCACAAAGCCATGCCTTATTTTTTGCGCGGTGGCGGGGAGGCGCCAAGTAAGTGTGGGTGCCGGGGTCTGCAGGGCTATTGTTACGGTGCCACTACCTGCAGGGTACCTGTCCCGGACGTCACGCTGTGTCCGCCGACAGGGAGCCGCAGATCTACTAGTCCGGCGCTCCTCCTGGCTCCATATGACAAAATGTCATTCACAAAATGGCCGCGCCCTAAGAGCATCCTTAAAAAGGGTCTGCTGTAGGGGGCGGCCATTTTCTGATGGATATTTTGTCATAGGGAGCCAGGAGGAGCACTGGTCTGCTAGTAGATCTTCGGCTCCTGGCCGGGGGACACAGCGTGACGGTCGGGACAGGTAATATAAGACAGGGGGGATGCAGAGTTAAATTTAGGGGGGGGGGGGGGTGCAATAATTGTCGCTATGCCACTGAGTATATCTCTCTAATATATTGGTTGCCTCTGGGGTTTGCAACACAGAGCAGAGAGTCAGTGTTTCCAATGCCTTTTAGCGGCTTGGCCATGGAATGAATAAAAGAATAAAGGAAAAATATTTTTGCTCCAGCATTTAGGTGCATACACAGTATACGGTACATTATTTTTGAACCATATGCAAAATAAAGATATTGTTAACAATATATTTTTTTTGTATATTGTCTAGTGTGTACGCACTAAGGGCCTTATTCTAGTTCACTTTTTCTGACAAAAATCTTCTTAGATGGACAAATCCATGTGCACTGCAGGGGGGCAGCAGATGTAAAATGTGCAGAGAGAATTAGATTTGGGTGAGTTATTTTGTTTCTGTGCAGGGTAAATACTGTCTGCTTTATTTTTACACTGCAATATACTTGTAGATCTCACTTTGAAGTAAAACCCCACCCAAATCTAATTCTCTCTGCACAAGTAACATCTGCCCCCCTGCAGTGCACATGGTTTTGTCCATCTAAGAAGGATTTTGTCAGAAAGAGTGAACTAGAAAAAGACCCTATATCGTTAATGATGCACTTCTGTGGGTTGTTATTGACCCCCCTTGTGTCTGTACATATAGTAAAAATGTGGCTATGTCGTTGATGACTAGGTACATATCGTTCAGTGTGTACGCTAATGAATGATAACAAATGGATGTCATCAAAGCAACTCTCACAACTATCCCAAGCGCCATTTCCTTTTACAGACAGCATGCTGTGGAGTTAAACGCTGGCTGCTGTATATATTCATTGCTGGCTGCATAAACACTCAAACTCGGTAGGTACAAAACACCACTTTCCACCAATGTTTTCCCCTTGTGTGCCACCCTGTATACACCACTGGCCACCAATGTTTTCTCCTTGTCTGACTGTGTATACACCACTGGCCACCAATGTTTCCAGGCCATATGCCGCCTCTTTATAAACATACCACTGGCCACCAATGTGACTCCCTATGTGCCACCCTATACACACCATTCTCCACCAATGTGTCCAGGCCACATGCCACCTGTTTATAAAAAATCCACTACCCACCATTGTATTTCCCTGTGTCCCACCCTGGGTATAATAAACCCCACTGCCCACCAATGATTTTTCCTGTGTGCCAACTGTGTATTATAAACCCCACTGCATGCCACCCTGTATGCTGCCATGTGTATAATAAACCTCACTGTCCACTGATGTATTTTCCTTGCATGCCACCCTGTGTATTATAAACCCCACTGTCCACCAATGTTTTACCATGCGTGCAACCAAATGTATTATAAATGCAAATCCCCACTAATGTTTTTTTCCCAACAATGTTTATAATATTACTGTATATGTACACTCATTTTGTTATGTATTTATGTATAAAACACAAAATTCAATGTTACAGTTTGTGGGCTAAATACTTATAGTCATTTTTTTTATTCTATTCACAGACATGCTGTCGAAACAAAGAATTCTGGAGTGGATTCATTGTTTTACATCATGCCAATGAGTGTCTATGGCAAGTAATAAGCAAAAGCGTTTTAAAAAAATTGATGAAAAATCAGGCATTTCAGCAACTGATCACCTATAGTTGAGGGTAAAACAACAATGCAGACATGGCTTGGGTAAAGAAAAAGAGTCACAATGATCTGGAGAGGGGCAAATGAGGTTCATAAAATGTCATTATTTTACTATGACCAACTCATGTTAGTCCTGGTAAAGGAGCCACAGCAAGCGCCATTGTCTGCATTGGATCCAGATGCAATGGAGGAGTTGCAAGAAAAGAGGAGGAAATGGAGTCTGGATCTGGTAAGTAGACACCATGTAAACACACCTGTTGTTATTTAAAAATGTTTTAATTTCAATGTTTGTGCATGTGTTTTATTTTATGGAGTTATTCTGCCAGTACACTGCCCCACCTCCATTAACAGAGGTCAGGTACTTCTCCCTGGCCTGTTCTGAATGTACAAAGGTCACGTGTCACTTGTACACATTGCACCAGATAGAGCCCCTTTATGCCAGTTAGAGCCCTGTAGACACACTATGACAGGTAGAGCCCCTTAAAAACACTGCACCAGGTAAAGCCCCTTACATACACCTTGCCAGGTAGAGCCCCAGGTAGACACAATGCACCAGTTACAGTAGATCAGCAATTACAAAGATAGCAAAAGTCTCAGAAGCACAGCACAGACACCTAGCCACTGGCCTTTAGAAAGAGCAAATACAGGTATGCATGTGCAACAGCCCTCCTCACGGTGCAGGGCAGCCCTCCTCACGGTGCAGTCAGCTGAGCTAGGAGAGACACCATCAGGTCTCTCTTGTGTCCCTTAAAACATTTCAGGAGAGACGGAGGTGGGGCATGCAGCATTGCCTGCAGCTTGTATAGTGCATGCACCAGTGAAGTAACTAGAAATTCATGTGCTACCTACCAAAAAAGTTTCTGGCACCCTCAACCATATTGCTTTTTTTAAAAACAAAAAAGGGGTATCTCTAGGCAATTTGGCTCCCAGACTGGGAGTCTCAGTGTCAGTTAAAAATGTGCCTCCACCCCCAATGTGTGACCTCACTGCAATGGGTATGGTCTTGCAGGAAAATACCTTTATTCCCATAGATCTGCAACCTGTAGAGCCAGACATTGTCCACCATTGGAAAACAAAAATCCTGATTTATACCCCTTACATTATTTGTCATTTTTCCTCCTTATAGTGACGCCACTTACACATTATACCACACACTGCATGTCCCTTACACATTGTCACACACCCTAATGCCCATTATATATTATGTTGCAAACCGTAATGTCCATTACTCTGTGAAACACCATAACCCCATAACACATTATTCCCTGCACCTTAATGCACATTACACATTATGCCAAACACCATAATGCCCATTACACATTATGCCACACCATCAAGCATTTTAGACATTATGCCACACACCGTAATGCCCATTACACAATAAACCTCACACCATAGTGTCCTTTATGCATTATGCCACACACCGTAATGTATTTTAGACATTATGCCACACAGTTATACCCATTACACAATAATCTACACACGGTATTGCCTATTACATATTATGCCACACACTGTAATGCTCTCTACACATTATGCCGTGCACTGTATAGACCATATCACATTATACCACACATTATGCTACACGTAATGCCCCTTAGTGCCCCATACACAATGTCCCCATTAGTGCCTATTACACAATGCCACCAGTAATGCCCCTTATGCAATGTCCCCAATAGTACCTCTTGGACAATGCCCCCAGTAGTGCCTATTACATATGCCACCAGTAGTGCCCCTTACACAATGCCCAGAGCAGTGCCCTTTACACTATGCCTCTAGTACTGCTTACTCCAGTCCAGACCAGCATCTGGTACCTGCCACTGCCATTTCTGCTACCGAAGCTGCTAAGATGGGGAGGAGAGCAGAGCATACAGACCAGAGTGTACAGATTGCAGTGGATATTTCAAATATGGCTCTGACCCGTGAGCCAGTCAGAGAACAGTCCGGCAGCAAATCGCTAACGTAGCTGCCGGTCTTCGCCACTTTTGAAATGTCTGTCGGCCCTGGCATGAGCCACTCAGCAGTATTGAAGCTGACTGGTAGGCAGCAGTGAGCAGATAGTGCTGTGGCACCACTGGTACATACAAGATTATAGAATTATAGGAGATGACCCCTGTTGGCATGCTGCTGCTTCTCTATTGTACTATCTCAAGGTTATCACCTATAACCCAAAACAACAGAACAAAACACAATAATGGGAGTTCCAAACTTGTGGGGCGCAACCCAAATTTGATGATATGTAGAACCGGAAGTTCCTACCATTCTTCCATGTCCTAGTATCTCGGTTGTTCCATCCTTCTCTCTCCCCCTATATATACACAAGAGTTTTTTACACAAGAGTATGTTTTGAAATTTGAAAAGACAAATAATTAGCTGGTGTTAAATATATTCACTTGTAATAGGCAAATAAAATGACGGATGGGCTTATCCAACTCACACTAAGTATTATGATGTAAATCCCCATAGTGTATTCTTTATTCTGAGTCCTTGTGTCCTATGGTGTGACATTCATCTCTGTGGATGTGAATTTATATATATATATAATAATATACACATTGTGTAGACATTTTTGTTACTGTACATCCACCCAGTGTGAAAGGAATAGACTGTGAGCGTACCTCACTCACCAAACAAGAAGAAATAATAATTATATAAAGGTTTCTTTATCAGTGACGTCAGAAAGTTGTACCAAACTCACAGTGTACAGTGGTTTTGTTCAAACATATAGTGGTTTCTTTGTGTCTGAATCACTTATTCTCAACGGATTAGTGTCTAGATGTGCTCCATAACGTGAAGTGTCATTTGTGAAAAAAATATAATAAAAACCCAATGTGTAGTATTGGTTAGGATGTACCAAGGAAACAGGATACAAATGTATAAACTTCGTGAAAAACATGGGTACATATCTCACTCATTCCTTTTAATATAAAGACTTTTTGGAGATTTTTAGAGAAATCATTGGAGAAATGTAGGAAGACATAAAAGATACCATTATATGTGTTGAGCCTGTACTAAAGAAGTGAGTCATAGTACGATCATCTGTGCACGTGGATTAGCGTACTAAAGAAACCTTTGTTTTGTTCACTCACTGTTACTGGTGAGTGAGATATGCCACCATTTGATTTCATGGTTCATTACCTAAAGTAAGATACTGAAAGTACCATAAAAGGGTGTCCCCACCTCATAACCCACTTCATGGTGATTTTGTATCACTATAGAATAGGTCTTCTCTTTTCTTCACTCTCCAAAATAATATAAATCATCAGGGAATGAGAGTTTTTCAAGAAAGAACTTTCAGCATAAACACACATACAGAGACACCCAAAAGAAACAGCTACGTGGGTTAAATGACTTACCTTTATATAACTTGGGTATGCCCATCACTTCTTTTGTCATAAAAAGAAACCATTACAGGTGTATGCCACTTACCATATATGGTGAGTGAGGTACAGTATGCACCTATGTTTATCAGGAAGTTTATACATTTTTATCCTGCACTGTTTATACATTTTTATATTACACATTGGTTTTTATTAATATTTTTTTTCACGAATAAAACTTCACATTATGGAGCACATCTATACACTAATCAATTGAGAATAAGTGATCCAGACACAAAGAAACTGCTACAGTATATGTTGAAAAAAAACCTACTGTACATATTGAGTTTGAACGACTTTTTGACGTCATTGATAAAGAAGCCTTAATATAATTATTATTTTTTCTTGTTTGGGGAGTTAGGTATGCTCACAGTCTATTCCTTTCCCACTGGGTGCACATTGTATATATTTATTTTTATTTATATATTCACATCCACGGAGATGAACGTCACACCATAGGACGCAGGATAAAGAAAATGCTACGAGTATTTACAACATAATAATTACCTTGAATTAGGTATACCCATGCATCATTTTATCTGCCTATTACAAGTGAATATATTGATCATCAGCTAATTATTCATCTTTTCAAATTTCTATACATACTCTTGCGTATATATTGGGGGAGAGAGAAGGATGGAACAACCGAGATACTAGGACGTGGAAGAATCGTAGGAACCATCTAATTTCGGTTGCACCACTGGCACTTAGGGCGGGATGTTCTTACATCCGCAGCCCAGCTCCGCCGTACATCGCCACCCTTCGCATACATAATTATCGCATATGCGATAATTATGGCAAAGGACAGCTCTTGCGTTAAGAGCTGTCCTTTGCGGTGAGTCAGCGGGTCCCATCGGGGCGGCTCCCCCCTCCCTCCCTTACCCAGCACTGTGCTCAGTGTGCTGCTGCAGCTCTGTGCTGCCCGGACACAAGTGAGGGGGGGGGGGTGTCGGTGCGGGGTGGCGGGGGATCGCGTTAGAAGCACATAGGCCTCTATGGGACATTGCCAGATTTTTCTGGCAATTCACCCCGCTACGGTAACCCGGCGGGGATGCTTAGAGCATCCCAAAATGCAGTAAAAACCTAGATAACGGGGTTTTTACAGCATTTTTAGATTAGAGAATCTCCCCCTTTTTTTGCTACAGCCCCGGATCTTCTTTCTTTCTTATCTCGTACCTTGAATATCCTTAAGTGAGTACTGAGAATGCCAAATGTTTTATCCGCAATGCAACAAGCACTAGTGAGCTGATCATTTTAAATATTCTTCACATTGTTCAGCCCCCCCTTGCAAAAAGCTTCATGATATGCTTGTAAAGTGCAAATGCCTCATTGGCAACACACAAACACAAAATTAGGTCTGTACTTCCATTCCTCAGCGATAGCAGATTTATTTTTACTTATAATACAATTAATATAATACAATACATGGAGTTTAACGACAGTATTATTTTTGCAGGTGTGCATACCAGACCTGGTAATCTCTGCCTCCCATCACAGAAGTGGAGAAATGTGAGGTTGAGACCAAACCGCCTGATCAATTTGACATCTTCGATTCAAATGATGGCAGCGAGAAGGGGCACATGAGTGAATTCAAACCAAAACATTTTTAAGCATCTTGTATATAGTGCTATGATACAATGAAGACCTTTTCTGCAATGAGTATCCCTCTACCACCAGCCACATATGATGCACCCGCTAGCCCTTCTTTCCTGCGATGGCTGGCCCTTCCCAATCACCTATAGTGTAATTTACTCAATCTTGTTGAGTACACGTTCCACTGTGCACGGAGACCCCAGTTTTTATGCTTTATACATTTTTGTTATGTTTAATTTGTTTGTAGAAGTTTTCTTGGGGTTTTGCCTTGTTCCAGTACAAATAGAACTTGGTCATAGTACCATACAGTATTTGTGGTTTATGACCTTCATTTTCTTGAAACAATATGGGTCTCAGATTCAGTTTATTCTTCCTTACCCTAGTTATGTCTGTATTACTATTTAGCTCTTTATTGTACTTGTTGAAATGCATGATTGTATACACTGTTGGAAAACAATTTGCTATAAACGCTAGTTGGCATTAAATTGAATCAATGAATCCACTCACAATGAATTTAATAAAAAACTAAAACTAAAAAGTCTTGTGTTTTTCATTGCCCAGTGGCCGAACCATATTTGGGTGGATGGGTGGCAGTTGTGGGCAGCAGGAGCATTTATCCTTGGGGGGCAGCTATATGGGCATACAGTGGTGGGCAGCAGCAACATAAAACATTTAGGGCCACTATATTGGCATACAGTGGTGGGTAGCAGGATATACCACTGGGGTGCAGCTATATGGGCATATAGTGGTAGGTTGCAGCATATACCATTGGTGGCTGGCATGTGAGAGAGAGTCCAGCATTAGATCTCAGCAGCAGCATTGGAGTGGCCTGTACCACCATATAAAATCCATTTTAACATAATGCAAGTACACACTTCACTCTGCTGAACACCAATGTGTATTTTACTCACCCTCAATTTGGGTGGGGGGAGCAGTCTCCATGCTGCATTCCACAACATTGCTCTCCCTAACATTTTTCTCCATCATCTTGCATGTACAGCCAAGAGAGGGCATTGCTAATGACCCATGAGAGAACAAAGGGCCTTATTCTAGTTCACTCTTTCTGACATTCCTTCTTAGATGGACAAAACCATGTGCACTGCAGGGGGGCAGATGTTACTTGTGCAGAGAGAATTAGATTTGGGTGGGGTTTCACTTCAAAGGGAGATCTATATTACAGTGTCAAAATAAAGCAGTCAGTATTTACCCTGCACAGAAACAAAATAACTCACACAAATCTAATTCTATCTGCACATGTTACATCTGCCCCCCTGCAGGGCACATGGTTTTGTCCATCTAAGAAGGATTTTGTCAGAAAGAGTGAACTAGAATAAGGCCCAAGGTACATAGGGCAGGCATGTCCAAACTATGGCCCTCCAGCTGTTGTGAAACTACAATTCCCATCATGCCTTGCCACAGTTTTGCTATTAGGGAATACTAAAACTATGGCAGAGCATGCTGGGATGTGTAGTTTCACAAAAGCTGGAAGGCCACAGTTTGGATATGCCTGACATAGGGCATACACATTAAACAGAATGCACAAAAATATCATAACCAATCCCTGTTATCGTGCATATCATCTATTGCACAGGTTCTCAAAGTCGATCCACAGGACCCCTCACAGAATCACAAGTGAAATAATCCACCTGTGGATCTTTTAAAATGTGTCAGTGAGTAATGAGTGAACCTGTCATATGACCTGGAAAACTTGAACTGTGTGGGAGCCTGAGGACCGAGTTTGAGAACCACTGATCTATTCGATCATCTGAGTTTAATTGGCCTGGTCCTGGTTCCCAAAATACTGGGGAGAAAAGGAGTATGGGTCTGACGTAATTCGGAAACCAGCACCGGGCTCAAACAGCCAGCGGTGTAATGCCACAACTGGGAGACACTTTTTACATAAGGTCCCCCGGCCAAAGCATGGTCACCCTGGTAATCTGATGGTACGTGTATTCTTGCCCATTCAATCTTAATACATTTCAATCTTAATATAATATAACAATAATATTGTTAATGGAGCATATCGTATAGTACAGACATGTCCAAACTATTGCCCTCAAGCTGTTGTGAAACTACACTTCTCAGCATGCCTTGCCATAGTTTTAGCATTCCCTAGAAGCAAACTGCGGCAAGGTATGATGGGACTTGACGTTTCACAACAGCTTGGCATGTCCAAACAGCCATAGTTTGGACATGCCTGGTATAGTGTGTACACACCTTTTAAGAGGATGCTATAATTTTACAGAGCTTGATGTGTATCGGTATCCGGTCAACAGTAAATAAGTCGACCACTGTTGGTCGACAGCTAATAGGCCGACACATGCAAAGGGTCAACATTTCAATGGTTTTCATGTATTTTTTTTTTTTTTTAAACTGACATGTTCTTACTCCAGGATTCATGTGGGCAGAGAAGAATAGAATAGTGTGCCGAGCACAGGGGGGGGAATTTCCCTAGGGATCGTAGTGAGCCATGTGAGGGAACACTGCACACTAATATGGTGTCTATGATGAGAAATGTCGATATACAGTAGGCAACAACACTGGGAAAAACTATGGGGACTGTAGTGCCGACGGGCACAGCGTATATGAAAATGTCTGGCTGCTCTGGCACTAAAATATATAAACTGTGATATTATATTTGATGAGGAAGCAATGTATTATCTGAAATTACACAATTTGCTAAAATATATAATTTCCAAAAGTTACATGCTACTGTATCTCATCAGTTAGAAGTAAAAGCACACTTTTCTCAAACTGTTAAAACTTAGAAAAATGTCTGTGCACATGTGTAGTTGTACAAAGCTACAGATGTGATCTGCTGTATTTGTACGCCTGGTTTAGTACTAGCCATTATCATCACTGCAAATTTGCCCCTACTAATTACAGACCTGATCGCACGGCAAGCATTCAGGTAGACTCTGCCCACTTGAGTGCATCTCCACCTTGCAAATGAATGTGTTCGCTGTGTGAAAAGATGTGTATGGCTGCAAATCTATTTGCAGCCGTGAGAATATGTTCAAACCATTTGTAAGGGGTGTGGGTTGTTAGGTCTTCAACAACTAGGTCGACAAGCACTGGGTCGACAGGCAGCAAGGTCAACATGGGTCTAGGTCGACATGGGTCTAGGTCAACAGGACATTAGGTCAACACAGGCATTAGGTCGACTTGAACAAGGTCGACAGTGAAAATGACAGACACTCCCTCGGCAGCTGCTATAAAAATAGGTGTATCCAGCTTGTTGCTTGTCACACTCCGCATTTTTTTTCTGTCACGCCCAGCGTTTTTCTTGGCACTTCCATGAAATGGCCGGTTACCACCCCCAAACATCTACTTCCTGTCAATCACCTAGCGAATGGTCATTGATAAAAAAAGTTGCAGGATTTTATCACTGGGCAGCCTTGCGCGTGCATAGGATTGGCTATGTGCAGTCTATCGATTATCTCCCCCCCCCCCCCCCCCCACAATGCAAATTTGCATCTGTGCGATCAGGTCTCAATTAACCCCACTATGTACAAAAGATACTGTATATCTCCGAACTGGCATATCTTTCTAAACGGCATGTATGGTATGTAGGAAAAACATATATCATTTCATGCACGGAAATTTTTTTTTCTTACATTTTAATTACTGCTGGTTTAATTCCGTTAATGTATACAAGACACTGAACTAAAGGTTATAATTACCAAACTGCATATATGCAAAACTTCCTTTTTTTTTTTTTAAGAGACTGTCACTACACTGCCACTACACTGCATGATGTATTACATTTTTAAGAAAATTGGCACAATAAACTGCAGGAAATCACACTAAAACACTAATCTGTAAAAACTGCATTTTGTAATACTGCTTTTACATTGCAAACCCTTCCCTAACCTAGTATTTGAAAACATTTCTCAAATGATTCTGAGCAAGCTTATCCCCTTTCACATTGCATGGTAGAGCCAGTTTATTACTGGGTTGATGCCTTTCACACTGAGGGCGTTATTCTGGTTCACATGCAAAGGTACAATCACTCTCTAATGGACAAAACCATGTGCACTGCAGTTGAGGCTGATGTGACATGTGCAGAGAGAGTTAGATTTGGGTGGTGTTTGTACTTCAAACTGATATCTATATTGCAGTATAAAAATAAAGCAGCCAGTATTTACCCTGCACAAAAACAATAAAACACCCAAATCTAACTCTCTCATGCACATGTTACATCAGCCCCACTTGAAGTGCACAGTCCATTAGAGAGTGATTGTGCCTTTGCGAGTGAACCAGAATAATCCCCTGAATCCAGTTCACCTATAGAATACAGAGTAATGTCATTTGTAAAGGACTTTTATGGCTCAAATATTTGTATTTAGCTAAAATATATACCTGTTTGTTGATGTTTATGTACTAAATACCTCCCAACTTTGTAGACAGGCGAAGAGTGACTCCTGTGCGCGGCGGAAATTAGGAGATGTGGCTTAGCCTTGATAGCGTAACCCCAAGAGGCCACGCCTCCGTTTTTGCCACTGAGGGGGCCTGACGAGTGGCTATGTAAGCTGCTGGCCATCCCCCAGCGTCTCTAGTACTGGAATAGACAGGTCTATTCACCAGGAGGGATGCGAGAAGTTCCTGCGGGAAAACGGGACAGATGGGAGGTATTTTAAATGTTTTTATAGATTAGAGAATCCTTCACAGTGCCAGTGATTTTCCTGGTCATTTCTGCTACTTCCTCATCAGTCCATGTTGCTATAATGTATGTTCTGTAGTGTAGAAATATGCCAGCAATGCTTCTCCACTACTTCAAATGCTATATCTCTTGTTTCCTGATTAAGGATTGTGTCATCAGGCAGCCTATTACCTTCTGTGGCACAGTCATGTGTTCAAAATACCAGGTCGGAGGCTTTCACTCTACAAAATGGATTGGCTTTGAACCGCGTAGGATCCTTCTTTTGACACAGTTTGAATTACTGGGTTTTTTGACCTGGTATTTTGGCTATGGAGCTTTCACACTGAACCTAGAACCGGATTGACATGCTTAAAAATTGGCAATATACCGTTTTATAGCTACAGTGTGAAAGGAGTATAAATATACTCCTAGGACTCAGTATATTTCCTATAACCCAGTCAATAATGTAGATACTAGGGAAATGGTTTTGCTACTATAGTTTTCTGATGTAATTCTAGAGTATTTTAAAAGATTTATTTGGTACTTGTGTATTATCACGGCGCCCAACGCATCGCATACTACTAAATAAGGTATGCGATGGCATGCGATTTTCCCATCAAAACGGAAAAATGTACAATTAAATATCGCATCGCATGCCAGCAAATGGCATGCGATGCGATTGCATGTGATTTTTAATTGTACAAGCACCCTGATGGGTGCATACAATGTTAAATGCTCCCAGAATGTTAAATGCCCCCCCATTGTCAACGCGACCCCCACTATGAACGCCAACCCGAAGCGTGGGGAGTGCAACGAGCCCGCGAGGGGCGTCGGTACGCGTCCTCTGACCTTTTCATACCCCACTATCCACGTCGGTGTGGAGTCGAGTTTAGATAATGTGGCGAGCGCAGCGAGCCACCGAGCCCAAAGCGTGGTGAGTGGACGCGGAATACGAGCCCGAAGCGTGGCGAGTGGACGCGGAATACATGTGAAGTCATCCGCGTCCCCGCGTGGGGCTCACCACGCTTCGGGCTCGGTGGCTCGCTGCGCTCGCCACACTATCTAAAATCAACTCCATGCCGACGTGGATAGTGGGGGTATGAATAGGTCGGAGAACACGTACTGCCGCCCCTCGCGGGCTCGCTGCGCTCACCACGCTTCGGGTTGGCATTGATATTGGGGGTTACGTTGACAATGGGGGTGCATTTAACATTGAAAGCACCCATTAGGGTGCTTGTACAATTAAAAATCGTATTGCATCGCATGCGTGTACTAAGATATACATCGTGGGTGCCGTGATAATACACAAGTACCATTAATTTAAAAGATTAACTGATTATATCTTCACTGTTGTTTTATCTGGTTATTTTAGGTTTTTCTCACTTTGGCCGAAGTGTCTATCATTCCTACATTCCAATGAGTCATCTTAATTCTTCTGGTGGTGTTAATCCACTGTTAACGCACATGGGTCCACACAGTTTGATTGAGCCTCAGAAAGGTAAATTTTGCATTTTCACTTGTCTCTACACTAACACAGTGATTTCTCCTCCGGTTCATCATGCTCCAGTCACTTTTTTGTAGAGATGTGTGGGTCGGTTTTTACCTGGATTTACTCGGTTCTCACAGCGAGATCTTATTAGCTATCCAAAACACTTGACAGCCGATAGCCAATCTGAAAAATCCAAAATTGCGATAAATTGTCGATAAGAACCAAGTAAATCACAACCTGCACATCTTTTTTTTGTCCTATGTATTTACTTAGTTTAATAAGAATTAACCTTCCCTTCTAGACTTCCAAAACAGTAAAAGTTAGCTATCTTGGGCCTGAAGATGGCCAGTGGAATAGACACGTCAGATACTCTGTAATACAGTATATAAGCACAATACAAAAGTAAAAAAATAATAATACACAAGTGCAAGCATAAACTTGTGCCTACATTGCTGCAATGTAAACCTTATGCTGTAATTGAAATTAATGTTGCTCTGTATTTGCATATTAATATCTTATTCATGAATAATTTACAAATATATATTTGTTGCCTTATGTTTTCTGTAATTGGCAAAATATAGGGAGATAAACAATTTGGATGTCTCTGAATGAACCAAAATGCTTTCTGGGTTCATGAGATAATTTTAAAACCTTATTATTGTACAACATAAGTGCAAGCAGTTACTAATAATTCATATTTTTAACATATATATATATATTTATTTTTATAGATCGGTTTTCTTTCTCTGGTCAACAATCAACGTATCATCCTCCAACATCAATGTTGAAGGCATCGAGTAATCAGACACAGAGCCCCCACATGCATGAAACTGATCCTGTGTGTCACTCTCGACAGAATTTTAAAGAGCCTTCCAATGATACTCGAGAAAAAGTTTGCAGAAAAGAACTATTAGTTAGTTCTTGCTTACTAGGCATATCAAAAAAGGATAGGCGTATAACAGAGGAGACACAGTCTGGTGATTTAGTTGATCGAGATTTGGACACTAAAGTGGAAAGGGAGAGTAAGAAAAGTGGTCTTCATAGGATACCTAAAATGGGGGAACATCATTCTCCATTTGTATCTGAACTTGTGCCAAACCGCTGGTTGGGAAATGTTGAAACTAAATCCAAACACCCTCTTCAGATATCTCTTCTGAGTAATTGTAATCATGGAGGTAATTTATTAGACAGATCTCATGGCTCAGAAAAGGACAGATGCACCAAAGACCAAAATAGGCATGATGAGAATATTAGGCCTCTGTGCTATACAAGCTCCAATCATGCTAAGTGTAGCGATTCTGTTCCGACATCTTCTCCACAAATGGTTGTGGCCTGCAGCTGTCCATCTTCACAGTCTTCAGATATTTTGTGCAAATTATCCACCACTTCCTCATTGCATACAGAGCCCTTCCACTCTTCCATGTACAGCATCATTCCACAAACCAAGGAGATAAGCAGCGAGCTAAAGATTTTAGCACCAACTGTTATGCCTAATGTTGATGCGCATAACAAACAGGTTTTTTCACAAAGCTGTGAGTTTAAAAGTAAAGTGAACAATTCAGAGGAAAAGGCTGATTTCTTTCCTCCTCATTTTTCCCAGGACTTATCAACAACTGAACCGAAAAGGGTAGAGTTGTCCCGAGAGCAGGGATCTGTAATTTGCTGTAATAATTCTATGAAATGCCTAGATGTATCAGATTCCTCATTTAACACTCCTGGGCATTCCTCTTTGGAGAAAAGGACCTTTGTTTCTAATACTGTTTCAGCTCCTTGCAGGCAAGGAGACCACACCAAAGAAACATGCAAGGTCCCTGGATTGCTAGATTCTCGGCAGCAACATGTAAGCCATTCCTTTGTGAAACTTCCAGAACACAAAGGGAAGCAGATAGAAACTGGTGCTTGTAACACTTCCCAGGTTGCTGTCTTAGCAGCACAACATTCCCAAGTGAACCATGGAAAAGAAGAATCAAAGAACACTTTTGCTGAATCAAAGACTTTTGGTCCTGGTAATACCAGTTCAGAAACTCAACAACCATCTGCCTATTGTGAGCGATCCGCCATGCAGAGTCTTATTAAATACAGTGGGAACTTTGCTAAAGAGACAGATGCTTGGCAAAGCAGTAGCAAGAAAAGTCCTTTCGGGGGACTTGGCAACATGAAGTTGAATGAATCCCAATTTAAAACTGTCAAGGTCCAGAGTTTATCACAACCAGAGATTAAGAAAGATCCAGATAGACCCGGGAGTGCTAAGTCAATTACAAAGGATATCATGGGTTTTCAGGGTGAAGTAGAAGTGCGAAATCCTCCTGTAGGTATTGCTGTGGCTGTTGCTCGGCAAAAGGACAGTACTGGAAGTAAAATGATATCCTCTAAAGGTAAGACAATTTAATGTTCCAAACTACATTTATGATTGTAGTCTGATTTTTAGGAAGTGATTACTACAGTATGCTGTTATTCATCGGATGCTTGTTGAGATCTTTTGAATAATTTACTGTGTATGTGTAATACTCAGTTAAGTTTCACAGTAGGTTTCTGGGTATTGGTAAGTATGGGAGCCTTGTGTGTCTCAGGAGTGATGAAGAACTACTGTATGCTATTTCAGGTGTTGCAACCAGCTCTTTGGGAATTCATTTTGTAGTATCTATGTATTTCCTCACCTGACTGAGTGCCAGATGTATCAAGCTTCCAACAGTGAAAAATGGAAAGTAATAGACATCTAGCCAATCAGGTTCATCTGTCAGTTTACAGGCTGGGTTTGAAAAATGATAGTGGGGAGCTTATTGACTGGTTGTTTATCACTCTCCATTTTAATCACTTTTAAGCTTGATACATCTGGCCCTGAATACAGAAATTCTGGCTGTGCGGTTGGTGAGATGTGTCTTAGCTGTACTTTGGTCATTTATTTGTTTGTGCCATGTCGTGCAATGGAATGTATTATTTATTTTTGCTGGGAGGCCAACCTCATTTTAATGTTTTTTTTTTTTTTTTTATTCTTTATTTCATTTTATTACATTATACATTAAACATACAAAAGATAACAATAAAAAACCGATGCTATTACTTCCCAAGATACAATATTATGTTAAAAAGATCATTACATACATTTATGTTAAGAATATTATATATGCAATCACTCTCACTAATTCCCTACCCGTTGCCAATGCCCATCAGATGTATAAGCCCTTGCAGTGGAACCTGTCTATCCAAGTGCTCCCCGGGATGCAGGCTTGCTTAGGTGCAGTCCAGTCTTATTATTGCAGTTGGAAGAGAAAAAAAAAAAAGGAGGGGAAAAACCCGAAGGGTACTCCTAGCTCCATAATACTACTATGTGTACATGTGTTAGTGTTTTAAAGATTAATATCTACTTATCTTGTGGCCTATACAAATAATTTATGTCTACATATAGTGTTACTTTAATGCTTGTTTATTACTTCTTACTTTTATATATCTATAAACAGCTCTTAGTGCGAAGTGTTTATGAAATAACTACTTTTATTTTAGTGTTTTCCTGTGTATATATAATCTAAAAAGTTTATGTTCACAAGTGTAACTATGTGTATATGTTGTATTTATATAGAGTGATGCTTTGTACATTTATATCTAATTACAATATAATCTATAAAAGAGAGAAAAAAAAAAAAAAAAATTCTTCCATTGCACCATTGCACTTTACAAGCCCCCATCCACACAGGGATCGTACATTGTTGAGTGGCACCATGGATCCCATTTGGTGTGGTATTTGGCCATGGCTTTCTGCTCTTTATACATAAATTTCTCATGTCTATGCACTTCATTAACCAGTGCTCTCCACTGCATTAGTTCAGGGCTCTTAGCTGAGAACCACACTCGAGCTATCAATACTTTCGCTAGAGTGCATAGGCACATAAGGCAGGAGTATATGTCCCTAGAGCATAAGTCCCGCACCCCAGTTCCAAACATACAGACTCTTGGGCTGAATTGTACACTGATGGGAACAATATGTTCAATGTAACACCATACTTTCCTCCAAAAGCGCTGTATCGCTGGGCATTCCCAGAGTAGGTGCCAGAACCCTGCTTTATCCACCCCGCATCTTGTCAGTTATCATCAGTTCGTAATTTATGTTGATGCATTCTTGCCGGTGACCAATAAACCCTATGTAAAATGAAGAAGTGAATTTGTTGAAACCTAACGTTTGCAGTGGCAGTTTTTATCGAGGCCTTTGCTTGATCCCATTGTTCTACTGTGAGGGGGCCTAGATCCTGTTCCCATTTCTCCTTCAAGTGGTCTAGTTGATCCTCCTGACCGCTGTTGTTGATATTGGCGTACAAATGAGATATCTGTCCTCTATTGGGTAAGCTACTCAGCTTCGCCTTTATTGGGGACACGTAGATTTCCAACGTGGTCCCCCCAAATTGTTCAGTAATGGCATGCCTCAGCTGTAAATATCTATAAAAATCCTTATTTGATATATCCCATTCTCTTTGGAGCTGTTCAAATGTTTTTAAATTGCCTTCGTTGTACAATTGAACTACATTAATGATCCCCCTATTTTTCCACATATTATCTCTGGAGATCTTTTGTAGTTCAGGGTAGTTGTTATTATTCCAGAGAGGCGAATCCCTTTCTATACCCCTACAATTATATAAAACATGCACTTGTCTCCAAATCAAAATTGCTTGGCGAAGTATCGCTGGAAGTCTGCTTATCTTATCCCCTAAGAGTAGCAGTTGTAGGGGCAAATTTATCTGAGGGCATTGCTCCCTCACAAAGGCCTGCAGGGTATGGTCCCCATTGATAACCCAAACCCTCAGGTTTGCTAGCTGTGAAGCTAAGTAGTAGTTTCTAAAGTCTGAAAGAGATAGTCCTCCCTGCTCCTTTTGTCGACATAAGGTTTTTAGTGCGATCCGGAGGGGGCTATTCTTCCAGACGAACGAGACCACTATAGAGTTAATAGATGAAAATACCTTTTTTGGGATATAAACTGGCGAGTTCTTGCAAATGTACAGGTATTTCGGCTGAATTATCATCTTTAGCATATTTATGCGGCCTGTAGCAGATATAGGGAGTCTCTTCCAAACATTGGACCTGGACCTAAATTCTTCCGTAATAGGGTCAACATTAAGTGATATGAATTCACCCATATTCGGGGTAGCCCATATCCCAAGATATTTAAATTTAAGGGACCATTTTAATTGATAATTGTTTTGATGAGCTAAAGGGATCAGCCCCGAAAGGGGAGTTATGTTGGATTTTTCCCAGTTTATTTTAAGTCCCGAATATAATCTGAACTTATTCACCACCCTCCATAATGTCTGCAGAGACTCATCTGCATCTGCCAGGAATAGAAGCGTATCATCCGCATAGAGGGCTATTTTGTCCTCATGATACATTATTTTGATCCCTTTTATCTGGGTGTTTGAGCGTATCAGGGAGGCTAGGGGCTCTATTGCTATTGCGAACAGGGTCGGTGATAGGGGACAGCCCTGTCTGGTTCCTCTGCAGAGCTTAAAATTATCTGAACAGAATCCATTAACAGAGATTTTAGCTGTTGGTGTATCATATAGTAGTTTTAACCAGGCAACAAATCTCAGCCCAAATGCGTATCTCTCCAGGACAGCCCAGAGGTATTGCCACTCTACGGTGTCGAAGGCCATTGCTGCGTCAAGAGACACAACAAAGGATTCCGAGACCTTACCCTGTTCCCTCTGCAGGTGATAAAACAATCTACGGAGATTATGACTAGTAGAGCACCCTGGCATAAACCCCGTTTGATCCGGGTGTATTATTAGATTTATTATAGAGTTTAAATGCAAGAATTTTGGCCATTACTTTAACATCGGTGTTTAACAAAGATATCAGCCTGTATGATTCAGGGAGAAGTTTATCCTTGTCTTTTTTCGGTATCACTATTATTGTAGTAGTGAGTTAAACAAGTCCTTTAAGTAAGGCACAAAAAAATCTGCATATTGCTTATATACCTCTATCGGGATCCCATCACAACCTGGAGTTTTAGACGCTGGAAGGGACGAAATTGCATTCGCCACTTCTTGTAGCGTAAAGGGTGCTTCTAGTTTTACAGCTTCCTCCCCTGTTAGTGATCGCAAATGTACTTGGCTTAGATAACCCTGCATTTCCCCGTCTGTTCGTACACCCCGGAATTCATATAAGTCTTTATAATAAGTAGCAAAGACCCCCACTATCTCTTTACCACTGTAGTATGTTTCGCCACTAGGTTTCATTATTTCTGTTACTGTTTCCTGATTGTGTGAGGCCTTAGACAGAAAGGCCAATTGTTTACCTCCCATTTCTGACAGATAATATTGTTGATGCCTAGAGAACATTAACTTCCTTTTTGTTTTGCTGTATAAATAATCTGCCCATTCTTCCTGGGCTTTCAGCATACTCCCTCTATCGCTAATTAATTGGGAGCTAATATATTCCAGCTCCATCCGCCGGGCTGTGTCTTCTAACTCACGCTCTCTGGTTTTACTAGACTTCTTTACTTCATTAATTTTTTTTATAAATGTCCCTCGTATTACTGCTTTGAAAGCATCGTGACGTATACCAACATTTTCGTAACCTGCATTATTTACCAAGTATTCCTGCCAGGGCTCAACCACCTCCTTGCTTTCCCCTAACACCTTAAGCCAGTAGGGATTTAGTTTCCACGTACCCAAACCTTTATCTGGACAAATATCAAGTACCAAAATGACAGGGGAGTGGTCCGATATACCTCTTGATAGGTACTCTATATTTTTGATTACTGGAGCTAGACCTTGAGAAATCAAGATCATATCGATCCTTGATAAAGTATTGTGGGTTGCCGAGAAGCAGGAGTATTGGGAGGTACAAGGGTTTCTCACTCTCCATATATCTATAAAACCAAGTTCCCCTGTCATTTTGGAAAAGGAGGTTGGTTCTGGATTAACTGTTCTTAGCCTTGAGTTGGCAGATTGTCTCCATCTGTCAAGATCTAAATTCATGACGTTGTTGAAGTCACCCATACAAATGGTTGGTATATCAGGGTCTGTGGAAATGTACAGGGCTGCCTTCCGCAAAATTTCATTATTGTATGGGAGAGGTATATATACTGCAATGATAAAGAAGAGTTGTTGATAGATTTTTGCTTTTAGGAAAATATATCTACCATAGGGGTCTATTTCGCTCTGCACTAGCTCAAATTGTATCCCCTTCCTAATCAAGACTGTAACCCCCCGAGCCCACTGAGTAAATGTGGAATGGATCGTCTTTGCGACCCACATCTTCTTTAATACCTGTGTCCTATCGTCAGTTAGATGAGTTTCTGTCAAACAGATAATATCTGCTTCATATTTCTTGAGTTGTGACAACACCAGTGATCTTTTGATTCTTTCATTTAATCCACGGACATTCCAACATAGGCAGCTTAGGCCAGGGCTTGACAAATTTATTAAAAATCTAGGAGCCTGGATGAAAATGTAGGAGCCAGAAAAAAAATAGTGACAGTGTGCGCCAAAAAGTAACACCATAATGCCTATTGCACATGTCACATACCCATTACACATACCCACATGCCACAATGCCTATTACACATTGTGCCACACACCGAAAAACCTTTTGCATACTATACCACACACAATAATGCTCATTACATATACCACACACCGTAACGCCCATTACCCAGTAAACCAAACACCGTAATGCCCATTACATATAATACCACACGCCGTAATGTCCATGGCCAGGGGCGTAACTAAAAGAAAGGGTGTCTGGGAGAGAGAGGCAGCATCAGGGAGGGAGAGAAAGAGAGTGTCAGAGAGCAAGAGAGTCAGGGAGAGATAGGGGTAGAAAAAGGAGAGTGAGCAGGAGAGACATTGCCAGGACAGTCAGGTAGGATGGATGGATAGAGGTACAGTACAGATTGAGAAAATGGTTGGAATGAGCACCATATGCTGCATCTATGAATGTATGGATGGACTGGGGCAAAGATGGACAAATGGGCAGACAGTATGGGGGGATCACACAGGTGAGGCAGACTGGCACTAGAGGGGGTGCAAGCCACACAGGTGGGGCAGGCTGGCACTTGCAGGCCACACAGGTGGGGCAAGTTGACACTTGCAGGGGGGTGTAGGCCACACAGGTGGGACAGGCTGGCACTTGCAGAAGGATGCAGGCCACACAGGTAGGACAGGCTGGCACGTGCAGGGGGTGCAGGCCACACAGGTGGGGCAGGCTGGCACTTGCAGGGGGTGCAGGCCACAAAGGTGGGGCAGGCTGGCACGTGCAGGGGGTGCAGGCCACACAGGTGGGGCAGGCTGGCACTTGCAGGGGGGTGCAGGCTACACAGGTGGGGCAGGCTGGCAATTGCAGGGGGGTGCAGGCTACACAGGTGGGGCAGGCCCACACAGGGGGGGGGGATGACATATGTATGCTGGTGGTTAGGGCAAAACATGACACAAGAGGTAGTGAGCATTAGCCCGCCCCCCATATCCCCTTCCCTATCCCCTTGGGGTTACATACTTTTCCAGGGGTTAACATTCTCTGCAGGGGTTAACATGTGCTTACACGGGGCATAGAGGAGGCACCGAGTTCTTTAGCAGCAGCTGCCGCACTGAAGTGGTCGACGGTGCGCTGCCGCTGCTGACTTCCTGCAGACTCTGTGCGCTGCCGCTGGTGGTCCCTTAGGAGGGGGGAGGGTTGGACACCCTGTCCGCGCTGCTAACTTCCAGCAGGTGGGGTACGGGGTTGGGCTCCACTCAGTGCGCTGCCGCTGGTCCTTGAGGGGGGAGTCGGGCACCCACCAGCCCGCGCTCCTGACTTCCAGGGGACGGGGGCGGGTGCCGCTCAGTGCGCTGCTGCTGTTCCCTGAGGGGGGGTCGGGCACCCAGCCCGCGCTGCTGACTTCCAGGGGACGGAGGCGGGCGCCGCTCAGTGCGCTGCTGCTGTTCCCTGAGGGGGGGTCGGGCACCCAGCCCGCGCTGCTGACTTCCAGGGGACGGGGGCGGGCGCCGCTCAGTGCGCTGCCGCTGTTCCCTGAGGGGGGGTCGGGCACCCAGCCCGAGCTGCTGATTTCCAGGGGACGGGGGCGGGTGCCGCTCAGTGTGCTGCCGCTGTTCCCTGAGGGGGGGTCGGGCACCCAGCTCGCGCTGCTGACTTCCAGGGGGCGGGCACTGCTCAGTGCGCTGCCGCTGGTCCCTTGGGAGGGGGAGAGGGGGGTCATGCACCCTGGCCGCTCTGCTGACCTCCAGCAGGTGGGGGCTAGGAAACGCTGCCACTGACCTGCCCAGACCAGATTCTGCTTCCTCTCTCCCAAAAAATCTGGTCGCCAGGAAGCAGAATCTGGTCGCCATGGCGACCTGGCGACCGGTATTTGTCGAGCCCTGGCTTAGGCCCTTTTTACTTATTTTGTTTTGACCCAGTCTTGCCATATCTGCTTTTTAGTCTAGTTTTAGATAGCAGTAGGTTACAGCCCATTATCACATTAATACCATAGTGCACAAGTAAAGAGGAAAGAGTAAATGCATTCTTAAACGTACCAGAGAAAGCAGAACAGCATTTATGGAAGGCGTCCCAGATGGTGCCAGGAGGTGGCATAAAAATCTGCCACCGTGCTTCCTCCTAACACCATGGAGGTTTACATAGCCAAACACTAGCAGGGCATAAATTCTTAATCTGCTAGCCAGGCCTTGAACAGGACTGGGTAGCAGTAAACCCAAGCATGTCAACATATTACAGCAACAATCTACATAATTATATTTAACTATAGCATCGATAATTAACAACAAATACATACACCCATTCCCCCTTCCCCCCTCTCCCCGTATAACCTCTAGAGCTAGGGCATACCTTTTACCCTTAAAAAAGAGAAGACAACAAAGAGATACAACAAAAAAAAAACACTTTTTACAAAGAAGTTTTTTGTTCACAAGGGTGCGCTCCCAGGTGGGCAACAGATATATCAGAGATATAGAGGAGGTTTTCCCACAAGCCCTCCGGTGAAAAGATTCAAGAAACAAATAGATATATATCTCCAACACTTTAGTGCACCAAAACCTTTCACATGTGTTATATGAAAAAAACGGTCTTATCTTGTTTCAATCGATTGTGTCTCACTTCCCTTCTTCCTGATCCAGAACACACCTACACCACATAACGAAACCCACAATACTTATTTTTTTAACCCCCAAGGGTGCAGATATCTTTCCCCTCATATGGGGAAGCCTATCCACAGCTTCTTGTAGCAGCTAGAGGGCTCCCACTTTAAGCTAGGTTTCTTGTTCCCTATGGCAAAGAAAAAGAGGAGAAAAAAAACAAAAACACCAGAAGAAGGGGGGGAAGGGGGGGAGGGGGAGAACAGGGAGAGAGATATAAGGAGTTAACAGGGCATAGCCCGAGTCACACAATCAAATTTTTGCATTATTTTGTGCCAGGCTGGTTGTCCAGCCAGTCAGTTGCTTCTTTAGGGTTCATGAAAAAATTAGTAGTGTTCTCAAAAATGACTCTCAGGCGTGCTGGGTAGAGAATTGAGTATTGAATATTTCTCTCCCTCAGCCTCCGCCTGACATGGGTAAAGTTTGCTCGCTCCTTTTGCACTTCAGGTGCAAAGTCTGGGTAGAATGAGACTGGTTGAGAGTCATAAAGTATTGGGCCTTTTGTTCTTGCCAAATGAAGTATTGTGTCTCTGTCCCTGTAGTGCAGCAGCCTGAATATAAATGTGCGTGGAGGAGCTCCAGGTTTTAGGGGTTGTGAAGGCACCCTATGGGCTCGCTCCACTGTAAACTGTTGCGTAAATACTTCTTTTGTGAACAGTCGTGTAAGCCAGTCCTCAATAAACTTTACAGCGTTGGGGCCCTCAGTCTGCTCTGGGAGACCAATCAAGCGAATGTTGTTGCGTCTGTTTCTTCCTTCCATCTCCGTCATTTTAGTTTTAATCAGATTTACTTGTGTCGCCAGTTCCTCAATTTTTTTCACCAGCGGTAGAGAGACGTCTTCTAATTGAGATATACGCTGTTCTATTTCTTTTACTCTATCGCGGATTTTCTGTACATCTTGCCTGAGGAGGGAGACATCAATTTGCACTTGGTCAATCTTTTCAGTTACTCTTTGGTCTGAGTCTGTTATTGCCTTTAATATCTGCTGAGTAGACTGAGTAGATTCGCTTATAGATGTCTCCATATCTGCAGCTGAAGATGGTGAACTCGGTACGCACCGCGTATTTGATTTAGATGCGTGTGCTGACTTGTATTTTTCAAGTTTTGCCGCAACAGCTGCAGCTTGCGTAGTTTTACCCATTGCAGCTGGGAGTCTTAACTTCATGCACTATACCAAAGGGGAAAAAAAAGGGGGGGGGGGAGAGAAAAAATAGCAAAAAAAGGGAAGGGAGTTTATCTTTGTTTCTTCTTTTCTGTGTTGCACTGCTTGCACCAGTTATTATGTCAACGCAATTTTTGAGCTCTATGCAAGCCACACCGAACAAAAATGGAAAGAGAGGGGCAATTTTTCTCTTGACTTATAGCAATTTATAACACTTAGGGCCTCTCTTAGATATTATTCTTCTAGCAGCTGTTGATTAACAGGCGCCCCAATTCTCCTGGGCACTATTACACAGTTTAAGGTAATTTTTAGCGCTCTTTACACTTGCGGCCTGTATAAGATATAGTCCTTACAGCACTTTTAGAAAATGTGTGTGTGGACACTTCTTTTGGCTCTCAGCAACCCAATCTCAGCAGGTGTACATAGGGGGATAATTTGTATACCTTGGCTTACTATATTGCACTTTTTCCAATGGCCACAGTGTCAGAGCCAAGCACCGATTTTATAGAAGCTCTTAGCAGGTTAGATACATACAGGAGGAGAGAAGCAGTTTAGCCGCTGCAGTCATGCAGATTTATGATGGAGTTTTATATCACGCTTCCCCTGGCATTCGGCCTTTGCCAATGGCTTCCCCTGTAAATGCAGACAACCCCTTCGCCCACAACCTTAGGTCTCCATCTGCATTCTCTCAAACAGCATAAAACTGACCTGGGCTTGATATCGGGCACAGTACAGTATTAAATGATGCGTCCTACCAGGTACACCGAGTTTAGCGTGTAGTTTGCTGGTTGAGTCCTTTACCGACTGCGTGAACCTTTTTTCATGGGTCGAGGGTCCATACACACTGCCTCTGCTCCGATGGCGTCTGGCGTCTGCCGCTGACCACACTCTGCCGCCGGCTGGGGATTCTCGTGTGCTGAGCGGGGAGACTGATTAACTTAGCGTGGCTGCATGCGTCAGAGAGAGCGACGGGTCATCCGCATCAAAGCGCGGCTCGTATATCTCGCTCGGCCTCGATGTTACCAGACTCTCCCTTGCTGCTAGTGCTGCAGTACCTCCAGTGCCGCCCGGTAACACAGACACATTGGATATCAGGTATCCCTTACGGTCAGGATTTTATCAAGCCATAGGGAGCCTTGTGGAGGTCAGGATTAATGCCGTGGGAGCAGCAGCTTAGCTCACCGCTGCCGCCTCAGTGCTACATCCGGCCACGCCCCCCTCAAACATGCCAACCTCATTTTAATGGTTACCTAAGTTACAGCCTACATTACCTTGAGAGGATATTGTAGACAGGATGCACTAAATGGAAAATGCAGTAAAATCCCTGTTTTCTGTGTTTTTTACCACATTTCTGAATGCACCAAAGTCCTGCTGCCGGGGCTCCGTCGCGGAGGATAATGCCAGCAAAAGGCTTTACCCTCTAGAAGGCTATTGGCTTCACTTCACAGCACTGTCAGAGGGATCTATCATGGATCCCTCCCAGCATGCCCAGCAGCTGGTGCCATCAATCTGAGCACGCACAGAGGGATTCCCGGGTTGCATACTTGGAAATCCACCGACAGAGCTGCATCTCAAAGGAAAGCTGTTATTGGAAGAGCTGTCCTTTGCGTTAATGATCACATATGTTAGTGCATATGTGATTATTAAGAAGGAGAAGCCCAGCATTGTTTGGTATTGCTTTTCAGATTAGTATAAAGGGAGGGGGATCTTGGACAGCAAACCTTAATTACAAAAATAATGAGAGGTGCAAATTCTGAGAGTTGTAGTTCCACACACAAAGAAAATATAATAGTGCTGTATAGTACCTAACATTGCCAATTTAGAATATTTTTTATTAACTCTGCAATCTAACAAAGGGCAATATTGAGGTGCTTGGCATACTCTAGTCAAAAAATATTGCACACAAACCAGCATCTGGTGGATCTCTACCTCTAAGCTTAAGTCCAGTGCTTAGGACCCCCTGAAGCCGGCCCAAGGCACCACACTTGTCAGAGGGTAAGATTTTAATAAGTGTTACAGGTCGGGTATCCTGTATCCGGGCATCCCGTATCCGGGCATCCCGTATCCGAATTATTCCAAAAACCGTGGTTTTTTTAAATAATTCAAATATTATTATTTTTTTTCCCCCCAAACCTCTTTTAATACATACCAAGTCCTCCAGCGTCCACGGCAGGCCTTCAGCATCCTCTCTGGCGTCTCCACCGGTCCCAGGAGAGCTTTGCGCGAGTGCGCGCGCGCGCCGGTGACGTCACCGGCGCGCCTGGGAACTTGCGCAAAGCACTCCTGGGACCGCTGGAGACGCCGGAGACGGTGCTGGTGGCCTACCGTGGATGCCGGAGGACTCCATGGACACCGAGGGACCATCGGGGACCCACCAGGGGCAGGTAAGTATGGCTAAAAAAAAATTATTCCAAAAACCGGAATATTCCCTCATCAGGAATGCTCGTGGTCCCGAGCATTTCGGATAAGGGATACTCAACCTGTAATAAGAAAGAAGCAAAGCTCTGTTATATTATTTAAAAAAAAATAAGGTGCTAAAAAAGTGCTGAAAAATTTGCAACTGCATTACTTTAGATTCATTATTTTTTGGGGATTCAAGTATGACTGTGTTAGATTGATATATGGGATGGGTTTTTGTGGAATAATTGTGTAGTTAATTGTTTTTTTACCTTGAGTCATACATCATGTCCCTTTTTTTAAATCAACTATATTTTATTGCTTTAGCGAGTTACAAATTTAAAACAAAACTAGAAAACAAACCAACAAAATAATAATAATAAAAATACAATAAAGTGTGCCTAACATTACATGCATCTTACATAATACAAATATTTCGGTACTTGTTTCCTAGCACGGCCACAATCTTGGGCATCGTGTACCTTTCATTAACATTGGCCCCGACGCGACCGACGCGATGTCCCCGATTTTGCCATAGGCTTCAATGTTAAAATCATTTTTAACATTGAAATCGGGAGCATCGCGTCGGTCTTGTGCCATTATAATGGCACAAGATGAGATGGACTTGATTAAGTCCATCTCACATAGTAAAAAATGTGAAATGGGCCAATATGACCCATTTCACATTATATATGGCCCCGTCGTCACCTCACAATTGATGTGAACCCGAAGCGCGGCGGTGCGCGTCCTCCGACCTTTTCATTCCCCTACTATCCACGTCGGTGTGGAGTTGAGAATATAAAGTGTGGCGAGCCCGAAGCGTGGCGAGCGGACGCGTATACCTGTGAAGTTATACGCGTCCCCTCGCGGGGCTCGCTACGCTTGCCATGCTTCGGGCTCGGTGGCTCGCTGCGCTTGCCACACTTTATATTCTCAACTCCACGCCGACGTGGATGGTAGGGGATTGAAAAGGTCGGAGGACGCGCACCGCCGCCCCTCGCGGGCTCGCTACGCTCGCCACGCTTCGGGTTGGCGTCAATCGTGGGGTGGGGTTTACTGTGTTAATTTTGGGGGTCTAGGGAATATTTTACATTGAATCCAATGTAAAATCGGGTCCCAGGGACCCTATTCACATTTGATTCAATTAAAAAATCGGGTCGGTCGCGTCGGTTGCATCGCATGCGACCAAATCGCATGCGATGCGACAGACGCAATTTTTCCGACACGACCACCCCAATGGAAATCGGTGTGACCGTGCTAGGAAACAAGTACCAATATTTCAATCTTTTTAATAAAAATGTATTTTATTGAAGCGTATATGTAGATAACAAAAACGTTCTTTGTGTGATTAAACTACAAATCATAGATGCATAAACAATCCACTAGCATCCAATATATATCAGTATATAATAATACATTCCATCACTAGATTGATCCACTAGTCTCCTCTGCATACAAAAGTAAAATAGGACATCAATGGAATGTCATTGCATGGTCAGGTGGATCTGGGTCTACATCCGATTCAATATCCCCCCATCAAGGGTGTCCAATTTAAAGTCTTAGATATTCAATTTGTGGAATATCAAGAAAGAAAATTAGTGGGTCCTGTACACTCATACGTGTTGCATACCAAAGTGTATTTCGGAAGCATTTCCATATCTCATCTTTCACCCCTGTGGTTGCATATCGATATAACTTTACCATATATTCAATTTTTTTCAACAAATATATATTTTTGCAAGGAAGCTTCTAGCCACTCCATTTTGAATATATACTGTCGTTTTTTAAGGAATGGAGGAAATGGAGGTGCTGTAGGATGCAGCCAAAATTGTAATATACATTTTGTAGCAATTGCTGATATAATAATCAAAAGTTTGCGTACTCCCCACGTAATTACGAGTGTTTGTAGGCAAGATGCCAAATATTGCCCATTCTGGAGTTAATAATAACGCAGAAAATAGAAATTGTGTAGTATATCACCATATTAGGACCCAAAAGCTCTGTATCACTTGACATCCCCACAAACAATGAAATGTAAAGACGTGTAAAGAGCCCAGTGACAAAAAAACAGATATATAAATAGGAAATCTAATCTTGGCTACTATGTTCAAGAAAATATCAAGAGGTCTGCCATAGTCTCCAGACCCCATCATATTTCAACGGACAGTTACGCTTAGTGTACATAAATCTTTCATGGGAAAGAAGAGAGTTGACAAGTGTCATCCAGTAAACAAAGTTCGGGAAATATACAACCTAGACCTGGTAAGGAGATTATTGACATACAAACACATGTACGGGGAGAGAGATTTCTGGAGCTCCAACCCAAACAGACAAATCTGGGTGAAAACAAATCAGGAAAATGAGCAATATCGTATCATTGGGCGCTGTCCTAGCTGATGCTCCAGAGGGGAGTGTAAAACACCCTAAAGAATAACAAAAAATGGGTTTCACAAATGGAATAACTCATATGCATGAAAAATACAAACAATTTCATAAAAAAAAAAAATATATATTTGAGCTCAAATGAACATAAAAACAATGTTAAATAAAACCGATAAGATTATTCAAACAGGCTAATACTGCATTTCTCTGTCGTGAGAGTGGGTAAGATCCCAAATGAGATAAGAGTGAAGTCTCTATTGTGGCCAATATGCTGCCCAAAACTGAATTTGGATGGAGTCAGGCAAATGGGTGCATGGTGCCTGTTGGTAAGTACAGTTCCGGTATATTTCCCAGCTTGGAGATAAGAGGTTACCCTGTTTGGATGCTTCAGCATGCATCTTTGGTCCGCAATAGGCGAATGGCACTTCGTAGGCATAAACGGAGACGGCAGTTTTCAAAGTGCTAGTCTGGAACAGATTGACGCAGAATGGTGGTGCAACGCGTTTCGGTGTCCAGGTGACACCTTCCTCAGGAGCAGTGTGTGTCTTTGGGTCCCACTGGACCAAAATTTATACCTTGTTGGATTGGGTGAATAACTTCAGGTGAGCAGGAAGTGCCCTCATGTCATACCAGTTACTTAGTTTTGTATAGGAATAATAATCAGTCACATATTCCTTCAGTGAAACCCAGCACTGCTCATCTGCCTCTTTTTCCATTGATTTTTTATTCTTTAGAGGGTTTTACACTCCCCTCTGGAGCAGCAGCTAGGACAGCGCTCACAAATATGGTGTGGCTCTTTTTCCTGATTTTTTCACATTTGTGTTTCCATATCTGAGGCTGCAGTCATGAGTGGTTTTACTGATAGAATGCACTGAAGGCAATACTATTTTACTCAATGGGGCCAAAATACCCCTATGGAAACAGAACTACTTGATACTTATTTGACTAAAGATTTCCATATTTTGTAGGACCTCTTGAGAAATGAATCTAGAAATTGGTTAGTCTGTCTAAACCATCCATCTTTAGAAATTATGAAACCTTCCAGAAGTAATTGGATAGTCTACTAGATGGATGCTCAATGAGTCTTCCAAAATTGGTAATCAGATACAGAACTATGAGAACTAAAAATCTAGAAACAGAGATTGGGGAAATTAAAAAATGTTTAGAACCTTTTTCCTCTAAAAAAAGAATATATAGAAAGATACACCTGTATTAATGAGAGAATTGTATAGTATGAGAAAACTCTGCTAGAAACTAAACAAAAGAAGTTTAGAAGGGACCTAAACGATTATCAGACCCTAAATATCCGATCATATCAGGAAAAAATACATACCATAATACTCACATACCACTAAGGAGAGGGTAGAAGAATAAACAAGCCACCATAACCATGATTATGAATACAAAAGAGGCAGACCCCTAAGTAGAAGGGATGCTTCACAATAGCATTATCATAGAACTAGGGAGACCTTCTACAGGGAAATGGGAGCCAGACATAAAGAGAAAGAGTTTGCTACCAAAGAAATAACTCCATCCAAAAGGATTTTCAGGAAGACCATCCCAGACCAGATCACTTGGACATGAAATGAATGACACCCCACCAAAAAACACACAAAAAAGACAAATAGACCAATTGGGTAACCTCTTATCTCCAAGCTGGGAATTATACCGGAACTGTACTTACCAACAGGCACCATGCACCTATTTGCCTGACCCCATCCAAATTCAGTTTTGGGGTGGTTATAGGTCTCAATAGGGACTTCACTCTTATCTCATTTGAGATCTCACCCATTTTTAAAACAGAGAAATGCAGTATTGACATGTTTGAGTAATATTATCAGTTTTATTTAACATTGTTTTTTTGTTCATTTGAGCTCAAATATATGTGTTTTTTATAAAATCGTTTGTATTTTTCATGTGTATGAGTTATTCCTTAAGTGAAACCCAGGGCTGCCCATCCCCCTCTTTTTCCAGACAAATCTAGGTATTCATTAGTTGAATTTGAATGACAGTATTCCGTATACATTTGGTCACTTCCTCCCAACAAGTGTAAACCCGAGGGCACTGCCAGAGCATATGCCAAAAGTCAGCTGCTGGTGCAGAGCACTTAGGGCATACATCAGACGATGATCCACCAATACTATGCAGTCTGTACAGAGTCCAGTACACCCTATGTAAAATATACAGTTGTATCTGCTGAAATTGAGAATATGAAGTTGCATCTCTGTGGGAGCCCAACACATAATCCCAGTTCTCATTGTTCAATGCACCCAAATCCACCACCCACCTAGCATGGATGGAATCTAGGATAGCAGCCCCCAAGAAAGAGAGGAGGGTGGAATAGAGAACATATATCTTTTTTCATTCAGGCATTTTATGCACCAGGGTATGGAAAGGTTATTGTGAAAATTGAGGAGCATTAGCACAGCCCCCACAATGCAGATAGAGCATGCCGAAGCTGCAAATATCTGTAAAAATTACAAGATGGACTGCTAAATGTGGAGGATAAATATTCATAAGTGTGAAGGACTCCATCCTGGTATAGTTGTCCTATGGTAGACACCTCAAAAGAATACCATCTACAGCCATCCACCAAATGATACAATTCAGGGAAGTACAAATTTTACCATAAAAGGGAGCGGGGATCTATGGTTGAGTTTCCCAGCAGCCTACCTGCCTCACTCCACACCTTCCAAGCCTGCACTAATAAAAGAAACAGATGGGAAAGTGGAGTGCGGGCTAAGATAAACTGTAAAGGGGAAAACACAAGCCCTGCCATATCTAACAAGGCTACAGGAAGGTTCCCATAATCCCTGGTAGTAACCTATTCACCCAGGTGAGCTGGCTGAGCAGCCTAATAATAGAGACTACAAACAAGATGTGGTAAAGCGCTTAGCTCAGATCAAAAGCATTACATAAAATGTAAACATAAAAACAATATGTATTCTAATACATAAAAGAAACAATGGTACTCTTTACCTAGAACGGCGCCCACGATTGAAATCGCGGGCATCGCGGGTAAAATCGCGGTAATCGCGGGCATCGCGGGTAAATCGCGGGTAAATCGCGGGTACATCAAAATCGGGTACCCGCGATTACCGCGATTTTCCCATAGAGAACAATGTTAAAAAGCCTGATTGACCGCGATTTTAGCGTTAAATGCCTCAATGCCCGCGATTTTCCCATAGGAATCAATGTTAAATGGGCTACAGAGCCCAAATAGCCCCAATTAACCCTTAAATGTCCCCCCAAATTTTTAACGCCACCCCACGATCAACGCCAACCCGAAGCTAAAACATAATGTGACACTTTTGACACCTGAGCTGGGGAACAGGATGCCATCTATCCAAACCCTCATCCATTACAGTGTTAAAATCCCCAATATATATAACCAGTACAGAAGGGATGTCCTGTAATGTCATGTCTCTTTTGATGCTACTCTGCAATGTTTATCTGTCTTTTTTCTGTCTCTTAGTGTGTATATTGCTATATATGGAATGGGAATGTCTGGATTCACAAATATGTTGTTATCGGCATCTCTTTACTTCCTGTTCCCTCCTGTGTCATGTTTTCTCTATCATAATTGGTAATATTCTGGTTTGTAAGTCCTGCTGCTAGTATGGTTAAAGCATTAACCATGAATTACAGACTCAAATGTTCCCTGGTTATTAAACAACTGGGACAGTATGGTGCATATATAATGATAATAGTAATAATCATAATCTACATAGCTATAACTGAATAATGTTTGTGTGTGTATGTATGGATTTTCTTAAACGCTTTAACTAATCATCTTTAAACTTTGCACACCTTATCATTTTATGGGACAATCTAAGTTCAAAGACGGGTTTCATCGGATGACCCCTTAAGGGTGCTGTCATATGGGTCCATGCTATTTCTGTTGTTTTCATGCATTGTGATATGTCATTGGAAAGCTTATGACGTTCTGAATACAACCAGTGTCACTGAAAGCATGGCCGGGCCCCGTAAAAAAAGGGCATGGTCAACGGGATGGGTGAGGCCAGAAATAATAAGCAGGGGTTGCGAGTTAGCAGTGTGTGCTGAGCAGGGAAAAGAGGCTGTACTGCAGCGGCAGCCTCTGCTGTCTACTCCTACTGCCACGTCGCTGCAGCAGGGAGGAGAGAGCAGAACCCGGCCCCCTCCAACAGACCGGTGCCCGGGTAAAAGGTATCTGCTCCCCTCCCCTCAAGGGTTATCGAGTCTTGGGCACCAAATTTGACACCTTAAATCAATAGTGTGGGGTCACTTGCATATGACCCACATGTATTTTGTCTTGCCAAACACTAGTTTGGGCATAAAATATGCTTGCAAAGTGGGCACATAAACCATTAATTTATTATTTTGAATAAGTAAGTGGGCACATACAACATACATTTACTATTTTGAATAAGTAGAGGCAGTTTCAAAAGGGTTAACTAGTCTTGGGCAAAAAATTTGACACCTAAAATCAACAGAGAAGAGTCACTTGCATATGACCCACATGTATTTTGCCTTGCCCAATACTGGTTTTGGGCATGAAATATGCTGGCAAAGTGGGCACATACACTATAATTTACCATTTTGAATATGTAGCTGCAGTTTGGCATACACTATGATGGTGTGTACTGGGTGAAAGATGGGGGACTTTGTTTAATGAGCTATGATGCTGTGTACTGGGTGTAATTTTTTTCGGGGGGGGGGGGGGGCTGTGTATAATGCACTATGATGCTGTGTGTACTTGGTGTAATATGGGGAGGGGGCAGTGTATAATGCACTATGGTGCGGTGTGTACTGGGTTTAATTCTTGGGAGGGGGAAGGGGAGTATTCTGAGTTAAGACACTTGAAGATTTGCTCCAGTTCAGTGATCTCACTAGGCCACTGTTTCATACGTGTCATTGACCATATAGTCAAAATTGACTTGCATGTACTGGACTGGGGGGGTGGATCATAATGACCCATTGGGGTCTGCATCGTTCATTTCATAAATACTGGGTGATATTATGAACAATTTTGGTCAGAAGGATCATAATGGACGATATCGTTTGTTATATCACCCAGTGTGTACGAACTATGTTAGACACTAAGGTGCTGTGTGGGAATGCGGTAAAGATGCCGGCAGTCAAAATTCCAGCTCCCTGAATCCAGAACAGCGGCCATATATTACACACAAACAGAAAATCATACACCAGTGTACAGAAAAATCACACTCCGTCTCCTCTCATAAATGTACATGATACATTAATATATAAGCCCTTATTCTAGTTCACTCGCAGAGGCAAATTCCTTCTCAAATGGACAAAACCATGTGCACTGCAGGTGGGGCAGATGTAACTTGTGCAGAGAGAATTAGACTTGGTTGAGTTATTTAGTTTCTTTGCAGGGAAAATACTGGCTGCTTTATTTTTACACTGCAACTTAGATCTCACTTTAAGTAAAACCCCACCCATATCTAATTCTCTCTGCACAAGTTACATTTGACCCACATGCAGTGCACATGGTTTTGTCAATTTAAGAAAGAATTTGCTTCTGCGAGTGAACAAAAATAAGGCCCATAGAGCAACTATATTATTACCCTAGAATACTTTATTTAGTTTTTGCTTTGTAACAACGGGTTGTTGTGGATCCACTAGGGGTGGCTGCTCCGATACAGAAAGGAGCGGTGGTGAGAGTATTGCCGGTCTGATATATTGTCTTCACATAAGAGAAGCCCTCTAGGAGTTTGGCGGGACCAGAGGCGCGGAATCTAACTGAGTGGTGGTTTTCACCAGTGATTCCCGCAAGGGAATTTGGACTCTACGTCCACTACGTCCACCCAGCAGGTCGCGGCCCTCCGACAGAAGCCTCCTTAAGGGGCTTTAAGCACTCCCAGGAACCGGAGGACTACTTGGCCTTGGAGGAACACTTGGCGGTATAAGGGAACTCAGGGTTAACGGAACTCAGGAATCACACTAGGCAATATACGGAACTCAGGAGGCACACTTTTTGGTATACAGAACTCAGGAAACGCACTTGGCAATATAACGAAACTCAGGAGGCACACTTGGCGGTATAACGAAATTAAGGACGTGCACTTGGCAATATAACGAAACTCAGGAGGCACACTTTTTCCAAATCCTGGTTAACCCTTCCAGTTTGTCCGTTGGTTTGCGGATGATAGGCAGTTGAGAACTTTCGATTAATCTGAAAGGCTGAACATAAAGCTTTCCAGAAGCGAGCTACAAACTGGACACCCCGATCGGATATGATCTCTGATGGTAGCCCATGTAAACAAAAAATTTGGGATATAAAAAGTTGGGCAAGAGTTGGAGCACTTGGTAAACCCTTCATTGGTATGAAGTGAGCCATTTTAGAAAAGCGGATTACTACCCATATTGTATCATATCCGTTAAAGGAGGGTAGGTCCATGATAAAATCCATAGATACGTGGGTCCAAGGTATTGGGAGAGGTAGAAGTTTCCCCACTGGGGACTGGTGGGATATTTTGTGTTGAGCACATACTTAGCAGGAGGACACAAAATTTTGGACTTCTGTTCTCATCGTGGACCACCAATATTTGGAGGAACTCCAATGTTTTCTTTGTGCCTGGAGTAATATGCCCAATGGAGAAGTTTTTTACGAAGTTTAGGCCCCACATAGGTCTTGCCTCTGGGAATACTGATGATCATGGTGGCAGCAAAAACTAAAGGATCTAGGATGGTATAGGGCTGTTTCTCTTCATCCTCAGAAGAACAGGAGCAAGACAGAACATCCGCCTTGAGGTTCTGGGATACCAGACGAAAGGAGAGTTTGAAATGAAAACGGATAAAGAACATTGCCCATCTTGCCAGTCGTGGGTTCAGACACTGAGCGTTCCTGAGATAGATTAGATTTTTATGATCAGATATAGATTTGAATTGGAAACTGAAGGTAGCGCCATTCTTCTAGTGATAGCTTGATGATGGCAAGAAGCTCCTGTTCCCCGATTGTATAATTGCTCTCAGCAGGTAGAAACTTTGAGAAAAGAAACCACAGGGATGTGTGGGACCATCCTCGTACTTCTGAGAAAGAATTGCCCCCATGGTCTCAGAAGATGCATCCACTTCTAGAATGAAGGGCCTCGAGAGATTGGGTTGGTGGAGAACAGGTGCCGAAATAAATGCTTGCTTTAACTGATGAAAGGTGGACAATGCCTCAGGGGACCATACTGCAGGATTAGCTATCTTCTTTGTTAAAGCTGTGATAGGAGTCAATATGGCTGAGAAGCCCAGAATGAACTTCCGGTAGTAATTGTTGAACCCTAGGAATCGCTGAACAGCCCTGAGTTTAGCGGGTTGCGACCAATTCAAGATGGCTTGAACCTTCTCTGGGTCCATTTGTAACCCCTGTTCCGAGATAACATACCCCAGGAAGGGTACTGAGGCTTTCTTGAAGATGCAGTTTTCTAATTTACAGTATAGACGGTTTACACGTATCCTTTGGAGAACTTCTTTGACCTGAGTCCGATGTGTTGCCAAATCTCTGGAGAAGATCAAGATGTCATCCAAATACACAACTGATTGATACAATAGGTCTCTGAAAATTTAATTCACAAAGTTTTGGAAAACTGCATGAGCGTTACTGAGGCTGAACGGCATGACCAGATATTCATAATGGCCGTCTCTGGTATTAAAAGCCGTCTTCCATCTCCTTCTCTTATGTGGATGAGGTTGTAGGCTCCTCTTAAATCCATCTTGGAAAAGACAGTAGCTCCCTTTATGCGATCAAAAAGTTCTGGGATCAGAGCCAGAGGATACTTGTTCTTAATTGTGATTTCATTCAATCCGAGATATTTGATGCAAGGTCGTAAGGTACCATCTTTCTTCTTTACAAAGAAAAACCCTGCACCGGCTGGGGAGGAGGAGGGTCGAATGAACCCCTTCTGCAGATTTTCAGAAATATAGTCGCTCATGACTTGTGTCTCTGGTAGTGACAGAGTGTAGATCCGACCCCATGGAGGCATTCTACCAGGGACTAGATCAATCGGGCAATCCCATTCCCGATATGGTGGGAGAATGTTGGCTGCTTGTTTGTTAAACACGCCTGAGAATGAAATATACGGAGAAGGGATCCTGGGGGTATTACTTTGGACAAACAGTTCTGGGTACACAAGGAACCCCATGCCATTATTTGCATCGAAGGCCAATCAATTCGAGGATTATGTTTCTGGAGCCAGGGAAAGCCTTACACCATCGGGAACGCCGTTCTGGGAATTATGAAAAATTAGATTTCTTCCCGATGCATGTGTCAGCAGTGCTGACATCACTGTGCTGCGGCGCTGCCACAGCAGGGTTCCCCGGTGCTCTGAGAAGGGCATTCTGGGTACTCCCATTGGCAGCGCCGGCTTCTTCTCTGCTGCGGCGCTGCTGCAGCAGGAGTCCGGGCACCCTTAGAAGGACGGCCCGGGCACTTCCGCCCAGTGGATGGCGTTACGTCCGCCTGGCGGGTGCGCATCATTGCCCAGCTGGGCAGCAGCACAGTGAACCCTCAGCATTCCCAAGCAGCCGCCCAGCGGTTGCCAGGTAACAGGGGACGCCAGGGATCGCATCGCCCGGCGGTTGCGTAGCAACCTGGAGACGCTGGGTGGTGCACACCCAGCCACCTGTTGGAAATTATTAGGTACTTGTTTCCTAGCACGGCCACACCAATCTCCATCGGGGTGGTCGTGTCGGAAAAATTGCGACGGTCGCATCGCATGCGACCAAATCGCATGCAACCCTAATTGCATTAGGGTTGCAGTGGGCTTTACTCACTCCTTCGAACGCGGCGACTACAGGAGAAGCCTAGCAATCCGCAGTCTATGGTCACCTGCCCGAGAAGGCCAATTGAGTCAGTGTAGGGTGCACCGTATCCATCCTAAACAGCGGTCATGGCTGCGGGCTCAGCCCACCAACATCGTCCTCATGTGCCTGTCACGGTACTCCAATGGTGGGTTCACACCGAGATCCGTAACAGCAGGACCCCGATACCCAGCGATAAGGACGTTGTGCAAGAAGAGATTAACCCATTCGGGATTTAACTCCCATCAATTGCAGTCAGACGCACTGGATTTTCAAGACCTTTAATGGGTAACGAATATAATTTAACAAAACTGGCTGAAATAAAGTTTCCTGCGGCTCCGGAGTCCAGGGCCTGTGTCTTCAGCGTCTGACCTGCGAAACAAAGTTGAACTTGAATGATGGAGTCAGACAATATGGAGGAGGAAGAAAGCTGTCCCAACCTTACCTCTCTCTCCTTGCCTTGATCCAGTCGGTTGGAACGATGAGGGCACCGAGCGACTTTGTGACCAGCCTCACCACAGTATATACAGAGTCTCTCCTGGAACCGACGCTGTCGTTCTTGGGGAGTGAGCCAAGCCCAATTGATCTGCATGAGTTCTTCAGATGTACAGGGAGGTGATCTTTGGAGCAATGGTGGGTGAGCCCCCAGGAAGCGTTCACCTCTAGACTTCTCCGCCTGACGTTCCCTGAACCTCATGTCAATCTTTTTGCAAAGAGAGATTAGGTCCTCTAACTTGGAAGGCAGGACACAAAGTCGTCCTTCAACTTATCGGAAAGCCCACTCCAGAACGAAAGTCAGGAGGCGCACTTGGCAATATAACGAAACTCAGGATACGCACTTGGCGGTATACAGGTAACACAGGTATCAGGGTGTAGTAGTAGACAGGAAGAAGCAGGATATACTTCAGCAGTCTGTCAGCTGGAGACTGACCTAAGTCAGCAGAAGCATCAGCACTGGGAGGCAGGCATAGCTGCCTTTTAACCCTCCCCGGAAGTGCCACACGCAAGATGGCGGCGCCCATCCCGGGAGCCGGCCACAGGATTCGCTGGACCCCGGAGGGACAGCCGCCAGAACCTGCCAAAAGAGGAGAGCAGAGACCTGCGGGGAGACCCGGCGGAAAAGCAGTGGCGTCAGTACCCGTCTCAGTGAGTACGAGATGCGGCGCAACACCCTGCAACCGTGGTGAGCACTGACATGCTTCTTTTAGCACTATAGTTTTCAACTGCCATTGCAGGACACACCTCTGAGTGTCAGTAAATAGGTGGAGCTACACATGCCGTTTGGGCCGAGCATAACACACACCCTTAACAACACGGCAAATTCTGCTAGCACCTGGAGTCTCCCTGAAACTAGTTTTCAAAAGTAGGCCAGTATGGTCTTCCTACATCATCTTTCAAGTCTACAACCCCTTTTCTTGAGCTCATTAACACTGTTTTCACACCATCCAGCATGACGGTGTGGTTTGGCGAGGTTGTACAGATGGGGCAGGTCCCATCTTGGCAGGGGATGGCGCTGGCGTCGCCAGCCGCCATCCCCCGCCAGCACCATGGCGATGGCGAGAAGGGGACGCGTGCGCACGAGAGGCGCGCGCGTCCCCTTCCGACGGCGCTTCCATCCGTTCCCCTGGGTCCACGCCAGCTTGCCGGCGGTAACCCAGGGTCCCCGCCGCCTGCCCGCATCCCCCCTAACCCCCCCTAACCCTGTCCGTCTTCCTGAGGCGGAGACGGACAGGGTTTCTGTCGCGCTGGCGACGGAGACTGAGCCGCGCGTGCACGTGAGACGCACGCGCGCCTCAGTATATTCGCTGGCGAGGCTGCTGGCAGGTCGCCAGCGGCGACGTTCTGGCGATCCGCCAGCCAGGATGGGAAGTGCCCCATCTGTATATGCGTAGGGGTGATAATAACCGCAGCCACCACATATTGTACCTATATACTCATAATAGACTAAGGAAGAGATATCTTCACAGGCATCGAATTTTGCAGAGACATCCAAATTTGCGGCAAGCGAGTAGATAGTTCTACCCCTCCTGGGATGATATCTGGTCAACTCCATGGGCAAATATTTAATTTGATGGGTTCCAACTAAGAACCCATGAACACATGACTGGGTTTAGCCATGATCTGCTTGATCAAAACTCAATGGACAAGATGGACTTATAATGCTCCCAAATCAGCTTGATTTCCAGTAGGTAGTAGTCCGCTAAGCCAATTGTAGAGATAATGTGGTAACTTGTTGCTAAAAGAAAGATATTTATCTAACACATTTCCTTGCTGTGGCTTGCATCTTTCAGCTGATGTATTGTGCAGTCTGGGACCAATCATTAAATTGTGTAGGATTTCTTCACTAATTAGAATTCACAAAAGGGCACTCAGACAACTGATCAAAACACTTAACTAAAGCTGGAAAGTTTGGTCCTGATTCAGACCCATTCAATAGGGTGCCAATTTGCAGCCCGAGCAATTATCAAAATACTGTGCAGGTGTGAGTACTCCCTGCAATGATAGCCTGGTTCTTTTTTATGCTGGTGATTTGAGGGTGGCATCTGGTCATTTAATGTCAAGGAGTGTCAGGAAAAACGATGGCATGGGGACCCGTTTTCAGGGAGGCCCTTTGACTTCAGCTCTGACCCCGATCTTCCTCTCTCATTGCAGCCATGAGTAAGTCAAGGGTGGAAATGATTCAATGTTGGATATTTTTTATTTTATTGCAGGGCTGGCATATTATAGCATCCCATTTGCAGACTTGTACAGGGGCAGGTTTTCAATCTAGCGGGGTGGTGGCTATCTGATCTCAGGTTGTGCTTTTTAGCAGCCCTGCGATTGGGGATGAATCAGGCCCTTTGTTCCTCTCAAGGATCTTTGGAGATATGGAGAATTTTTTTTATATGACTGCATTTTTACCTACTGACATTGAATTCAAAAGGTCTATGATGTACTCTATATAAATTTTCATTGGCAATAATGAATGTATATTTTTAATATACAGATGTAGCCGTGCTTATACTTGCTGGAACGCCACTGCTCGTGCTTGTTTGTTGTGCCAAAGTCGCACCTGCGGCACAGAATCGCCACGCTGCGATTTCGACACTCAATGAGCTCCTATAAGCTGTGGGAGCGAATTAGATGTCCACACGTGGCGACGGGAATGACCAAATCAACACGCGAGTTGCACATGGCGATTGGCTCAACAATTATAGAGTGTTGCTACATCTGCATGCTATTGTTTTGAGCTACAACATTATTGATTAGGTTACTTTGCCATCAGTGCACTACTTTTGTTTTCTTCTATGGGATTTATTTAAAGCATTTCTGAGGGTAACATTATTAAAATGGGCAATGGAGATTAAACTTTTCTATAGGAAATAACGGAATATGCTGGCTATATAATAAACTGTTAATAAATAATGTGTATGCAGATTTAAAAAAATAGCCATATGATCTTGGCAGCCAGATGTGTCATTGCCTCAGCTTGGAAGTCAACATGGGTACCAGCCATAAGTGAAATCATCATCAAAATATGGTATATCCATTTTATGGAATATATGACGAGCATACTTAAAAGCTGTTCAAAAAAGTTTCTCAGGGTTTGGGATCCCTGGACCTCATATCCATGTGCATTTATTTAAATCCTTTATATGTCTAAAACTATTTTCAGAGTCCATCTGCATTCAATTAAATGCTTTATATGTCTAAAACTATTTGACTCCAATACTAGGCTGCCCACTCATTTAGTTACTGTCATAACCCTTGGAGATGCCTCTCCCTTCCTTTTATTGTGTTCAATTTCTTGTTTCATTTTCTTCTCTTTCTCTACTTTTCTATATCTTATTTTCTTTTATATAACATGTAACATTAGATGAGACTATGTTTCCAAGCATTAACACTATGGGGGAAATTTACTAAGATCGAATGGGTACGAATACACCAATTCGTACCCATTGGATATCAAATTCGGACGGTAAATTTATATACATCAAGCTCAAGTCCTGGTTTACGAATGAAAACACCATCGAAATAGGACACAGCTATATATGGCCATTATTTCTATGGTGGTTTGCTCATTTACTATCATTCGTACTTCTGAATTCGGCTGGTAATTCACCAGAAAATATGACGTGTAAAAAAGTAGAAAATTAAATAAATAATAATAAAAAAACAGTGTGGGGTCCCCCCCGTCCGACTATAACCAGCCCCAAGCTCATTGAGCCGGTCCTGGTTGCAGAAATAGAGGGGGTTAAAAAAGCAGTGGTCTCTATAACCAGCACCAGGCTTTTGGAGTGACCCTGCTTCCCAAAATATGGGGAACAAAGGTAATAGGGGTCCCCCATATTTTGGAAACCAGCACGGTCTCAAACTGCGGTGTCATGCCACAGCAAGGGGACACTTTTTACATAATGTCCCCTGGCCAAAGCATGATCACCCGGGCTGAAGCCCAAGGCTGTCCCTATCACCCCAGGGCTGTGGTTGGCAGGCTGATCGCATAAAAGTGTTAAAAATAGAATCAAAGTTTTGTGGTCTGTAATTTCACCCACTGTGAATTCAATGCACTTAACATTAGAAAGATTCTAACATGGAAAAATGGAGAATAAGTTCTGTGCGCCTGGCCAGCCTGTAGTTGGTACATCCAACAGGGGTAACCCTGGACCCCCAAGAAACAGTTGAAAAAATGACAGAAGATGGGATGTTCCCTCCACCGGCGCCCTTGTGAATTTAGCAAAACTTCCCTAGATCTATAGGGGCGATCCTCTTCTCCAAGTACCAGCTAGCATATACAGATATATATAACCATACGTTCCTCCTGTCCCAATAGCGTCTCTTCTTCTCCTAAATCGACTGCTTATTTGGATAGTGGAACACCAATCTTCACAACTATAGATTATTTATCTCGGTCCAGATGAGACCCCAAAATAAATGTAGAAAAAAATATATGGTGCAATACCACTTTCATTGATGCACGACAAACATATGATGTGACGGGATGCGGTCATCTATTAGAATGAACTTAGGTCTACAGTCATTAGGTCGACCCCACTAGGTCGACTGGCAGGGAGGTCGACCTGACTTAAGGTCGACATGGGCCAAGGTCGACATGACTTAAGGTCGAATTTGCATAAAGGTCGACATGAGGAAGGTCGACTGGTCATAAGGTCGACATGGGTTTTTCACTGTTTTTTGAGCCGACATGTGCCGAAAGGCAGTATTTCATGCCCTACCATCCACTAGGGCGTGGTGGGAGAATAAAATAGTGTGCCGAGCGCAGCGAGGCACCGTGCCCGAAGCACTGCGAGCGAAGCGAGCGATGCGAGGGTCCGATTCTCATTGCCAACTGTGTCCATGTCGACTGTGTCGACATTTGGATAAAAAAACAGTGAAAAACTCATGTCGACCTTATGACCAGTCGACCTTCCTCATGTCGACCTTTATGCAAATTCGACCTTAAGTCATGTCGAGCTTGGCCCATGTCAACCTTAAGTCAGGTCGACCTTCCTGCCAGTCGACCTAGTGGGGTCGACCTAATGACTGTAGAATTAAATGCAGTCTGACGAATGATCCCATTCCGATGTGACAATACAGGAAAAGAAAATGGCTAATTACCGGATGGAATGGAGAATCTGAATTGAAACAAAGGATGATGGTCTGGATCCGTCATCCAAGGTCCTGTGTATATGCTAGCCAGTACGTGGAGAAGAGGATCGCCCCTTTATATCTAGGGACGTATTGATAAATTCACAAGGGCGCCGGTGGAGGGTACATCCCATCTTCTGTCACTTTTTCCATTAGAAAGATTCTGTACACCGAGAGACATTTGTTTTAAAATAAAATACAAATCCTCCCTTTTAATATTTACATACATTATACCATTTACAGAGCGTTTAAATTCAAACTGGTACAATGCTGACTCTCAGTAAAAATTGTGTGGTATTGTTCTATAATATGTAAACACTCTCTATATTTTGAATAGCCTTTCTAGACCTGCAAGCTTTTGTAACATTATAGTTGTTGTTTCATTTATAATCTAGTGTAAAATATTGGACAATGCTCCATAAAATTTCAAATTTTACAGTTCCCTGCCATATGGACAAATATTGTCAGAGATTCTCCCAAAAATCTCAATACTCAGCTAATTTCACTTGAATGGGAAAAACAAAATCAGGGACGATCCAATCTCTCATCATCTCCCTCTCTTAACACAGACTAGGAGAAATCTTTGAATGCACCCTCTTATCCAGTCACTGTTCTGCAAATCCCTACAGCTGCTGAAACTGTAAAAATCCTGATGCCACTATTTGATAAAAAATTATAATTCTTTGATCTTCGCATGAGGGAGGCAATTTTAGGGGCTTATCGTAAAGTTCCATAATTGGCGATTGATGGATCTAAAAAGTTTTAATTTTTCAAGATTTCTCAACCTCTGTCTACCAAAAAAGGAAAGAGTTCTCCGAAGTATGCAAATTACTAATTGACAATAACAAACATTTTCAACTCATGTATCCTGCTAAATTGAGGGTGTAAGAAAATGGCCGCAATCTTTTGTTCTCTGACCCTTTTCACTCGAAAACTTACTTTAACAAAGTATTAAACGTTGCTGGTTCTCCCAATCGCTAGGTTATAGTAACTGGTTGTAAGGTGACTGTTCGATTACACTACAACGATTTCATAAGGCTACTCATATTATACTTTTCTTTACTTTATTATTTTGTATGTCTCCTTGTTATATGTGTTTGGGCGTAAACTCGCTGCGTGTCCTGTTTGCCCCCAAGATGTTTGGTTTCAGAAAATTCAGAAAATGTACTATGAGGCATTGTGTGTCCAATGTTGCATTGCTGTTGGTGCTCGCTCCCCCCCCCCCACCCATGCCCTTTGCTCGACTGACCCATTCTGATGGCTTGGAAGGAGGGGTCCTTTACATAAATGTATATCATCCAACAAATTGGTATTTATGGGGTTAATGCAGTCTAGTTTTTCTTCTAAAGTCAATCCATGTCCCCCTGCTTCCATTAAGCTTGTGTCCTGGAACGTGGGAGGCCTTAATTCTCCTGTCAAAAGAAAGAAAGTAGTAACCCATTTCAGTAGATGTCCAGATGTTATATATTTACAGAAGACACACTGGGAGGTGGGAGGAGATTCCACTTTATGAGCCCCATGGCTGGGTAAATGCATTTCTTAGATGTAGATAATGCCCACAATGGCAACCCAGTGGGCATCATCTACAACTGTTGCTCACTCCAAATCCGGCTTATTTTCATCAGCGGGTGCCTGTGTGATGGGACCAACGGTGGCAGCAATTCCGTGACCAATTGGTCGGACCCCAGCCGGATCATCCTGCCTATCATCTGCTTACCATCAGCACCAGGTCCCTGTGTGACGGTGTACATGGTGGCAGCTGGTCGTTCTCCTTCCAGCCTGACCGTGATGCAGACTTTCTGCTGGACTCCCGCTAATGCTTTCACAGCAGTGAGTGAGGCTATGCTGCCTATCCAAATTACAGCTCAATCAGAAGCCATGCTGTCTGCTGAATGCTAGGGTGACTTTACTGATCCTTCCAGTAA